>NC_048530.1:2345918-2945918 GCF_008121235.1 Drosophila subobscura
AGCAGGATCCTAGGGGCAAGCTGGTCTGTTGTCCTTGGCATAAACTGGGACTTTGGCTATATGCATTCAGGGGTGTCTCTTGAAGCTTCTGCAGCTCAGCATTCTTCGGGATTTCCTCGATTGAAATCTGGAACTAAATTCGTATTAATCAGTGGGTTAAACTGAATAAAACTCCTCTTTAAATCACCCTTTGGAAATTTGTTTTGTATAATAATAAAATGTCAGAAAAGTAGGCGGCTCTCAATATTTTTGTGCCACTCCATACGGAGATCCCTTATAGAGCTCAGTTCCGTCTGTGCTAGTCAAGCGGTAAGATCAAAATTGTAAAATTTTTTATTTGTATTCAATTTTTTTTTTTTTTTACAGGTGAAAATGTTTCTAAAAATGGAAATCATCAGCTCAATTGTCGATTATTTTAGCCCCCCACCAGAACCAACGTATATCGAATCATTTATGCGAGTGGTAAAAAAGAACTGGGACTATCTACAAACGATATCGGCAGCATATCTGGGTGGCTCGATGGCTATGCTGTGCGCTTGCCCAGTTCTTATATTTTATCTAATAAAAATGGCAAGACGACTATGATGGGAATGATGGGCCACATCTGGTGCAGAACGTGGACGAGCGCGGGCAGGAGGACGATCAGGAAGACGAGGAGCTCGAGGATTAGCAGGAGGAGTTCGAAGAGTCCGACGAGGAGTTCGAGGATAAGGAGGAGGAAATCTCCTCAGAAGATGGAGCAGATGATATTCATGAACTGGAAGATACGTTTGACGAGCTCGCTCCAATCCTTTAAATAGTTATATTTTTTAGTTGTATTTTGTTCGAGTTAAACAGTCGTGAATTTTGGCATTAATATATTAACGAGAATCTTTTTGGCCAATCGAAGAATACTTTGTTTCTTTTCAACCGCTTATTTCTAGCTGATCTTTGCTTATGCTAATTCACATTTTTCTGAAAACTATCTTTAAAATGCAGCGCACGTACTTGACACTCTTCTACTCTATGGGTATTCATGGGGTGAAAACGAGAGGTTTAAGATTTGTATTTTCCCGAAATAAAATACGAGGAGGGCTTCTACGAGGCTTCTTACGCGTCACAACTTTTATACCCTATACTCAGTAGAACATCTGTACCTTGGTAATTTTTTTTTCAAATTTTAAATTTTACATTTTTTCTACATATGTCATCTACATCTACATCACTTCTCACGCCAACACGCCCTTTAAGCGCGTCCCCTCTCCCCTAGAGCCGCACACTACACGAAGCAGACTGTGGTAAGAGAGTACATATGTGCAAAAAATAAAAAAAACTGTTGGACGGGGTGAGGCTCGCCACTTCAACTTTATCTCTTCATTCTGGCTATAATAATGATCCAATCTGATACCGGTGATCTGAAAGATGTGGTCATTCCCTTCGGAATGGCATTTTTAGTTTTCGTTTATTTTCAAAATTGTGGATACAGCAGATTTTCGACCTTTGTTGCGGTGGAAGAGGGTGGGGCGAAATTTTGAAATACACTTTTAACAGTGTGAGCATAACTTGGTCTGTGGGTACTAGACGCTCAGAAAGACGGACAGACGGACAGTCGGACAGGCGGACGGACAGAATGACATGGCTATATCGACTCGGCTATTGATGCTGATCAAGAATCTATACATACATATGTACATATGTATGTATACTTTGTGGGGTCGGAAACGGTTCCTACTATGTGTTACATTTATTCCCCACAAAAGCCCTATTTACTCTTCGAGTACCGTGTATGAAAAGTCCTGTAGTCAACGAATAAAATAAGACGAACAAAATTTAATGAACATCTCTGAACTCTGCAGGGGAATAGAAAATTGCGGCAATCGAGTGCTTTTGAGTAGTTCTGGAGCATTTTCCATCGAACAGTTTTTTGAAAAACTGTCCTACGCGCGGGCTAAAATGTCCCTCCCAACCAGCGTGAGAGAAAACCAAGTTAAAAGCGTTAACAGAGCGAGAGAAAGTTGAGAGTAACAGAGCCCTTGAGGAGCGAAATGTTATGTACAGGAAAGTTAATGGTAAAACGGCTCACCTCACCTTGGGAACATTCTTAAGCATTTAGGGTATGTTTGGTCCATACCTTATTTTTTTCTCAGCAACATCTAGACATTTGTATGCACCCTATCAGCACCTGCAACATTTGAAAGGCGGTCATATTCGAAAAAACGGCCATGCCGCTCAGCCTCAATAATTATGAAATTGATTGAAAAGTATTTCGGCCAGAGAAGCAATAAGCATTAGCAAATCTTGAATTTGGCGCCTTGTCACTTCTAAATTAAAAGTCGCTTCTAAAATAACATAACATGGGCGCTAAGTTGCCATGCTCTTCCACTGAACGCTAAAATGAGCTTCCTCGCTCTTTTTTCATATCTTCATAGTATATTAAGGACGAGGGTGGGTTTTTTCTGCCATGAGTTGAAATTTTTGGCATGTCTTACGCTTTGTCCAAACCTTTTTTTTGGACTTGTTAGGCAATATGTTTTCCAGCCACATGTGGCCCAGGGACATATTTCAGGGACCAGCAACATTCCAAGGCGGGCGTATTTAAACGAACGGCCTTGCCGCCCCAAAACTCGTAAGATTGAATGAAAGATGTATGGGACATGTCGCCCCAACTCGTGAACATGAATGAACGTGCCGCGGAAAAGGCAAAAACATAGTGTCGAGCTGTTTTCTGAATTCAGAAAAGTCCGTTGAAATACCACACAAAAATATCCATATTGATATTTTTGCAACAACATAAAAGCAGCTAAAATATAGAAAATAAAAAAGTAGATAAATATCAACATTCGATAAATACGGCTACCGGACGCAGCGACGGAGGTTGGCGACAAGAGGCGCTGCGTGGCGTAACGTAAACGAAAATGGTTGTGCTTGTTGTTACGTGAGAACGAGAACGGAACGCTTATTCCCGTTTATTTATGAATCAATTCCTTCGTTCCTTCGTTAGTCCCCGCCCGCCAGTCCTTCGACGGACCGGCCATCGCCTGCCTACTACCACCACCCCCCCGTCCGATACGCACCACGTACAGCGACAATACGCCGGCATTTTGTTGTCTTTTTTGTTACATTTTTTTCGTGTGTGTGGTGTTTCGTTTTAAAACAACAACAAACAACAACAGCGTGTTCAGCAACCACAAATAACTGCAGAACAAATTATTCAAAAAAAGGTCAACAATAATTTACAAAAACACAAATTAAATGTGCGAAATATTTCAACAATCAAAAGTCATTTACAACAAATAATAATTAGGTAAAAAATAATGTTTAAAAGTATCCACACAAAACTGGCGTCTAGAACGGCAACAACAACAACAAAAGCAAACATAAATATTAATTACAGCCGGTTTTTGTCCTTCTTCCCACTCCCCCACCGCGTCCTTCGCTTCTACCTCATTCTTTGTTGTTCTGTGTGTTACGTGTGCATTTACGTTGACGTCGTTTTTTTTAGGATTCTTCTTGGTTTTTCTGCCATTTGGAGCATGGATTGTTTTTCTTACCAATTAGCAGTCGATTTCTATTTTGTTTGTTCTAATAGGAATGATGAAAATCCAACAAAATAGTGCGATAAAACAAATATTCAAGAGTGTGACGGTGAGAGAGAGAGAGAGAGAAAGATGTAGCAGCAGCAGAGATAAGAAGAAGCAGGTTGACAAAAAGCCGCAATAAGTTGCACAAGAGAGCAACCAAGCAGCAGAGAGAGAAGGAGAGAGTACCACAAAGAGAGCGCTCACGTAGCGCAGAACGTGCTAAATGGTTGAACGATTGTCTTGAAAAGAGGGGTCGGGGAGACCGAATAATACGCTAACAAACTCGTGGACAGTATGTATTCTCTCTTGGTGGCTCTCTTGGTTGCTCTCTCACTCTCTCTGTGTGTGTGTGTTTTGGGCGACACATTCATTGATTTTTCGCACTCAAAGGGCAGGGGAAAAATGAAGAAGGCCCAACCTTGCTCGTTGAAAGGGAGCGGAGAGAGGTAGAATGAAATGATGAGCAGAGAGTGTTGTGGAGCGAGGGGATGAAGGAAACCGGCTGAGAGAGTGACTTACAGAGAGTGAGAGAGTGACTTTCGAAAGGAAGCAGCTGAGAGAGAAACAGAGATGATGAAAGGAAGCCAGAGAGCGGGAGAGCGAGGGCCAAAACAAAGGAAAAGCCGTGTGTGCTTGCAATTCATAATTACAGTGGAACACCCCCACCGTACACCGTACAGTACACCGAGCAAACGAACACCCTGCTGCAATTGCAGGTTACGCTCTCCCAGTAATACTATTCGACTCCACCCCCCGCTCTTCAACATACATAGATCTGAAACTGGTTACCCCCCTCCACAGCAAGCGAACCAGCATTCAACTAAAACCTATCCAAAAACGGCAAAAGCAACCACCAAAAGCAGAGCAGCGGCTCTCTCGCTGCCGCCAAGAAATACAACAAACAAAAAGTTCAGCTAAAAAGCAGAACAAAAAAGAAAAACAGTCAGAGGAATAGGGCAAACAGATAAAAAAAACAAAGAAGAGTGAGATAAAACGGAGAGTGGAAACATTGGACAGAGGACAGAAAGAGAGCGAGCGCAAACAGATAAAGTCGGTGAACGCATTTGTCGGAGGGAGACTTATGGTAAAGAACTGCACGTGTTGGAAGAGGGGTCGGGTGTCCATCACACAGGAAGCTGCACTGTGCTCCCTCGCTCTCTCTCAGCGTTTCGCGATCATCATTTTCTCGCTCTATCTAAATTGCATCTTTATTTCGTATTTCGTAACAAGCATTACCAACTGGAGAGGCGCTCCAAAAAACCCAAAGCGCTCTCTCTCTCTCTGTCTCTGCTGACGGCGACGTCAGCGGCATCGACTGTTGGCCGTCGACAAAAATTCGAATTGGAATTTGTTGACGTGCAATTAGTAAAGTGCGCGCCAGGTTGTTAAATGGTTAGCCAATAGCGGTTAGCGGTAAAAAAATAAAACGTGGTAAGAGCGCGAGCTAGTGGCAGCAACGGATAAAACGCGTACTTTCAACGGAGGAAAATCGTAATAATTGTAAACACCTGCTAGACGGAAAATTCGATGTTCCAACTTGATTTTGTATGTCTCTACTTGGTTCTTTTTTTGCGTCTCTGCTTGGATCTTTCTTTACGTGTCTGCTTGGATATTTTTCGTAACGTCTCTGCTTAGCAAAAACCCAACGAAATCGAAAACGTAACAACCAACAGAAACAAAAAGAGAACCGGCCAGTGCAAAGTGTGTTAATTAAAGGTGCACCCTTTCAGTCTCAAACATTTTATTCTAAATTCCGTGCCAGACACGCGGTGAATAAAACAAATGGCGAGACAGAGAATGAGATAGGGACATAGTAAATTGCAAAACAAATATTTAATGAGTGCCTCCACCTGATGTTAACACACCTTGGCAGTGCGAGTTACCAACATTGTGCTGCTTCTGCTTCTGCCAACGTTGCCGTTGCCGTCGCTGCCCCGCGTAACACACGTATGCCACGCCGGTTTTTTTTCTCTCCCATCTTTTCGAGTGTCGTGTTCTTTTTTTTATATACCTGAGTATATTTATTTTTTTTGCTGTTTTTGTTTGTTGTTCACCTACTGTTTTTGTTGGTCTCTCTCTCTCTCCCACTTGCTATTTTTGTTTTGTGTACTGTGAAAAAGTAGTAGCGCTGGAGAATTGAGAATTGCATTCACTGCCGCTCTCAAGCCGCACAGCCCAACAGTGCCAATTACATAAGTCGATCTTCGCGAGAGAGAAACTGCCGCTTTTAAGAGTGTTTCCCCTGAGAGAATTTCTCGTTATCAACGCAAAAGAAAAGTGAAGCAGAGAAAAGCTTAGAAAAGAAATGTCCCAAGTTTATAAATCATGGTCTTTTCACATGTTCACACAAATACATACATATGTTACAACAAATTGATATAATAACACATCGAAGAAAACTTTGATATTCTCTATACTCTCTGTATCAATAAAAAGTTGTTGTTTCACCTTTTTCATGAATTTCATAAAGAAGAAAAACTTGTTGTATGAAGTGCAGATTTTCTAACACAAAAATATTCTTCAAAGTGTCCAAAAACACTTCCTATGCTCTTTACAACGACTTTAGTAAATAGAGCTCTTGTTTTGTTAATAAATGTATTAGAATTCCCATCACACATTTCTCGTGTGTGTGTGTGTGCCTCTCTATATTTGGTTTTGCTTTTAGCATTTCTCTCGAAGGTTTTCCCAGGCTTTTCCTGAGGCCAATGGCCCTACCTTATCGCCGGTGCGTGACGGCAAGAGAGCCACATGAAAAACCTTTTGCCCAAGAACTACTCTTTCATAACGAAATCGATCCACAGATGAGTCAGTGTCAGGGGGAATAAAACAAACATACATAAATTTCTTTACTTTGGTTACTGATCTGAAGAAAAGTTTTGGCAAAAAAGTCTGTGCGGTTCACTAAGAGATACAAAAACGCGTAACAGCAGCAAAAATTATAAATGCACATAAATTCCCCCAGACAATTTTCCACTTTGGCCCAAGGAATGAAAACCGAATGAATAATGGGACTCCCTCCTCACCTCTCCTCACATGCGCCATCGAGCACACGTATTTCCCCTCAGTAAATTTACCCCCCTAAAAACCCTATCCTGCCTCTGATCAAACGAATATTTAGAATGTTTTACTTTCTGGCTCTGACAAATATGAAAACCAAGAAAAATACATGAAAATGAATGTAAAATAGGAATTTCCTTTAATATTCATTACATTTTAATTTCACAAAGCGAATCACGTACAGTGCGTTTCATAGTTGCTATTACAGTCAAACCTGCATAACTTTTTTAAAGTTAAGAGTCTGTACATATGGTTTTTATACCCGGTACTCGAAGAGTAAATAGGGTATATTGTATTTGTGCGAATAACGGTTGTATGCAACGCACAGAAGGAAACGTTTCCGACCCTATAAAGTATATATATTCTTGATCAGCATCAATAGCCGAGTCGATTGAGCCATGTCTGTCTGTCCGTCCGTCCTTCTGTCCGTCCGTCCGTCTTGTTTGTCGGCTAGTTCTCAGAGACTATAAGAGCTAGAGCCACCAAATTTTGGCTCCAGACTGCTGTATGCTCACACTTAAACCAGTGTATTTCAAAAATTAGCCCCGCCCCCTTCCGCTCCCGCAAAAGGGCGAAAACCTCCCAAACCTACAATTTTGAAGATAAAAGAAAATTAAAAACGCCATTCCGTAGGGAATGACCATATCTATCAGATCACCATCTGATCATCCCCACAATCGGATCCGATTGGATCATTATTGTGGCCACAATGAAGAAATTAATTTGCAGTGGCTAAACCCACTCCGTCCCGCAGCTTATATTTGTTTTTTACACATTCTCTCATTCACACTCTGCTTCGCGCATTTTGTGGCCTCTGCCTTTGCCTCGGCCGCGTCTCTGCCTCTGCCTCGGCCGCGTCTCTGCCTCTGCCTCGGCGAGCTAAAGTAGCGTGTTGGCGTGAGTAGTGTTGTTGATGTAGATGACAGAAGAAGAAAAAGTAACCGCTAAGGTGCAGATGTAGTACTGAGTGCCGGGTATAAAAGTTGTGACGCGTAAGAAGTGTCTCAAACGTCCCTTCTCGTTTTTTTTATCAAATGATAGGACATACATACTTTTTATGTTTTTGAATGAAGACAGTTAATTAAATAGAAGCAATATATTATTATCGATTATAGTTAGCTCAGAAAAATATATAAGTACATTAGAAGAATTTTCTAAATCGTTGGCATTCATAAAATCATACAATCGAATGTTATCGATAAGCTTCTTGAATGAATAAAATGTAGGCAAATTCTTGTATAACCCTGCACCGACCGCCCCATAGCTCTGGAAGCCACAGCGGCAGTGTCCCCCAAATAAATTCGCCATAGATCGATATCCTGGATCGAAATTTTTTGCATTTCTTACTCATGAAACCTTTTTTCTCTTTCTCCCTTTTTTGTATGTATGTGTCACCACCAACCACCACAAAAAATCAACCACAGGCGAAACGAATTTGAAACAAATACGAAACTTTGTCGCTCTGTTGTGCAATTAAAAATATAAAAGTTCATAGAAATTAATGTTAAAATAATGGGAATTCGGTGAGAGAAGTGCTTGAAGGCTTGCGGAAAGAGGAGTGTGTGTGTGTGCTGCTCCCTCCTCAATATGTGCCCCAAGAAGTGGAAGCAACAGCAGCAACGACAGCGACAGCCGCAAAGTGCTGCAACCTGATAAATTGGAGAAGTTTTTTTTGCAAAATCAAAATAACAACAAAAATCCAGCCAAAAAAAAAAATATAAATCTAAGAAAATAATATTTAATTTAATACAAAAAAATTGCAACTAATATTTTTGTTTCGTCTCCCCTCCAATTGCCTGGCAATATATCGTAAATTGTTTTTAAATATATATCCTATATAAAGGTATATATACTATATATAGCATTATATGTATTATATATCTGTGCTTCGTGTGTGTGTGCCGTGTATCCATTCGTGTGCATTCCATCCATTAATTTTATAACTCAATCTATGCGACAAAAAAATATCCAAACCTTAACATAAACATAAATTTAAAAAAAAAACCAAAAACAATAATACGCAACGCGCTGTCCATGCGTTAGAAATAATATTGAAAATTATTAAAATCTATAACTAAAATTCAATCAAAACACACAAAACGATAAATCGAATCAATTTAAATCGACAAAAATGGCGGACATCATGCGTCCGCCGTACAGCGAGATCAAGCGGCCCGACGAAATCGTCAGAATGACAACCGCCGACAATCTGAAGTTCGCCGTCCTCATCGGCCTCATCGAGGTGGGGCAGGTCACCAACCGTGAGGTTGTGAATACCGTACTGCATTTGGTAAGTATCATTTACATATATTAATATTGGTATGATGTCGGGGTCACCCCATTTGCAAAAAGACTTGCTTGTCAATTTGTTAATTTTTTAGTAATTTAGATGTTTAATCTGGTCCTTTTTTAATTTTTGGGAGTCACCTCCAAAAGGTTTAACAAATACCAGTTTTCTAACGCAGATAAATTAAACTTTTGCTGTTCCTATTATCATAAATCTAGCATTTTAGTGGTGGATTCCAAATCCACCAACTATTTGATAGGAAATAAATTATACATTTTGTTCGGGGTTTTCATAATCAAGCGGACAATAATTCTATAATTCAGTTAATTTAGCTGAAAATGTATCATTTTGCCCGTCAATTAACAGAAAAAGCTTACCATAATTATATTTAGTTAAAATGAAAATTGAGAAAAACATTTTGAGTATTTCCTGGTACAAATTGTTGCTTTCGTTTAAAGAAAAGAAATTGTCTTTTTAGCGGCTCTGTGCAAAAAAATCTCTGCTTGGAAAAGTAATTTTCCCTTAAACATGCAGCCACACATACCCCTCTGACTGCCCCCTCCCATTAGCAGGAAAATTAACATTTTCCAAGTAAGCCGCAAAATGCAAAGCAAACTCTCGAGAAACGCACAAGAGGGAGGAATGGTTGGTGCGGGCATTATGGCGGGAAGTATGCCAAAAATCTGGTCCTCCTGGCTGTGCTGTGACTGTGATTAGGATCAAAGGACGAGGACAGGACTAAGACAATGACACACACAAGGCACACACCTTTGTAAGGCACCAAAGAAGCGCATTTCTGAAGCCAACCCAAGAAAAACCCCCACTTTTCCATACCACCACAAACCATCCCTCGCTTTCAATGCGAACCCCAGCACCCGTCGCTTTTCAATGCCACCCCTTGGGGGCAGAGACACACACAGAGACACGTATTAATATTATTATTATTATGACATATTTAAATTTCTTGAAGCTTAATGAAAACACGACACCGTCGCTCATCATTACGGAACCCCAACCCCTAAACAAAAGGGAAGAGAACCCCCAACAGATTTCCCACCCAAAAACCGAAGCAAAATCTATCCACTGAAGGTGCCTCTTTTTGTATGAAAATTTCATCAAAAACGAGAAGGGACTTGTGAGACGCTTCTTTCGCGTCACAACCCGGCACTCAGTACTACATCTGCACCTTAGCGGTGTTTTGTCAAATTGACATCTAAAACACTTCTCACACCAACACGCTCCTTTCTCTCGCTCCCCTTCCCTAGACCCACACACTGCAGACTCGCGGCATAGGCAGCGACGCGGCACTGCGCGAAGCAGAGTGTGAATGAGAGAATGTGCAAAAAACAAATATAAGCTGCGGGACGGGGTGGGTTTAGCCACGGCTATGGCAAAGGCGGAGGAACGGCAGGGGCAGACGCCACACAATGCGCGAAGCAGAGTGTGAATGAGAGAATGTGCAAAAAACAAATATAAGCTGCGGGACGGGGTGGGTTTGGCCACTGCTAATTAATTTCTTCATTGTGGCTATAATAATGCTCCAATCGGATCCCAATTTGGTGATCTAATAGATAATGTCATTCCCTACGGAATGGCGTTTTTAGTTTTCTTTTATATTTAATCTTTGTAGATTTGGAAGGTTTTCGCCCTTTTGCTGGGGCGGAAGGGTGTGGGGCTCATTTTTGAAATACACTTGTAACAGTGTGAGCATATAGCAGTCTGGATGCAAAATTTTGTGGCTCTAGCTCTTATAGTCTCTGAGAACTAGCCGACAAACAAGACGGACAGACGGACAGACAGACATGGCTCTATCGACTCGTCTATTGATGCTGATCAAGAATATATATACTTTATGGGGTCGGAAACGTTTCCTACATACAACCGTTATTCCCCACAAATACAATATACCCTATTTACTCTTCGAGTACCGGGTATGAAAAGGATGGCAAAGAGGGGGGTGGAGGAAGGGGAAATAGGAGAGGAAAAAAAGGTTGGGAAAAGGAAATAGGAAAGGGGTAATGTAGGGGAATGAACAGATAAAGAGAGGGAGAGAGCGAGAGAGCGAGAGAGATGGCGGGACCGGTGGTAGGCGATAGGGGAATAAGAAATTGAAAAGAAATTGAATTGAAGTTCGTCATCCGCTCGCTCGCTCGTTGCCATCCCACCGAACCACCCAACCACTGTCTATGGTGCTGGCTTCTCCCTGATAAGATAAGCTCCAAACGGCAGATAAATTGTAGATACAGATACAGGTACAGGTACTATACCCCGCTCTATACACATATTTTTCCCAACGATCTGGAGATAAGCGTAAAAAATGCGTTGACGTGTTCAAATGCAGAGAGAGGCGGCAGCGGCAAAAACGACATCGACGACTCCCCCAAAAAATCAATACGTGTTCGATTAATGATTATGGATATGTAGGGAAAATTTTTAGATAATAGGACCACATATCTGGGATATATGTATGTATTTAGTACTTAGAGTGGTTTTCGTTGCACAGGTTATAAGTTAATGGATGGCACTCTAATGAAATGGAAGAGACATAATGTCTCTACAATGATGCGTGATAAATAAATAAGAGGCATAGCCTTAACTTAAACGTTAACTTTAAATTGTTGGAACTAAATCAAAGTTATTAAGGTTCCAAAACGAATATGAACATTTCCCGCCAAGGGAATTATCGATAGATGTTTTAGTAAAGTTAGCAAAGTCTCTCTGTCCCTCAAGTAATTCCTCAATACCCGAAAGTAGAACTTGAACTAAATCCTTGAGAACTCTGGAGACCTCACCTTAACCCCCACATTAACTGGAACTCAAACTCAAAGTCGGCGCACCCGATTTGCGGGACAGAACTTCCGTCCGTCCGTGGGTCAGTCGACATGCTGGCTTAATCGGTCATTGGGCTTGTTAGACGGCTCAATTATGCCCCGTTTTGCCATGTGGCGCATTTCTCTCTCTTTCTCTCTCTACGCCAAGCCACTCCACTCCACTCACCCTTGCCACCCTTCGATTGCCAACTCCATGGCCTCCGCCTGCCTGTCTACCTTCCTTTCTGCCACATCTGCCTACTGTTAACCCTCTAGGCAGCACGGCACTGCACAGAACTCCCCCGTTGTAGGGCCATGAGCCGTCTGTTGGTGTCACGTGCACAGAGAAAGAGAAAGAGAGATTTAAAAGCCTTTTAATCGATTTGCCTTCATCTCTGTTTGCTTCATCTGCTTCTCCTTTTTTTGCTGCTGTTTCCTTAACTAAACGTTTAATGCAAATCGCTTTTCTTTTGGATGGAAAAACACCCGGACATGATCCACAAACAAGAGGATAACCATAACTGAATTCGTACTTTTTACTGCCTCTGACTTTACAACAGTTTTCTCGTCTCTCTTTTTACCTAAAAGAAAGGAGGCGCCAATTTCCCCTCTCTTCTATCCAACTGATGATTGCTCCCAGACTCGCGACGCACAAGAGAAAAAGTCTTTGAAGATATATGTATGTATGTACATATGTATGTATGTATGTTGTATGCATTATCTAGAGATTTCTTTACTTGTGGATTAAGCAAAGGAAACTTTATTTTTGTGTCTTCGAAATATGGAATGAATGAATTCTGATGGAATTTGGGTTGAATATTGTATCGTTTATTCACGATTGGAAAAGAGATGGACATTTTTGATTTAAACTTTGATTTATGTACATATGTATGTATGCACATATGTATGTATGTACGTACATATGTACATACATACATACATATTTAATTTTTTATTGAAATTAAATTTTAATTTATAGTAGGCTTGTTAAATTATAATTTAAAATGTTTTTAACTAGTTAACTAATTTTTTTTTAACAATAAATATTAAACGGTGGAACGTGCTCTTTTATTTACATACATATGTACATGTATATACATATGTACATACATATATGTACATGTACATATGTATGTACATGTACATATGTATGTACATACATATGTATGTATGTATGTATGTATGTATGTATGTATGTATGTACATATGTATGTATGTATGTATATCTGGACATACAAATAAATGTCTTGTGTATTTTTGAAGTCCCTAAAAAAATATGATGTGTGTTTCATTCCCCATTAAAATACAATACTGACGAATACGAGTGAAAAAAGTATGGGAAAAAGGAGTGAAAAAAAGAAATGGGTATAAATATATTCAAGATAAATATTTACATGCGTTCCGTTCCACAATCAACAATTATTGTTGCAGAAAAAGAGATAGTGAGAGGGAGATGAAGAAAGAAATATTTCGAAAGAGAGAAAAAAGATAAAGAGTGAGGGAAAACGATGCAGAGAAAGAGAGAAGAAAGCTAAATAACCAAATAGAATGAAAGAGAGATTCACAATATTTAGTTAGCCACGGTCTTCACCTGCTGCTCCTCTTCCGACTACGACTCTCCGATAAAGTAATTCCGGTCGCAAAGAGAGCGGTAAAAAAATTTACCAAAAAGTAGTCGAGGGAGAATAGTGCTCAGGAGAATGAGTGCGAGAGGGTGGTAGAGGGGGAGACGTACCTAACTAAATAATTTACGGAACATACTTTGGTACTTTTACTTAATTTAATTAACGGCCTATGTCATGCAACAGCAACAATAGGCTAGGCACCGAAGCACAACCGACAACAAAGTTGACGTCGTCGCCCTGTCAGCTGTTCAAGTGTCAGAAAAGGGAGAATTCGAGTGGAAGGGGGAGTGTAGGGCGAAGGGTAGACAGGAGAGCGGGAGTTGGGGAGAAACAGAATGAGAAAGATGTCGACAAAGAGGAAACAATGAAAATAGGCTTTATATTGTTGGCATCCTGATGAAGGACACGACGCCAAGGCTTGACGGCACACACACATACTATAGTTGCGGAGTGAGTGGTTGAAGGAGTGTGAACGGTCAGGGGGTGCAAGGGATTGGCATTTAGATGGCGGCCGCAAAACAACACCAAAGTCACGAGCGCTGGCTAACGAAAGTGAAATGAAGGGGAAAAACAGAAGCAACGAAGAACAGAAGGCAGTAGAAACAGAAGGCGATCGAACTAGTAAACATTGAAGCCACGAAGATAAAATACCCTGTACTCTGTACTGCAAAACAGGTTTGTAGAACCTCAAACTCAAACGTTTGGCGTATGAGAGTGTCACCACCACAAGCGGAAATTCTGACTCGCTGCAAGAAAAAATCATTGGAGAAGAGGGTATCAAATCAACGTAGACAAGAAGAATCGAATTCGGGCTGTTCCATCTCTCTGTTATCGGCCACAAGCAGCAGCAGCAGACTCCACACGTCAGAGAGACGCAGCAGGCAGCGCAAATGAAACGTCACGTCACGGAGTTTCTCAGCCATGTCCTCTATCTTCTTCGTCTCCGTCTTGTACTTCTTCCTTCATTCCTACCGCTAATACAAAAACAAATACTTGGTGGGATGGCTGCTGCTGGTTGCTCTGCTTTCTTCCATTCTTGCATGAGCAACACAACCTTAAATGGAAAATTAAACAGCAACAAAAACTACCAAGAAAATCTACATAAACGCAAAAACCGGCGGTGGCGGCGGCGTCGCTCTGTCCCATTTCAATTTGCCTACGGCTTTTGGCTCTTTTTTTACCCGGTACTCGAAGAGAAAATGGGGTATGTACATTGTATTTGTGGGGAAAAGTGGATGAACAGAACGCAAAGAAGGAAAAGTTTCCGACCCCATTAGGGATATATATTATTCATCAGCATCAATAGCCGAGTCGATATAGCCATGTCTGTCTGCCCGTCCGTCAGCCCGTCTGTCCGTTCTTATAAGCGCCTAGTAGTCAACCAAGTTTTGCTTCCTGACTTCTGTAGTGATGTAGATGTAGATGAAAGATGTACATAGAAAAAATGTGAAATGTCATATGTAAAATTCGAATTAAAAAACACCGGGTATAAAAGTTGGGTCTCGTAAGAAGCGTCTCACACGTTCCTACTCGTTTATTGTTGCATTTGGATTGTCTTTGCGTTTTTCGCTTTTGCAGTTTCGCCTGCTGCGCTATGCTTTGCCACTGTAACCGCTCGGCCCGCGCGCTGCTACTGCTTGGATATTCCACTGCCATTGCGCTGCCAACGGTCTGCCATTATCACCGCTCTGCTACCGTTCTGCCTACGCTATGCCACAGCCGTTGTTCTTTGTGGTTCTCCCAAACGTCAGAATGAAATCGAACGGTTCTTTTTTCGGCTGTTTTTTCGCGTACTCTCGCCAGCGGGTGACGGAACAGTGGGCATGGACGAACTTTTAATTGCATACAATCTAAGACTAAAACTTTTGCCTCTAGGTAATTCCCTCACTGTGGATGGATTTTCGATTAAAATTTGCACTTGCAAAATTTAATATTAGTACTGAAACTATATCATGTTGTTCCACTGTGCCACACTGACGTGTTTAAGATTCCCATCTACGCTAGGAAAACGTGACTCCCACAGGCCTCTGCACTACTGCTGCTGCTCTGACGAAGTGGTGTGGTGCTAGTGCGGGTGTGCGCTTCAGCAAAACAACACAAGGGTGGGGTCTGTCCCGCTGTGTGTGTGTTCGTGTGAGAGAGTATGTGGATGGATGGTCGGTTGTAGGGGAAATGAGTGTGAGTGGGAGACGGAGAGGCAGAAAACGGAGACACGACAACCGCAAGAGATTTAACGACCAATAAAGAACAACGCAATGTTATTTAAGGACGACTACGTAGAGCAGTCGGCGACTGCTAAAGAGATTCTCGCATGCGCTGCCACCCCCCCACCCGCACACCCACATGCGGCCACCGTTACGGGGCACGTCTAAAACGTACCGCCGTATAACGTTAACATTGGAAGGGGGAACGGAAGCAGGGGGAACGGGAGCAGGCTAACGGACGGACGTACTCGTATTATGTGTAACCGGTAGCCATTTGAACGGTTCTTTGATTGCGTGGCTCGACCATTTCGTTTCAGTCATTCCTACATCATGGCAGACGGGTGTCCACAGTCGGTGAGGGGGACTGTGCGGTGTGTTGATGCGGAGAGCTAGGAGGAGGAGGCGTGACACATTTATGGGCACATTTTGTAACGCAGCGTGGCAAACTGATGAAAACTTCTGTGTGGAAGCAACTGTGGAACTTCATTAACGTCATTATCCCTCCCGCACATGTGTGTGTGTGTGTGTGTGTGTGTGTGTGTGTGCGTGTGTGTGGGTGGTACGCGACGAGAGTGGAAAAGGGGGGAGAACGTGTGAGGTGCATGCCAATGCCATAATCTGATTTTTGGGTTATTTCTGAGTCTTGCAGTCAAGCATCCTTCACAGTTTTCGAGGGTCAAACTTTTAATTCTTCTTTAGAGACACAGATGTACATACATATATATTTCGGGGTACCGTTTTGCGTGCTTTATTCGCACAAAAACGAAGCGCGATGTATGCGCGTCGAGCCGTTCTTTAAATGTATTCGCTTGTTATATTTTGTTGTACTACATATATAATTATTTTTCTAACTTCTAAATTCAAGATTTATAATTATTAAATTAACTTTGATGGGATAGTATGGAGGAAATCATGAGATGTTTTCTCTTCAGATTTTAATAACATTTTGAAGAACGGACAAACACAAAAGCAGTGGGGCCTGGTGCATGGATGTGCTATGGGCGCTATGTGGCAAATTACGTTGACGACAAATGTCGGAAAAAGAAAAGAAATAGAAACAAAAACAAAAACCCCCAAAAAGAATGAGAAAGATAGAAAAAAATCAATAAAATCCAATAGAGGGCGGAAGAGAGAGAGAGAGAGAGAAATGTAGAGGGAGAAAGCGCCAAATGGTTTTATGGTCGAAACGGTTCTCCATATTAGGGATAAAGCGAGCTTGGATCTGTGGCGGAATTAAGGGAGGAAAGGGGGAAGGAAGTATTGAATAAAAAAGGAACACAAATGTATTTTGAAAATGTGTTTCTTCTTCTTTTGTTGTCGTTTTTTTTAATATTGAAATGAGCCCTCAGTCCGCTCCTGGGATGGTGACCCCGACAAGCTGCTGTCGACTCTCCTTATTTATGTATGTGGCAAAGGGAAAGGTCATGCCACATCGAAGAAGGCGTTGACAAGGCGCCATACCCGACTTCCAGCAGCAGCAGCCGCGACTCTCTGACAAGGTCAATAGCTCTATGTGGACCAATTGTTTCCCCTCTTACGCTTTGTGCTTTAATCCGCCTGTCTGCGATTCCTTTTTGCCTTGCCATTTCTCAACGTAAGGGTTGTCAAATCCCCCCGCTGCCGTAACCGTAACCGAAACCGATACAGAAACCATCGAACAAACCATCCCATCCCTCCTTGGACTTGGTCTTTTCCTTTTGCTTTTCTTCCTTTCCGTGTTCCTTTTTTTTCGCTGTGGCATCAACAAACCAGCGCCGCGATGACTCCCCCCTGGAGACACATCCGCAGGACACTTTGGCGCAAAATAAAATTAAGGAATCCGAGAAACCGAATCCAGCTTTTGGGACCAGCAGGGCAGGGTACGGGGAAACGAATTGTCTGCGATTATGTAATTGACGAGAGCTGCGATTGAAAAAAAACGAGAAGGGACGTGTGAGACGCTTCTTACGCGTCACAACTTTTATACCCGGCACTCAGTACTACATCTGCACTTTAGCGGTTATTTGTCCAATTTTACATTTTTTCTTCATCTGTCATCTACATCAACAACACTACTCACGCCAACACGCTCCTTTAGCTCGCCACCCTCCCCTAGAAACACACACTGCAGAGTCAGGGCAGAGGCAGCGGCAGAGGCAGAAGCAGTGACGTGTCAGGGGCCAGGCCATAAACAGCGCGAAGCAGAGTGTGAATGCTGCGGGACGGGGTGGGTTTGGCTACTGCAAATTAATTTCTTCATTGTGGCTATAAAAATGATCCAATCGGATTCCAATTTGGTGATCTGATAGATAAGGTCATTCCCTACGGAATGGCGTTTTTAGTTTTCTGTTATCTTAAAAATTGTAGATTTGGGAGGTTTTTGCCCTGTTGCGGGGGCGGAAGGGGCGGGGCTCATTTTGAAATACACTGGTTTCAGTGTGAGCATACAGCAGTCTGGTGCCAAAATTTGGTGGCTCTAGCTCTTATAGTCTCTGAGAACTAGCCGACAAACAAGACGGACAGACGGACGGACGGACAGACGGACAGACAGACATGGCTCAATCGACTCGGCTATTGATGCTGATCAAGAATATATATACTTTATGGGGTCGGAAACGTTTCCTTCTGTGCGTTACATACAACCGTTATGTGCACAAATACAATATACCCTATTTACTCTTCGAGTACCGGGTATAAAAACTATTCAAGCGGAGATACTAGGGCTGCTGTTTCTCTCTGTTTGCCACACCTTAATTGTGTGTCGCGTAGATTGGAAATTCCAAGAGAATATATTTTTTTTCAAGGATCCTACACTCAATAAGGCTATACGCAAATTTATTTTTTAGAACATTTTTAAGATGGATTTTTTCTAGACACTGAAAACCCGAACCCCTAGTGGCAAAAGGCAAGAGTCCTGTCGCTTACATAGGTGAAACTTTTATAGAGCGTAACCTTGTCCTTCGTAGCCTTACTTGGAAGTGAATTGGGTGCAAAATAATTGTAATCTGTGGAAATGCTCTGCCCAAAAACATTGTCAGGACACTTTTCCTAGTGTTTAACTGCACTTTGATGAAGCTTAAATGCTGTGGAAAATCGATTTAGAATTTCCTTCACTCTCTCTCCATCTCTGTTACAAATGAATATCGTTACATACTTAATTGATTCTATAATACTTTCTGATGATGCACATGCACACACTCACACACAGAGATGGAGAGAGTGTGTGTGTTGGTGGGGGGGGGGGGGGGGGGGGAGGACGAGGAGAAGGAAAAAGCCATTCAAGGACACAATGACACAAGAAGACACACATCTACAGATACATCTACTTCTACATTCACATTCACAGATACAGATTCAGAAAGTCAGGCAGTCAGGGGCTTATGTGTCTCCCAGCAGGACCTGTCCTCTAATGGCGATTCGGTTGCGTCTTTAGGTCTGTCCTCTCTCCTTCTGATGGCTTTTCAAATAAAGTGCAAACATAAAGGCCAGCTGAGTGCAAATAAAAGGGAAAATCTTGCCAATTGAGTTGAACAGATTCTCCAGAGATACTCGCAGAAGGAAGTGGGCTGGGTTGCAGTAGCTGGGGGGCGAGGGTGTGTGTACCACTGGGAAGTCGTGACCCGTTGGATTTCCATTTCCAGGGAATGGGTTTGGACTTAATGATGACACGAGCCGACGGCAAAACAGAGATTTTTGCGGCGTGTAAATCTTTAATGATCTTTGACCTTCTCATCAGACAATCTACTTATTTTATTTACTCACACTCCTATCACTTATTTGAGATTTTGTCCCATCTCTTTCTTTGTCTCTTTTGGGAGTATTTTCACGTCTTCTATTTTCTTTTATTTCGCTCTTTCCACATATGTACATACATATGTATGTACATTATGTCTTTCTGATCTTCTACATCGCTATCTTAAGTATGTACTCGCATCTCTTTCTGCTCTTCGTGCCATCTTTTTCTGCTGCTCTTTCCATCTGTTGTTGCCTTCTATAGCTTCCACTGCACTGCGGACATTTTCATTTTCATTCCGCTGGAAAGGCAAATCGAATCAATCATCAAATCAGTTTGGGTCCGGGGGTTCTTTGGGTTTCTTGGGGTTCGTTCTTGGCAAAATGTTGTTGCATGCATAAAATGAATGGCATATATTTCATATCTCCATCTCCATCTCCACCCATATCTTTTCTTCATGTTTTACTGGCTGCGAAAGTGGAAAAGATGTTGCCTTATTTCTACCCCCCTGCTCGGTCAGAGAGGCTGGCAGGATGGAAGGGCCAATCAATATATGTTTGCACAGGGGAGCGTAAAGGCGTATTGCTGGCATTCCTAGGTGGTGCCGAGATGTCCTGCAATAGTTGGAAGAAAAAAAAATGTCAGAAAGTTATGATCATCATTTATAATGAAAGATGCGATGGAAACGATGCAATGATTATGATATGATGATGATGGTGAAATCTGTAGGCATTTTCATGAAAGGGATTTAACAAGGAAACCTTGATTACAAGAAAAACGATTAGAATTGATGGAAATGGAAAATAATCTGCAGGTGAAGTTTCCCTCAAAGAAGTCTTTCTTTTACCTCGATTTGCCCTTCGGTAGATTATTGCATTTCTCTCTGTTATCTGACGAAGCTTTAACTTTTTAAGAGATAACAAATTATAGGGAAAGACTTTCACGATGCAATTCGCTGTAAAGGCTAAAGTTAAGCAGAATCAACAATGAAGAATTTCCTCACATTATACAATATTCAGGAGATCAGAGATTCATATACTCGTACGAAGAGGATTCGGAGTCCGGAGTCGTCACGTTGTACAATCCCTTTTTCCAAGGACTCTTTTTTTGCGACTCATAATTTATACAACTTTAATGAACAACATTAATATGCGAATTATGACAACGCAGGACAATCCCTGCAGGACATTGGTTCGCACACCCTTCCGATGGAAGGACATGCCACAAGGACAATGTCCCAACCGCCCACATAGTTGCACCAAGCCACGGCAAGCCACCAAGGATGTGTGGCAAAAACAAAACAAAAAATAACTCAAAATAAAACAAAATAAAATTCGAAAAAAAATTCGACAACACTTTTGGGATAACATTGTACATTTTATTATGCTCCACAGAGAGAGAGAGAGGGAGGAGTGGAGGATATAGGATTGTCCTGGGGGGCGATGGACCGGGCACAGGGTTGAAGGTGACTCAGGGATTTGGTGCTGGGGAGAAAAAAAAACTAATTTGTCGGGGCAACTAAATAAAAAAATATGAGTCCATCCGCTGCCATGCC
The DNA here is from genome assembly GCF_008121235.1 of Drosophila subobscura. Classification (NCBI taxonomy): domain Eukaryota; kingdom Metazoa; phylum Arthropoda; class Insecta; order Diptera; family Drosophilidae; genus Drosophila; species Drosophila subobscura. Next base: position 2,366,729 of record NC_048530.1, read on the forward strand.
TGTGCATAAGTATATAAATTAGTTAACTGGATCCCGGAGCTTACGCCGAGGATTACAATAGACAAATGGAGGAGCACACGCACACAACTGCATTGGCAACCGAGAGTTGGATAATATTGTACGTGTATGTAAGTGTGCTTGACGACCCGCTTAGTTAAGTGTCCTTCGTACATTCCCTGAAGAGTGTGCTTGTGCTTCCCACGATTGTCATGATGATTGTGGGAACATTTTCTGAATATTGAATAATTTCAATTCCTCTTCAATTCTGTGCTGTGGTAAAAGAAGCAAGCGATAGCCGCATTAATTTTATAAAATATGTTGCGATAACTATCGATTATTGGCAAACAACTCTGCTGCATTTTGTAAAAAACCAATAGAAGATGCGTTAAGTCGATGAATGTGATTTAAAATTGCCTCTTGGATGAATGATAAGAGATCAAAATAGGTGATCCCAAGCAGCTCGATGTAACACATACACCGAAATATACCAATCCCGATTGCGAAGCGCTTTTCGATTTAAAATATTAATGGATTGACCTTTGACCTTTTCCATCTGATGGCACAAAACTAGACTAAAACGAAATTGAACATTTAGCTATTCAAATATTATCACAATGGATGGATGGTCGGAGGTACGACAAACACACAAAACAAGAACGAAACTCATTCAATGTCAAAGAGAGAAGCACTCCCCATTTTTGTGTGTCTGTGTCTGTGGCAGGAATGAGAGAATGTCCAAAAAGGGTTCCAGCTAAAACGAATATGTTTATATGTATGCATGAGGATACCATTTGACAATCAATACATACAATATGTATGAATGTACATATTTCCGCTGCATGTGTCCATCCGTTTGTCAGACAGCAACAACAGCAACAGAAAATGCAACAGGACCACAGCGCGACACAGGGCAACAAAGGAAAGGTGTGTTGGCCAGGTTGATTGTTGGCCATGTCCATCAGTTGTTGCCTCGCGGAGACTGGTTGGGGGTATTGGTAGATTGGGATATACATATGTACATATGTTATGGGGGCATGGGTGCCCCCATAACCATGGCAGGCTATATTTTGTGGCTGCAAACAACGACAAGGATTGGCCGCCACAACAAAGGGTTTTGAAAAACACTCCACCCAACGAGAGACTATGCAATGCCTTTGTTGAACATACAACCCATAGATATTTTTTGGACAAGATTTCATAAGATAATTTCAAGCGAAAGAGAAATGTATCTAGCGGAATATCTTTTCAGTTATCTGTGAAATGTGACACAAATTCACGACTGTTTAATCTTTTTATTTTGCCTCGCTCAATGTTTTTTTCCTTGTTTTTGATTGCTAAACTTGGGCTAAGTTTGGACCTCGTTCAAGTTCCATTCCGTTCCCGTGTTTTTCTCTTGCGAAATTACTCACCAAATTTTAAATGTCTTCTAAATTTGTGCCGCTGCAGGCAGAGGTGCCTAATAGGAGCTTAATTTAAAGGATTGTGTTTCAAATCGGAGTGTGAGATTTTTCGTCGTGTTTAGCCAACTATTCTGCCCATTGTGCTTTGTTCCTGCAGGCAGGCCTTCGAATGCTCTGAGCCCAGTCTATTGTCCTTCTTGATTCTTAACTGATTTGCCGCTTAATTGATTTTAAACTTGATTTAATACCCCTGACACTTGTAGATTGAAAAGGTACATTTGGACTTTCGGAAATTAAACAAATTTCTTCACCCCTAAAGGAAAGAGAATCTTTGCAAATCTTAATATTAATACAACTGTTAATTTAATATTGATTACATTAATTACTGGATAACTTCTAGTCGAGTCACATTTATTGCCTAAGTTTGAACCTTTTGTTAAGTGTTCTCCCTTCCACAGCCTGTACAGGCCAAATCAGGCTCTATTCAATTGTAGCAAAGATAGAGAGATATCGAGACAGAGGGAGAAGACAGGCAGAGAGAGATCGTCTGTACATGAAAGTTTTACTTGTTCTACTATTAATTACATTGAATTAAGTATATGCTGCCGTTCCTTTTGTGCGCAAGTGTGACAAGTGCTCCAAGTTGAAACAAAAATATTTGCTCCACGGGAAAGTTCATCAGCAGGAGCAGACTCTTCCGCCTCTGCTGCCGCATCCTGCGCACCACTGCCACTGCCACTGCCACTTTGCAACAATGTTAATTACAAACTTTCGAGTTGGACACAAAACTAAAACAAATTACATGAGCGTCGACAGCAACGCCAACGCCATCGCCAACGGGTGGCGGCGGTGGGCTTAACTGACAGCAGCACAGCAGCAGCAGATGTTGGTCTCGAACACACACACACACACACACCATCGCAAAAGTAAAGTTAACCCCAAAAACTTAAGGCACAAGTCGAGGCTGAGAATGCTCTCTCAATGGAATAGATACGATAGACCATTTGTGTGGCATTCCACGTAAATACATAAAAAAGTTGTACCCTCATGGAGAACTAACGAAATTGTATATTAATTGTTGCCCTGGCATTGGGTTCTAATAGAAAATAGAGTGCTGTAGGTTTTATGCCATCATTTTCCAGGACATCCTCTTCTCTATCAACACTTTTTGGCGACTAGGATGAGAACCAATCAGATGTCTGTACTCGTTGTTAGAGTATATACGAAATTCTCAATTCGGGACACTGTCTTCACAAATTGTATAGCAATGTAGGAATATTTAGCCAATAGAAAAGTTTGTGGCATAGATTGTTGTGCATGGAGTCTGTGTATGCAATTGTGGCCTGTGTGGCATGGCCTGTGTGCCAGCCCTGCCGTTCGTTCATGCAGTTGTTGCTGTTCCAAATTTTGTCCAATTATGTACCGTAATGCAGCGGCTGCGTTGGTTGGTCATGTTTTACATGCCTACACCATTTTCGGTACTCCACTTTGCTGCTGTTGCTGTGTGTAGAGCTGAATGCGTTCATTGGGTTCATAATAATATCTAATTGACGAATTGCCTGTGCCCTGTGGGCGCTGGAGCTCTGGCCAGCGATCAAGCTGTCGGGGTCACCAGTATGTAAAATGAAACTTTAGATGGATGAGGCATGCATGGCTATGACAGATTTGATTAGGAATATGCATTACCGATTAGCTGAAATGAATTTCACTCTGATGCGGCCAATATGCCTCATGACTTGATGTTGGCATTTATTTGCGGTTAATATTTCCTCTTCAAAGCTTTCTTATGGATAACCCGATAATTGTTTCGAAATTTTCTCGATTGTGGAAGATCACCTTTTCATTTGTGTGAGATGCACCTTTATGTATGTCCACATCTTCTGTTTGATTTGTTGGGGTAAAATCTTAGACAATATTTACGGCAGTTACAAATGGAATAAGTTCCAGGAAAAGGTTATTTAAAAGATAAAAAAACCAAAGATATATGAAATAGATATGAGATGTATCGAAATATTGCCCGAATGAAGTCAATTTGGTTGTAATGTAATTTGTCGGGTTCACCATTTTTGATTTTGCTTAGAGATGCTTAAGTGTTGGTTATAGAAACGATTTATCATTGAGAAGTTGGCCCCAGTAATCTTTATGTTTTGCTATTCATCGTTGGATCTTGACCGTGTAACTTTTGCTGCAGGATAACTTTTCCCAAAATATTTAGTGCTTTAGATTTCTTACTGCTACTCCTGATATGAATGTACATACTCGTATATACATACATATGTATGTATGTATATGTATATTTGGCATACAGTACGTGGCATTTGTTCTGTTTCTTTTTCCGCTTTGGCGCACTTAAAAAGCAATTTAGTCTAATTACATTAAGTAGTAGGAAACAGCCTCGTCCTGCCTCTACCTAACTTGTGCGTGTGTCCATAAACCAAACGCAAAAAGTACTCAAATATGCTACAGTATGTGTTTGTATGTGTGTTGTGGGTGTTCGTGTGTGTGCCTCAGGGAGTCAGAAAGAAAGAAAGAGAAAAAATATTGCGCTTTTAGGCCCATAATTACCTGAGAAGTTTTGCGTTCTTTGCCATCGAAGCTCTCTTCCGTTTGCCATTGTCCTTTGGTCATGCCTTTGGGCATCCTGCCTTGACTCTCGCCAGTCCCTGCTCCTTCTCTTTCCCCTCTCTCTCTGCTCTCTTCATTATTACGCATTATTATTACCCTGCCGCCCCCACCACCCATCGTCATCTCTGTATCTCTTTCCACCCCGAAGGCTCATCTTCCTTTCCTTTGTTTCCCTTGCTGTTGTTTCTTCTTTTGTTTTCAGTAAATAAATCAGCGTTTTCCAAGTAACTTTCTTCTCCCAGAGACGTGGTATACCGCGAGGGGCGTGCAAGAAACTTAGAGGCTGAGAGTAGATCTCTGAGGGAATTTGACTTTGCCTCTTGTTGTGTCGCCTGTTCTCGCATTGATTGGTTAATTATAATGAGCTTAGCCAAGGAAAAATATAAGAGAAAAAATTAAGGCCACTGCAAAGGATAGTCGGAGGAAGAGAAAGAGAGGAATCACTGTAACAATTATAGCGATATGCCCACAAAGATGCCATCAAAAAGTGAACAAGAACCGAAAAAGATTTATGTGTGTGTGCAGAGGAGATGGACAAACAGTAAGTTTCAATACAATAAGAACCAGGGATAAAATACCATCAAAACTTGAACTAATTATGAAAGTTTGTTTAACCTTTGAAAGCACTTCCTTCCGATTGATTATAAACCAAGTGGCAACACTCGAAAATACATGAGTGGCAGCACCATTCTGCTAGCTATCAAAGTTATCAAGTTCTCAAAAGAAGTGGAGAAACTAATTCTATTATTTTTCTGTATTAATAAATAATTGCAATCCATACTCATACCAGATAAATCCCCCACTTTTTCACCCAAAGTCTACCTCTCTCCCTCTCCGAATGTAAATGTACAACCGAAACGCACTGTAAGCTTTGGGTTTCGGTCTGGCCGCAAAATGTAGGCAACGACCGTCGGCTTTGGGTCGTCTCTCGGAGATTTTGATTTGATTTGGTGAAAATTGCCAACACAAAACACACACAAATGGCAAAACAAGAGAAAGGTCTGTCAATGGGATGGAACGGAACGGCGATGGGTGTTGTCGTCGTCGTCGTCGTTGTAGTGGATGTCGGGGGTGTTCGAGGATTGAAAAGAAAACTGGCAAATAAATCAAATGAAATTTGTGTGACAATTTCTTCCACGTCGCCTCCGTCACCGCCTCCACTGGAAAGCGGAGTGGAAAAACAATGCATCTGTGGGTGTCTGTGTCGCCTTCTGTATTTATTTAACGTTATTTTCTCTTGTCAAATAAACACACACACCCACGCACAATGAAAGCTAATTCAATGCGTCACTACCTCTCCTTCTGTTTTTGTTTCGGCTTTCCTTCGACGAAAATTATCCCTTAACAACCAAGAACAACGAAAGAACAGAAACAGTTGCAGAACAGCAGAAGGGCAAAAGGATGACCTGAAAGCAGAACAAAATGTATTACAAATTCAATTATCAAATATGTTCAAGGCTTTTTTGTTTTTTTAGCTGAAACAAAAACAGCATCCCAAAAAGAAAAAAACAACAACAAAAACAAGAACCAAATGAAAGGCGAACCCAATTTGTGTCGAGCTGATGCGATTCTCCTTGAGGCAATGTAGCCATAAGAGTCTTCAAAGAAAGAGCTTGTGCAGCCCAGGAATATTGTAAAAAATACAAAAATTGTCTCCTTTTTTCGTACAATATTATTTCGGTTAAATATCTACTTTGTTTGGCTTTCTCCCTTTCCCGTTATTTATTTTGATATACTTACATACATATGAACGAGTATTTTTCATGTTGTTGGCTAGACAATGCCAACGGAGGAAGAATTCTGTATAATTTTCTTCAGCATTTCTGTATTAAGGAAAAGCTTCTTAAAAATGGTAAATTTGCAATGCGAAAAAATGTCGCATTTTCCATCCAATAAAAGCTACTTTACCGACTATACTTTATGCCTAAAAGTTTTTACAGATTGCTGATGGTCTCTTTTTCTTGAGCGTTGCACAGTCGTTGCGCTTATGCTGCATTTACTTTAATGACAGTATTCAAATAAAATGCATGGCGAGGAAGATACAAACTCTGCGAAAGGTAGCCGAATGAAAACTCTCAAATGTACATATATTTTTTTTTGGGAAAATAACATATAAAAACGAGAAGGGACGTATGAGACGCTTCTTACGCGTCACAACTTTTATACCCGGCACTCAGTACTACATCTGTACATTAGCGGTTATTTGTCAAATTGTATATTTTTTCTTCATCTGTTATCTACATCAACAACACTACTCACGCCAACACGCTCCTTTAGCTCGCCACCCTCCCCTATAGACACACACTGCAGAGTCGTGGCACTGCAAATTAATTTCTTCATTGTGGCTATAATAATGATCCAAGACAATCTGGTGGTGATCTGATAGATATGGTCATTCCCTACGGAATGGCGTTTTTAGTTTTCGTTTATCTTCAAAATTGTAGATTTGGGAGGTTTTCGCCCTTTTGCGGAGGCGGAAGGTGGCGTGGCTCATTTTTGAAATACACTGGTTTCAGTGTGAGCATACAGCAGTCTGGAGCCAAAATTTGGTGGCTCTAGCTCTTATAGTCTCTGAGAACTAGCCGACAAACAAGACGGACAGACGGACAGACGGACGGACGGACAGACAGACATGGCTCAATCGACTCGGCTATTGATGCTGATCAAGAACATATATACTTTATGGGGTCGGAGACGTTTCCTTCTGTGCGTTACATACATTCAATTTGTGCACAAATACAATATACCCTATTTACTCTTCGAGTACCGGGTATAATGACAACACTAGTTTCGATCGTTTCTAGTACGATTAAGGGAATCTCTTTCTGGGTTAATTATCTGTTGAACTTAATTCTGCGAATTTTGTGACCTTCTGTTGTGCTGCTGCATGTGCCTTTCGTCATTTCTAAATTACCGATTCCCCCTATTGCTGCCATTCCTCATCTGCGATGCCCTCTTTTTTGCCTTTACTCATCTGCGATGAGGAAAAGGGAGTCCTTCCTCCCTGCCTTTAGCTATGAGTTATCCCCCTCCCCCATGAAATCGCTGGGACATGGAATAAGCGACATTGAATGGGGGTCACATGCGTTTGGCTGTAGAATAGATGGATATTCCAATCTCATAATGCAAGCATCGCTGCTGAATGATAATGACTTTTGTGGCAGAGGCATGGATGGTGGGCGGGGACTGGGTGGAATGGGGCATGACAAACTTTCCCTTTTCAGCTGTGCCACTCCACTGCCCCTGGCTGCTGCTCGTAGCCCTGCGGCTTATGCAAATCAAAGTGTTGTGCAATTTTAATGAGCCCCCGCATGTCCTGCGCTCCTGGTTGCTGGCTCCAGCTTCGCTTTCTCACTCTGGCTGCCACACCACACCATGAAATTGAGGAAAAACTTGTAAATGACGGCGGGAAAAAGTTAGTTCTTTCACTCACACACACACAGAGAGAAAGAGAGAGAGAGAGAGAGTGAGAGCGAGTGAGAGATTACATACACACATGCAAATGGGATGCCTTGGAATATGCAGTGGAAATTATTGGGCGACACAAAAAAAAGAAAAAACGAGAAGGGACGTGTGAGACGCTTCTTACGCGTCACAACTTGTATACCCGTCACTCAGTACTACATCTGTACATTAGCGGTTATTTGTCAAATTTTAATTTTTTTCTTCATCTGTCATCTACATCTACAACACTACTTACGCCAACGCCTCTTTAGCTCGCCACCCTCCCCTAGAGCAACACACTGCAGACTCACGGCAGAGGCAGAGCCAGCGGCCGGCGGTCAGTGTGCGGCCACTGCGCGAAGCAGAGTGTGAATGGGAGAATATGCAAAAAAACAAATATAAGCTGCGGAACGGGGTGGGTTTGGCCACTGCTAATTAATTTCTTCATTGTGGCTATAATAAAGCTCCAATAATGCCCCAATTTGGTGATCTGATAGATATGGTCATTCCCTACGGAATGGCGTTTTTAGTTTTTTTTTATCTTCAAAATTGTGAGGTTTTCGCCCTTTTGCGGAGGCGGAAGGGGGCGTGGCTAATTTTTGAAATACACTGGTTTCAGTGTGAGCATACAGCAGTCTGGAGCCAAAATTTGGTGGCTCTAGCTTTTATAGTCTCTGAGAACTAGCCGACAAACAAGACGGACAGACGGACGGACGGACGAACAGATATGGCTCAATCGACTCGGCTATTGATGCTGATCAAGAATATATATAATTTATGGGGTCGGAGACGTTTCCTTCTGTGCGTTACATATGTACATTCACTTTGTGCACAAATACAATATACCCTATTTACTCTTCGAGTAACGGGTATAAAAATATAAGACAAATTCCAAGCGAAACAAAGAAAGAAAATAAAAACCAAAATATATTGAGCGGGGTGGGAGAGATGGGCATTGCTCAACGATTGGCTTACCCTCCAGTTCTACCGACAACTATAAACAGTGGGGCCGGGAATTCATGACTTGGCAACAGAAAGAATAAGTCAAGCTAGGGGTCGATCCTATGGATACCCTTTTCAAAGATGATGAAGAGAAGAAGATAAAGTTTTTCCTTTACACTTAGGGGAATACAAATTAGATTTTGTACAACATTTTATTTTGTTTTTGAAATAACTACTAGATTAAAAATTTATAAATTTGCAAATGTATCCGTTCAATTTTGAGATTATGTTTTACTGCTGGCAAAAATCCTAAATTGTCATGTCATATCTCGATTTTTCTCTCTCTGCAAACATCTCCCAGGCATCAGCATACTCCTCTTCTGTCCACAATGGGTACCTAATAAAGAAACAAAGAAGTAGAACAAAAGTAAAACGAAAACTTCATGCGATGGATGATTTTTGATGGCAAATCGAAGAAAAGCAACTCAACTGCGGGGAGGGGGTTTCCAATGGAGAACCATCCTTTATCCTTCCACCATCATCTGCATCATCATCATCTTCTACGTCTTTTATTTTTCGACTGTAAAGTGGGCGTGGCAAGTGGGAGTGTGTGTGTGTGTTTGTGCGTGCGAGGATGCCACGGCAAGCGATTTGCATATAAATGATTACGGAAATAAAAAAGGAAGTTGAAAATAGACAGAACTTCTTCCAGGACAGGCAGAGATGTGTGGATAAGTAGAGAGTCAGTGTGCTTCAGGGAGGTTGGTGGGGTGTTCTAAAAATAAGGCTTAGAAAGGGGTACACAGCACTCCCTTCGCCCTTTAGTTGTCGTCGGAAAGGTTTTTTTGGGGGTTTCCATTCGACTGCCAAATAAGATGTCATTGCAGCACTGGATGAAGAAAAGGGCAGAAAAGGAGGAAAAATGCTGAAGAGTGGGAAAGGGTTAAGGGTGAGTTGTGGCAGGGATTTTCCGAACCCGGGGGCCAGAGTTTGGGTCCAACTTCGAATGCATTTTCGCTCACATTTTTGCAACATTTCTGCTAAAATATTTGTTGCAATGCAGCCAAAACGGTTTCCGAGAGGACAAACCTAAGAGAGCGGAGCCAGGCTGACAGGGAGAGAGGCAGAGAGCGAGAGAGCTAAGAAGGCTAAAAAGAGCTGAGAGCTCTTTGGCTTAGTTGGCACGCTGCCTGCTGTCCTGTCCGTCAGTCCCGCTATCCCGCATAAGTATGCTGTGCAAATGCTTCGGGATCAGCATGAAAAATGTCCCAACCCTCCGCAACCCCCGCCCACCGAGAGACCTCCTTCGCTCATCCAATGAAGAAAATTTACATTTTCGTTGGTCAAAAGAAAATTACTGAAAAAGAAAGAAAATTTTGGAAGCAAAAAACTTGTACTTAAAGTTGCGGCCGTTTTTTCAGCCTGAAATGTAAAGATATCTCTGGAATTGAAGGAGTGCTCCTCAAGACTCCTCATCTCCTCCTATTTTACGCATTTTACGAATTACGCAAATATTAAAGAGATTTCAATCAAAAGAAGCCAAGAACAACACTCTCTCTGTGTGTGTGTCACTGTTTCTCTCTCCTTACTACTTGCCCTTAAGATTGTATGGGAATTTGCTTAGATAGGATCCGGGAAGAGCTTCAGATATCTTATGCAAACGAAAAACGAAGAAAACTTTTCCATTGACCGAAGCCCAAGGGATGAAGCCTAATATAAATTCGCTTTCGCTTTGATTTGCTTACCTTTTGCAAACTAATCCTCCAGCTTCTTCTACTGCCTGTCCGGCTTTTGTTTTGTTGCTCCTTCTGTGCCTGATTTTTCCTTCTATTGAGCGAAACAAAAGCGTAAGAAAATAGAAGTAGAAGCGCAACAACAATGGAGAGATTGGAGATGGAAATGGAGAAAGCAAAACAATGAGACGGAATGACATTGATGAATGATGCCAACGAATGATAGATTGATGGATTGATAGATGCCGCCACGTGTTCTCTCTCTCTTTCTCTCTCTTCCAAAGTGGCCTCCGTGTGGTCTCCCTTCGGCTTCTGTTTATGCTCCTCCTTTTTCTTGGCCGCTCTCTCTTCTGGAATTGATAATGAGAGCAGCTTTTCATCAGTAAAGCTGCGTCTTGGCTTAATTAATTTCCCACCAGTCCACCCCACTAATTAAACTTTTCTTTTTCCTCAGGAGGAGAGCTCTTTCTTCCTCACTCTCTCTCTCTCTCTCTCTCTCTCTCTCTCTCTCTCTCTCTCTCTCTCTCTCTCTCTCTCTCTCCCTCTAGTTTCTATAGGTAGAACAACTTTCAAAAACTTTAACTAATTTCAAATGTGGCCTAGGAATGACGAAGGTGACGATTGACTAACTGACGTATTGCTAGAAAAACAGCAGCAACAAAACAGCGCCAACAAACGGCAGCAGCAGCGACTGTAGTGGGCTTCGGGCATAGGGAAAACTTTTAATTACCAAGCAACAAGGCGGCAATGAGGCACGAGTCCACTCCTAGAACCTGCCACAGCCAGAGTCTTTCAATTACACTGGCTAACCATGCCCGTGGGCGTCCAGCAGGAGCTGGAGCAAGAGCAGCAGCAGCAACAGCAGAAGACCAAGCCACAAACCCAGACAGAAAAGCACAACCGAACAAGTAGAAGGACCCAGAACCAGTGCCAGTTCTCTGGACCAAAGCCCGAGTTGTTTTCAATGTGGCCAAAAACTTATTGTGCCCACGTTCCCCCATCTTTTAGTTCCGTGGTCTGACTCTTCCTCTGTCTCTTTCACCCTAAAACCAGCAAAAGGTAAAGCCCACACAAAAAAGGAGAAAAAAGAACAAAAATATGGGGTAAAATAAAGAAAAAAACCTGGAAAGGCGAGAAAAACAAAGTTTATTTGAGCTGAGTTCTTGTCCAGGCACTATCAATGGGTTAAGGCATTTTGGTTACCCTGTAAGAGGGTTTTCCTGGAATCCAGACTGATGGAAAGACCAACAGAATCTGGAATGGTTATTGATGGAATAAAAAAGAAAGAGGAGTGTTGACTTGTTAAAAACTTCTCTGGGAATCTTATTTTCTTCGAATTTCGTATTAAAAAAGAAATAGTTCTCTTAGGACGGAAAATAACTCAAAAATTGGCACAAACTCTTAAGAAAATTAAGTTTTTATAGACTAAAAAATAAAGGAATAAAAACCAAAGAAAACTCTTCGATTTTCAAACTAACAAAATCCTATGTTAAAACGGAGGCACAACCCCTCGTCCATTATAACCCTGGCTATCCTCTGAGAGTACTTTGCCCCAAGGCAAGATGTTGCCAGAGTGGCAGATAGAGGCGAAAATTGGGGGCAGGCAGGGGATTTTGGTGGATGGAAGGATGGATGGTTGGGTTGAGTTGGGCGGACTACAGGTTGGGGATGTCTGTCAGGCAAAGACCAAAGTTATTTGCGAAGCCAAGGCTGGTTCAAGGCAGCATGAATTCGAAATGAAGCGAATGAACCACCTTTCAATGCTACTACTCCGTCCTCCGCCCAACAACCGCCACTTCTTAGACTTTTCACTCCACTTCCACCTCTCCTTACACTTTTCACCCCACTCCCGCCTCTCCTTAGGCTTCTCCCCCGCTTTCCCACGACTTTTCTTTGGGGCCATGCAACATTTTTATTTGCGCTAAATTAGTCAGAGTAAAAAAAAGACAAAAATAAAGATGTGCAATGCAAAAGAAGAGAGATGAAGTGCGGATGAAAGAAAGAGAAGGAGAGACGAAAAAATTGGGCTCGTCATGTTCACGACATGTTATTTGTTTTTAGAATTCTCTGGCATTCTCTTTTGAACTTTTCGCTTGTGCATCTTGCGAAGAATACATTTCTAAGCAAGCTGGGAGCACTTGGGATCGAGACCCTAACCTTGTTCCCAACAAAGTGTTGAAAGATACATGGAAACATGGTTTAAGCGACTAAACAAAGCTTTAAAAAAGAGATACAAACAGAGAGAGCGAGTGAGTGTCTGGGGTCTAAGGGCGAAACGTTGAATGGCATTTTCCGCATCTCAAAATTCAATATGCACTGCTGCTACGTGAGTGCAAAGACAGCGAGGAAGTTGATGGCTCGAAAGAGTTGAGAGCAGTCCAGCCTCCAGCCAGAAGAGGTTCTCGCTGAATCATACGCTCCACTGACCAACCCACAACACCCACACACATGGGGCTGAGGCTGCTGCAGAGACACAAACATTCGTGAGTGGGTCGGGTAGGTGCGGGCCAGTGGAGGGTCGCAGCAGAGAAATACGGCAAGTGTTCCGAAAGTTTCCCGGCCGAAAAGTCGAGACAGCAAATTGGAAAATTTTATGCCATAGTTTCCGCTCCTCTTAGCCCATTCCTGACCCTACAATCCTTGCTGCTGATGCCCCGGCCAGTCATCCAGCCACTCTTTCCCCTTAGCTTTTTTCTTCCTGTTTTGTGTTATATATTTTTTATTTGTTGCCGCTCATAAAACAGACAACGTGATGGGAACGCTTCGGTTCGCTTCGCTACGGTTTTGGGTCAGTCCCGGACTGTGAGTCCGGACTGTAGGGCCAGAGCAAGAGGTTTATACGATTTCGTGGGTTAAGCTAAAGAGAGCGGATGTGGGTTAAGCGAGAGAGAGAGAGATGAAGAGAGGGCGAGATGGGGGGAGAGCATGGTATGGCCTCAAGGAATGCACTATAGGGAATGTGACCACTTTTTCTAGCAAAAATAAATAACTTCCAACACAAAAAATATTTTTTGATTTAGTTGCTGACACTGCAAGTGTCTCAACTTTGTTATAATTGTACGATTATACACGAATTTAGATAACATGCATTTTTTCTTTCGAATTGTTTCAAGTTTCCCGTGAAATTCTTTAAATTAATAGAAAACTATTAAAAGGTGCCTTCAAAGAGTCTTCAAAGAACCCTTATCCTTCTTAAAAATAATGAAAAGTATTACCACTTAAATGCAATGCAAATTGCATTGTGCGAAGACGCACAGAAAATATAATATACATAGTACATATGATCAAGTATTGAATACTCAACAATATCCATTCAGTTTAATGCTTCCGGGAGCTGTTAGCCTGTATGCCTGTTCTAAGACAAATTTTCGTCACAAACATGTTAAAATACTAGCCATTAAACATATTAAAAATACCTGTCTGAATCGAGCCCATTGTAAAAAATTTACTTAAATTGATCAATTTACCATCTTTTGCAATTTGAACTTCATGAACAAAATTATTTTTCATGGTTCATAACAAAAAGCTGACTTTAACAGCTGTTTTCTCAACAGGGGTGAGCACTGTTAATTTTTTGGGTACGTGACGGTAATAAATGGTGCTATTCTTATGTACATAATTGGTTAAGAAAATATTATTTTTACGACTTTTAAGAAATGAATTTTGGCCAGATTAAGTGTGAAAATGCCCATAGTGCAATGGCTGGAATTCCGAACCTCCGCTGATCTGATTACCCATAGCATATTTTCTCGAGACGCTTCCAGGATGATTCCCTAAGGACCCAGCAGCTTCTGAGAGCATGTTAAATTCAGTACATTGTGGTTCTACTTTCACGCGCTCGAAGTATTCCCTTCCATACATTTTCCCACTACCAGATCAAGGGGAATATTCAAAGGGAAGATTTTTCCAAACATAATTTTCCAATTTTAAATGCACTTTCGCTATCCCTCTCGAAATTTTCACTTCAATATTTATAGATTCCAAATCAATAGATACCCAAAGTCTGCCCTCCATTTTTGCCGCTGTTCTGTCTGTTTTTCTTGGCACTTTTCCTTGCCCTCCGACATTCCGTTTGCATTGGGAGACCCTTTGAAAGTTTTTCTTGCTCTTGTATTATATTTTTTTTGTCCGTTCTTTCGGGGGAAAAAGTTTTGGCTTGATTTGAGGCTGGCTGGATTATGGATTATTTATTCTTTCATAAATTATTTAAAATGCCTTCAATCTGCCCACGAAAAAAGGTTTCGGATTGAAACTTTGTTGCCGCCACCCCCCATACGCCCTTCCAGCACGAACAAAAAAAATAAAGAAAAAACAAAAACCTGTTGCTAAAATATTTAAACTGTCGCAAAAAGGTGCGAGTCGCATTTGGAGTTGTAGTCGGAGTGCTGTGTGTGTGTGTGTTGGCGTGTGTCGTCTCTTAAATATTCAAGGGGAATATTTTCTCCAACTCGGATGGTGTTCCCCCTTTGCTGTGTTGCTGGGGTTTTATATTTATGACTCGGTGTGTAGCCCCCAAGCGGCCCAGCCCTCAGCTTCAGCCAGAAGTCATTAGGAGGCACAACTCCTCCGTGTCTATTTATCTGAACTTAGTCTAGTTTACGTCCTGCCCGTTGCTGCTGTTCCTTGGCTCTCGTGTTGTATACAAGCACTTTGATGTCCCTCGTCCGGGGCTAGTTTTTAAATAATAAATTGCTTTTTGAAGCTTGTGCCCCGAAACTATTGCAACCCGCCCCAACAAGCACCCAAGCACCAAAGCACCAAGCTCCTACAGCCTGTCAGCCTATAAAATTTCATTAAGAATTTAAATCAAGTTTGACCTCTGGCCTCTGGACAACACCAGATGAAAAGGTGTAAAGTTTTGTGTCCTCTTATATGGTACGGATTTGGGTTCCGTTTGAGCCATGCTTTTGGTTACGCCACTTGATATTCAAATGTTTTCATTTAGTCTGGGCAGAGGATTTTCCTTACCCCATTTTTAGGTAACTTTTTGGGCGGTAAATCGCACAAAGTCAAGTTAGATCATCATGGGCGGAAGTTTCTGGCATCCAATGAGAGCAAAGGAAGAACTTTAGTTGCCATAAAATGTGTAATACTGTATTTAAATTATAATTTTGAAAACTAAACTGGGAATAGGGCACATACAAGAAGTTTTCGGTGGATGATTCTTAATCGATTATTGTGCATTTAATTAAGGATCATAACCAGTATTTAATCACTGATAGTATATCATTTGGACATTAAAAGAGCGACATTTCAGATATTTTATTTGTAATTTGTCCACAAGGAAACTGCACAGAAACTTAATCAAAGCAACATCGAATATGTTCCTTCGAAAATAGTTTAACAATGTTTAAGTATAGAGAAAATGTACTCAAATTCCTGCTTAGGTGGTGGCATAACAAACAGACAAAAGGAAAGCCAAGGTACAGTCATGGAAGGGCGATAACTAATTTATTGATAAGGAGTAGTACAACTCTGCCTGTTCCTTTGACTTTTCCTTTGCCGTTGCCCATGCCCATGCTTTTGGGCTATGGCAAAACTATACCCAAATGCCATTTACCATTTTACCTACGTTTGGCTAATTGAGTGACGGCATCTGGCTTTGTTTCAACTTTAGTAATTCAACTTTTCCCGCTGTGTGTCTGTGTGTGTGTGTGGGTGTTTATTGTTGGTGCAACTCATTCGAGAACTCAGGAACCAGGAAAACCCAGGGAAAAGTTGTAGCACACAGTAATTGAAAATATGTTTCGCATAGAAGGCGATTCAATTCACTTGGCTCACAATTCATTCCGTTACCGATTCCGGTTTCCGACTGTACGATATGCATTCGCATTCGGATTCGCTTTTGCAATCCCAAAAACCCAAACCCAAAGCCAAACACATTCCCCTATGCTATGCAATGGCGATGGCTATGCCAACTTTGCAGCATCTCATTTTGACCCAACGCCAGCTAGTCCTTCTGATCTGCCTGCACCCTCTCTCGAGAGAGCAAGGCAATCGGTTTACAGTGGGGTTTATATTGAACATTCCAAACGGGAGCAGATGAGTATTGGATGCTGGAGTGGTGGTGGCAATGTCCAGAGGCAAGCAATAAGTGTTGTAAACCAACTGCATAGAGAACGGAAATTCTCCGGCTTCGTAGCCCTTTTAATATGGGGAGGGGAGGCAAGCAGCAGCAGCAGGAGTAGACGGCGTAGCTGCTCCTCCTCCTACGCATATGACAAAAGTTATGGGAGCTTGAAGAGGCTTTATGAGGAGTTCCTGGAGCTTGGTCAAAAACAAAACTTTGATTTGCACTCAAATGCATCCATCTCCACTCGCCTCTGCCCACTGTGGCGGTGCTTTCACTAACCACAAATGTAGGGAAGGAGGCATGGAGTATGGGGCACGGGACACGGGACACGGGGCACTGGGCACTGGGCATAGGGCACTCACTGTTTGTCAAGTTCTGCTGCTGCACATGGAACCATGAAGCCATGAGGCAAGCCAGTGAGACGCAGGGAGACGGAGAGAGAGAGAAAAAAGGAGAAAGCGGTTCTATTTGCGCTTTGTGGTTAGTTAGCTATGCGTACAGTGCTTCCCAAACCTTGTTGCGGAAGGAAGTGTGCGGAAGAGAGAGAGAGAGAGAGAGAGAGAGAGAGTGAGCGAGAGGAATGGGTGATGTGGTGGGATACAGTCCTGGGTCGGTCCTTGGGTCTTCCATTTTCAGATCGCCAGCGTGTACACAATGCACAAAACTTTATGAAAAATCCAAAGCAATGCATTGCAGGAAGTGGTGCTGCAAAAAAAAACACACACACACAAAAAAATAAAAGGCAAGGACGAAAGCCAGAACTGGATTCAAAAGAGACAAGGGAGACAGCGCAAGCAAGAGATAGAGACAGAGAGAGAGAGAGGAGTATATTCTCGTTAAATTTTTCACATTTTTGTAGATTTTTGGTAAAGGAATCTGTGTGTGTGTGGCTGGTTGTGCCAACAATTTGTAGGGGATTTCGTTCCGGGATTAAGTGTTGGCCAAAAAGTTTCCAATTTTATTTTTATTCCTGTTTTTTTTTTTTTATTTTAAGTTTTTTTTTCTCTCTTTATTTTTGTTCTTTGGGGAAGCTGCATTATGTGCTCGATTAAGGGAGAAATCTGTGCAAATTCGATGGAAAATATTTAAAATGTTGTTGCCTTTTGCCGCAAAGCTAAGAAGATTACACAGATAGAATGGCAGCAAAGAGAGGATGATAAAGGAAAAAGTGTGACAAACGAAATAGTTCTCAGCGGCGGATGAGCCTCAATCGTAGGAATTGCAGTAACCATTTTGTGACAAGCAAATCAATGCAATGAAAATATTCAAAAATATACTAATCTGCACCCACAGTTTTGTTAGCTGCGAAATTGTATAAAATTAGCTGTAGCTGTGTATGCCCGACCGTTTAGGATCTTCCAAATCTCTAGTGAATGGCAGATCCGCCTTCTGACTCCAAAATTTTACAGCAGCAGAAATTGAAGTTTGTTTAAGAGTTCAAGGACAAATTATTGACAAATAAAGTTGTCCGATTGGTTTACGCGTCCAATTAGAGAGAATTGTTTTTTGGGCTATTTTTATATGGATGATTGCAATGTGTGTGTGTGTGGGCAGAACAATACAACAAAATGCTTCGACGCAGAGTTGGATTTATTGCATCGTAAGCGTTGGTTTTAAAATGCAATGCACATATGTACATTGATGTTTAATTGTTCATTGTTTTATCATTATTAAAACAGAATTGTTCTATTGAAAATTCAATACATAGAACCTGCAGTATAGTGTAAATAGCCTTAAACATAAGTAAACGCAGCTGCAAGAGCAATAATTAAAATTTAATTTTTCTCTTGTAATGTTAATCAAATTAAATGCCATTTCGCTTGCGCGAGAGTCATGTGCATACTGAAAACGGCGCCCCCACATGTGGCAACCACATGCACGTCTGCAACTTCTGTACAAATTTGGAGTACCTAGACTTAATTTACACCCCGCAACCAATTCGTAATTAGCTCAGTTAGAGAAACCAAACAGAAACTCAAGTGAATGAAATCTAATTAAAAATGAGACAAAAAAGAAAATGAGACGCCCCCGCCAAAGCCCTCACATTACAAAATGCCAAAAATTAAATTTTCGTTCTTTCTTCTTCGTCTCTTTTCAGGTAAGTTCCACGAAACGAAGACCCAAAAGGAATGTCCCGTTGAGGCATTACCAGCAACAGCCCCAACCCCAGCGCAAGTCCCAATTTGGCCAAAGGCCTTGACATGCCCGCCGGCACAGGTCCCGGGGGCAGTCTGTGCGGGGTGTGCGCTTCGGGGACCTTATCAGCGGACTGAATGATTGAAGGGGCTGCTCAACCGATGTGAGCCAAGTGTGCAAAGTGTGCTGCACATGGATGGTGGGATGGTGTGCAAAGCAAATGAGAATCAATAAAAAATACACACACCCACACACAGCAACGGCATCCCCCAGGTGTACCTACTGCGATTGTACAAGTGTGAAGGTGTGCAGTTGGTGTGAGAGCGTATGTAGGTTAGCCCAAAAAAGTATGCTACAAAAATAGTTCGGTTTCTTTTGGTTTCGCATACCCTTTGACATTGGTTGAGCCAAGACGAATGCCGACAAGGCAACACAATTAACTAATCTCTTGGTGAGCATAAGCTCTGGTGTATTGATGTATCGGAAAAAATGTACACGCAAAGTAATTCTTTTCTGAAGAGAAAACTTTATCGTTTATCGATACAAAAATCATTTCAGATAACTCTTAGAAGGGTATCCACAGGTTCGGCCATTAATGCTGCACCACCTATTAAATTCCTTCTATTTTTTTTTTTTGCTAAGCATCTGACTGGCTCGGGCGCGTCCGACGGTTGGGCGGGAGGGACGACTACGTCCCCGGCAATCAGTGAGAGAGAATTTTGAGTGCCAACGTGTTAAACAATACAGTCAGTGGTGCAGTGGGTGGGTGTGTACCAGATGCCCAGGCAGGTATGTGCCAGCCTGCCTGCTGTGGCAGAGGGGCAGAGAAAGTGTAACAAAATGAAATTTGCAACAAAGGCAACAGAAAAGAAACAAAACAAAAAATCAGAAAAAGGTAACACGGCACACAGAAGGGGCAAAGCAAGAGGCAAGAGGTGCCAGGAATACAAAAAAAAAAGTGAAATTAGTCATTTGTAGCAAGCAGTAGCTAAGGGCGTTGGTGGGTGTGTCATGTGGCATGAGGCATGAGGCACGGTGGGTTATGGGCGGCAGAGACTTATAGACGGACACGGCTGTTGCACATTCTCATCGCATGCAATTTGAGCATGTGACTGGGGGGCAGGAACACAAGGCTTAAACCCTTCCCCTTTCCATCTCCATCCGTCCTCGCTCTGAAGCATTGTGTTTGCCATTGAACACGCACATTGAATGGCTGTAACACGGCCTCTGTCTATGTGTGCGCGTGTGCTTAGAGTGTATAATCGTGTGTGTGTGTGTGCTTAGAGTGAGTTACAGGGTATGTGTGACTGTGTGTGTGAGGCCATTGTTCAGAGACACTAACATACACAAAAAGATACGACACTCAGACACCTCGACATGATGTACAAATGGGCTCACGGGCAATATTCTTGTTGTAATTGTTGCAATTGAGCGTAGTTTTCGGGAACAAAAGATAGATAGAGATAGAGCGAGAGTGAGATAGAGAGAGAGAGAGACACACCCACACACACACACATCTATGTTCCTTTGTGTACATGTAACCCAAAAAAGAAACAACAAGAACCCCCCAAGCACACAATGTGTCACGCCAGGACCATTCGTGTCTCGTTTCACTAATGCTTTTTTGGGGGCTTTCGGTTTTTGTGTGACGCCAGTAAAACGACACATACAAATGGGTGGCAACTATGTCTCTGTCGCTCTCTCTCTCTTTCCCTTCCTCTCTCTCTCTCAATCTTTCTGTCTGTGTGTGTGTGTGCTTCTTCAACACTTGATATCGATAATTGTTGGGAAATGTTCAAAGAATTCCCATTTAAAGCGGAGAGACAGCCACTTGAAAGAATTTCAAGCAAAAAGGAAATCTTTAGATGTTCAAAAGAACAGTTTCAAGTTGCTAAAAATGTATTCCATTTTCGATAGTCGATAACAGTCGATATTTTATTTTGAAAAGCAGTTATGTGCATCATAGCAGAGAGAATAATTTTACACGAATTGGATTCAAAGGTGAGAGCTTTCAATAAATATTATTCAAACGATTTCTGTCTTTGGTTAGTTTCTGCGATAATTAATAGTTGGCTTAGTAAAATATTGTATCGATAACCAAGTGCTAGAAAGAGCCTTTTATTCCAATCCATTTTGCTCTCAAGCCCACTCTTCAAGCTGAATTTTATTTTATTTTTTTCTCTGGCTTTCATCTAAGACTGCATATTCGACACAGATGCCCATGGCCTGAGACATGGGCCAGGGGGCAAGTGCGACAGGTAAAGGAGAGCAGGAGAGCAAGTGCCAGAGCTGGTGTGGAACATGAAGCGAAAGCAAAAGAGAAAGAGAAAGAAGTGTGTTGAATGCGGTTGTGGATAACCTACAAGCAAAGCATAATTTACACGCCAATATCATGTCGTTTCACACTTCGAAACGTATAGTGGTGGGAAATACTTGCACACAGATACTCACCAACACATAAACGCATAAAAATGAGGTCAATAACAGGTAGATTATCAAATAACTATTACACATTGCGTGCTGTGCACGAGACATGAAACTGCTGTACGTCGACAACGAGGAGCCTGAGAAGGCATGAGAGGCTGCATTGAGAACATATTGCCACACACATACACATGTGGCACATCACACTGGCAACCATCTACACTTTGTGGCACATGCTCAAGACCTCATGAGTTGGCTTTGGACGCCTCCCCCCCACTTGCTTTGAGGATTTAGGCAAGTGGCCAGGCCGGCTTATGTGGTTAGCAATCAACGCCTTCGCGACGAGCTGACAGACACACCGACCGACAGACAGACAGACAATCCTCCTTGAGTCTAACCACACAGCAGCCTACCCCCAACGTCACAGTCATTCCCTTTACTGTCTGTCAGCCATGCGTGAAGGTCAATTTATCGCCTAATGATGTTGAACAATGACAAGGGATATACTCTAATACTCATACGCGTAGCTGGTACGCCACTTAAAACTCTTCAAATTAGGGGCAGAGGCAGAGGAGTGAACGGAGAGAGAGAGAGAGATAGAGGCATCATTCAAATGCATTCATCATTACTTAAAATCAATCAATAAAGCTGTCGGATTTGCTTTTTGAGACTGTCAAAGAAAAAAAAACATTCTCTTGCAATCAGCGTTGTGAAATGCTTATAATGGCAAAGATTCAGTGACAGAAAGTGGTAGAAAGTTTCGGGCAACAGAAAAGATTTGGTTTCTTCAATGATTTCTGGCATTTTTAATTGGAGTTATTTATTGAAAAAAAAGGAGAGTACATTACACATTTCTGCATTATGTACTCACGTGTGATGCGGCAGTGCCCATCGATCGCCTTGAAACCAGATTCGAAGACAATCTTTCGTACGGCCACAATTGGTTATTATTTTTGATTTTTTTTTACGTTTGTATCGCCATCATAAAGCTGTGTGCAAATGGTATGTATGTATGTATGTATTTCAATCCATTGAATGTTGTGAGATACATTTCACTGAACATCAATCGGATCAGTGCGGGGCTCTGTGCACCGCTTCGGCTGCATGCAGGGAAACCCAATTCCAAATGAAGCATAATCCCAAGCTTCAGCTACCGGCGCAGCCATAACCAAGTAAACAACATCCTGGCTGCCGTACAGCAGTTTATATTCGTTTAAGTCAGTCTGGAGCAGGAGAGTCTGCAACGACTTTCGACCAAGGATTTTGACTTTTCCAAACTCCCACCCGACGATGAGATGTGATGGCTGTTGCCGGAGTTTTTCGGCTGCCAAAAACAAATACTCCAAAAACTGACAGTACAAACAGAACGACAAAGTCAACAAAAAGGAGAAATAAAAAATGTACAGGGGTAAAGGAAAAGAAGGAAAAAATAGAAAGCACAGAGAGATAGGTAGAGGGAGGGAGAGAGACTTATTGCTCGGCAAAGCGTGAAATGTTTACGAGCGAGTGACGATGGCGACTCAAGTGGAGCAGCAGCAGGAGCCAGCAAGCGAGATGAAGGAACAGAAGGAGGCACCCGTAGAGGGACTTGAGTCATTCCTGACAAATCTTAGTAACACCACCCCAAACCCTCTTTCTCTCTTTCTTTCTTTCTTTCTTTCTCACTCACTCCCTCTGTGCTTGGGCCGTGTGCACAATTGTAAAGAAAATGTTATTAAGGATTTTCTATTATATAACAAAAAGGCATACTAGGCGCATTTGTCCTGCTCCTATTTGCGCGCTCTCTCTATATATATATATTTATGTGCGTGTGTGTCTCTCTTGCTCCCTCTCTTGCGTGTGTGAGTGTGTGTGCGCGCATTAAGCACTTGACATACACATGGTTCTGGGCCTGCAGCCATCGTTCATCATGTGCCTCTCCTGCCTCATCATTATGTTGGGTCTTATATACCCTAACCGGAAAGGTGCGATTCACCAGGGTCAGGTGATCTGTGTACAGATCTTCGACATATTGGGGAACACGAAAATTGTTTGGTAAAGAAGAGACCAAAGAAGCTTTTTATTTCGAATAAGTTTCATACCCATAGTATATCTTACAGATCTATTGGGACTCCATTCTTGCTATTCCATAAGCCAAAAGGATTCGTACTAGAGTATATTTGAAACGTTTTGGCTATGATTGCTTGC
Source organism: Drosophila subobscura (assembly GCF_008121235.1). Lineage (NCBI taxonomy): Eukaryota > Metazoa > Arthropoda > Insecta > Diptera > Drosophilidae > Drosophila > Drosophila subobscura. The sequence continues at coordinate 2,389,693 of NC_048530.1, forward strand.
TCGCTCTCTTTGGGCATTTGACGGGTTTTCATCTACTTAGTTTTCAATGCCCTCCTACTACTCTCTGTGTGTTTGTGTGTGTGTGAGAGTGTGAGCGTGTTCTGGCTATCGGAAGACGCGGAGCGCTGACAAGTCGATGATGGTTCCGCCTGCGAGTGTGTGTGTGAATGTCTGCTCAAGGTTCCAGCTGCTAAACATTAGTCAAACCCAGCCCAAAATGAGCGACCAAAAGTAGCGCAGTCAAGCAAAAGGCTCTCGTTGCAACGAGTGAATGAATGAGTGAATAAGCAAGCAAGTGAGTGAGCGAGTGAATGAGCGAATGGTAATGCGAACCTAAATGAATGCCAAACGGGCTGCCGTTCTGCCGGACTGCTGGACTGCCTGCCTGCCTGATGGGTGTAAGGCTGTTTGCAGATCCTCCCATGTACGTACATATGTATGTATGTACATACATATATGTAAATGTGGATGATGACTGGTGCCGTCGGACCTATAGCACTTGAATGCAATCCTTGCCATCCTTCGAGACGCCATTCCTAAACGCTTCGCTTCGCTCTGTTACTTTCCATACAGTCCCTAAGGAATGTCACCACATGTCTGCACAGTGGAACAACTGGCTGATTGCTTGGCAAGTGCTAAAATTACGAATGCTCTGTTACGAGTGCCATGGATATATTTTTGCTATCCAACTATTTTTCTTTAAGTTAAACTGTATTTCTCTCCTCTGTAACATCTTCAATTGCATTTTTCTATTTGGCTTTAGCTTCCTTTTTAGCTTTATATTTTGATCCATCTTTCTTTACTGATCTTCTTCGACCGATATATTTTCCTATTTAGTTTTTTCGATTGCTCGATTGTTTTTCGTATTTTTTTTGTTGGATTAAAATCCAATCTTATTTTATTTTCGAGAAAATTCTTGTCTCATTCTCCCTCGACTATTTTCTACTGCATTTGGTGCCACTGTCTGTCTTGAACTCTGAAAGGGACTCCCGACTGAATGGCCACGGAGTTCCCTCCAGCTCCGGAGTTCCCTCCAGCTCCGGAGTTCTGTTCCGTTATAAACATGTTTTCTCGTCTTTCTAGTTTTATTCTTATATGATTTTTCTTCTGTCTCCTTGTGTGCGCAGTTTTTATTTATATTTTTTTTTTATCTGCTATTCTCCTATTCTGCTTATTTTTTATTGCATCTTGCAATGTTGTACTTTGGCTTTAACAATGTCAGCCAGTTTGTTCCTTTGTGACGCTATCGTCGGGGGAACAGCGTGGCAACGGGGGGCGGGCAGAGTGCCATGACAGGACACCCAAGAAACATCAGGAAACAGAATGACTGAAGGCATGGACCAAGGAGTGGGATAGGTGTTTCGATCCACCCCAGACCTCCTTCAATTTATCTTGTGTTCCACTCCGGGGTACGCACTCGTTAATTGAATATTTATCTTTGGAGGAGCTGCTGGCATAGCCATTCATCCATCCATTCATCCCCAACCCCCCTCACCAATTCCAACGCTCAATCCCCCACCCAATCCTGCATCCCATGCCCAATCTCAATTGCAATCTCAGGCAACATGCTAGTGCCTGCATCTTCCACTTATTCTGCTTCTGCTCTTCCACTTTGAAAACCCATTCTTCGCTGAGTGTCTCCTTCGTTTCGTTTCGTTTCGGGTGCAAAACTTGTCTCTTCTCTCTGGCATCGCCGCGCCGCGTGTCCTTGTAATTGCAACTAGAGCAGTGCAGCACGGCACAGCGCCTTATGTCATCCTATGTGTCTACTGCTGCTCCTCCTCCTACTCCTTCGACATTGGTTATGCATTGTTGCATGCAACCATATCCATATCCACATCCCAACTGCCGCTGCTACTGCTGCTTCTGCTGCTGCTGCTGCTGCTGCTGCTTCTGCATATGCAATGCATCTAAATTGCTTTCGAGTTTTGTTTGTTTGTTTGTTGTTTGTGGCTGAGAGTCGTTGCTGCTGCTGCTGCCGCTTTGGCTTTGAGATTTGCAGCTTTGTTGGTTTGCCTGCCGCCTCAATTCATCTCGTCTCATCTTATGCCCCATGCCCCAAACCCCATGCACTATGCACCCAGTCCTGTCCGCCCCTAGCTACCCTCTCCATTCAATTTCTTTTCCACATTAGAGCCATGGAACCTCTTGGGTCGTGTGCATCCTTGCTTTGACATTTTAAATGTTATTTAATGGTCTCCGACCTTCTTTCACGGGCTCCACGCTGCCAGTCGTGTAGCACCGCCTGCTGCACCACCATAAATTCATTATTATTATTTTCCTTTATATACCACCGCCCACAATGAAGGAGGCTCCACCAGGTCGAAGCAGCGGCAGTTTGCACTTGATTTATATTGGCACTTTGTGCGGAATTTATAGTCGTCGGGGCTGGCTGACTGGGTCGGTGACGTTCTAGAAAGTGACCGGGCGGAGATGGTCAAGCACTCTCCTCCTCATTTTGCGTATCTAAGTGGGGCATTTTCTTTATAGACCATATTCTATGGCTCAACATGTTCATCGATATGTTGATTATATGTGGCACAGTTCCCGCTAAGTAGCAGTTTTCTTATTCATTATAATTATACAAAAAATCGCATTGCACATATTGAACTTATTTAAGAAGGCAACACCAGCCGTATTTCAATTAATATTTATGATTTTTAAATATAGAAATTTTTAAATTAAATAGTCTTTAATGTGAAATATTTCAGGTCCTTGTTTCTATATGGAGTTTATCAGCATTAAAAAACGGGAGACGTGATGTTACACCCTCGGTCAAACGATTTGAAAAATGTATTCACAATTTTTCAGCTTTTTTTCCCATCAATTAAGCTGCATTTATTCAAGCGGTGTAACCTTTAAAAAAGCCATAAAAAACATAGAAAAAATTATGTACCGTGTAACCGTGTAATAAAATGTACAACTCGCTTTTCCATTTAAATTTTTGGAATGCAAAAGAAACGAGAAGGGACGTGTGAGACGCTTCTTACGCGTCACAACTTTTATACCCGGCACTCAGCACTACATCTGCACCTTAGCGGTTATTTGTCAAATTTCACATGTCAAAATCACGCTAATTTTTTAAATACACTGGTTTCAGTGTGAGCATACAGCAGTCTGGAGCCAAAATTTGTTGGCTTTAGCTCTTATAGTCTCTGAGAACTAGCCGACAAACAAGACGGACGGACGGACGGTCGGACGGACGGACGGTCAGACGGACGGACGGTCGGACGGACAGACAGACATGGCTCAATCGACTGGGCTATTGATGCTGATCAAGAATATATATATACTTTATGGGGTCGGATACGTTTCCTTCTGTGCGTTACATACAACCGTTATTCGCACAAATACAATATTTACTCTTCGAGTACCGGGTATAAAAAAAAACAATCCATTGAATAGGTGTCCAGCGGTCGCTCTGGCTTTGGCCAACCAATAAATATTTTTCCACGAATCCGTGAGAGTTCTTTTGCTAGGATTTTTATGTCTATTAACATTTGCATTTAAAGGATAAAAAGGTTTTAAGGAAAAAAAAAAACCAGCCAGAAGTCGAAATTTAATTGGAATTGAACCCCCCGACTGGCACTCGCTCATTCTCGCATGTTTTATCTTCATCATCATTAAAGTTGAGCCCGCAGCAGATGCTGCTGCGCCATCGAACTACCGATTTCACCCCCGTCGTTTAGTCCCACACACACACACCCATGCCTCCCACTTCATTCATCTTGAACCCCTCATTTAGTAACCGCAGTTTAGTTCTTTTGCATTTAATTTGCGGTGTTAATGCGCTTTACTTTTTGCTATCGTCAGGTGAACACTCGTGCCGTTTTTTCTTCGCCCATTTTCCTCTGTCCCTCGGTCCCTTTCTGTAGCTATCACAACTCTAATCTGTGACACGATACTGTGGCAACCCTGTCACTCCCCTGGTGCTTATAACAGCTGTTAAGCTCCTTCAGCCGGCGACCCACCCGCACGCAGCGTGTCTCTCGCCTTTCTGTTAGTAAATCAGCAAACAAAAACCGACACACACAAACAAAAAATGGAGAACAAAGTAAATAATTTAAAAAAATAAAAGTTGTACAAATTAGCGATGGGGTCCTTTGGTCCTTTGGCGATGTACGTCCCTTTCGCTCGCTTTGACTGTAATAAAATGTTGTTTATTGACCGTTTCTCCAGCTCATTGTTTCACCCATTCACAGGGTATGCCAGGTTGATTGTTTAAGGCAGGGACACCATCAGAGGATTGACATAATCATTAAAATATTCATTAAAGTGATATCAATTAAAATATGCTTTCCACTTCGACCGTTTATAGTTTTTGTTGTTTTCTTTTAATTTATTATTGAGTTTTCAATGGGGTGATGCCATTTATGAATACTCTATGGGTCATTCGAATGCTTGCTCTGATTTTTTGCTAAATATCCTTCAAGATAACAATATTCCTACTTGGAAAAGTGTCTAAGGGGTATGTTTCTGGTCGTTTTTGAAATGTTTCTTAATTTTCTTGGACGGGTTGTGAAATTAAATTTTTTTTGATGCCAAGACAAACAAATGCGCTCAAAGTATTGCATCCATACGAGTGTGCGTCTAAACAAAAGTACGATTATTATATACGAACATGACAAAAAGAAATTCCAGGTACCACGAAAATTTGAAAAATATGTTGTTTCGGTTGGGACACATGCCCACACACACACACGATGGCAGGACCAGAACACGTCAGGGGTTTACCAACTCTACAAAGGTGGATCTACACATCCGCTTGCCCTTGCGGCATTTCAGCCCCCTTCCTGTCTTTTTATCTAACACGCACTCCAGGGCCACAGAGAAAACGAGGACCAGAGAGAGAAAGAGAGAGAGAGAGAGACACCGGTGCGAAGAGAAAGGTGAATGAAAGGGAAAATTCACTGCAAAAAAATAAAATGCAAAAGAAAATACCATTTCCAACGGGGGTCGAAACTTTTGATACCCTTGCAGAAACGAATGCAAGAAATAAAATAAAAGCAAAAGTCGTTCATTTATGGGAAATTTTATGCAGTGAATTTGCTCGAAGGACTGGCAGAGCTGCTTCCTGCAACATCCAGAAAAACATTTGTTCGAAAATTCACACTCAAAGAAAACTCCTGGAAAAGCGTACGTGGATATGGGAAAAACGAGCGAGAAACGATTGAGGAAAAGGGTGGAACAAAAAAGAGGAATGAATCCAAAAAATACGTAAATTAACAAAACCTGACGCCAATCATGAGTGTGTGTACTGACATTGGCACTTGAAGCACGAGTCAGAGCAGGAGCCACAGCAGGAGCCAGAGCTGGAGATGGAGCTTAACAGGACGGCGCCCTTCGCCTTGATGTGGGGTTAATGTGGAGGGTAAATGGATAAAGAGCTTCTGTAGGAAAGGGTTTCTGGATGTGTTGTGCTCTGCAGAACAAACTGGAAGCGAAAACCATCTCCCAAGAGCATCGAAATACACTTTCGCAGCTAGCGGTAACTGAAGACTTATTGGGGGTAATGGAAAAGAATGCAGTACATGTGAATGTGTAACTAAATGTATGTAAATAAACATGGATAGATAGTGATGCCATCCATTAACCCCTCATTGATTCATTTTGAAAGATGGATGGATTAGTATGGGTCTCAAAAGAATGACTGAAAGGAAAAGTATTTGCAAAAATTAGCAACTATTTGATGCAAGTTTGACTGGGAACCAATGCTAAACACCATGACAGTAAATCAGTTGAATAAATTACATATGTATGTACATATGTACATATGTGTCTAGATTTGTGTTTGAGATAAATAGATGAAAGATAATGATGGATACATCAATGACAAATATTTTTAGGTAATTTTCATATTTGGATAAACCACAAAAAATGTATAATGTAATGAGATTGATAAAATGTATGTCTTGGATGCGTAAGTGAGAGTATCTTCCACTTCGATTTAGCTGATGGACTTCGTGTGGCCTCCTTTGTCGGGATGCCATCTAAGCAGCTCTCCATGAGACAGCAGAAGGACTAACTCCTGCGGCTTGAATGCGTGTTTGAGCCTGTCTCGGTTCTGGTTTCGGCTCTGTTCCGTCTCTGTGTGCGTGCGTGTCTGTGTTTGAGTTTAGGTGGAAATTAGTTTAGGGCAGCGAGGCGCATTTTTCAGATTCATAAACTTGCGTGCGTGTTTACTCTCGAGCACGAGTGCGAATGTGCCAGTGTGTGTTTGTATGAGGAAGGGCAATGTCTGTGTCTCTCTGTTCATGTCCCTGCCTGTTTCTGTGTCCGTGTCTGTTGTGTGTGCTTTGGGGGGAAAAAGTGTGTGTTAATTTCAAGTTGACTCCTCGTCTCACTCGTTTAATTGGCTGACACGCACACACATACACACACCCATCGCAAACTAAACGGAAATTCCTCTCCAACGCCCCCCGAAAATGACTCGTTCAACACGATGGAGAAGGATAGAAAGCAAAGCCTCAAGTGAAATGAGGTTCCTGCTTATGAATTAATGACGCAACAGTGGGGAAACAAAAAATGGTAGACATTAACACAAGGAATACACACACACGCACAGAAGCAGAGGAAAGAAAAGAAGAGAGCCAGAGATAGCAAAAGGTGAGCCTTGGGAAAGGACATGCGACGCTGGTTCATTGAACTTCCTTCATTCAATACCGAAATGGGGGGAGGACGGGAAACCCAAACAAATTTCAATTAATTAACTCATTTCATATTCATCTTCATTAGACAAATGATATGTGGCTTTGGCATTCAATTATTGATGATTAGATAAGTGCAACCAATTTGCGAATATATGAGAATTAACATTTGTATTTAGAGAACATTTTTGCAACGATAAAGAGCGAAAAAGTCGGCCTAAAATCCATAGTAGATTTTATTTAAATTTGTGTATTTTCATATGTAGATTATCTATTGTTACATATTTTTGTAAATTATTTGCAAACGAAACTGAAACTGTTATCAAAACTGTTATTATCTCTGTGCACATTTTTCCCTAATTTTCATCCAAGAAATCTTTTATGTCTTTATTTCTTGGAGTTTCTCGGAAATTTGTTTATAAAAATAGCTACAAACTGCTTTCAATGAAGAAATTTCCAAGAAATTGACAATCAGAAGAGCCATAAAAACCTCATATCCTTCCTTTGAGATATCGACCATAATTCATGGGGAAATCTTTAAATTATACGAGCATTTTACGTACATTTCCCTTGCAAAATTTATGTTTTATACCCATATAATATTTATGAGGCGACACTTAATTAATGCAAAGCAAATATCGTCCACACACACAAACACAATCCTGATTCAGGTGCTGGTCCTCATTTTTCCGGAGTATAAATTGAAGGAAAAACGAACAAAATATTTCCGCTGATGATGTTTAAAAGTCAAAAGGTGATAATTTAATTTACAACTGTCGCACGCAACCTATGTACATACAATTTTATTTTTTTTTTGTATTTTATGTACATTTAATATATGTATGTACATAATTCCCCTTTTTACCTGGCGAAGCATGCCCCATTCTGCTGCTGCTGTGTTTGCTTTGGTCGACGCCAATTTATTGATACCCGCCAAAAGCAAAAGAAAAGTCATGAACGAAGAAAAAACAACAGTGGCACAAGGAAATGCGACGCGCAGCCATAAAAATGAAACTGAAAATGAAGGAAAATTGCCACAAGAGGTGACAGGCGGCACCCAACAGAACGTTGGGTGAGTGGTGCGGTGGAGTCGTTGTACGATGCTTCGGCAAAGGCATTTGTCAACAGAACGCTTGCAATTTTTGTGCTTTTTTATACCCGGTACTCGAAGAGTAAATGGGTATATTGTATTTGTGCACAAAGTGAATGTATGTAACGCACAGAAGGAAACTTCACCGATCCCATAAAGTATATATATTCTTGATCAGCATCAATAGCCGAGTCGATTGAGCCATGTCTGTCTGTCCGTCCGTCCGTCTGTCCGTCTTGTTTGTCGGCTAGTTCTCAGAGACTATAAGAGCTAGAGCCACCAAATTTTGGCACCAGACTGCTGTATGCTCACACTGAAACCAGTGTATTTCAAAAATTAGCCCCGCCCCCTTCCGCAAAAGGGCGAAAACCTCCCAAATCTACAATTTTAAAGATAACAGAAAACTAATAAACCATTCCGTAGGGAATGACCATATATATCAGATCACCAAATTGGGATTCGATTGGATCATTATTATAGCCACAATGCAGAAATTAATTTGCAGTGGCCAAAACCCACCCCGTCCCGCAGCTTATATTTGTTTTTTACACATTCTCTCATTCAAGTTCTGCTTCGCGAGTTCCGGGTATAAAATTTGTGACGCGTAAGAAGCGTCCCTTCTCGTTTATTCTACCATTTTTGCTTTTGCTTAGAGAGTAGCAAAGGGTAAGTCGGGAAGCCGCTCAAAATTGGTTTGAGTAATCCCATAACACGAAGATCCCAGGGTGGAATCCTTAACAAAAAACACTGATAAATCGGAGTACCGATAATTTAGCTAAAGAGTAAAATGCTTAACACGTTTTGTTCTTATTTTTTTTATACCCGGTACTCGAAGAGTAAATAGGGTATATTGTATTTGTGCGAATAACGGTTGTATGTAACGCACAGAAGGAAACGTTTCCGACCCCATAAAGTATATATATTCTTGATCAGCATCAATAGCCGAGTCGATTAAGCCATGTCTGTCTGTCCGTCTGTCCGTCCGTCCGTCTTGTTTGTCGGCTAGTTCTCAGAGACTATAAGAGCTAGAGCCACCAAATTTTGGCACCAGACTGCTGTATGCTCACACTGAAACCAGTGTATTTCAAAAATGAGGCCCGCCCCCTTCCGCCCCCGCAAAAGGGCGAAAACCTCCCAAATCTACAATTTTGAAGATAACAGAAAACTAAACGCCATTCCGTAGGGAATAACCATATCTATCAGATCACCAAATTGGGATCCGATTGGATCATTATTATAGCCACAATACTTTTCAATGGCCAAACCCACCCCGTCGCGCAGCTTATAGCAGAACACTCTGCTTCGCGCAGTTTATGGCCTCTGCCTCTGACACGTCTCTGCCTCTGCCTCTGCCGTGACTCTGCAGTGTGTGTATAGGGGAGGGTGGCGACCTAAAGGAGCGTGTTGGCATGAGTAGTGTTGTTGATGTAGATGACAGATGAAGAAAAAATGTACAATTTGACAAATAACCGCTAAGTTGCAGATGTAGTACTGAGTGCCGGGTGTAAAAGTTGTGACGCGTAAGAAGCGTCTCACACGTCCCTTCTCGTTTCTATAATATACATGGTAGATCCTTGGGTATCATTTAGTATTTAGACTTCCAATTTCCACTGCTTATTTTGAGAGTAAACTCTACAAGCCCTGCCTCTTCCTTGGGAATCTTTTAGTCTCTAAATTTCCAGCTCTCACCTTTATTTTTCTTCTTTATATTTTTTACGTTTGCTTTTTTATAGTTCTTGATTTTATTTACTATTTGCTACGACTGAAGCTCTCGATGGGACCAACCCATGGGGATTGCGGGTAAAGTCAGTCTGATGCCAGGACAAGCTTATCCTTTGGCGCCTTGGCTGCTGATGCTGCCTGCCTTGCCCGTCTAAGTTCCGGTCGACAGAGCTGGGGAACGCTGGGCAACAGCGTAAACTACAAATTGTTTTGTAGCTGGCTCAAATGTTTCTTGTTCTTTTTGTTAGCGAAACAGCAATTGGCTTCATTTTTATTGGCATTTATGGGGCGGCATCAGGTGTGTGTCCCCACATACACACACACAGACAGACACAAGCGCACGCACACGTGGCACATGCCACATGCCGTCTCATGTTGAAGTCGATTGGGGCCACTACGTTACGCTCTTTTTATTTTTATTTTCATTTTATATAATATATAGAAGGGGGTGGGGGGGGAGGAAGGGCGGTGGAGAGGTTGGTTGGTTTCCTTTTTATTCACTTCCATTCCGACTTCCATTTTCTTCGACCTCTTGCGACGGCTGGGCCACCTTTTCTCTCATCTCTCCTCTCCTATTTCGACACGTGGAACGTGTGTTTGCTCACGTAATTCCCTAATTAAATACTTAAATTGTAATTGCTTTCGAACGTTTCGCGTGGCACCAGTAGCAGCAGCCGGCCTTCCTGGCTGTCTCCATCATTAAAACACCCAGAAAGGACTCTCAGAACACTCACACACACAGAAGGCAATGCACACACAGCTCATTGGAAAGAAATAAAGTCCAGTTGTTGGTTTTGGAATTTCTTGTTTTTCGTTCGTTCTCTTGCACGTGGATCCCCACACCACAGCCTCAATTCGTTGCACTTAAAAAATGTATCGCCGCGAGATACCATATCGGAATCGTATTGAAACGAATCTAAAACCCAGCATTCATCGATTCAAAGGAAAGAAAATGGTGATCAGAAGTTAATCATATTAATGACTTTTTATTTTGGTGGGAATAAAGATTAGGAAACAAAATATTATAATAATGTCTAAAAATTAAACCAACAAGAGAATTACTTCTTATTTTTTTATATCAAAGTAGCAGTAAATTTGTGAATATATCCTCAAGTATAGTCTTTGCATGGAATTACATAAAATCTTCCATAAATGGGTAAGTTAAGTGCCAGGTAAAAAATAAGGAATAGTTTTTGGGATTTTGTTGCTTCATCAAGAAAGTTTATTCCGAAAATGATGCATCATTGAACCAAGAAACAATAGCTCCTCGAGCTAAAAGTCAAATAAGTCACTAAAGCATCCGAATCAGAACCCCCACTTGATGTTTGGAAAGCAAATCAAGGACCTGTACTTAACACAGTAAGGAGGCAACATCCATTTACTGCACGTTAAGCCGTATAAGTAAACGCTTTAATTTTAATTGTGCCTCCTACTACTGCTACTCCATATAGATACAAGACCCACTCCGGGGTAGCAGCAGCAGCAGTGTCCGGCAACTTGGACCTGGCCACGTTTTTATGTACTTTTAAGTGTGCAATTAAAGGTCAATTGCCGGTTTGGTCCGAGCACGTCGGAGACGTTCAAGGAGCTGCTGTATCCCATTACAAAAGGAGAGGCAAAAAACAAAACAATATCAAAATTACAAGTTCAAATTTTTGGAAGATGAAGAATCTGATTGAATACAAGGCCGGGCTGATGGTTAGCCGTGACCGTGTGATCGAGCCGGATAGTCGCAAGGGACTGCTCTTTTTGCGTCGCATCGAAGATGAGGTGCACATATGTTGGAAAGATCGTCAGTCGGGCAAAGTCGACATGGACATTGTGGCAGTGCCGGGTGTGCCCCGGTTCCGGCGTGTCATCGAATGCAACACGGGTCGTGTGTTTGTCCTCAGATTCGAGGGCGTCAGGCAGCGTCACTTCTTTTGGATGCAAGAAGCGTATCCCGAACGTGACAATGATTTCTGTCAGCGTTTCAATGAACTGATTATGGCTTCCCAAGAGCCGGAGAAGCCAAAGATCGTTATCTCTGCCGTTGCCACTGAACTGGCCACTGACCGTCCACGCGATGGTGGTGGCAGTGATGTCCCTGCGCCTCCTACGCCTCCTACGCCACCTCCGCCTCCGCCGACACCTGGCAAAGGTGTTACTATGGTGACAAACTTATTGGGGTTCTTCCTCAAAATGGGTCAAAGTATGATCAGTTTGGCCAAAAGTACTCTGTCACCCGAGGGTACGATGCCGCAGCCCTTTCAGGATCCTTACCAGCGGCAGACCAAAAGTCTGGCCACCACGATGCACCATCAAATGAGTACTGTCATTGAATTGAATAACTTTTCGTCGGAGAGCCTGCACCGCCTAGTCGCACGCCTGCCGATGGACCCGGATCGCGAGGAGATTGAGCGCCACACCACGAGTCTGCCTGCCACAGTAGTCGACACCCTGAAGGTGGGCCTTGTGGCGGATCATGTGCGTTCGCCGCAGTTCTACGAGGCTCTTATGGTGTTTCAATATGCTTTTCAGCGATGTCAGCTCTTTGGCAGCCTCCAAGAATTGTCAGTGGGCCCCGAGGCACTGGAGGCGGCACAAGATGGCGATTTTGAGGAATTCCTGTACATCCTGAATAGCCCCGACGCTTATAGGCAATAACAGGAAGGAGTCTGCTAATTGAAAAAAAAAACATCGGATAAAGACCATTGTCATAAATAAGTCAGAGCCAAAAACAGAGAAAAATACACACCCAACAAAAAAAAAAAACAACAAAAATTACAAAGTACAAAATGCAATAAGTGCTTGACTCTCCACTTCGGTCTTCTCCTCTCCCTGTGCCTGCTGGGCGTCCTGGTCGTCCTCGTCGTGCTCGTCTTCCGTCTCAAGTTACGAAGATAAATGAGATGCCATAAGTTAGACGACAACTTGCACAAGGACAAGAGGGAGCAGTAGATATAAGCAGAGAGCAGCAGCATCAGCATCAGCATCAGACACAAAATGCAAGTTCCACCCAAAAAGAAACAAAACAAAAAAGGAAAAAAACACTAAAAATTGATATAAAATACTTGTGCACAAATACTAAAACAACTGCAGGCAGGGTTGGGGCGAAATATATAAAAGAAAGAATAAAAAAAAATAGTTTTAAACTGACATTTTTTCTTCTTTTTCTTTTTGGTGGAGTCTAGGGATTGGGACCCAGCTTAAGAATAGTTTTCCCGCTGCCACAGCAGTAAGAGTTTTTCTTTAGTCTCATTTGTATAGCTCCGCCGGTCTGATCTTCTACGAGCAGTATATCCCAGGCCATGACAACTTTTGCCGCCAGTTGTTTTAATGAATCTAAGTGAGCGGAACCCGAAAAGCGTTGGAAGGGTCAGCAAAACGAGGCAGCAGCGGCGGCAAAGTCGGCTTTTTGCAGATAAATCCCTTCGAAAATGCCACCCAAACAAAAAAAAAACACTCAAATCAAGAGGAAAACTCACCAGAGAAGCAAAACAAAATGTGCGCAAAAAACTGGTTTCCATGTCATGGGGGGGAGTATCATTCTGTGAATCATTTTATATTATCTCTTGGCGATGTTCTCTCTTTTTGTTAGCTTAAAACTTTAATATATAAAAATACGAGTACTGCAAGAAAAAAACGCTTAAATAATAGATCGGAGAAAGATTATTTAACTTTGTATTTACAAATTTCCATTGCTTCACATTGAAATTAATAAAAAGGGTCAGAATAAAGAAACATTTTTGTTGTTCAATTTTTAACTTCTAAATCCATTGACCAGGAATTGTTTCGTATACTTTTAAGTGTGACTGTTCTTGGGTGCTGCTGCAATTAGTTTTGTTCCGGCATTTGCTTCTCTCTGCGCTTCATTCCTAAACAAAAACCAACTCCTGTTTTTATGCACATTTTCATCGTATAAACTTAATGGCAAATGGGCAAACACAAAAAAGAAGAACGAAAGAATGGCTATAAAAATTACTTAAAACCAAACCAACAAGCAGCTTAAATATGCCGCTTATTGGTATAAACCCCTCCACACGCCTGTGCGGAGTCTGCACACACACAAACAAGCACACACACAAGAAAAAACATCACATAAAAGTTAAGCCATAGAGACAGAACGAGACAGCAAACGAGCGTTAAACAGAGAGACAGGGAGAGGGGGTGAGAATGAAAGGCAGTGGCAATGCCATTCCTGCCACTGTGATGCGTGTTGCATACTAATTTCAAAAATTTGCCATTACATTTGTACTTCTGGCACTTCCTTGCATTTCCTCGCACTTGTGCCACCTGCCTCCTGCCTCTCCACGTCTGTTCTCCTGCCTTACCGGATGTTGGTTTGCTGCCATCTTGGATAACACACACACACACACACACACACCCACCCATAGACGGAGAGGGATGTACTCTAGTTTACCTCCATTTTTGCGCTTGATTATCAAACAGCTGAAGCAGTGGAAACTGAAGCTTTCACTTTGCTAAAAGCAGGAGGAGAAGGGGAAAGGGCAGAGAGGTGTGGGGTAATTCACACACAAAATTGTTGGAATATTTTTCGTGTAGTCAAAGGTTAAGCCAAAGCATCTTAACTACACATGCAACGTGCAGCCCACACACACACACACAGGCAGAAGAAAACAGCATTTGTTGCTCAAAGAGAAATTCCAGTCTATTCCGTAGATGTGGGAGAGTAAAAGCAGTTCGAGAGAGAGAGAGGGAGGGCGAAAGAGTGAGACAGCTGAAAATGTAAATAAAAGTTAGATATTTATATGTACTTTTGCCCTTGCAATAGAGATAGAGATTGAGAGAGAGCGAGAGCGAGAGCGAGACACAGGGTACGCGACTGCATACTCGCACTTCAATGAGTGCTCCTCGTTTTGCTGCCAACCTAATTCACTTATACACATTTAAATGATGGATAATTGATTTAAGTAAGAACTGATAACATCTGACCCCATGTCAGGACCCTATGTCACAGTTCAAATACCTTTGACATAGCCTAACACGAGTGCACACACTGAAATGTACCTTAAACATTCCCCTGTCAACAGGGGAACAACAATTAAAATCTATTTTATGTTTTGCATCTGCTATATCTTCATTTATTGGTAAAAAGTTTATTCACATTGAATAAAACTAATTCTAAATATGCACAATACATGGAGAAGAAATACACATTGTGGGTAATTTTCACTCTTTATTAGGAATAACAGAGGGATTGATCCTTGACTCTTGCTTACAGCAGTGGGAGATCGCCTCAGACCAAGTCTCATCTACATGAGAGTACACCCTTCTCCTACACTTCCTCCTCTTACGCTTTTCCTCTGTGGTTTTCCGCAGTGATTTGTCCATCATTTGGACTTCTCTTGAATGCCTTACTGATTTCCTAATCATTATATGAATTCATTATCTGCTGGAAATCCTTCTGTAAGCCTTCTGATGGGTGCTCCAACTACACTACACCGCCTTCTGACATTCGCTGACTGCAGTTTTGGTGGGTTGATTACCTCCCTATGATTACGCAAAGTCAGCATCAAAGGAATGCTCACAAGTTCACACAATGTGCAGGGTATTCCATGGCATCTAGCTGCCTTTTTCTACTCTTAATAAATATTTATTTAAAGTGCTGTTTATTTGTCGGAGACTGACCTCCTGCCATGCCTTTAATTGGCAAGTGTTTGAGCTGTAATCAAACTATGAATTTATTTCGCAATTTAATTAAATCTCAAGTGGAATTTCCAGTGCATTTTGAATCAACAAGCTGCAATAGCAAAGCCTTTCATGCTCAGGTTCAGAGTCGGGCTCAAGTTCAAGATAGACAGACGACTCGGCGCTTCAGTGGAGCTTCTAATGAGGATTTCCGGGAATCCGCCTAGAGACGCAAGTCAAAAGTTTTCTTCGAGCCTTGAGCACGTGTCATAACTGTCAATGTCAAGTGGCTTTAGGCGGTAAATTTATTTATATATACCCGTCCATATACTTACATATGTAGTTATATCTCAGAATTTGAAGTGCTATGCGACAAACGGAAGTCACATAGACTCCAAGAGAGACAGAGAGCGAGATACTGGCGAGAGACTGTGACATTGAGCAAACATTGTCGCATTAAGGAAACGCACTAGCCTCCAGCATATCCTGACCAGAAGCGACACATCCCCAATACACCCAACAATTCCCATACATGCATGCAGTCAAAGAAATTTTAAATAGTAAATTAGGCTAAAAATATTTAAAACAAATATAAGCATACAAAAAGGGTAAAATTAAATGGAAATCGCTTGGAGTTACATCCAAAAAAAAAGGCAAATTTTCTTTTTCCAATCTTTTGGTTTAAATACTCGAATCTAAGTGTAAATGTTAGATTTTCAATATATGTAGTTTCTCTGGGTGTATCTATAAGTATGAGTGTAAGAGTGTCAAACATATCCGCACCGCTCCGCTCTCTCTCACTCTCTTTGCCTCAGGAGACGCCGCAAAAGTACCGAAAATGGTGGGGGCATAAAATGGGAATAAAAATGACGCCAGAACGGGGGACCAGGCAGTGTTGCCAAAAAGGCCAGCGACAGCTTGGCTGGCTACCCTCTCGACCCTCTCTTCACATCACCAATCAGTGGCCTAGTTCGCATTGAAGCCGCAGAGTCCACGAGAGACAATAACTCATGAAATGCGGCAAGAGGAGAGCAGAGCAGAAACCCAAATAAAAATCAAATAATAGCGTAAAAGCTCACATCGGAAAAAAAAGAAACCCCAAACCGAAGAATGGAAGAGTGTAACAGTATGGGAACGAAGCACATGATACCCTGGCTAACGGATACATTTATCTATTTATGGGTATATGTACATACATACATATATCGATTCGTGGGATATACATACACACCCATTGGACTTCGAAAATTCGGATAGTGAGCTAAATTTCAGACGGTAAAGAGTCCGAGCTCACCCCAAAGAGTTAACCCACTTGTAGGCTGCAATGAATACATTTTCGCACTGCAAAATTGGGGAAACGCAGCCAAAAAAAAAATGACGTAAAAAAAAATACTTTAAATAATGCGAAATGCCAGACGAATATTGTTGGAAAAGCGGAAAACCAAACAAGATGCGCAGAAATGGAAAGACAGGAAAGACATGCATACGGAAAGGAAAGAAACGAATAGTGTTCAAATAATGAAATTGCATTAATTGATTTTGGTTGCTGCGAAGGCGAAAGTTGTTGCGACTGCCAGAGAAAATCAGTTTCCGAAGAGAAGGAGAGAGAGGAGAGAAGCAAACATGAATTAATGTTTCAGAGCAAGAAAGAGAAAGAGTGATGGGTCAGGGGTTTTTAACCCAGAGGGACACGATGGGATTCAAGTGGAGGAAACGGAAATTATTCATAGATACAGAAATTGTTGTCGTACTGAAAACTTAAAAATATTTTTATTAGAGTTTATTAGCATAAAAAATGGATAGTTATGTATTTATTGTCAAGAAATCGTATATCTACTTTAAACATTTTTCATTTCCAGCCTTAAAAATATCTTATTTTTTATTGAGTTTCTTTATTGTGCTAAAAAGCTTGACCATTGCACTATGGGTAAAAAAGCACATTTTTTGGCATTCATTTTTTAATACCCGGATATCAAAATAGAATAAAATTAGTTTTAGAAGACAACGTCAGATGATTCAGAGGTGCTTTGCATTGATCAGATGATGTAAATTATTTGTTAATACATATTTTTTTATAGCTCTGTATGTATGTATGTATGTGTTTGTTTTTGAAATATCCAATGTTTTTTTGGCTTTATACAAACACATGTGGGTTCAGCGGAATATTAATTTTGTATAGAAAACCACTTAATCAAGGTTCAAGTTACATATTATTAACCAATTAATACAGCATCAAGTGGTGTGAAATGGCGGAAAATATTAAATTTTGCGGATGCTTATAAGTTCACTTATGCAGCTCTGCTGTAGGTCTGGAGCAACAAAAGTCGCGAAGCAGACGCAATACAATTTTGTACTCTAGAAAGTATTGACGAAAACTGTCAAACTGAAGACAATACCATTGAAATTTCTAAGAAAATTATCAAATTTATTGCTTTGATCAATAAGTACTTGGCGAAATGCATATCAAATCAAATTAAATTCAATTAATCAATCAATCATTTAATCCAGTTAATCATTTAAGTTTAAAGGATCTTTTATCGTCGTTAAGCATTTAAATACATTTTTGTACAATAAACTGTGACAGGAAAGCTTGGTCCAATAGACAAAATTGTTTTTTTTTTTTTTTGAAATTCTACTTTAGTCTAACGAGCATTTGTGCAAATTTGTAGAAGTCTAGCTTTTTTACCCATAGTGCATTGTTACCAGCATTTTCTCAATCCACAAGCATTGTTGCTTTGCTGCTCACTCTCCATGTTGACCCCCATATGCCGTTGTGGGGTTAAGTACCGCCGCTGTCGATGTGCCCATGGGGTGAACCGGACAAAAGTGCATTTAACAAATTAAAATCGCAAAAAACCCCTTCGAACGAGCATTCCACGATACTGACTTTTTCACCAGCATGGTAGTGGCAGTCGCATGAGGGGCATACGAGGCACGTATGGGGGGGGGAAGAGTGTTCGTGGGGCGTGCTGGGGCCATGTCCAATAATGATGTCGTTGCAGCTGCAGCTGCTGGTCGAGTTGGATGGCTGCCGTGCTGCCGGGTTGGCTGGACAGTGCAATGGAAGCCGGAACTGACACGCAGAAAAGGATATGCAACATTCACTAATAAATTTCATATTTATGTACAACACGGAATGCAGCAGCAGCAGCAGCATAACAGAGCGACAGGGAGAGGGAGAGTGTAAATGGGGTTTGAGGGCTGGGGGACTAGTTGTTGTGTGTGTGTGCGGTTCGCAGTGCAAACATTGATAGAGAGACCCAGAGAGAGAGTGAGAGTGAGGGGTAGGGGTAGACTTCATGCCGGATGCCTGAACGGTTGGGTGGGGGGTAGGCTGACAATCACAGCAGAACATAAAAAGGATGCGTTGCAATAAAAACGAACCAGCAACAAACCCAAAACAGGAAGCCACGGCTGACTTTTTCCGTGTGCCTGAAACATTTGATACCCTAGATTTTCAAGTTCGTTGGAGTCTCAGTCCAGCGACAGTTGGATATGCGCTCGGAAAGGCTTCCATCTGCATTAAAAAAATCAAGACAATTACTGTGAGCACAGCTAGAAGGTAGCAGATCCTTCCAAAAGGAAGTCCGAGTAAAACTAAACGACACGGAGCACTCAACCTGGGGCGAGAGTCACGCTCTTGATTAACCATTTTCTCTGCTCCTGTCACAAACCGAAACCTGATTCCAATGCAGAGTGAGGGGTTAACCAGGGGGGATATGGCTACCCCCCTCTCTCTGTCACTACCTCTGTCTGTGCTTTAGTGGTCACAGAGCTGGGAGCTGGCTGTGAGGTTATCCCGCAGAGCAGGAAGCAGGAAGGCCAAAAAGACCAAAGGGGAAACACACACACAACCCGTAACCTGAAACTAGAAAACCAAATCAATTCAAAATCAATTTAATTCATTTGTGCCTCAAACGTAATTCGCACAACAATCGCAAATCAATTTCTAGTGTGGCTTTTGGCCCAGCCGCATCCACTGTGGATTCTGCTGCTGCTGCTGCCAGTGGTGTCCAACGGCTGCAGGGGCGGAGTCAGTGGTGTCCAACGGTTGCGGGGGCGGAGTCAGGGTCAGTGGTGCCCAATTTGCATAACATCAAATTATTAGCAACTGTTCTGAATCGGCCTAAAAACTCCATAAATATTTATATAATTATTATTCATTTATTCATTGCATTTTTTTTGTTCCACTGCATAATTATACGGCGTACGTGAAAAAATATAATTGAACCGAATAACTTCATAAATATTTAATGGTAATAAAAGCTCTCGAATTGTTTAGCATTTATTTGCAATGAGAGATAGAGAGAGAGAGTGAGGGACAGGGAGAGGAGTGCATTCATTATCTAACACCTTTTCTGCTGGTAGCGACAATTTTATATATTTTTTTCCGCTTTGTTTGGTTCTGCATTGTTTTACTTGTGAATATTTAAAGCAGTTTTGTGTGCTATTTGGTTGGAAAATGCTCCACTCGGAATTAATGAAATGTGAAAATCTGTAATTGGCGTTAGAGCATGTAATAAAACGTTTCACTAAAATTCATTTTGGCAGGACAAAACGATGGCAAGCTGGCAATTAAATTACTGCAAGAATAAATGCACAAATTGATAAATATTTTCCGAGAATCAACGCGTAATGCGGCGTCGTCCCTCTGCTGCCGCTGCTGATGATGATGGTGCATTGTCATGGCACGTCCACACACTAATTATTTTATTGCTGTTATTATTGCAGAAATTATTGAATGAAATGCTATAGCACCTTAATGGCTGTCATATGTCATTACATTATTGTTTTCAATCACATTTTGACATAATTAAACAGAGCAATATCTCTTTAGATTCAAAATAAATACAAATATTTAATCGGATTGAGTACTGCATTGGAATAAAATTATAGATAATAAAAGTGTTGTAAAATGTTAATCCTTCATGAAAGAGTTGAGCCACATTTCTCCGAGTGTAATTATCTGTTTAAAGTTGTGCTTTCTGGAATGTGCTCTAGAAATTGCTGCATTAAAATCGTCAAATATTTATTGATGATGCATTTGAATGGATGGATGGTTGTCCCCATGCTGTCTGTGTGAGTGGACCGCCCGTGAGGGATGTTCACTCCTTCCACTTAATATCCTGCTGTGTGTGTGTAGATATATTATTCAATTATTAATTGATGTTTTAAGAAGCAAAACCAAACAGATATCTTTGGTTTGTGTTTGCTTTGTGCATTGCATCCATTCGTTGGACTAGTATTTGCTTTTGCTCCCCAATAGTCGTTGGTTCGTCTCGTTCTGTGTGGGTACTACTGGTGTGTGTGTGTGTGTGTTTGTCAAACCCGAATTCAGGCTTGAGCACTTGACATTTCACGCTTGCCTAGTTGTCACTACGATCCAGTCCTAGACCCCAAAAACCACCCCTCCCTGCCATAGTGCCACTGGCACTCTGTCGCTCTGCAACTCTGCCACACTGCCTTCTCGCTGAGAGCTGATGATGTGCTATTTATTTTCCCAGGTCCGGGCAGTGTCCCTTTTGCTCCCCTCCTCCTCGTGCTGCTGCTGCTGCTGCTGCTGCGTTGATTAAACATTTGTGTTATGAAATATATACACGGGTATATGTACATACATGCATATGTATTCATCTATCTAGTACATATGCCCTCGTGTCCTGTGTCCTGCGTCTGTGTCTGTGGCATCCATCTACTTTATATGCATACAGCGCTTTTGATTGCCATGTTTACCGG
This sequence comes from Drosophila subobscura, assembly GCF_008121235.1. Classification (NCBI taxonomy): domain Eukaryota; kingdom Metazoa; phylum Arthropoda; class Insecta; order Diptera; family Drosophilidae; genus Drosophila; species Drosophila subobscura. Next base: position 2,410,516 of record NC_048530.1, read on the forward strand.
CTGCATTGCTGCAGCAGCATCCTTTTGGCTTTGCAGTTTTGATCCTTTAATAGAATATTTAATTTTAATTACAAACATTTGATTTCCCACTTCAGTCATCGTAGAAGTCTACCCCTTTTCTGCCTCTTTAAAAATTCATGACTGCAATGAAACCCAATTGAATGGGAATGCGTGCATGTGGTGTGGTGGTTGCCGGAAAGCATAAGCCATCCAAAACGAGAATGAGCTGGAGAATGAGGTTGTGGCTCTAGGGAGAGAGTAAAGCGACCCCGGAACAAGCCAAGAGCTAGCTCCTGGCCTTTGTCAATGCCAACTGCAGCGACGCGCCACCACCGCCGCGCGCCATAACTTCTCCCGTATTTCAATGCACATTTGTTGATGCCTCTCGTCTTTTGCACACAGGGAGAAAGATTGCCACATGCAATGACCTCCAGTCTCTCCAGTCTGGCTAAGAACCTATTCAAGTGCAGGCCACAGGGTGACAATCTTGAGGATTTCATGAAATTCAAGTTTGCCCAAACGGGACATATTTTGAATTGAAGCCATTACAGCACCTTCGTTGAGTATTAAAGCTCAAACTTATTAATCTCTGATGATATTATCCGGTAAAATGGATTAGACAAGTCAGTTTGGAGGCTGGGAAGTCTTTTGACAAGTTTTAGGGTCACATTTTCATTTAAATTTAGAAGTACGTGCTGATTTTTCGTTACAATTCCACTCCTTTGCCATGGTTAAGCGAGGGGTGCTGCTGATTGACGCTCAAAGTATATATTAATATGTTTAATTAATAAAGATTTATAGTATGGATAAATATTTTCTGCTGAGACTCGGTCACATCTTTTTTATGCCTGTCCACCATTACCCCAAAATCTAAACACATTTCTTTATTTTTGCGCAAAAACTAATCAAAATTTCTTTTTTTTCTTTGCAGGTGAGTGTTATCTGAAAAAAAATATTCAATTTGGATGTATGTAAGTCATCAGAAAGTCGCAAACGAATGTGGAGTTTTTCCTATGCGGAAGGGCTGATCCATCATCAGGGCGCGCCCTTGCACGCCTTTGCCTCAATTGCACGGGCGCTGAACATAATCCCAGGGATTCGTGGCGAGCGCGAGCTCGTTCCATTTGTCAATGTGCAGCACGTACTCAATCTTCTGGCTTGTCAAACTTGCCAATGTTGCAACCGAAATTGTTTGATGTACGTCTTCGTCCTGTCCATGCTGCGGGCTACGGTTTGGGGGGGATGGGCATGGGCATGGGCATGGAAGTCATGTTTGGCTTGTACGTTAAGGGACTGCATTCATGTGTAAGCATTTATCTTTTTTCGGGTGGAAGTTTATGGCGAATGTAGCTGATGCACGGCTCATGGTATTTCCAGTCAAGTACAGTTGCTGCCAGTTAACATAGTTGTGGCGTAGTGTGGGTGAGCGAGTGTAGCTTTAAACTCAAATGGAAATGAAGTACACTTTTGCGGCTTAAACTTATTTTATTGTACAGTTGCCTCTATGGTGCATACAGGTATCCAATACTGAAAGAAGTACAGTTGACTCTTGGTGCAGTTTCATATGTACAGTTGCCTCCGCGCTCATACTGGAAACTGTAAATTACAGTTTGCCTTTTGTCGTAGAAAGTACAGTTGTGTCCCCAGAAGTACTTTTATTTCTCCTGTCAGAAGAGGTACAGTTGCCACCACATACATGAAAGTACAGGAAAGTACTGAATCAATCAATGCAGATTCTTGTCTTCGCTTCCCTCCATTTATGTCGCTCCTGCTGCTGTGATAAATGTAGACTAGATCTACTATGAAATTCTGGTCCTGGTTCCACTTTTATGAGAGCGCTGGCCGTGCAATTTTCAGTCTGTCGTAGCTGTCTGATATCCTGTCGTATCTGTCTGTCAGTGAGTGTACAATGTCTGTATGCAGGCAGCGTGGGAGGGGAACGGGGGCTGATGTGGGTGTGTTCCGAGGACAAATAAATAGTTTCATGTGACATAAATATGTTGAGATGATTCTATTAGCTAAGCAAACACACGATGGCAAGGATCGATGCCTGGGTCCTTATGCACGTAGAATGCACAAGCGGTCTAAAAATATCAATAAATTTTTCATTCCGAAACCCCGCACGAGGCGCGCACACACGAGAGTGGGTCCTTCTCAGTCCTTACATACATGACAAAATTACAAAAACAAACTAAACAAGTTGCCAATAATGTTTGTTGTGTGTGTGCCCTTGTGTGTAGGTGCAGAGAGGACAAAGGATAAAGCGACATGTAGTCGCTGACTATCTAACTGAAGGAAGAGCGAGCCCCAACCCCACCTCGAACTCGGTCAGCTGTCCGAGCCTTGACGGCCATTTGAGCGATACGATGTGCTATCCAATGTGATGTGCTGTGTGTGGGGTTCCACTCCTTTCCACTGCTTTCATAGCTCCGGTCTCTCTTCACAGTTGAGTTGTTCGTTCTACTCGTAATAATGCAAATACACAATAAATAACCAACGTGCACAGTGCATTGAGGAACTTCGAATACTTTGACTAAAACAACTCCACCCGCCCCGCCCCACCTTGGGACTTGACTCACTTTACACCCGAAGAACACTGCTGAAACGTTCTACTCTCTATGACGGGGTCTGGGTCTACTCTGTGTGTGTTGCCCTCAGCAATGCCAATTATTTTCAGGCTTTTAGTCATAATTTACCAAGTGAACGCCTGCACATGACGATGTAGTTGAGGAGGTTGCATTCCGTTTAGCCTATAATATAGATATACGTATGTATGTAAGTATGTATATACAAATAAATGTGAGTCGCAACATGTGCTTGGGTTTCCCATATCCTTGAACGGATAATTGGCTTTGAATTCATTGTTAATGAAGGTAGGGCAAACTACTCTCTAGAGCAAACTCGTGGCCAGTCCGGTAGCCAATTACTGGCATTTTGCTTGGAATTTGTAATCAATAACCATGGGGCGTGTTTCGGCTACCCAGAAATGGTCCTGGAAATGGGCAAATGCTAAGAAATAATATTTATTTGTATAATATGTAAATAAATATTTGTACGTATTATGTTTCCCATTGTTGTATGAAGTTTGACTGCATTCTTTTCTCCGTCTGTACTTATTCTCGTTTATTTGTATTGATTTTCATTGGCACAATTTTTAATATATATCTGCGATTGAACGAAATTAAATTTTCCAAAACGAATTTCGAGTATAATCGAGATTGGCTTATTGTGTGCGCGCCTGCCATTGTTTGTCCTTGTTCCGGAAACAATATACATTGCCACCCCTCCGCCATCATCAAAGGATGTAGAGGCGACTGAGACTGGCTGCTACCCAAGAACAGAACGTGAAAGATATTCGGAACCGATGGCCCCTGCCTTGAGGTGCACAAAAACTCAATCGCAAAAACCCCAGCCATCCTCAAACTGAAAGCCAACGAAATACACCCACCCACCCAACGAAAGAACCTTTATCCCCAACACCAGCCCCATTTCCAAACCAGTGGGGGGCGAATTGGGGGCTGTATGTAAATTTCAGCTTGAGGCCGTGGCGGTTATTGATTTTATTATTTTTTTCTTTCTCCTGTTTGTTGTTGTTTGGCTTTCGCTTGGCCTGCTCTGCAACATTATAATTATTTATAATAAAATCAGCACTAAACGTGAAAACAATGCACAACAAAAGCGAAACACAACAAAAAACCAAAGCTTTCTCAAGAAAATTATCCGTGTCTGTCTACTGGATCGTGGCCTGTCCGATGGTCCATCGTGTGGGTTTTATTAATTATGTTAAAGCAGACGACACTGCAGATTGCTGCCATGGAGCTCATTAAGGCATCACGAAGGACGAGAGGTTGCGTTGGAAGTTGGGTTATGGGGCGGTCGCCATCTCAGTTTCAATAGCTTGAAGGGAAGCACACTCAGGACATACGGGGGCACAGTGGTGTGAACAGACTGAATTATAAATTGATTTGATGTACATTATGGATGTTTTCTGTACGAATTTCCTATAAAATTATAGTTGCATATTGTTTTCGCAGTAACTAGAAGACGATTTTCTGAACAGCAATGTACGCTATGAATTTATAGATTCTCCAGCTTTCACTTTGCCACAATTCGCTAGTGCGTCTGAGTTGTGGAAGAGTAAATCTGGGAGAAGTTGGGGAGCCATGAAGTTTATACAGGCACTGCATAGATTTGTACCCACTGTGAACTGTGGGATTTTGGGTGAAGCAAAAAGGGAGAGATTCCTCTCTATAGTGTAAGTGGAGTGTAGACGGGAGACGGTGCACTATGGTCCAGATGACCACTTTTCTTGGCCAAATTGAATAACTCGCGAACGGAACAAGATTTTTTGATTTAGTCTTTTGATATAAGTTAAGAATAGGGAGAGGAAGGTTTTTTGAAAAAATGGGCGTGGCAGCTCCTTTTTTTAAGGGAAAATCGGTTTTTAATTTTTTTTCTCAAAATGTTAGAAGCAAAAAAAGGATGGGAATATGTTTAGCAGATCAAGATTCTATAAAAAAAAGTCGTAGCACGAGTTAAAACAACCTAAAAATCTAAGATAATCGCATTTTTTCTCCCACAGAGCATGCTCTTCAGCAGTTTCCATTTTAAAACAATATTACCCTGGCTACACTCTAGCCCTCCAAAATAGCTAGTGACTAATACTGTGGCTGAAATGCAATGCAAAATGGTACCCTACTTCGCAATTTTCTTCTGCATTCCGTTCCAAACGGCAAAAAACATTGAAAATTCTCATTTGAGGTTATGATCTATAAATGCAAATTGTAAGAGTTGTGGTCAAATGTGGCATTTGTGACTATATACATTTTAACAATCATTTATTGGTCTACGACACACAATAGGTTTCAAGGTGGGACTAGGTGGCACTCTATTAAAAAAACTTTCTCAAAAATTAGTCTTTACTACTAACTGACACGTATTGAAGGCCTCACTTTGACATACAATTACGAAGACATTGCCAACCACTAGATACCGTTCGCATTACAGAACACGTAGTAAAAACCCTACTGAATAAAATGCATCCAAAAAATTTGATCAGTTAATCGTATTTTTCAATTTATGAGACATTTAAAACAGCAATAAAATTGGTACTTTTTCACTGCACGTGCTTTTCAATAATGACCGCTGGGTTTCACAGCTGATTTTGCGAAGGTGGCGCCATCTATGCAAATTTTTGGTACGCAACTTTGATGGTCACTCTTTTTCTAATGCAGAGCGCCAAAAACCACGTCTTGGTTTTAACTTTTAAAAATTGCCTTTTGGCCAAGAAAAGTGGTCATCTGGACCATAGTGCGGTGGATGGAAGATGGGAGTGTTTGGTATCACAGTTTGCTCCAATTTCAAAGCATTACGCTCATGAGAATTTATGTTATGTGGCAGGACACACACTCACGCATATAAATACATCTATATGTATGCACACTCATATGTATATACATATGTACATATGTATGTATATGTATAAGTATGTATGTCGTTGTGTTTTTTGCGGACAGGACCTGCTGGCGTCCTGCTCCTGCGGGCGCTCCGGTGTCCTTTTAGATGGCTGTTCTCTCTATCTCTGTCTCTTTTAATTCTGATTCCGGTTATGGTTCGAGGTTCAGGTTCAGGTTCTTGCCAGGGAGACCTGCAATTAGTTGGAGCATGATAAAAATGTTGTATGCTGCCAGCAGCGGTGTCGCCGGGGCAGCATCGTTGCCGTTTGTCCTTGCGGGACATGTCCTCGTTCCTGTCCGTGGCCCTCCTTGTGGCGTGTAATATTCATTGCTTGTGCAGTTTTGCCAACTCATTTGGTGCGATTTACCTACAGAGAAAACACGCACACACACATGCACACACACACACACACGACTACACGCATGCATGACGCTCCCTTCGTATTACCGTAATAGAGCCCATCTATTTGCAGCTTTGACTCTGAACTTTTCCTTGCCGCTGCGCTCTCCCGTACCTCCTTCCTTCTCCTTTCCTCCTAATGAAGTTCCAACCCTGCTGCGAAACTTTTTGCTCTTTTTGTTGATTTGTTATTACCACGGAGTGGTCTTGTGGGTGGAAGATGGAGAAAGTAATATGTATAGGGGGCGCAGAGAAAGTTACAAAAAGTATCATGTTGCAATCAATTAATTATGTCATTTCCTAACAACAAAACAACATTCCTGCCTTCACAGTGGCAACAGAAAACAGTTTGGCATGAAAAAAGAGGGTCAGAATTGTTATTTGGATGGTATCGCATTATGTCGCATTTCAATTCGTTGACAGTTTTTTCAACTACATTGCCAACATTTTTGTGCATACACATGTTCCATGCCACGAGCTGGCAGTCTTTCAAATTCAATTGGCCTTTATCTAGACCAAATTTGCAATTGCATATTTTTGTAGACTTTTTTTATTTGAAATTCGAGAATGATATTGGAAGCAAAATGGGTTTGCCTGCTGACTGGCAGCACTTTGCACAGCAACAACAAGTTGTCAATGTGGCACCACAGTGTCTTGTGTTATTAACAAATTTCTCAACATTTTATGAAGACATTTTCTGCAACCAAAAAAAGGCACATCCATGTGGAAGCCAAAAAGTGTGCACATACATGTGGCATGGCTCGTAATAATCTCCAGCTATTATGGGTTCGGTGTGGCGAAAAAATAAGCTTTGTAGCTAGTGATAGCCATCTCCACCTGCCCAACCACAAAATGTATGCAAAACACAAAAGAACAAAAATAAAGAATGAAAAATTGCTGAAAATCTTGCATAAATTGCGGGGCGTACCAAAGTATGCAATAAAAATCACAACAAACATGTGTGTGTGGGTGTGTCCTCTCCCGTATACCCATATCCTACTTTGTTCATTCTTTTGCTACCCTCCCACCGTTTCTTTTTCTTTACATTTTTTGTAGTTGGCAGCGCTTAAACCTTTAATATTATGCAACACTGGCAACCGATTGCTCACGCCACGCCCCGTCTCGCCCTCACTCGATGGGCCATTTGGGCGCCACGCTTCGACGAAGCTGCAAAGCTTTTAATTAAAGCATTTGCATTTTTTATCAGTCGACCAGGAACGCCCACACGCCTACACGCCCACACGCCCTGGAACACCTGTGCGGTTGCTTGGCCAGAAGCGCGCCGCAAGTTATTCAACACTGGCACACAAGAAAAAACGATGTAAAGTAGGAGCGGAAGTGCCTTCCTACACATTCCTCCACATGGCATCCACAAGAAGCGAGCGGCAGACCGGGCAGAGAGCGGAAAGTTTCGGTTTCTTTTCCTCTTGTTTTTGGCGCGCTTTTGTATCTTAATTGATTTCACTATGTGCGAGTATCTGCGAGTGTGTGTGTGTGTGTGTATAAGTGCGCTAATTTGATGATTTGAATAGTGTCCCACCCTCTGGCCCTGCCCTCGGCCCTCCATTGCAATTTGCCTCTGTGCGTAATTCGGTGTGCAATTAAATGAAAAGTGCACACACGCTCACGCACACTCAGACTGGAAATGGCAATTGTATTTGTGTGGCCAACTGTGCGAGGTACAGTCGGTCGCAAATATTTAATGAAGCAAACTCCTGAGAGCTTAGTTTTTATTTCTTTCGTTTTTATAAATGCGATGCAAAGTGCTTTGTGGAATGCTCTTGATTTTCTTAACATAATATGGAGCGAAAAGTTTTTGTTACAATATTATATGTGAACACAGAAAATAGGGATATACATATGTACAAATAGTGATGTATAAATAGTGATGTATGTACATACGTATATCCCTTGTTTCAGGTCATGTTTGTGTTGCATTTTGGTAACTATTTAAGAGAGAAGGCGATGAAAAAGTTGCAGTGTTTCAGGGCTTGTAGGCATATGACATTGTATTCCATTTCTTAAGAGAACTGTTGCTACTTGTGCATTACGTTTATGGGCATTTCGATTAGTGTTTCAAGTGTCAACGATGTTTCAGGGCCTGTGCACCAATAGGACTTAATGTTTGTGCTTTAAATGCAACTGACCCTGTCTGAATTATGTAGTCTTCTTAGTGTTAGACTTATCCCCAGCTTTGGCATTGGTTTTGGCCTTCTCTCTACAATATTCGGCAAATTCGGTCCATGGCGTTGAATTGTACTCAATACGTCCTTGGGTGTCCACAACACCCATCTCCAATATGAACTGTCTGCATTCAAGATAATCGTGAATATTATAGATGCTGAAAGACAGTAAATGAGTAAATAAATAATATATAAAATTAAGCGGAACTACCTACATTTCACAGGAGTTTCTTACCAGCTTCTTGGCATTGAAAGCCTCAAACTTAAACTTTTCCATCGATTCCAGGGCCTGTTCCTTGGCCATGCCAATAGCGCAGTATTGATGAGCGACGACAGTGCCTGATGGCTCCACTGTGTAGAGCTGTGGTTCCAGCAACTTATCCCAACCGGTCAGCAAAATGTCAACCGTAGAAGGATTGGCGATGCTGTGCTGGAAGAACAGTTTGACTATTTTGCTCAAGTGATTGCATAGCTCGGTCATGGTAATGCCACGCCCAAAGAATTGACGCACGGTGGCCTCATAGCCTCAGCCGCGAACCCCAAGGACAGCCATGCCGATGCGGCCATCAATTATGAAAAAGCGTGGACAGTTATCAGGAAAAATGTATGGGCCGACAGTTGAATTCTCAACGGCCACCACAACACAGTCCTTGCAGCAAATTCCAATGGCTGTGCCACCATTCTGCAAGAATCCCCTGTGACCAACTAATCGCAACCATCTTTCTTTTTTTTTAATTAGCGCAGAATATTTATTTTTAGACATTGCTTTGGTTTTCGTTTTTTTTATATTTTTTTTGGTTTGATTTTTTATATTTGTTACGAGAGCTGAGTGCTTTGTAGTGCTTTGCACTGATTATAATACATTTCTTTTGACATCTAACATAAGTCAATGTTTCTTATGTGTAACAAAATATACACAAATAGTGCTAGATTGGGTGGGGAAAATGTTTGACAATTGTCTACAAATCATTTGTATACGAAAATGGCTTTAAGTTGAGTTGCAAATCCTACAGCAATAGTGCCGCAGCGATAGAGCTAATGCCAATTGCTGGGGCAACATTGCTGCTGCAACATATGCAGGACATGTTAGGCATATTGTAGACATAAATGCCAATTCTGCCAGCCCCGACCCCACACCATTAACACGGGAGGTGACTGATTGACTCGGGTTCAGGTGCAGGGGCTTTGACGCTAACTAAACATGTTGTTGCAACTTGTGGCAGGCAGATAGATGTAGGCTGTCTGTGCGGTCTGTCCTGGTGTGTCTGTCCGTTCCAACTTAATTGCAATTGTCCGGGCCCCTGGCATCCTTGGGTTTTAGGGTTTTGTTGCGCCAGTGTTTATGCATATGATATGCAAATATTGTGGTATCACTGTGCACACAGACACACAGACTTAGACAGACAAACACACACGGGGACACATGCACTTAAAGAGAGAGAGTGAGATCTGGGGGGAAAATTGCCTTGCATCTGTTTGTTCTTTTACTTGTAGCTCGTAATTTTTGCTGCCACTTCTGCAGCAGGCGGTTGGCCCAGGGGTGCCTTTGGGCTGCCAGCCAGTGATGCCCATGACTTTCGAAACAACGGCTAAAAATGGCTAAAACGTGAACAAAAAAACCAATTTGTTTTTAAACAGGCAGGCCCTGGTTTTCACTTCGCAAAAGTACGATTTTATTTCTAGTGTCCTGTTGAGAGCAAGATTTAGTGCTGTTAAGCTCAAGCGTTAGTGAATGGCCTCTGTTACGGATAACAGAGATTTTAGGACTATGTTTCGATAACCGAAGCGTTGCATTGTAACATTTTTTAATTTTAAAAATGGTTTGGTAATGAATCGATGGGTCATCTAATATTTTCTTTTTTCAATTTAATTTTATTTTGTTGTATAAAAATGTTGAGGTTGATGCTTGAAATAGTTCAAATATGTATGTATATTATATAGGGGTAGTATAAATTCTAGATATAGCTTTAAGTAAGCCAAAATTACAACACTGGTGCAGAGAGTGCTGAGGGGGTGCAGCAGAGAGTGCGAGCGAAAGAGAGAACAACAGCAGTTTACACAACACATTTGCTTAATTTATATTTATAACTTTAACACAAAGCAAACGATAGAGACTGAGATGAGATGGGAAGGCGAGGGACATGGAGGAGAGACTTTTGTTAGTTTATTTTTTATTTTCTGTATTTGCATAATCGTGCACACACAGAGAGAGTGAGAGAGAGAGAGAGAGAGAGAGAAAATGAGAGAGTAAGAGAGATTGATGTAGCAAAGATGAAAAGAGATGAAGATGGAGAGACCTAGCAGCGTTTCCCTTTTCAAAAGTCTGCCTTTTGTTTGACTTTAACTTTGACATTTACTTTAACATTCACTTTACAGATGAACCTCAATGATGAAAGGGAAAGAGACAGAGGTAGAGATAGAGTTAAATCGTATAAACTCTAGGTAAAAGAGATGATGGGAAATAAGAAGGCTCTCACCAGCATTCAAGCCTCTGTTTGACTTTAAAATAACTTTAAGGAATTTAATGCTGGATAAATTTAGCGTACCGAGGGAAAAACAGCGAAAGAAGAACATACAAATAGGTAAAGAGGGGAACAGAGTAAAAAGGGATTCCTAAAGCGGCACAGGGAGAAAGGAGATGCCTGTAAAGAAATGCCTGCTAATGTCATTCCCTTTAAAATACACTTTAATGTTAACTTTAAAGCTGACTAGACGCCGAACCTCAAGAGCAAGAATGCTTTCCGTCACCCCAAAAGCCCCAAGGCCCAGGTCCCAGCCTTAGCCTCAGTCCCAGCCTCAACCTCATGGCTTCCATTCTATCCATTAGTCATTCAGTTGGTGGCTGAGCTGGCTGGCCCAAAAGGAGTGTGGCATAATGGAGGGGCAGTGGCGGCGGCAGAAGCAGCTGGGAAGCAGACCTAAAGGGTTGCCTCGTCTGCCACTTGAGACGCGCTCAGAGCGGCGCAGCGTCCGGCAACGGCAGCAGCAGTGGCAGTGGAAGCGGCGGCAAATTGCAATTGGTGGCAGGGTCGGCCTGCATTGTTTACGTACCTTTTGCAACCAAAAAAAGCAGGGTAGCAAATGTGTGCTACAATGTTCACGCTATGCCAACAAATTTATAAACAAATTGAATAATTTTTCAGATTCTAAGCCATGGTTGGTTTAAGTCCGAATCATTAAATAAAGAGAAGGAAAGAGGGTACTGCTTATTTCGCAGCACTCCTTTCTTCTTTAAATGATTGAAAAGCCTGAACAAATCTTTTGGTTTTTCCTGATTTGAAGGGTATTCTCTCTGGCGACTCTCCAGCTGACAATATCCGCCATTTTGTGCAATTTTATTGCAAACTTTTTCCCACTTCCTCGCAGCTCCCCCTCTCCCACTACCTCTCTGCCTCTCTCTCTTTGTATTTATTCCACTCCACTCTGGTCTTGCCATTCCATTTTTTCCATTAGAGTGCAAAAATATTGCCTACTTTTTGGGGCCATCTCCCATCTAATGATCCCGAAAAGGGGGTTGGAGAGGGGACGTGTGGCCGAAGACGGACAAGGACGATGATGAAAGAGAAATTTTCCAGCCATACAAAATGTAATTACAGCTGAAAATGCAATACAACAAAAGGCTGCCCCTGCGCACACCCCCTCCCCGACCCACGTTTTCTCAGGAGCCAGGAGCAGGAGCAGGAGTTGCCGCAACTTTTCACAATTTTAACTTCAGTTGCAGCCGCCGCAAAAGGCAAGAGCAACAACAACAACAACAACAGCAAATAAAATGGGGGAGAAAATCAAATTTATTTTTTTTTCTTATATTTTTCTGTGTGCAGTTTTTTTCATATTTTTATTTCCGCTTGTTTTTTGCTCTCTTTTTATCCTGTTTTTTTTTTTGAGGCTGCCATTGTTGTTGCCGGTCGGAAATAAACCACAAAGCGCAGTCATTGCCTGCATCATCCTCAATCGTTCTTCCTCCTTCTCCACAGCCCCCTCAGCCCGTGACCGTACACCCCTCTTGCATGCACCTTTAGTTTATCGTTTTTCATTTTTGTAGTGGACTTTTGGATTTGTGCGCACACTTGAATCTGCATTTGGCCGCAGACCAAAGGGCCAGAGAGTGGGGTCCTGTCCAGGACCAACATACAATGGCAAAAAAAAAGCCGCAACAAAGCGAATGCTTCAGGATATGCAGAAAGGGAACAAACGAAGAGGGGGGATGGCAGGTTTTCCTTGCCCAACTGTTGGGCAACAGTTGAGTGGATCCATCCCCTGTGATTCATGGGATTGGGGGATTCAGAGACCTCAAAAACATTTACGGTAATTTATTGAAACACACAACTTCCTGCCGCACACACGCACCCTCAAATACATGCTGCATGATGCATTCCATACCTACTGCAAGGCAACGTTGTCAAATGCTGCCACATGTGTGGGGTGTGAGGTCTGAGGTATGGGTGTGGCTCTACCGCAAAGAGCCATAATTGAATTTTAGGGCCCATCCGGACACTAAACAGCAGAGAAAACAGCAGCACAGACTGCGACAATAAAATGATTGCAAACAAAAAAACTTATTGTGAAAAAATGTGTGAAAATTAGGAGTCCAAATCTTGTGGGAACTTTTAGTTACATTTGATTAACTAAATATTATGATTGCTTGTGCCTTAGCCAGCAGCCAGAAAAAAAACGAGAAGGGACGTGTGAGACGCTTCTTACGCGTCACAACTTTTATACCCGGCACTCAGTACTACATCTGCACCTTAGCGGTTATTTGTCAAATTTTACATTTTTTCTTCATCTGTCATCTGTCATCTACATCTACATAACTTCTCACGCCAACACGCTATTTTCGCTCCCCCCCTCCCCTAGAGCCGCACACTACAGATCCACGTCAGAGGCAGAGCCGTGGCAGAGGCAGCGGCCAGCGGCAACTGCAGAAGCAGAGTGTGAATGGAGAATGTGAAAAAAAAACAACAAAAGCTGCTGGACAGGGTGGGTTTAGCCACTGTAAATTAATTTCTTCATTGTGGCTATAATAATGATCCAATCGTATCCCAATTTGGTGATCTGATAGATATGGTTCCCTACGGAATGGCGATTTTAGATTTCTTTTATCTTCAAAATTGTAGATTTTTTAGGTTTTCGCCAATTTGCGGGGGCAAAAGGGGGCGGGGCTAATTTTTGAAATACACTGGTTTCAGTGTGAGCATACAGCAGTCTGGAGCCAAAATTTGGTGGCTCTAGCTCTTATAGTCTCTGAGAACTAGCCGACAAACAAGACGGACGGACGGACGGACGGACCAATCGACTCGGCTATTGATGCTGATCAAGAATATATATACTGGGGTCGGAGACGTTTCCTTCTGTGCGTTACATACAACCGTTATTCGCACAAATACAATATACCCTATTTACTCTTCGAGTACCGGGTATAAAAATTTGCATCCACTAGAACTTCAATGACCCCTCATGCTCGTTATGCTTCAAGTAACTTTTCCAACATGGGGAGGAAGAAAATGCATATCCCTATTCAACTTTCGTCAAGGATTAGCTTAGCAGTAATTGGGTGAATTTTCGTGGATGGAATGCACCAAAAGATGGCGCATTACGTACTACTCTCTAAGCTGTTTTGTCTCACTCTTCATTGCTTGCTCTTCATTGAGACTCTTTTGAATTCTAGATAATATTTAAATAATACATTTAAAAAAAATATATATTCTTGCTGCTTTGCTTATTCGTCGCTTTTCCCTATTTGCTTTCCCTGCTAATTTGTGTCACTTTCCAGCAATAATTTGCAGCCACTTATCGGCCACAAAGCAAACTCTAATTAATCTGTTGCGTGCTCTCCTTATAGACCCGTTTTAGTTCATTGGAAATATCGTATCTACATTTATTTAAGGTCAATGTCAATGTACATCTCATTTTCAGGCTGTCGCTCCTCTGTGGCCCCTCTGTTCTGTTCTTGTCTGGTGTCTGTGTGTGTGTGCGTTCTGTTGTCTGTTGTCACTGTCAATTTGTGCTTCTAATTTTCAGGCTGATTTCAATTTGAGAGTAGACCATATTCTCCCTTTTTGTCTCTCTCTCTCTCTCTCTCTCTCTCTCTCTCTCTCTCTCTCTCTCGCTTCCTTCTATATCTCTCTGCGTGTTTTGTCGACCTCTGCAAGTGACATAAACATTTGATGGTGGTGCCCATGGGCCATCACACGACTACATCTGGCTGTGAGGATAATGTCTAATGTGTCTGTATTTGTATTTGTGCTTGTGTCCTCTGTCCCTGTGTCCTCTGTCTCTGTCACTTTCTTTTCAGCATTCTAATTTGTTTCTGTGTTGTTGTTGTGTCTGTTATTTTTTTTCCGCTTCTTTCGATCGTTCCTATGTCGACTTGCGTCACACACAAAATGCAAATGACAAACGAATCCTGGCTATATTTTTGTTCTGCTGTTGTTGTTGTTGCTGCCGTCAGCTAATTAGCTAGCGACATTTGTGGTACGCAAAAAAATATCCTAAATACCACTAGACTTTGCCTCCCACTTCTGCTTTTCCTTCTACTTCTCCTTCCTCCCTTTTCCTTAAACAATTTTTTTGACTTATTTTTTGGGGTTTCTTATTTCGTTTTCATTTGCATTTTCATTACCAATTTCAATTTCAATTTCAATTTCGCGTGATTTAATTAAATGTCAAAATGAATCTTTTTATATGTATTTCTTGCTCTCTTATTTTCTTTTTGGCTTTCGATTTTGCATGATAATTTCTGGCTGCCCCCAAACACGTGGCATGTGGCCTCACCCCCTGATACTGATTTGCATGAACTTTGGCTTTGGTTTTCATTTAGATTTGTATTTCTAGCCGCAATTCGCTAGTGCTTCTAATTGCATTTCGATGCTCTTGACAGGGAGAGAGGAACATGGAGGGTGATATGATGTTTAGGTGCCCAACAACCCTTAAAAAATAATATAATCTACACCTGTGGCTCTTCTGCCATGAAAGTCTTTGGTGATAATCGAAGGACCATACCATAAGAAAGATCTATTCTTGAGGGTATCTAGCGGCAATCGTTTCTGTTCCTTTCACGACTTTGGGGAGCATAATTGTGTAGGTGTTGACAGGAGGCATATCCGCATCCCCTGCATGTAAGAGGCATGGGCAGCAGCATTCCACTGTGCAAGCCTTGAGGTGGTTGCAGGGGTGGCCAGAAATTGCACAAGCTTAAAAGCGCATTAATTTCCACCGCTAGGCCTTCCGCTCACCAACTCGCCACTGGCTTTCGCTTTCCTGTTACCCATTGTCACTGACAGCCGACAAATGTGTCGAAATCGTTTTCTAATTATTTCCCACTGTCGCAAAGACAATCGACATTTTTGTCGCCTGTGTGGCGTTTGTGTTTTTGGGGAATTTGCTACAGCCTGGACCGCCCCCGCAAATCTCATGTGTGTGTGTGGGTGTGTTTGTGGGGTGTGCATTATTTCTAATTAGTAAAGTTTGTCTGTCAGCCGAGTAGAACCGGAGGGGGCGGAGAGCTTTGGTGGCTGGGAGGCTGCTGGCTGCTGGCTGCTGGCTGGGTAAATCCGGACGCTGGATGCCTGTTAGAGACGGCAATGGGAAAACTTCTTTGACTTTTGTCGAAACCCAAACGGGCAAATCAAATTCAAGTAGCGCCAAAATTCCAAATAAAAACGACAGAGCTCTCAAGAGTCGGTCCTCCCATCAAAAAAGGAACATAAAGCCGGAAGAACGGTTGCTGTGTGTGGGGGGGGGGAGGGGGGGATGGGTGGTAAATTTTCTCTGATTTCAACTCTCTTGAAGCGCAATTGAAAAGGAGACGGCGGGAGACAGGACATTGGCAAAGAGAGAGAGAGCGAGTGAGAGAGAGCAAAGCTCGTGACAAAACATTTTCCATGCACAATGGGGCCAAAGTTAATGAGCAATCTCCTTAAGCTCGTGTCTGTGTGTGTGTGTGCCTGTGCGTGTTAGCCCTTTGCCAAATGGCTAACAAACACAAAGGCAAATGTCAAAGCCCATAACTCAAACTCAAACACCGAAGCACAGAGAATGGGAGGGGAGCTTATGATTTGTCGCCGAGTTTTACTCTCGTTTATTCAGTTTTTAGCCATCGCTTCCTTTGCCTTTGCCATTGCCAATTCCTTCTCTTCATTCTATGTATTTTTCGTTTTCTGTTTTTCAATTTATTGCGTTCCATAATTTTGATTATTTTCCATTATGATTTCGTCTTTGAATTCATGATTTACCCTTTGGACATCATTGTCGTTTTTCTGCTTTTTATTCTTCTCCTTTTTTAAATCTCTGGCTTAGATTTATTGGTTTTTGGTAATTATCGACCACTGATATATCTCGATTTATTTGTTGTCTTTTTCACATTGAAACGGTTTAGTTATATTTTATTTTATAGACATAATATTGTGCTGAGTCCCACAAGTTTTACTTTTGTATTATTTTGCCACATCATTCATGCAAATCTTTTCTGCTTATGATCTGTGTATCCCTTTTGGGATACAAATCAAAATATATCGATGCGCATTAGTCATGCATGAATAATGAATTTATTCATGGATAAAGGCAGAGCCAATATAGGCAGAGCCATTATATCAATCTTTCCATGAAGAATAAATCTCTCACTTTCCCTCTCTTACTCCATTGTTCAGCCAGTGGCCATCACTTTCTCTACCACAAAGAAAATACAATACAAAATGCCTATCCAGGTGAATAATATTTCGCATGAAAATGCACGTAATTGGATTTGACAATTAGCATTCAAACTGTTCTGGCAAAGATATTCATTGAACATCATTAACCGAATGATGGGAAAAGTAACACCATTGCAATGAGTAAAATACGAGCTTGTATGCTCTAATAGGGCTCCAACCAAATATGGGATATGGATACAGTTCGGCTTCAATTGGATCAAAATGAGCTTCCAACAGATGTTCACACACAGAACCTGGTTGGGATGGGGGCAACTTTGTGGGGTAGTAGTTATCTTTCGACATTAATGTTTAATGAAGTTTTGCCTGGGAAATTTAGGTTGCCTTGCCGAACTTTTCCATTTCAAAATTTATGAAAGGTTCTGTATTCTGCTCCACCCTGCCTCCCATTTCAATGTATTTCCATTTCGAGTCATAAATATTTTCAGGCTTTATATTTATATATGGATAATTTTTGTGGAGCCCCCTTACCAAAACCCCCTCTGTCTCTCTGTCGCTGTGTCCCTTTGGGTGGAACACACGTTCAAACAGACAATAAAAGTTGTACAAACCACGAAGGACATGCTATTTACATATGTATGTGTATTGGCGTGTGCACGAGTACACAGACAACACATGGAATCGTACTTCGTACTCGTACATGTATTATTTATAGGCTTTTCTATCCTATATGCATAGATATATACACATAGATATCGTGGCGTTTTTCCGCCAGCCATTTGCAAATCCAATTAGCTTAGATTAAACACATAAAATGCAACAACAATATATGTATATAAAATTCTGCACTCGACCGTTGTTGGATCCCTTAGGGGGAGGGTGTGATGGTGGCATTCCGGTGGTCATTGTGGAACGGGTAACATTTCTCCAGTGACTCGCGACAGAGACAATAAATCTTGCATACAATTTATTGACAATGCTTTCGGGCGACGAGCAAACAATGTCCTTCCGGTCTCTAGCAGGAAAAGGGGGTAGGGGAGGGGGCATCAAAAGGATGCATCTCTGTGGCAGCACCGGAAAGCAGCGGAGACATAGAGAGATGAGCGGTGAAAGCGCTTGTATTTTACTTTATTTTGTTTGCTATTATTAACAATTAACGCAACAGAGGAACCGGGGAATAGATTTATGGGGCAATCACAGCATTTAATATACGTGCTATATATTCAAACGCTTTTCGCTTTGAATTTATACTCAGGGTACTTTTAATCCTTTAAAGAATGTCAAAATTGTGCAAAAAAAGTGAATTTCCAACACTCCAAACTCCCAAAATAAAGCGTACAAAAATATTGAAGACATTTCGGATGATTTTCTATGCAAAAAATATTCATCTATAAATTGTGACTGATCCTCAACAAGATAGCGAAATCACTGCAACATTGTTGTGGTGCTACTGGGGTTACCAGAGGATGAAAGAACCAGACGAAAGAAGATCTTTCATTGCATTCTACATACGTTTTACATTAATTGTACACTTGACATTTTACATATTTTGCATGAATTTTACATTATTTTTACATGGAATTAAGCTCATACTTTGAATTTATTTGTAATAAAGCTTTTTCGTGCGAAAAGCTTGTATCGTTGTCCTGCAAGCTTATGCGATAAAAGCTTGCACTCGTAAATCTTCAGTTGGTCCTGTAAGCTTTTGCCATACGTCTTTTTCCATAAGCATTTTATGGCAAGAGCCCCATCCAGCGGAATATTTGATAAGCTAGCTGGAAATATAGAGGAAAGAGAAAAAGTGAAGGCTAAAAGAGACGGGGGCAGTGAGAGAGAGCGCGGAGAAATTTGGGCAAGCAGAAATGATCTAAATGAATGACTCCCGCAAGGCAGGAAAACGCCAACAGAATTTGAATTGGAACACGAGGCATGATTCAATTTTGAGGAGACTGCTCCGCCTTTGTTTGCCCCTCCTCCGTCGCCCAAAGCCGGGTTGTCACCACATACAGAGGGCGCGGGGTGCCTGCTGCTTTAAAGATAAAGTTTGCTTTTGGCTAATAAATTCCGGCACTAACTATTGGAATATTTTGTTGAAATTATTTGTTGCAATTTCTCTCAAAACTATTTATATTGTTTTCTACAGTTTTTATGGTTTTCTTTGTGGGAGTTTGTGTATCTCTTTTGCGAGTACTTTTGGAGTTGTTATGTATGTATGTTGTATGTACATATGTATATCCCGTTATGTGCTGCAAATGTAGTTCTCTAGCTGCCGTTGCTGCTGTTTTTGCTGCTGCTGACAAGCCATAAATAAAATTCTTGGTATGTTTTAAATTTGTTGCAGTTGTTTCTGGCTGGTGTTTTTGCTGTTTTTGGCCAGGGCCAAAACGCTTCTGTTTTTGTCAGTTTTATGCTGCTGGTACCGAATGTTGTTGTGGCTACTTCCTGGCCCCAGACAACTGACATACAAAATTTAACACTGCGGCGACACTGTTGTTGCAGCTGTTTGCTGCAACTTCTACTGTTCTTGCTACTGTTGCTGCTGAGCTCTTACTGCCACTACCACTGCCACTGCTGCTGCTGCTGCTGCTGCTGCTGCAGTGTTATGGTCCACAACCCAAAAATGTGGGTCACTGCGGTAATGTTCTGTCGAGGTTTTTAGCACTCTCCCACCCCTCCGGTCCGCTCGAGTGCCTGTTGTTGATTTTTTGGCTATGGCTTTGGCTTTTGCTTTGGGGCCAAAATATCTTAAGCACTTGGCCTCCTAATTTCTCAATTGCTGCGATTGCCAGTGCAATTATGTTTGGAGATTTCTCATCGATGCAGCAGCAGAAGCAGCAAGAGTACAGGAAAAACGGGACACACACCATTTTTAGCATACTTTGCAGCGTCACTTTGCGCTCTCTCTTTATCGCACTACCCAGATACATACGTAAACACACAGCCATGGCAGAGAGAAGGAGCAATGGATGGGAGGGCGTTAGGGTGGCTTTGGATGGCTGTGGAGTTTTATGGAGTTTAGGGCGTTGGGCACAAAAACTTTGTGCATATATGTATGTATGTACATTTATCAAATTGTTGTTGCATTTGGAGCGCAAATAAGTGGTTTATGATGAACCCCCAAGCGCCGAGCAGCAACCCCAACCCTGCTATGCTGCCTCTTCCATGCTGCAAACACTCTGTGTACACTGTGGCCCACAGCCCACGTACACCTCTTCCCTGATGCTGTTGCTCCTGTCACTGCCAGCCATTGGGTTTTGCCCTGAGAGAGGGTATTACGGGCATCCCTAGATGATCCATGCATACAGTGATCTGAAAACTTTATATATAAGATCTCCTTGAAGGTAGAGCTTTCTTTTTCTATGATTATTTTGAATATTCATATATGTTTATATTATTATTATTAATTAAGAGAAGCGCAGGCGTCGAGGCTTCTTTAGAGCCAAACAAAGCCAAACAAATGTTGGATAACTTCTCACATAAATTCATTCGCTTATACGAAATTTGTACAGCGAATCTGCGATTGTTTCCTATCTGCCAGGGTATAAAAGGCTTAGACTTTCTCTTTTGTTGCTGCCGCTGCTGCTGCTAGTATTGTGTCTATCCCGGATGTTGCTGCTCCTGCCCCTGCTGCCTCCTGCCTCCTACCGCTGCTTCATTTTGCATTTTTACGAGCATTTGCAATGTCCGTGTTGTTGCTAGTGTCGATGTTGCTGCTGTTGCTGTGGCAGTTGTTGGGCGAGTGGCGCTATAAATTGTTTATACGGTTCACTTGGCTTTGGGGCCATTTGGGATCACAACGCACACACACATACAGATCTGTGTGTGTGTGTGTGTGCGAGGAAAACAAATTTTCATTGGACGTGCTTGAAAATCTATTAAGCGTTGATAATTCAGCGCTTTCTGGCTTTTTTGGGGCGGTGCAATGGATGGTTGGAGGGTCCGAACAATAAATGGACAACACACAGATACAAGTGGCTCACTGTGTGTGTGTGAGTGCGTGTTTGCTCATGTGCGCTTATTTAATTGAAAATGAGACAAAAAACAACAAACTTTGAAGCAGGGGTGGGAAACACACATAAAGCTGATTTAAGGCCACTAAAAAAATTCAATTAAGCGCAATTATCAAACGGAAAATACATATAAAAGTATATAAATACATATATGTACACATGCATGTACATACGTACATATAATTAGGCAACAAAGAGATATTGAAATAACAAAATGAAACAACACAAAAGAAATATTTGTATGTGCACAAATGTAAATAAATGGAATAATTATACGCTAGCCAGAGAGAATCTGCAAAAATCTTCCACAGATATTTCTGTTTCATTCCGAAGGTACTTAATGTGAATCCAATCCGCCAGTGTACGAACATATGTAAGTATACATATTTGTACAACTATTTGGATAAAAATGTAGTGGAAAAAATCTATCAAGTTTCAACCACTAAGTGAATAATTTAATTCGACTGAATTTATTTACTCGAATGAGGCAAAAACTATCGTAAAATCTGCTTTAGCGATATTCCCTTAAAATTCGAGATTTTCGCTCTCAACTGCTTTCATCGCTGGAAATGCTGAAAAATAAAATGCCCCGAGATTTGGCAAATGTATGCTAAATTTCAGTTTCACTGCTGCTGGATTGCCTCAAAATTCCAAAACCCGGAAATCTCTTCTCCAGAGTATCAAAAGCTTCTACTTGTATCCCTCTTTTTTCGATTTTACATGGCATTTCGTTCTCTCCGTCTGTCCCTCTGTTAATCGTTCGCTTAATTGCATTTGGAAGTCAGGCGTAAAGAAATTTGAATTATCGACTACAAAGGAATGACAAAGAATAAGCTATAATGTACAACAAACGCACCAACACAATCACAGAACCAATACATACATACAATACAAAAATTGCAAACAAATGTCCGCAATAAATTCAATTAAATCTCCCATAAGAGTTGATAATCAAATTTCCATTGCTGTGGCGCAATTGCAAAATTAACCAGATGAATGAAAAATATTGTGAAATTAATAAAACAAAATGAAATCACAAACAATCACAAAAATCGTTTCGATTGTTTCGATATTGTCGCACACAATTCAATTTTGACTAAAATATGCAATAATCAGCTGATGGCCGGAATTGTATCCTGAATGTTAATCGAACTTACTACGAGCCCTGGTGGTGGACTGTACCAAAAGGCCAGAAAATGCTCAGACTAACTTTTATTGGATAATCACTGCTGCCTGCCACACACACACACACTCGCACACTCTTATTGCAGCAGGCAAAACGGGGGAGGAGGGGCACAGCACAGAGAGATGCAAAACCTATTCATGTTCGACCTCGGGGTAGCCATTTTGTTTTATTTGTGCTAGTTGGCTCCTCCTGCTTTGTGTTTCATCTGCCTTCTGCTGCGGGTTTTGATGATGCCGCCGCAACTGATTGTCCCCGCCACGACATTTCGTGCTGTGTGACAATTGTTTTTACCCCCAAAGAACAGCAGCAGAAGAGGAACAACAACTAACATGAACTACAATGACAAGCACAACACGAAGGAAAGGATAACAAAAGGCAAAGAGTCGAAGAATTAATGCTCTTTGGCATACCAAAAACATAACATAAATTTTAATAAATAACATAAAATTAAAATACAATTCCCAAAAAATACCCAATATACAAGTTTATGCAAATGGTTGTATTCAATTAACTGTGTTTGAATGTAATTAGCTGTGCAATTAGCGGCCATTGTGTGCGTAATTCGCTGTGACTGCATGTAATAAGATGTGTAAGAGTCTGCAATAAGGTGTGGCTGCATGTAATTGGCAGTGTGGTTGCATGTAATTAACTGGGTCTGTATGTTGTGAGCATACCAAAATTCGTTGTCGCCATCTGCTGTGTGATGCCAAAAAAGCTCATCGAAAGGGTATGCACAATACAGAGAATTCTGTGCTCTTCTCTTTGGTTTTCTCTGTGCTGGCAGTGTTCTTCTCTGTTGAATGGTAGCAGCACCGCGAGGCACAAAAATGCTTAACCATGCCACATGAAATATGGTTGAGCTTGAGGTTGTAGCGTGTGTGTGGTATGGTAAGGATTTGCTTGCAGGCAAGGACTCACGGCGACTTGAATTATAAGACGTTGTCCTTCTGCCTTTAGTCTTTGTGTCGTCGTTTTTATATGTGTGTGTGTTGTGGGATGGGCTCCCCCTACTGGGGATGCTACTTCTACAGCTACTGCTGCTCTTTTATGCCTTTTGCCATATAATTTATATACGCTCAAATATAAATAACAATGAAAAGTGCCATGGCACGGCAGCGGCAGCGGCGGGAAGCATGAAAATGCGTCGCATTCTGGCTCTTTGTTTTTCTCCGTTCTCATTTTATTTTTAGCGGTTTGTTTGCTTTCGTCAGATGGGTCTTCAAATGGCTCCTCCGCCGCCGCACTTTCACCCACTCTCGCTCTCGTTCTCGTTCTCGTTCTCGCTCTCGGGTTTGAACTAATTAGAAGCCAAAGCAGAGACAACTGAAACAAGAGAAACATTTTTCATAAGCAATTTTTTAAGGGAAAAAACAACGCCAGAACGCAAACAAAATTTAAGGCTATGAAGAGACGAGACATCACTTGACAGAACCAAACCGCACAGATTATAAGATGCTTCTGCACCCACTATCTGGCCTGCCTGCCTGTCTGTCTATGGCAATCGTCGCACCGAATGAACTCTTCGAAGGGATTTTTTTCACTCTCTGAAAATTGGAGATAAAAATGCTTGAAAACTAACTGAACGGAGAGAAGGGTAAAGGATGAAGGGAGAGCAGGAACAACCCAAGATGCTCGAGTGACTCAAAAAAAAAATAGAGAAAACTACAAGGAAGAAGTTTTCTATGTGCAGCCGCTTAACAGTTAACCGTTGTAGCCATCAGAGGCGGTTGGGAGTCCGAAATAACAATACTAGGGTAGGGAGTTGGTGGGGCCATCATATTGTCTATCAGCTCTGTCCAAGAGAGACAGCGATAGAGAGGGATAGTGAGAGACAGTCTTGGGAGTCAAGTGTTTGGTCTCTAATAAGTTAACTGGTCTGTAAATTGTCTGGGTATGTCGGTGTCCTCATCCTCGTTAGCCAAGTTGCCTCCTGCTATCCTTCCGTTAGTATGGTCGCTTCCTTGGTTTTCCTTCGGGGTCATATTTATTACGTTATGGTCATCAGTGGAATTAAGAATGCGGCAGCCACAGTAAACTCTGGCATCTTGTGTATATACTTAGTAGATATATTGAATCGTACTGTTCGACTGACACGCTGATTAAACTACAGATTAAACCACAGAACACGAGCATGGCTATGGCTTATATTCTTTATCTGGCAGTGCCTTGCTCTCAGATACATTACAAACTGACAGTTGGGGCTCACCTCCTCTTCTCAGTACTTGCTTCGATTGGCCTCAATTTATCGACACCATTTGTATACCCAAGAAAAACATTCAATCCGCAAAGCCCACCCATTCAATTTGTTCCCGTTTTAATTAGCTTTGCAACTTCTGTTCCTAGATAAAACAAAATTACACAAAATACAACAAAATACGGAAAGGTGTTGAAATTAAGACTCCAAATAAAGACATTATTAATACCCATTGCGAGATAGATTTTGTAGATTTCATTAGCTAAAGATTTTGCTTGATTTTGTAATGAACTTACTTATGCCACATTTGTACAAAGATTCTACTTAAAGATTCGGCTGAAAGAAATCAAAATCTTGCCTACGAATTGTTTCTTTTCTGGGACACAGGGTATGGTGGAGCCAGCCGCATCCTTACTGGACCTATTGAGACCACGCCCCGCCATCGAACATCGAGTGGTACAGCTGCTCTCTGCTGGGCTCTCAATATATACATATGTACATATAAAAAGTTTCTGTTGCAGTTGTGCCCTGTACATAATTGGCAGTCGTTACAAATTTCTATAACTGAATTGAATGTTCGATGCAGTCGAGCGTGAGGCGTAATCAATTAATTAACTACCAAATCGCAGTCGACGTTAATGAAGTTGCGGCCTGGCACGGCCACTAAAACAGAGGAGGTGGAACAATAAAATACACACATAAATCAGAAACAGAATCTAACACAAAAAAATGTTCGAAACAGAAACAGAAGCAGCCGCAACATCGGTAATACCAAAATCAATTGAGTTGGATTACGATTACTATTTGCATTTTGCAGTTGAGTTGCGAGCGGAAGGATGTCGATGTGGGTGTGGTGTGGTGTGCTGATTGAGTGGGTTAATTAGAGATTTTTGAACGGATGGTTGAATTAATGGAAATGTTGAATTATGCAAGTAAAAGCGTTACTCATTCAAATGAAAAATCCTACTAAATTAGGCATAGAAGTGAGGGAAGGGAAAAATACAACTACAAAAAGCAAAGAGATTGATGCATGGATGGTATAAAAAAGAGGAATGAAAATTCATCATGATTAACTGAAGAAGAGTCGATACAAATTGAATGCTGTAAATAATTTTAAATCAATTTAAGATGTTGAAACACTTGCATTTAAAACAAAGGAAGCGATTTACAAAATTTGTTACATTCCAATGTTCAATTCGCTATTTAAGTTCCTCAGAATTTAACGGATACATTCTATAATAAAAAAAATACGAGAAGGGACGTGTGAGACGCTTCTTACGCGTCACAACTTTTATACCCGGCACTCAGTACTACATCTGCACTTTAGCGGTTATTTGTCCAATTTTACATTTTTTCTTCATCTGTCATCTACATCAACAACACTACTCACGCCAACACGCTCCTTTAGCTCGCCACCCTCCCCTATAGACACACACTGCAGAGTCGCGGCAGAGTCAGCGGCAGAGGAAGCGGCAGAGGCAGCGGCAGAGGCAGAGGCAGTGACGTGTCAGGGGCCAGGCCATAAACAGCCTGAAGCAGAGTGTGAATGCTGCGGGACGGGGTGGGTTTGGCTACTGCAAATTAATTTCTTCATTGTGGCTATAATAATGATCCAATCGTATCCCATTTGGTGATCTGATAGATATGGTCATTCCCTACGGAATGGCGTTTTTAGTTTTCTGCTATCTTCAAAATTGTAGATTTGGGAGGTTTTCGCCCTTTTGCGGAGGCGGAAGGGGGCGTGGCTCATTTTTGAAATACACTTGTAACAGTGTGAGCATACAGAAGTCTGGATGCAAAATTTTGTGGCTCTAGCTCTTATAGTCTCTGAGTACTAGGCGCTCATCAGGACGGACAGACGGACAGACGGACAGACGGACAGACGGACAGACGGACAGACAGACAGACAGACAGAGACTCGGCTATTGATGCTGATCAAGAATATATATACTTTATGGGGTCGGAAACGTTTCCTTCTGTGCGTTACATACAACCGTTATGTGCACAAATACAATATACCCTATTTACTCTTCGAGTACCGGGTATAAAAATATCAAATAAAAGCCAAGGAAAAAGGGCAAGTAAAACCAAGAAAAAAACATTTTCCTTCCAGACATTTTTTGCGGCTACAAAAAACCCATCGAGTTGCACCGAAATGTATCTGTGTGTTCTGTGATATTTTATTAGACACGACCGCATTCGCTGACATCCTTAATTCTCATCGACACACACCCAAGTTGGAATCTCATTCAAGTTCCTGTGCTGTCCTGTCCCGACCTGTTCTGTCCGCTCATTTGGCGTCAACTCCAAATGAGATTCTCGAGTGCCACAAAAATGTTGCAAGCGCAGTGCAATGCGTGTGCAAGTCCATGATGCTATTCATGCTCTATTAAGTTGTAATGAGATTAGGTAATTGATTGAAGAGCGACACGCGGGAGGTTGTTGTTGACAAAAACCGCATGCGAAAAGACAAACACTTGGCAGTCCTTTTGATGGACAACAGTAACAGCAGGATGCCCCACAAGGCCAGCAACAGCAGGGAGCAGCACGAGGCAGTGTCGAATAACCTCTTGAAAGTTTCAAATTGATTGAGTGGCATGCAGCGCAATTGCCACACATGTCGCTCGCGTGGCCGCTGCAAATAAACAGATTTTTCACATTGAAATTCAAATTGCGAGTTTCAGTTGTAGTTTCAGATTTTCCTTTAAGGCTTTTTGTGCCCCCATTTGCCAGCAGTGCGACGACACGGCTATTCGCTAATTTGTGCAACTCAGTTTTGCATGCTAATGGCTGCACGGTGGCTGCGGGATTCGGGCATGCTATGCTGGGTGCCGCTGCTGTTTTTCTGCGTTGCAAATGCACGAAAATCTCTTTTCAGCTTTCGCTTCTCTTTTTTTTTTTTTTTTGCAGCCACAAAATCACAAAGCCACACAAAAACGTATGGCAAAAAAGGAAGAGTTGGTGGAACAGGTGAAATATAGCAGGGCATTCATGCTGAATGCGCGTATACCCTGACAGATGGGGAGTGCACTCAACAAAGAAAAAAGAGTGCCAGAAATAAACGTAAGAATGTATATTTTGGCAAATTAGGTGTGACAAAAACCACACGAAAATAAAAACCTTCAAAACGAAGCATTTTGCTATGCCCTCGTTGTCCTTCTCGAAGCCAATATCCGTCTCAAACTTGTATAAAATATCCCATGCCTACTCACAGTATTTCGGAAAAGTTTAACAAAATTACAAAAAGTAAAAAATTAAGAAAAATAACCTTTGAAAAATACACTGCAGGAAGATACCGCCTTCGGGTTGCTGGATACCTGATCGTAGCCATAGCCATGGATTGGTTGTCCATTCCTGTAGCCGTGTCTGTTTTGTGTTCCTCCGTATTTTGTGGCCAAGAGTAGGTTTATGTATGTATGTATGTATGTTTGGTGATTTTGTGCTGTTAACTGTTTGCTTCAGCAGATGCTGCCACGCTCTTGACCTTCACGGATACACTGCAGAGAAGATCAAGATGCCAATAAGTATTGGAAAGAGAGGAAGATCAAAGCTTTAGTACCACCGGCTGCACCCATTTGCTGTTCTACAATCAAGCTACCCCACAACCACCCAATGTTGGTTGGCTGCATGTTTATGCCCACAAGTGTTTCATCGTCTCCACTCGGAATTATTTGTCGATGCTTTATTTTATGTACAAAATATAGTGATGTCCATGTTATATATTTTGAAATGATATTATATATTTTGTATTCCACATTTCATTGGTTTTGTTCTATTCTAAAAATGATGACCATGTTACAGCCATTTTTGCTGCTTGAATTCTCATCTTCTTTGCTGCAAATACCCCGGGATTCTTTTAGTCACATTCTGCCATTAATTTCCATATTCTCTTGCTCTCACGCTCTCTAGATTTTCCTCTGTTACTATTTGTGGCAGCCACAAAAATCCCCGACAGTCAACTGTAAACATTTGTGTTGCCCATGCAACGTCGCACATTCTCCTGTCATATCCTTCACCTAATTTGGGCAATGCTGTCCGTCTGTGTCCGGGTCGCATCGGACCGCCATGCAAACTAGATTATGGTCAACTTTGTGTGTGCTGCCGCTGCTGTTGCTACCTTTATGTATGCACGACTACACACCAGTACATACACTCGCTCGTATCTATACTGCCCTTTTTTGTGGGTTTTCCTCTTTATTTTTTTTGTGGTCAACAGTGTTTCAGCTTCTGAGGCTTTTCTGTGCCAAAGTCAAAAAACGTTCCAGTTGCAATTAAAATCGTACAACAAAAATCTAAGCGGCAAATAAGAGAGAAACAAAATGAAGGCACAAAGAGTAAAAGGTGGGCTAAGTTATATTTGTTTGAAAGAGTCGATATTCACATCTCTGTGATCGTGAAGACAACAGGGAAATTTTAAGGTATTGTGATGGTGGAAAATTCCACCATTCCACCTTTTGCTTATGGTAAATTTGTGCAGCAAAACCATGCGTTTTTTGTGGCCTCTGTCTTTCGATAGAGGGTCCTTAATTTTTTGATGATTTTGTACTATATTTTCAACTCTCTTTATTATTTTTTCTCTATTCTCTCTCACACTATTATTCCCTTCCGACAATTCTCTCTCTTTTGGGGTTGGCACTTTTTTTTTGCTTGTGTATGTGTATTTGTTGTCTTTATGGTCTAATTATCTCTATTTATTTATGCTACTGCCAAGCAATTTTCGCTTGCTCTGCCGC
Organism: Drosophila subobscura; assembly: GCF_008121235.1. Taxonomy (NCBI): domain Eukaryota; kingdom Metazoa; phylum Arthropoda; class Insecta; order Diptera; family Drosophilidae; genus Drosophila; species Drosophila subobscura. The sequence continues at coordinate 2,439,323 of NC_048530.1, forward strand.
TATCTCTTCCTCCTTTTCGCCATCTTTATTTTCCTGTTCTCTCTTCGCCTCCCTCTGTTTTTTGTTGTTGTTGTCGTTTGTTTGGTTTTACTGTTGCTGTCCCCCAATCTCTTTTCTCTTTTCGGTTTTTTTGTGTGTTTGGTCTTTTGGTAGTTTCTTTGTTTTATTTTTGATAGCTTTTACTTCTGTGAAATCCCACACACCCAAACACACAGATGTACATACGCGCCCATACACACGAGCGCAGAGAAAGACAAATGGAGAGGGACGTTGGAGATTACCTTTGCTTTTAAGGCCCCAGACATTTTGTTGGCCATTATGTTATTACAGCTGCCTCTCTGACCATTTCTCTTCTTTACCTCTGGATCCCGCACCTTTGGTGCTACACCCTCTCGCCACCAAGCTTCCCATGTGACTAGTGGAAATGGATTTGGACTGTAAAAATGCAGATAATGGGCGGCCCACAGACTCAAGTGGGGTGCAGTTTTTAAGCCAGACCGTCTCTCTCACTCTTTTTTTTCAGTCTTTTATCCTCTTTACTTTGTATGTGTATCTTTTCTGTGTGCATGTGTGTGTGTGCAATTAAGAAAACAACTTTCGAAGGAGGCAAACGGTCATGCGAGGCGTATGCGTAATCTGGCAAATGTGTTTGGCTTTTAACTGAAGCTCTGCCCTCCACACCATAGCACTTTCTGGCTTATCCTCTCTTGTTACGCCTGCATTCAACGCTCTCTTTCGCCATCAGATTTCTTCCTACTTTCTCCACCCACTGCTTTCCCACTCTCTTTGTGTGTGCTTGTGTTTTTTTTTGCTGCTGCTTTAATGAGTAGTTGAAGCTTTTGAAGAGCAGCAAATTTACAGTCAATTAAATGTGAACCCCACAGGAGCTAACTGCCATAACCTACCACTGCCCACTGCCCCCACAGCCACCAATCAGCGAAAAAGAGAAAAGCTGAGAAAGTGGAGAAGAGACCAAATTATGCCTAATGAGCTGATGCCTCTCCCTCTACGCCGAATCAACGAAGCAACAGGAGAGGAACCCCAGAGCACCCAGAGTCCAAGAATCCAATGGGAGCAGGAGATTGAAGGACTGTTGCCACGAAAGAGAGAGAGAGAGAGAGAGAGAGAGAGCAAGCAAATGCCCCTCCAGTCACGAATACATAATTACAATTGAAAATGCTTTTCATTAATTTCAAGTGCTCTTGAGGCCAGCAACAACAGGCCAAAAAAAAAAAACAAAAATAATACATTAAAATGAAGGGCTGGCCAATGGATGAGCGCAGCTTTTGATACACTTTAAGATAAAAAAAACAGATCGAGCTCATTATAGTTATTAAAATAAAGATATTAGCCTTGAGGCTTTCGTTGGACGCGATCGAATATATAAAGTCCCCTTCTGTGGATTTAGTTTATGGATTTGATTTGTTTACAACGCCATTTTTATATTATTTTCGCTATTTGGAAAACATCAGAAATCTTTTTTATTTATTTTGGAAGATTCTCTCCCTGAATTATCTGCTGAAAATCTTAGCACCTGGTTGAGCGGGTAGGGTCTTTGCAAAATTTGTTATAATAATAATAATCTCGTGTAATATTAATTTGAAATACTTATTTTTTGCCTCTCGCCTGCGTTTCTCTCTTTCCCACTGTTTTTGCGTATTTTTTCTGGGTCAAAGTTGGAGCTGGAGCACGTACCCCAAACTAAAGAGAGAGAGAGGAAGGGAGGGGGCTGCAGGAGACACAGATCTGCAAAATATAAATAAAAGTGTGAGAGGAAACAGGTGGCCTAACCAGGGAGAGGCAGCGGTAGCGGCAGCTGGCGGCGTTCCCCAAAAATGGGGTTAAGAGCAGGGCATTAGTTAAACGGTTTAAGAATTTCTCCAGAATTCACAGCGAAAAAGGAAGTGAGGGAAAAAAAAAAGCAACAGTAGATGTAGCTGCAGCTGTGAATTCGGAAAAGAGGAATGTTAATTTGTGCATCCCCAGGTTGCAAGTTGCAGGTTTTCCCTGTTGCAAACTACGCCCCAGATTAGGAAAAATGCTTTCAGAATATAAATCCTAACTTATGGAACTACCAGCCACTACCAACATCATGGAAGCCGTGAAACCTGGAGATCAAAATGGAAAAAAGAATAAAGTTTTACACTATTGGAGTATTATTCCGGGCAATAAATTGTGTTTATATTGTAATACTAAGAAAACAAATAATATAATGTAAAGCTTTACACAAAATTGATTAAAGTTCTATGGGAATGCATCCGGTGTATAAATGGTTATCACAGCAGCATTTTTGCCCACGCATTTAAGGCGATGAATAATTTTGATATATCAAACGATCTTTAAATGCCAACAAAATGTTTAATTATTATGTTTGAGAATTAGTATCGAAGGTTTCGGGTGCCCTTGCCACACAAATCTCTGTCCGAAATCTCGCTCATAATCTAAGAAGCCTTTCAATTTGTTTGCAACTTTCAAGTTATCACAGGGCCAATTACTACCCGAGGAGGCGCTTCATCCAGTGGGAGCATCTCTGGCTCATAATTTGCCCCAAAAGTCCACGAAGATAGTAGGGCCTCCGCTCGAATGTATTGCGGCCCGAAAAGGGAAAAGTTTCTAATTGTTTTTTAAGTTTCTCCTGCGGGCAAATTAAGCCGCAGAAATATGCAACTAACCTGCAAAAAAAGCACCACCACCATCAACAAAATCTTCAAAGTTTAGAGACAGCAAGGAGCAGAAGTAGAAGGAGGGTAAGTGGTTGGGCAGGAGGGTGGGGGATGTTAGCCAGTTAGCAATTTAGCAATAAACTTTTATTTAATCGATTTTAACACTTGACTGGCAATCGGGGGGACTGGCTTGGGCTCACCCGGCCTTGCCTGCTCTGGGATGAAGATGAAGTCGAAGTTGAAGATACTTGTACATCCTCATTTCCCCTTTCCCCCTCTCTCTGTGTCTGTATTTCTCTCAGGTTGCCAAAAGGATTTGTCTGTTGGGCTGGGTCTGTGCCAAAAGAAATTCCAATTCCAGTCACAAACAACTTTTTCGTCGCCAGCATCGAAACCTGCTGCTTCTCTGCTCATGGCCGAGCCGAACTGAAGCGAAACCCTCCTTGTGGCATGCGACATAATGAATTTTTACAGTTAGTTGGCTCGTGATTCATTTTCTTGAAGGCCATCCGCATCCACATCAAAAGGAGCAAAAGTTGTGTCCTGCTCATAGTTTATTCCACTTTGCTTCGGCAATTAGAGAATTCTCGTGACATGAGCCATGGAAGGAGGGTGGCTCTTGGACCAGAGCTTTAAGCAGGTGTATGCCCCATAAATTCTGTCTGGCCGCCAGACAACAGAGAAACCCCCCAAAAAATTGGGTTTATTGAGACATCATCAATCTAACTTTAGTCAATTGCCTTTTGTGTCTGCCAATGGCGTTCACTTTTTCTTCTCGAAGGAAATTCTAAAATTTCTGTGCCGTACCCACAAAAGTGGACAATTTTTGATTTTGGGGTTGATATTGAGGTAGTCTTGAAGTTAAATGGGGAAATTCCATTTTGACTAAATAGCAGAATTGGCTTGTGATTGTCGAGCATCTATGTATGTAGGAACAGTAGTTTGGAGCATATTGGAATTGGATATACTCTTCGTAAGATCTTTTTCTTGATGTGGTGGTACTCAAAATCACTAAAGATACAGATGCTTTAACCCCAAACGATATTATTTTCTCTGTATTTTGCATTGGGAATCATGCATCGAGTGGATTTTCGTCTTTGAAAAGGGTTTTCTGTCATAAGTTAAGAAGCTAGAGCTGTAAACCATCCTTAAGTCCTTCTCTAACACTTAACTTTTAGCATTACTGCCATTTCTCTTCTTCTACTGAAGCAATTTGTTCCATAAAATACTTAAAGAAAATAAACGAGAAGGGACGTGTGAGACGCTTCTTACGCGTCACAACTTTTATACCCGGCACTCAGTACTACATCTGCACTTTAGCGGTTACTTTTCAAATTTTACATTTTTTCTTCGTCTGTCATCTACATCAACAACACTGCTCACGCCAACACGCTCCTTTAGCTCGCCACCCTCCCCTATAGACACACACTGCAGAGTCGCGGCAGAGTCAGAGGCAGAGACGTGTCAGGGGCAGAGGCCATAAACAGCGCGAAGCAGAGTGTGAATGCTGCGGGGTGGGGTGGGTTTGGCCACTGCAAATTAATTTCTTCATTGTGGCTATAATAATGATCCAATCGTATTCCAATTTGGTCATCTGATAGATATGGCGTTTTTAGTTTTCTGCTATCTTCAAAATTGTAGATTTGGGAGGTTTTCGCCCCTTTGCGGAGGCGGAAGGGGGCGTGGCTCATTTTTGAAATACACTTGTAACAGTGTGATCATACAGAAGTCTGGATGCAAAATTTGGTGGCTCTAGCTCTTATAGTCTCTGAGTACTAGGCGCTCATCAGGACGGACAGAAGGACAGACGGACAGACAGACATAGACTCGGCTATTGATGCTGATCAAGAATATATATACTTTATGGGGTCGGAAACGTTTCCTTCTGTGCGTTACATACAACCGTTATTCGCACAAATACAATATACCCTATTTACTCTTCGAGTACCGGGTATAAAAACAGAATATATGAAACAGAATATTGCACTTTACTCATATCAAAGTGGTTTCGTTCCTTCCCCCTTTCTTTTCTCTCGTTTTTTTTGTGTTTGAATGGTGGAATTGTCTAAAAGAAATACAAACTCGTACATAAACAAATACATTAAACATATAAAATAAAAATATAAACGACAACTTTTCTTTACTTGACTATCGTTCTCCTTTCCATCGCACTCTCTCATTCTTTTTCTTTGGTTTCCTTTTCAGGTGAGTAAACGCAATTTTCTTGGGGTTGACACACGAATGGAGCGAGAATGATGGCCTGAAAAGGTAGGTGCGGGTGTGGCCAAAGGGAAGTGAAGGGAAGGACACACTGATGTGTAAAAGTGAAATCCCCTTTGATGTTACTCTTCCGCCGCATTATCCGTGCTCTTCATGCGGTTTAACCCGCCCCTCCACCTCCCGAAAGTAAGTGGAATCTATTAATATATGTATGTACTAGTACTGGTAGTGTGTGTCTCTGATTTAGGGTCTGAGGGATCTTTTTGGTGCACTCACGCCATGTGCAGCGGAAGGTTCTCGGATATACATATGTATGGCCCAAACAGGAAACGGAAATCGAGAGCAGGAGCAGGAGCTAGAGCAGATGTGATACATCTGATTGGTTCTAGGGGAAGGGGATCGGGAGCAGCTGCATGGCCAAAATCCTGGTAATTGCTTCATTAAATGTTTGCCTAATTTCGTTCGAATTAGCTGGGATCCCTCCCTCAATAGAATCTGAAGTGAGGTTGTGGGGTAGGCTTAATGACCGACACTACAATGTTCCCATGCTACATGCCACAGACATACCATGCCCCAGTATATGAACTCAGTCACCCTTTTCCTTACGTTTCTTCTTCGACTTTTAACGGCTGCTTTTTCTGGATGGGGTGCAAAGCTCGGCCACAGATGGCGCCGCTGCTGCCAAAACTCACCACAGAGAGAGTGAGAGAAGGATGCGTGTGTGGTGTGTTCTCCTTTTAAGAGAGTCCATAATATTGTTGTTTGTTTTAAATGTTTTTAAATGTTTTTTTTAAGGTTGAGTCTGAAACTAAATCAAGTTATAAGAGATCTCTGGGAGGCATCAATGGATTTAATTGAAAGTATTGTAGAATAATGCCATTGATGTCCGGCCATAGATGCGGCATCTCGCTTAAAGTATGTAGAGCAAAGTGAATCTCAAATTTAGAGGTTCTCCTGTTTACCCCTATTCGTAATTTTGTCACAATAGTGTACTTTTGTTATCGTTCTCTGTTCTCTGTTCTCTGTTCTCATCCAAATTCCTCGTTTCCTTCACAATATCTTCGCCCAGTGCATCTACAAACCCCTCTCCTCTTTTCAACACGACAAATCTATGTCTTTTCGCTCTTCAGCCGCCCATTGAGTGCATGATCGTTCATGTTCACTTTATTGAAAGAGACTACTTCACTCATGCTCATGCTCCCACTCATGGTGACACTATTGAAAGCTTTTCACCACCAAAGAGCGTGCAAGAGTGGCAGAGGGAGTGCGAAGCCAATGAGCGAAGGAGCGTTGCTTCGGCAAAAGAAGCAGCAGCAGCAGCAGCACATAAAGAAGTGGAACAGAAAGGACAAAAACAAAAACCACAGGCAGCAGAAAAGTTACGCGCCAACCAGCCTCCAGACTTCGCTTTAGCTCGGCTCTCGCTCGGTGTTCGGCTTTCCCTCGGTAGCAGCAGCAGCGGTAGCTGCAGCAGGCACAGATATCTTCTTTCACGGGATAAATCTCGATGCTGCTGATGGGCGCCGCAGTCTGTTTCCAAAGCGGGCGTCTAACGGTCGTCGTGCGCGGGTAACGGCAAACGGTAACACGGGGCTCCTCAACATTGACAGTTAACAGTTGCAACAGCAGCCGCAGTAGCGGCAGCAACGAAAAGAGAGACAGAAGCCGACAGAAATAGCGAAGTGAAGAGCATGCGGCAAATGCAAACAAGAAGAACGGCAGCAGCTGCAGAAGATTAGAATGAAGTTGAAGTTGAAAAATAGCCAAAGCCACAGCAAAGCGAAGAGAAGAGAACGAAGTTTAGGTAGAAGCGAAAGAACAAGATTAGCACAAGGAAGAGTAGAAGAACGGAAACAAGCCTCAACAAAATAAACAATAATAAAAACGAGTGAAGCATAAACAAAATTCCGAAAATATAATTGAAGATAAGAATAAAGTGCACATCAAACCACCAAAAAAATAAAAAACCAAACCAAACAATTAGAAAAAAGAGTAAACGAACGAACAAATAAAACAAGCAAAAAACGGCTAAAAGAAAACGCACGCAAAAAAGCCTCATCCGTTAACGCGCGCTTAAAAAACAACAACAACAACAACACCTGTGCTAAACAAAATACCGCAAAAAGAAAAAAATAGGTTTTTTTTCGTTGCATTCAAAAATGTTTTTTTCTCACATTTTTTTTTGCTGTTCAATATTTAATGTGATCAAGGAAGTGCTGCAAAAAATACTTATAAATGTCGAAAATAAATTAAAGCAAAAAAAAAAAATCTTAAGAAACGGGAAAAGGGTGTGTGTGTGTGTGTCTGTGTGTTTATTTGTTTGCTTGATTGTGTTTTACGTGTACGTGTGTGTGAGTGGGAGTGAATGTGCCATCGAGCATAAAAACAACAATAAAAAATAAACATACAACAAATAAAAGAAACAGAAAAACGCTAGACACAAAAAAAAAACACAACATAAAAAAAAAGCAGAGGCAAATAGAGACAACAACACACAAACAAAAAGAGGGAAAAACAAGAAAGGAGAGCGAAACAAGAAATGAAATGAACAAGAAGAAATGTGGGGAAGGGGAATGACACATACAAAAATGCGTGGTGGAAGCGGGCGGACGCTATAGCAATTGCAATAAAAAAAACAGCATCAACAGCAACAGCAACAACAAGAACAAAACTTAAATGTGTGCGTGTGTGTGTGATATCGTCATCCACATCATTATCAATGATTATCCATAGCCCCATAATCGAGGCCCATTTGTTATGTTAGAAATTGAATTCATTTCTCCCCACTCTCATTTCTCTCAGGAATTTTGAAGGACTATTTCTTGGCTCTCTGTCTTTTGAAACAAGCCTTTGGCAAAATCTAAAAATAGTCACATAGAACAGAGGTATATTTTTACACTTCTAAAACTTATTTTTAGTTAGATTAGAAGATTCATCTGATGGAAGCCTACTTCTTCCAAATTTAAGCCAAATTCTTGGAAATTTTTTGGACTTTAGCATATCCGTCTGTAACTCTCCATTTCATTTTTTCGTGCCAGTGTAATTCTTCTGGCATTATGGAAATGATAAGAACATTCAAGAAACAACTTAGCTCGCAGTAACTTTCGCAAATCCAGGAATTCTGCAACTGAAATTATTTTCTTATTAAAATGATCTTGACTTTTATCAATCGACTGGAGTTCCCTTCTAAGATAGATTTATGCACATGCATAATTAGATCAGTTGACAATTAAAAAGAAAGCTCTCCCTTTTTTCTCAACTTATTCTTTTGATTTCTTTTTTGATATTCAGATTTTGATTGATTCCTGCACTCCTGCAGATTGAAGAACTTACACCAAGAGCGAGAGAGAGAGAGAGACAGACAGAAGCACACTGCCTGAGATTAGTGCTCGCATTGTTCTGAGTATTGAAGGATTGCAGCCATAATTTAATCACTGCTTCAATTGAAACATCATCTCATCATCATGTTGCATACGCCATTCTCATATATCATTGTGTGTATTACAAAGCGAGTTCGGTTCTAATTTGTAATCCGACTTCTTGGAGTCCCCAGTTAGCAGAATCCATGTTTCGATTAATTGTGCATATGATTTCGGGGCTGTTGTTGTTTGCAACATCTCTTGTGTGGCATCAATGGACTCACCCCCCCGAGTCTGTTTTCTGGGATATGCAAATCCCTCTAATTTAATAAACGCACACAAACACACACAGAGCATGGCACTGCACGGACACTGGCATTATGACGTTAAGACACTCACAAATACACTCACAGAAATAAAAATACACCCACAAAATGCAGGGTATACAGGTTGGAAATGGCATTGTTCTCACAGTTCACAGTTCATTTGAGTGGGTATGGTCAATATTTTGTGCCTATACAGCATATTCGGAGTGATTTTAGTTTAGAAGTGGAGATTTATTGCATAATCCACAGAATTTCTTGTTCCCAATTGATTTTGGCGGGGGAAACACACAGGAAAAATAGAAAACTAAAACCACAAAGAAAATTCTTTAGACATGCGACTTTTTTTATACCCGGTACTCGAAGAGTAAATAGGGTATATTGTATTTGTGCGAATAACGGTTGTATGTAACGCACAGAAGGAAATGTTTCCGACCCCATAAAGTATATATATTCTTGATCAGCATCAATAGCCGAGTCTATGTCTGTCTGTCTGTCCGTCTGTCCGTCCTGATGACCGCCTAGTACTCAGAGACTATAAGAGCTAGAGCCACCAAATTTTGCATCCAGACTTCTGTATGATCACACTGTTACAAGTGTATTTCAAAAATGAGCCACGCCCCCTTCCGCCTCCGCAAAGGGCGGAAACCTCCGAAACTAAAAACGCCATTCCGTAGGGAATGACCATATCTATCAGATCACCAAATTGGGATACGATTGGATCAATATTATAGCCCCAATGAAGAAATTAATTTGCAGTGTCCAAACCCACCGCGTCCCGCAGCATTCACACTCTGCTTCAGGCTGTTTATGGCCTCTACCCCTGACACGTCTCTGCCTATGCCTATTGACAAATAACCGCTAAAGTGCAGATGCAGTACTGAGTGCCGGGTATAAAAGTTGTGATGCGTAAGAAGCGTCTCACACGTCCCTTCTCGTTTTTTGTAAGATCTGCAAGAAATATGTATTTTTCGTTTTCTTAAAGAAGGATTGTTCCAACAGATAATTTCGTTGTAGTTGTAATCATTAGCATGTACTTATGCTTAAATGTATCTAATGTTTTGCTGAAATCTAGCATTTATTCATTTGAAAATCTCCGCAGATGTTACGTATCTTTGAGATACTTATCCCAAAGAAAATCTGGCAACGGTTTGGATATGTTTGCGCCTAGTTTCGATTGCAATTGCATTGATTTGTGGCCGTACACGTCGCAAAGGCGACTGTAAAAGTGCTTCAATCACTGCACGGGTGGGTCCTGGCCCTCTTCGCCAGTTTGGCAGCAGATTTTCTTTGTACCCCAAGCATTTCTTTTTGTGTTGATGTATGGGGCGGAGCAGAAGTGTAAATAAAGGCAAAGTCGTGCCCGTTGTGCAAGCACTCAAAAGTGGATGGTGGCTGCCACACACGCACACGCACACCTCGGACGCTGCCGCACCCTCTTCTCCACCTGCAGTTTGTGGCACGTTCCTCTTGGGCTCCCTTTTGGGGTTTCTTTTTCTTTGGCTCTTTACTTGATTTACTCTGCTTTTCGCTCTCCCTTTCTTTCTCTTGCTCCTCTTCCACGTGCTATGTCATCGATGTTTGCACGTTTCGCTTTATTTATTTGGAAATCTTTTTTTATTCCGTCTCTCGTGTATCTCTCTGCCCCTATTTTCTTATGCGCTCACAAAGTGTATTTGTATTTGCTTAAAAATCAATTACGTCATCATTGTAAAATGCGAATTGGAGGATATATGCATGTATGTATTTATGTATAACGATGGCAATTCTGGCAACTGTCGGTTGGGCACAGGAGTGTGGAGCGTTGAGTGTGGGAACCCTGCTTGTCTCTCGTTCTGCACTCTTTCACATTTGTTTGCTACACCGTCACTCCATTGGGTCCTTCCACTTGTGTCAATACTTATCCCAGGACGATATTAAACCCCTCCATCTGTCTCCTCCTCCTCCTTCTCCTTCCCCATGACCCACTCACCTGCGGGGCACATCTGTTTCTGTCACATGTCTCGCCCGAAACAACCATCGGCGAAGAAGCAGCATCATTGTTTGCACGATATTTTATTTATATTTTGTCAATTTTTGTGCAACTTTTGCTCATCCGCACCCCTTAACCATTGTGTGTGTGAGTGTATGTGTGTGTTTGTGTGTGTGTGTGTGTGTGTGTGTCAGTGGGGTTGGACAAGGACCAAAGGTCCTTCATCTTCAATGGCAAATATAATAACGCTGCAGATTTAACAGCAGCTTCTCCGCTCCTCTGGGCCATTTCATTTTGTGGCAACCATTTTTCAATGGCCGTCAAATAATGCAGCAGCTGACCTGACACTGAAATGTGTCTTTGTGTATGTGCATCTGTATGTGCTTGTGTATGTGTGGATTAAAGGGAAAAGGTGGGAAAATTGGGATCTGTGAAAATTCCATTCAATTAAACTACTCGAAAAAATCGAACTTTTATTTTCCGCTTCGAGCCAAACCAACTATTTCTGATAGACTGTGGGCTTTCATTTTTTTTAAAGAACGAATTTTTAAAGTTTGATATTTATTTGTAACGGTTATTTTATACGTACTGCTTCCTTTCTTCACATAACCTCAATATCTTACATCTGGTTGTAATGAACTTGGCCATTCTATAAAGCTGATAAATGCATCTATAGTTTATGGCTAAACACTTTGTGGTTTGAGCTTACCGCTTTAATATTAATTAATTAAATATTAATCTATGAAGTGCAAAAATGTTTTTTTTTTTTAGCTAAATTTTACATTTTGACTTTAAAAACTCAGGAAAAGCCGAAAAATAGTATATCCTGTGTTCTCTTATATTTTGTGTATACGTGCATTACTTAGGCGTTGCAAAATCGTGTTGAGTAGGGTTATTGGTGCTTTGTGTAAACGGTTTGTCTCCGTCGTTTGGTCATAAATAGATTTTTAATTCGAACTTATTGGGCGCTGAGCAATAAATATTTGTGTGCGTGATTTTCAAATCAATTGATAAATTAGCTATAATTGGTTGGTAAATTATAGTTATTTTGAGAGGAAAACGTCTGAGTAGCTTTCGCAATATTTTTTTCTGATTAAATTTGATCGATAAATATTTTTGGAATGGTCGGTAAATTACAGAAAATGTCCATGCCACCAGATGTCTGATCAAAAAATTAAAAATAATGTTCTGAAAATGTATACATAAAGAATATATGTAAATAGAATATATTTTTGTATCGATTACACAAAGATTGGCAGAGGAGTTCTCATCAGGGAAACGAAAGAAATGAACAGAGTACCAGATCCGATCCGACCCACTAAAAAATTCGACAGACGATTGTCGTTCGTGCCCCCATCAGCGCCACCGGCAAATGGCGGACAAAAGAAAGGCCAAATGAATTGGCTGTGGATGTCGCCTGCCGACGAGTCCAGGGCCGCGTTTCGCTCATCGGGAATATTGAAACGCATGAATCCGGCAAAACACACACATTTATGCCTTACCCATTTGAAGTCCGTCGAGGACTCATACTCTTGGCCAGCAGCTGTCGCCTTGCCTGCCTGGCTGTCCGTCTGTTTGTCTGTGTGTGCTGGCCATTCAATTCAAACAGATTTCCCGATGAAAACGATGTAAAAAAAAAAAGAAAAACTGTAATTCATTTAAGTGTTCTTTTGAGCGTATGGGTGGCCGCATGGCAGCATGCTACATGCTGCATGTGTGCTCTGTGTGCCCACATGAAATTTCATATTTTTAATGACCAACGGGTGAAAGAATGAATGGAATGGAAAGAAAGAAAGTGCGCAAAGTTCGGGAGGCGAGGCGAGGCAAGCCATGGCAAGCGATGCAAGAAACTCAAAAGCAAACATCACTGGGATCTGGCAGCAGGACCTGCTGCTTCAGAAGCTAGGCCGGCAGAGGATGGGAGAGGGTGCGAGTGGATGGGAAATAAAATAAAATCCATATATGCATACTTTGCATTTATTAAAAAGAGAGAAGAGTGAAAGCGAGGGGAAATGGGAGAGGAGCGTATGGAATTTGAATTCAAAGGATATGGATATATTGCATGAAAAAGAAAGGAAAATATGCAACATGCAACATGCAGCACATTCCATTCTCCGGCTTAAAGAGCGCTTTCTCTCTCCCTCTCTCTGCCTCTTTCGCTTTTTGGTTAATTTTTTATTATTCCGAGAGATGAGAGAAAAATCACAGCGGGGCAGCGGCTGCCGCGGGCGGCACTTGAAGATAAGCTCTTCGTGTGCCTCGTCCTGCGGCTCCTCATGGTGCAGCTCCTCGTGGTGGTGCTGCTGCGGCTGCTTCTGTGGAGATGTTCTTAATGGTTCAGTTGTTTGGTTAGCAAATTGAACGAAAACAAACTTGAAAAGTTCTTAGCAGCATCCGCAGCCTCAGCCCGATGATGGAATGGAAAGGGGAAATGGGAATAGTTATGCAGATGCAGTTCCCTTCCCTTCCATCAGAATATTCCTTTTTAAAGTTCTTTGCCTGCGATTAGTTTTTTCCGATTTTGCCATAATTTGAGTCGAATGTCACGGGGCGGGCATATCGATTCGATTCATAATCCCTCCCTCAACGACAGCATTTAACGGGGGGAAAATCGGATGCCAGGATCCCCTGGAATGCCCTGCAACTGGTACTGGGCCTGGGGTGGGATGGGAGGCTTTTGTGAATAATTCAATTCAATGAATTTGACACTGCCAGTGCCACTGGCACTTGCACCGCCGCCCTTCAGCGTCATCCCTGTAAGCTGCATTGGCATTCAATTGAATACCAAACAGATGAACAGATGATAGATAGATATATTCATGACTCGACTCGTGCCCCCAGGACCTGCGATGACCGCTGAGTGCGTGGCATAATGATCATGTTTCCGTTGGTTTCTGTGGTCCACTCGTGAATGTAAATTACAGAAATTACAGTTTCAGGACACACCAGTGGGCCCCCCTCCATCCCCCTCCAGTGCCATATCTCTCCAGTTCAATTTATTCTGTTTCATTGAGTTTGTTGTAATTGTTTCAAAATTGTTACAATTGCCGATACTGGCTGTGCGGCGTGTGGCATGTGGCAAGTGGCAAGGGCAAGGTTGCTGCTGCAGGCTAGGAAAAGGGGTGGGGAAGCGTTTAAAAATTGATGTTGCAACAGCCGTAGATTGCAGATGCAGATGCAGAGGAAGTGGAAGAGGCACAGTAAAAAGGAGGTTAACATGACCTGTCCTCGGCCTTAGGTCCATGTCCGTATGCCCCATGCCCCCTTGTGCATCCCCTTCCCGACCATAACAATAACGAACGACGCAACACTTATGTTGGTTTACTTTTTGTTGCTGCCACCACCACCACCACCACCACCACCACCCCTTGCAGCACACTCTCCTGGATGGCTGCCGCACAATGAAGTGGAAGTGGCAGTGGCAGTATCCTAGGACCAGCAATAGCCGTAAAGAAAGTACTGCCACTGCCAGTACTGCAGCCACATTCCACATTCCATATGGTACGACTCGTTAATGCTACATGCTGCATGCTACATGACAGTTGCTGTTGAAATATAACCTTCACTTGCAGCAGCCATCTGCAGCAGCAGGTCAAAGCCTCAACGTGGTTTGGTTTCTTGTTTTTTTTTTTGTCTTTGCTTTCTTTCTTTCTTTTTTAAGGCCAAACCCAGTGGCAAAACCAGGGAAACCGTGCAGAAAATGTGAGGCAGGATGAAGAGATAAGTAAGAAACATTTATGCCAGAAATGTCTATTTGTTGCAAAAAATATTCAAAAATGCAGAAAAAGCTTCGAGTCGCAGTTACCCCATGCACACTTGAGCATGGGTTTTGATCCACAGTTTGATCTACAGCTTGAGCTGTACATTTATGAAGTTTTATTTTGCGCTTTTAGCTGCAAATTGTGATATCGTTTTGCCCGGAATAATCGGACAATCAGTGATGAAAAACCTTCGCCATTCGGGAATGAAATTAATGGCTACTTCCTCTCCTTATTTCTGTCTTCTTCAGCGACCATAATCAGAGTTGAGTGTAGCGAGAGAGAAAGTGGATGGGGGGCAATTACAGCAGCAGAATGTAGTGTATAGATAGAGAGAGAGAGAGAGAGACAGTTGTGGGGAAAGTTCTGCCGTTTAGGCGGGAAAAAATGTAGGGTTTATATATATATTTTTTTTAATGGCTTTCAATGATTAAATTGCTGATAACAATTTTAAGCTGCACTTCCTTTCTTTGCCGCTCTGCCCAAGACTCTTTTGTGTTACGCTCGTTAGCATCTTGTTGTTGTTTTTGACCAACTTTCCACAGAGGGAAAAACACAGACACGAAGGCTGCAAGCTGGAAGGCTGTTGGTTGGGGAGGAGTTCCATGTAAACTTTAACGTGGGCATAACAATGTGCCCTTAACTTGGCCCAGACACTGCTGCTGCAGTTCTTTCCTTCTCTCCTACGCTCTCTTTCTTTCGTCTCCGCTCTTCTGTCTTCTGTCTGCTCTCTGCACACTCTTCTTCTGTCTCTGTCAATTTCAATGTGCAATTACTTGGAATTTGTTTGAAGTTTGTAAAGCAGAAGCAGCAGCAGCAAAAGTTTTTTCATTCCTTCAGGGTCTCCTTCTCGTCCTTCCTCTCTTCCTTCTTCGTGTTACACGCACACACACATTAAAAATTTAATTACGATTCCATGGACATCCCACAAATCGAAATGAGAAATTTATTCAAGCAAAAAAATACATTTGGAGTTCTTAAGCATCCACTGAAAAAACGAATTCAATCCAACGAATTTATTCGCGCACATCTTTACACATTGTGTGGATGCCACAGGCTTTGTGGCATTTTCGAGCATTCAACTAATCGTGTAACACTTTTTTTTTTAGAAAATGGAATCCATGGTTAAATAACGAATAATTGTTTTCTTTCTGTTGGAAAACTTTAGAAATTTATGGTTACAAAATGCTCATTCCTTCCCTCAACTATTTCCTCCAAATTTAATTACGCGATAGTTTGGATTTTTTTTTTATTTATTACGGTTGTAAGTGTCTTTTAAGTGTATTTCTGATCCGAAGACTTAAATATTGCGAGGCCTCCGTGTCCATTGTTGATGCATTGTTTTCCTTATGAATCCGTTTCGCGGCTTATGCCACTGCTGGTGTCCATTTCGAATCTTGAA
This sequence comes from Drosophila subobscura, assembly GCF_008121235.1. Classification (NCBI taxonomy): domain Eukaryota; kingdom Metazoa; phylum Arthropoda; class Insecta; order Diptera; family Drosophilidae; genus Drosophila; species Drosophila subobscura. Next base: position 2,455,020 of record NC_048530.1, read on the forward strand.
ACCAGGGACTTCGCCACGGCACATGGCATGGGGAATAAATTAGGACACGTTGTGCATTTTGATGGGGTGAAAAAAGGCTGAGGATGGGAATAAGTAGGATATTGAGCTAGAGCAGGTCTCTGTTTTGCCCTTTTTCGCGTCATTGCCTCCTCCTTTGGCTCCGCACAAAAATGAGGTGGCAAGAAAATATATAAAATGGGTGTGCGTGCGGATGCGGAGCCAGAGGGTTGCCTTCACGAAAAGCGCTCGGTTTTTCCACCCTTTTATGACTGTTTTATTTTATGATTATTATGACTTTTGATGTCAGTCAAATGGCTGTAAATATCAATCGGGGTCAGAGGTTAAAAATCTGTGTAAAACACACAAACCCACACCCACAAAACTGCTTGCTTCGTTGCAGTTTCCATTGCCATTTCCATTTTCACTTCGATTTCGATTTAGTTTTTATGGCTGGCGGTTTATCAAAAATGTCGACAGTGAAGCAACTCGAAACTCAAAACTATTTCAATTCCCCAATGCATACGGATATGTGTGCAACATACAATAAATAAATATCTCTGCCACACGGCCAGCCAGACAGCCAGCCATCAGTAGGGGCAGGGCCAGACAATAATCGTAATAATAATGACAGCAACACCGATGTACCAATCGATGCGCAAGAAGCCAAGGCAATGGCTGTAAACAATCTGTGGAAAAGGATGTAGGACGGGGGAGGAGTAGCAGGAGACTGAAAAAGCCAATCAAAGGATGAGAAAACAGAGAAAAAGAGAGATAGGAGAGAAAAATAGTATACAATTTTCAATGCATAAGCAAACTCCAACCAACACCAACTTCACATTTTTTCCCATGAATAACGAATGAGCTGCCAATTTTCGGAATGTTTTTGCTGTTATTCCTGCCTTGGCCAGAGCTGCCAGACTGGTGTTTATCGATTATTTATCGATAGAAGAGAACCATGGATTAGTATGCTTTAAGAGGCAAATAACAAATAACTCGAGGGAAACTATCTGGATACAAGTTTCCAATGGAAAATTGTGTGTGTTTACAGAAGGATTTTTGTATGTATATACCAAATTGAATCCCACATGTGGCATAAAGTTTACTTTTCTATATTTCTGGTTGAATGAGTCACCTTGGAAGCCTTTTGCTGTCTCTACTTCCTACTTCATCCTGTCAAAAGATGTTCATCTCGGATTTCTGTGTTTATTTTAAGATTTTTCTCTCTCTTTTGTTGTGGTCATTTTCTTGGGCTTGGTTATATGTTTGTTTTATGAATATCATTCAATTTATTTCTCTAACAAAAAACCAATGCAAATGCCAAACACACGCACACACAAACTCTTGATAGAAGAAACACGCTATACGCACGCAAATAAGACAAAAAAAAAGAAAATAAGAACGAATATAAAGCCACCGCTTCTTCCAGCCAGAGAGATCTGCTCTGTATATAGAATATAGTATTTGTTGTATATCGTTATGTACCCCACTGTATTTCTGTGTATGTGTATGTGTCTTTCAATGTATGTGCGCTTGTGCCTTTAACTGTACCAATGTTCCATTCCGTTTCGTTTCTTTTTCAAAACACACGCACACGCTATAAAAATAAACAAAAAAAATATATAGAAAAAGTTGCTTTAAAAATTAAAAAAAAAAACTAATGAGAACGATGAAAGGGAAAAAGCCTTTCCGTTTAACTTTATGCAAATGAAATGAAAAATTACGCACAAAAAAACCAAATGCAAAAGAAAAAACCAAACAAAAATGATAAAAAGACGACAAGAAACAAATTCGAAATTAATTTGGATTGAATAACAAAAGAGTCTCTGCCTTGGCCAAGGCCTCTCTTCACACAGTTTCAGTTTCAATTTCAATTTCAGTCAAGGATAAAGCGACAAACGGCAAACAACGACAAACCAAAAATAAAAGATAAAGAGAACGAGAACTAGCAAAGGAGCAAATGTAAAGCAACAAATGAATATAAAATGAAGTGCCAAAGTGTTAAAAGCAACAAAATTCAATTTAAGAACGAAATCTAAACAGAAAAAGACAAGCGAAATAGAGCAAGAGACAGAGAGAGAGAGAGAGAGAGAAAGCGAGTGACTTTAAAACGGTAATCGTTTCGGTTTCGTTTCGTTTCGTTTCGCGCGATTTGCGGTGTTTCGTTCTTCTTTGGTGCGTGCTTTGCGTTACGTTCCGTTCAGTTTCCGTGTTTCCTCTCCTGTATATCTATCATTTTTTTCCGCTGTCGGGCTCTCTCCAAATGGGTTTCAATTCCTGATGATGGAGACATTTCTTGTCCTGGGCCTGTGTTTTATCCTGTACGAAGCATTGGATTTCTTTCAAGGCTGCATCCACAGCAACACCCCAACGCCGAGCGACCAGATCGAGGCCTATCGCCGCGAACTCGACGAACAGCGCCAGCAGCAGCAGCAGGAACAGTTCCTAGCGGGTCTAACGCCCCTGCTGGGTGCCCAATTTGCTGCCGCCGCCGCCGCTGCCGCTGCAGCAGCCTCCTCAGGCTCTCAGTCGACGCTGGGCAGCACCACAGCCACGCCCACAGCCTCAACGGCGAGCGTCATTAGCGATTCGTACGACCAGGACACACATTCCCATTCACAGGAGGTCGCCTCACAACAGCAGCAGCAGCACTCCCTGAGTACACCCGGACTTTTCCGTCCTGCTGCATTGGGTTACTACGATCCGGAGGATCCGCTGCATGCCACATCGTCGCTGCCACGTGATTTTTACTACCTGCAGCAGCAGCAGCTGAAGAACAAGGCCAGCGCCAAGTCGCTGCTCTCAAAGTTCTCGTCCACGAACTCGGACAATCGCATCTACCCCGAGGCCGGGGCCAGCACGGGGCACAGTCTGCTCGGTGGAGGAGTCATCACCCATCAGCCACTGCCCGTGGTGCCACCCACTGAGGCATCATCCTCGAGCCTCTTTGACTGCCAGCCACCGGCTGTGGCACCGCACCAGCTGCAGGCGCCCTCGCCGTTGCTCCTGGAACTGAAGCGTGCAATAATCAGCCATCAGTCGCACGCACACACCGTGTTGGACGAGGACGACGAGGAGCTGATCAGCAGCGACAACGGTTGTCCACAGTGCGAGGAGGAAGAGCAACAGCAGCACCAGCGGCGCCAGGAAGAGCTCTACGACAACGAAGTCGAGGACGAGGAGGAGGAGGACGACGATCTCTCCTACAACAGCAACAGTCCACCATCCTCCAACCGCGGAACGACGACCACGGTGCACAGCAGTGAGCCGAATATCAGCGCCTTGCTGCCACGCATCCATCACATAGCCATCGACGACCTTGGCACAGCGTCGGGGACGTCGGCCTCAACCAACGGACACTCGGACTCCATTTCTGGCTGCGGCCTAGCGGCCACATCACACGCCGACTTCCGGGAGATCGAGTGCGAGCGTCTGCGACGCAAGTGCGTGAGCGTAAAGCGCATCTATAGCATATCGGAGAAATTCTAAATCAAAACATACTCGAAATTCGCTATTCGATAAACAACTAACTGTCTCATTAACACCTGTACAAAGCAATCGATCAAAAAAAAAAAGCTCAGTAAAAAACTCACCATTGCACCACCCGCACCGCCAAAAACCAAAAAAGAAATCATCGCTCAAAAAAGAATCGCAAAATCAAAAATCAACATTATCAAAACAAAAGCAAATATCAATCGAAAATCTCAAAAATCAATTTGAAAAAAAAGAACCAAAATCCAAATGCAACCAAAATCACAACAAAATTGCCCACAAAAGCGAAACACCCCACACCACAAGGTTAGCAAAAAGAAAATATGCAAGCAAGAAAAACCCATCGAAAATTCACCATACAAATCTGGAGATTCATAGATCCGAGGATCCATGCCATACAATCAGCACGACAGACATAAAAAATCTGAGAAAAATCCAACACGAAAAAAAAATATATATATTACAATAACAATTATTGTTGTCCCCCACAAAAGAATTTGCACATCTTGAAGAATTTACCTTTTGTTTTTCCAGTCGGTTTCTGATTTTGTAGCCTCGCACACACAAACACACTGCCGTTTGCCTGCCACAAGATGCAGCCAGCACCATCACCCGAAGCCCAGCATACGGGATCAGCCTTTCACTCAAGCCACCTTTCACTTGAATCACTCAATCACCAATCAATCACTGGCTCGTTCTAACGCTTTCTATTTCTCGCTCTCACTCTCACTCTCGCTCTCAATCGCAAGGCATCGCATCGCATTGCATCACACACTTTTCACTTGAGTTTTCCATTACAGCACCTCTTGGTAGCACCCACCGAACCACCCAACCAACCACCAACCATACACTTTTCTTACAACATATAGTCCTGTTCATGGATAACAATCACATCGAGAAAAGGATACTAGAATATTACAAATAACATCCTTTATGCCGCGATCTCCGCCCTTTTTATTTGTTCCCTTTGTTCCCTTAAACAAAAACATGTATTTATTATCTCTTAGTTATTTATTAAGCGTATTTCAGCAGCAAAATGCTAGAGATATTCATCGATTTCGTTAGGGAAAAAGTTAGACTTTTCCCTGATTAATTGTCTTTGGATATACATATTTCCATAGAAAATCAACAATCTTTCCTTTTCGGTCTCTTTCTCCCATTCACTCTCTTTCAATCTGCTCCCTCGACACCTTTGTTCTCATTCTAGCTCTCTGTTTTGAGCCACAATTCATTTGAATATCTGGACCACATTTGTAGTACATTGGTTGCACTCGTCATCAGATGAAGCCTTTTGCATTTCGAATAATTTTCAAAAAACGTTCTACAGCAAAGTTGACCAAAAGCCAAAAGCAATCTCACTCCTTGTCTGGTGTAGAAAAAAATGCCAGTAAGAGAAACAGAGAGAGAGAGATGGAGATATGATATTTAAATAGATTTTTGCATACGATTATTGCCAAGAGAAGCAGATGGAGGAGCAGAACCAGTGGCAGAAGGGAGCAAAAGTTGTTTCAAATTTTGTGTTGTACATATATTTTTTTAGGTGTGGGCGGGGGGTGGGGGTGGTTTGCGGTAAGGCTCAGATTTATGCGTGTGTTTATCCATTGGAGTCACGAAAGGTTGGGGAACCATACTCTCTCTCCTTCTCTCGATTTTTCTCTCTATTTTTCATTCCGGCCACAGCTTAAATTTTCCTGCCATCAGGAACTTTTTGTATTTTTGTTTAGATATTTTTTGTGTTGGTTAACTTTTTGGCTCTGTTGAATTTACTCGGGGAATTCTTATGGGTAGAACTTTTATGCGGGTGGGGAGGAGGGGTTTTGGTAGACCAGAGTACGAGAGTACCAAAGGACCAAAGGACCCCAGGAACAACAAATATGCTAACTAGTTGCTGGCTATTGCCATGGACTTGTGCTGTGCTGATGGCTTTAAACCTCTGCTCTGCTCTGGAGTGTTATGCAAAGTAAATTGTACATAATTGTCAGGACTAGGACACACAGCAGAAAGCGAGCGAGAAGGCGGGACAGAGGACACACGCACGCATATACATACATATGTATGCAAATGGCAGTAGCAGTAGCAGTAGTAGGAGCAGTAGCCCAGGACAATGACTAATTTTGCCATCATTGTTGGTGGCATAACACACAGAAAAAGTGAGGACGCACACACAAACACACACGTACACAAAAAAGAGAGGAAGGATGTGGCATTACTATCATAGCTAACAAATTGTCGCAGCAGCCAGGATGACTGTCTCTCACAATTTTTGGCCATATCCTTTCAATTATTCTATATATGGCGCTACGAATTCTGCTTCGATTTCATTTCTCGTTACCGAGTGCCATTCCCATAGATACGCAAACACAAAGACGCATGGATGTACATACATATGTACAAATGTATGTAGGTATGTGTGTGTGTATGTATGTGCCAGCTGTCCGTTTATCTGCCTGTGTGTCTGTGTGTGTGTGTGTGTGTATCCTTGGCCCGCATTTTTCCTTTACTACTGTTTCGTATCCATCCCTCTGGTGATTCTTCTTTTGTGTCCAGCAAGAGAGAGAGAGAGAGAGAGAGTGGGAGAGAGCAAGAGAGAGACAGAGCGAGCAGCAGCAGCATTCAACGTTCAACGGTTTTGTTGTAATCTTTTGGTCTTTTCTTCATCATCGTTTAGCTTGATGTGGTTTTCCCTTCGACTTAATCAGTTTTGCTATTGTTTGTTTTCCCTCTGTTCTCTGTTCTTTTCTCTGTTCTGCCACACACACAAAAACACACATGTATGTATCCCCCATTTGCCAACCCCACCCTCTCGGTTTCCACTCTGTTTCTCTGTCTGTCAAAATGCGAATACGGATGCCGGATCCTTTGGCCATTCATTTCTTTGTTGCTTTTCGTCGAAGGATGCCCAGAAAAGTATGCTACGATGTTGGTTGCAATTATAATAAGCAGAGGCAGAGAGAGCGGGAGAAAGCATAGATGTCCATCCTTTCCCCAAGGACATGGCATTCAAGGGTAATATTCCTTCTACATCATTAGGCCACCGCCCTCCGTTGCCATGCCTTAACAATCAGTCATGGGTTAAGAGCTTAACCCATTCAACCCAACAGCAACAACATCATTTTCTGTATGGCAAACATTTTTTGACCAAAAATCAAAATCCGCACATGGGAAAGTTATTTCATTTTAACGAAATTTAAGTTACATAAATAAATCCTCCCCCCACTCCCTCCATATAATCCATGTCCCCCCACTGCTACTGTTCTTTGCCACTGTGCCACACACTTATCTAGCGTTAGGTTAATACCCAAAAGAGACATATTAGCAACAGACTTAGGCTGAAAGCAGAGCCATGCTTCAACTCAATTAATCTCCACAAACTTTGAATTTACACAAAAAAACACTCAATTGGTTGGTGAGAGAGGGAACTTTTTTGCCTGCTCTTCGGCTCGGGGTGGCAGTGTGCTTTGAGGGTAGCTGTCAGAATTATACTCCCTTTCTTCAGTCTAGATTTTCCATATATTTTGGCTTCTAAATTAATCGAAATGCTTAATATTTGTGTCGCTTCACTTATGGAAAATTTGTGCAACGCATAAGCCGTTCCTGTGCCTTCTACCACATAAGTAATCCTCGATTATGTTATTCACTACGCAATTCCCATTAGTGTATCTACTCCCCGGGCCAACTTTTACAGCCATCAACGAACCGAACTGAAGAAATTTCCACTAACATGCCTGTCCCCAACAGAGGAATGCATGTTTTTGCCGCATCAAAGTTTCCTTTTAGTTGCCATGCGGATTCCGCTTTGGAATGCATTTTATCATCAGTAATTTTTTTGCTTTAGTTTTGTGGATTTAATGAGAGCCTTTCCCTCCGCCGCACTGTTTCTGTGGCAACTTGTTGAGTCCCTGCCACTGACAGGATATAGATGGATTTCCCCCGGGAAATTCGTTTTGCAACAAAAAGTTTCACAACCGCAGAGTATGCTTCAAGTTTTAGTTCGTGGTATTCTCTCTCATACATTTCGGAGGTCAAATTCAGCCCCATGTGGACTGCACAGATATAGGAGCGTCGCCTGCTGGACCGCGCCGGAATATGACGCTCATTAGGAGCGCAAGAATCTCGAGAACAACAACAGCAACTGGGGCACCGTCAAGCAGAAGGATGCGATCCTCGATCGCGAAAAAAAAAACCCAACTGAATCCATCGATAATTCTTGATATTTACTATGGTCACTCTTCACTATATATTTCCATGGTAAAAAAGTGGCTGGAGTCCTAAAGTTTTAATGTTGGTCCAATCCCAGAGATCCAATCCAATCCCACTCAAGCAATTCGTGGATCTGCCATAGAAATTGGTGATGTTTGTGAAGGTGCATTAAGCTGATGAAACATTTTTTTCTTCTGCAAGTGAAGCTCTTTATCTGCAATCTCCTGTGAACGTTTACTCCTTTCTCCAGACTATCGGTATATATGTATATCAGACGTCTGTACCAAAAACCTGTTGCCATTACTTTCCATCTGGAATAACAGCTTTCGCCTTTTTGGTGGCGAGTAAGCCAATAAGCCTGAATACAGTGGTGTACCTATGTATCATTCACAGCTATGATTCGGCGCCAAAACTCTGATTAATTACCCGTAAGCATCTCGAAGAGAGACTTGCAACAGCTCCTTCGAACACAAAGGTCATCAAAAGTGAGCATATCTAACTCGTGTTTCAGAATAGGTAAATGCGGTTTCTAGACACCTTGGTGACCTATCTCTTTAAGTTTGATTTAACGGTCGTCCACAACAATTTTGTGAGATTTGGCTATGTTTTTGTCATTGGTCCCAGGTTTTGGGTATCTCATCTTCTTAGCTCGTACGTCCGCTCTTAGATTCAGCAGCCCGAAACTTTACAGCTGTAAATGATATGGCATAACCCCCATAGACATCGTCCATCTCGATTTTGATTTGTGAAGGCCGAACAATATTCATATTTTTCCATTTTTATATGATGATTATCGAATGGAGGAAGCTGAAATTTTGTCGCGAGCATATTAAGAGATTCCTTATCACAGTAGCCAGTAGTTTGGTTAACGTAGACGGTCGTCTTCGTTGTCAGTCCAGAAACTTATCGGACAGCCCTCGCATGTTGACAAATAAAAAGAAAAGAAAATATTTAAAAATCATTTTTTATTTATAGGTAGGCCGACTGCTTTTCAGCCCGCCCGCTTATACGTATGCCTGTGTGTGTCTGTGTGTTTTAGTGCCATATGTCATCTTCATATGTGTGGATGTGTGCATGTGTTTGGCGAGGACTTTTGTGGTTATAATTGAGTGTAGTGTGTGGTGTGCTGTGGCAGAAGCTTAAGTCATCTCTGCCCCCAGCTTCTTGTGTGCCGCACTCGCCACACGACCCTTCAACGTGTTGAGTTCTCGACCCGGCAAACATCCGCGCTTGGTCAGATCATCCAGCTTCACGGCAATCACCGTATCGATCTCTGTCTGGCGTTGCATTTCCGCGGCGCGTGCCTTTTCAAACTCCATACGTTCGGCGGCCAGTTCACGGCGACGCGCCCTTTCGCGCTGCTCCATCTGGCAGGCGACGCCCAAGCGGAGATTATTCCGCTTCACCTTGTCCGCGGCGGCCTCAACTTTACGCTGCTCCGCCTCCTCGGCGCGGAGCTGCATCATGACCCTGTTGTCGCGCTCCCGTTGCGTGTAGTAGCAGGCCTTCATCTGACTGAGGCGATCGAGCTGCTCGAGATTCCCCTTGCGGAGCTCGTCGGCGATGCGGCGCTCCTTTTCGGCGGCCTGGCGCTCAGCCTCGCGATACTTGCGCTCGAGGCGCTCGTGCTCGGCTATGAAGCGCATCTCGTCCTGGTTGTCCTTGGCATTCATCATCTTCTCCTGAACGACAAACAGAGCGTCTCGCTGGCGCTTCACCTCAGCCTGCTGGGCCTTCCTCTCGGCTAGCTCCTGTCGCAGCTTGGCCTCCTTCTGCAGCAGGTAGTCGTAGGCGCGCTGCTCGTCACTCTGATCCTGCTGGCACATCATGCGCACAAACTCGCGATGCATCTTTGAGTACTTGTCCAGCTCCTGGCGATAGCTCTGCTTCCCCTTGGAGACGGCCTGGACGTGGTGGGCCTCCGCTTTCTTGAATTCATCGACAGCGACTCGCATCTCGTGTGCCTCCTGCTGCTGCCGGTCCTGGGCGGTGTACCGCATCTTTTCGCGATCGAGGATCTGCTGGCGGACATCCGCACCATACTGGCGGCGCTTGATCTCATCGGTCGCATCCTTCTGCTTGTCGGTGCCCCACTTACTGTTGTTGTACTCGAGATTCTTGCGCGCCTGATGGGCGTCACATTCTGCCTGGGCGCGGTCAAGCAAACGACGCTCTTGTACCTGTGCGGTCCAAACGGCGCTGCATTTGGCCTCCGAAATGGCCTTGGTGGCCTCCCGCACTCGCTCATCCATTTCGTATCTGACATTCAGCGAATGCTGCAACACCTTGAGGCGGTTCGCCTCCGCTCGCTGCTCCTCGTCGACGTCGGCCGCCTCCATATCCTGCTGGCGCTGGAGTTCCTTCTCGCGCCGCTGCCCGTCAATGGCACGGAAATAGTTGCGTATCCGTTCGGTCTCTTCCGTCTGTTGGCGCTGCTCTTCCTGCTTCATGGCGTGCTCGGCCCGCTTCTCGTCGGCGGTCTTTGGACGACCCGACCGCATTCGCTCCAGCTCAATGGGAGTGAGCTCGGCAAAGCCCTTCGACTCCCACGACTGGCCCTGCACATGGAAGAACGTAGCCTTGCCGGACTCGGCACGCTTCTCGCTGGGCGTCGGTTTGTTGCCGCCGACGCGACGCGCCATGGCTGCCAAGGCACCTGGGACACGTCCCGGTGGACGTGTGCCCGGCGGCAGCATGCGCTTGCCATTGGCGTCCTTGGTCTTCACCGCCCTGTCCTTGCGCACGCCACATGGGATTTCCTGCTGCTGCAACATCCCAGCAGCTGCATTCTCGTAATACACCAACTTTCCGCTGCGATCAAAGCAATCGGGCGACAGCCGCGCCCGTGATGCCCGCGGCTCGCATGGAATTTTTTCCTTTAGCATCTTTCGAGCGAGTAATTTTTCCATCCGAAAATAAGTTCCTACAGTCTGTCTATGCTGGTTTAGTGTGGATGGGGGACGGGGGCAGTACGCAATCTCTGACAGTATGATCGAGGCCTGCTTTTTGCACCCTTGGAAAAACAAGTGGAGGCGTGGAGTCCTGCGTTTACTTCCGCCTGCTTTGAGTCGACATTTTTGGAGGCGTTGATGCTTGGCCCAGCCACAGAGCCATTTGCCCATTCTTCTGTATTCAGTCAGTGGTCCATGCAGCAGCCCCTCCACCCACTTGCTGCACGCTTCTTTGGCTTCTCTCTATGCCGCAGCAGCGGCAGCTGCAGGTGGCATGAAAATTTAATTACACGCCTCGCTGAGATGCTGCTGCGGACGGTGCTGCCAGTGCCACAAGAAAAATTCTGGGATAAACGACGGGGAAATTGTTGAACAATTTCATGACAAATTGAGTTGTGGCTTAGCTTAAGTTTCCACAGTCTCCACTAGGGAAGGGGCGATGTGCGTGGGCAGATTATGTTGCAAGGAATGTTGTTGCAAGTCAAAGAATTCATAAATCAAGAAAATACACTTTGCAGCTTAACGTTCTCCATTGGAAAAATATGAAATTTCCAGAATGGAAAGTATATGTCGCCACTAAGCTGAAGAATTTTGTTAATTTTTGAAATTAACTGAATATTTTTGAGCTTTCAGTTTTCACTTCCTTAGACTGCAAATTGTGTGCCCCAAGCACATTTCTAGAAAATCTTTAGACCTGAAGAATAAACCTTGTTCCGCTCCGCTCATGAAATTCCACTCTGTTCCCTTTTTTAATCAATTCCCAACCACTATGTGCCTCTCTTGAATTAATTCCCTTTTTCAGAATTTTAAGTTTCCTTTAAATATGAATTATTTCTACTACATGCACTACGCATACGCCTCGTGGTCGTCTGGTCCACTCTGGTCTGCTCGGGTCTGTCCTGTTGTGGTCGCTTGGCCTCTTATTTTTCTGAACACACAACAAAAACTTTTGCACATTTCAATGGCAATAAAAGTGATTTAATAAGGCACGAAAGCCAACGAAACGAAAGGCGAAAAGCGAAGGAAGCCCAGAAATGAAAGAAAACAAAAACAAAACAAAACAAAAAATCCAGAGTGAAATCAATTTGATTTGTCGCCACAGACGATTGTTGTTGGCGGGGCATAGACAGAGAGGAAGAGAAAGAGAGAGGCTGGGCCACGCCCAGTGCGTGTGATTAAGTGCGCGTTTAATGTGCACGCCATGGCCATAAAACAAATTGTATGCAATGCCAACAAAAACGGAGACGGAGTCGAAGAGAACCCCGTGGACCCCACTCAATCCTTCAGCTTAAACTTTTGTTGTGTTCGACTGTGCGGCTGTTCGCCTGCTCGCCTGGATCTGTGGGCTTTGAAATGTAAATACAGCTCATTATTTCCAATGCCCTGCCATTCATTTGCAAAGTTTCCATTCGGCTCACAGACTCTCACTTGCCAACCACTCGTGGCAGTCGCTCCTGCCACATCGAACACTGGCCTGACGCTGCAATCGTCAAGTGCTGTAGCTAAAGATTTTCCCTATATTTTTAGCACATCTTTCGATAGATTTAATTTTTTTTTTTTTTTTTTTGATATTTAATCGCTACAGCGAAATTGGTTGGTCGCAGAGATGAGTCCGCATTGACCAGGTACTTCAGTTTTGTGTTGAATATTATAAAAAGTTGCGATAGATTTAATGATGCACAAGTTTTGACCTAACAATCGATATGTCCATAAGTTATCGATAAAAACAACACTCATCGATAACACAACTCCAAGTGTAATTATTTGAGAGAGAGCTCCCTTCGAAAGTTCTATTCCAATTTCACTAAATTGTCTCTAGTTTCCGGCCCAGTGTGTCATGTGTGGGACAAGAACTGTGAGTGGGTTGGGGGAAGTGGTTCTTGGGTCACCTTTAATTAACTGTAATGCCAGCTGGTGGCAATGCCAGTGGCAGTGTGGCAACTTGGCCAACGTGTGTGTAATGGTCTCTCCTTGCCACAGGATATGTGTGTGTGTGTGACCCGCTCCAAGGGTTTATTATTTTCACTTAATTTTTGCTTGAATTCCCCCTTGATTTTTGTTTTCTTTTTTTCTGGGTCTGTTTTTGTTTGGTTGTTGATGTTTTTTTTCTTCTCTGCTGTGCTGCTGCTGCCCCGAACTTTGGTCTTTTGCTTTGCTTGTCTATTCAATTTACGTGCCACAGAAGGAGGCAGGAGGCTGAGGTCGATGCAGAGGCAGAGGCGAATCAAATGGCGAATCATCACAGCTAGGCAGAAAAAAGAAAACAGACAACAGAAAAGAAGAAAACGGAACCCAAAAGAATGGATTCTCTTGTTTGTCCGGGCGGGCCTAAGGATGGCAACAAAATGCCGCTCAAATTGACTTGGCCCGGTCCCAAAAGGTAGGGGCAGGATGACTCGACGCACACCCACACAGACACACACAGACAGACAGGTGATGCTAAAAAGGATCTCTGGATCGTACGTCCTTCCTCTGCGAAGAAGGCAAAAGTCAGAGGCAACTTCCTGTCCTGGTGCTGGTCCTGGCTTGGTCCTGGCCCTGGCGACAAAGGCATGTTTCGCCTGCTGCACAATGGCAAATAATTCATAACTTGGCTCAAAAGTTTGATTTAGCTGCAGTTAATACACTGTTTGTATTTGTGTATGTGTGTGTGTGTGTGTGCCACCCAAAGGACAACCCACACACACCGGCCCTGCCCTTAGAAATTCTCGACAGTCAGTCCTTTTCCCACAAACAAAACTCTTGGCATATTTCTGCTTCTCATCCTGTTGGCCATACGTCGGTTTGCATAAATTGTACCAAGCCACAGCCCTTTGCCCCCGTAGTAGCAGTAGGCAGAAAGGACGCACGCTCCTCTGCCTGGCTCCTGTTGACAGCAACGTTTCTCCTTTTCTCTGTGTCTCTCTCTAGGGCAGCAGCAACAGCAGCAGCAGATAAATTACGCTTGAAGCGCCTGGGCCAATGGAAGCGGAAGAGCCAACGGATGATGGCAGCCAAAGCCAAAGCTAAAGCCAGAGACAGAGATACAGCAAGAGCAAGAGCCCACAGGCCAAGGACTGTATGCTTATTTTTCTTCAACTGTAACTGCTGCTAGAACCGTAAAAGATGAGCTAGAGAAATGTGCGGGGTACAGGGGGGCATTGGAGTGTGGGGCATGGTGGCATCAGGGCACACATGAGGCCAGCTTTGGGCGACAGGCGACAAAAGTTTAACAGCGATTCGTTTTTTACTTGCTTTTCTGCAGAGTTAAAGCTTAAATTTTAATATTTTGTGAGTTATCGGTTAATTATCGATAATATAAATCGATAATTCATGATAATTCATTAAACTGGGAAGTTTAATCGAAAAGATCACTCATGGAAAATAATTGTAAAGCGTTTAAATAAGAATTTACAGAGCAAAAATGAAGAAATATTTATTTCTGACATTCCTAAAATCGCGAGAACCAAACGATAACCAAATGGGTCTCAAATGCTTCGATATTTTCTTGAATTTTCAACGAAGATGTTTTTAAACTTATTTTCAAAGGTAAAACTTGACGATTTATTATCCTGTGGAATGCCTGAATGCCACAATACTTTGTCAGCTTTTGACTTCCGCTTCCTGGCGTCTTCCTTATCCTGGCATTTGCCTATCTCTTTTGCAATGTCTTCGGCGGCCTCGTGCAACACGAATACTGGATGATGCCTGGAGCGGTTATAGTCTGCTATAAATTTTTAACAACCATTTAACTTGAATTTTATTAGTCCCCAGCCAGCGGTCAGCACAGCACAGAATGATGGAGCGACATGGCCTCTGTCATGTTTGCTTCTGCTGCTGCTGCTATTTCAGCTGTTTGTGTTGCTTCTGTTTCTGCCTCGTATATTTTTGATCCAACAATGTGGCAAAAGCCGATGCCGATGCCGCACAATGTCGCACATCATACTGTGACATTTTGCATTTTGCAGTTCATCTTTGGGACATTCCAGTGTCATTTTTATGGGGCCCACTTCTTAGTTATTGATAGTGTTCCAAGCTGCCACACTTGCCTCACTGTGTGGCCCATAAATTTTACAATAGGCTGGCTGTGACAGTGACTGTTGCAGGCTAACAGCTGAAATAACAGTCACTGGAATGGACACTGTAGGCAGCCTCAGTCGGGACTCTCGTGCATCTCCCAGTTGTGCGCCCGATGTCGGCCGATAATCATCTCTGGCAAATCAACCAAAAAATAATCCAGTCTCCAACTCTTTCTTTCTCCTGTTATTTATTATTTCGTTTTAATCTTGATTTTCTATGACTTTTCTTTATTTTTTGGCAAATTCTTTTTGCGAGTTTTTTCCCTTTTCGAATTTCAGTCGAGTGTGTTGGCTTTTTTTGTTTGTTTTTGTATCGTTTTCCTTCCGCTTTTTGGTGAAACGAAAACGAAAAAAAAACACAAATTTTTTCAGTTGAATAAAATGTGTGATGCAAGAGGAGATAATCGAAGAAGAACCACCATTAAAAATTACCAAAGCAACAACAACAAAAATAAATACAAAAGTGAAAACTAAACGAAAAACTCAACCAGAAAAGAAAAGAATAACACCCACAAAATCGTAAACTCAAAACGAAACTAAAAAAAAGCAAAGAAATCAAAAACACACGAAATCATTCGAATCAAATCGAATCGAAACCAAACAATCAACCATAAGCCGTTAGCGTTATCGATAACGATATCGATAAACCGCTAGAGAACCTAAACAATAATTATGGACTCCTTGGAGCGGCTAATGCGTGCCGCACCGCTGCCACGGATGCTGACGAGCGGCGTGGTGGCCACAGCGGCAGCAGCAGCAGCCACAGCTGCCGCTGCTGCCAGCGGGGGCAAGGGCAGCGCTGGCATCGAGCAGCGTGCCCTGGTGCATGCCTCACTGGCGGCGGCCACAGTGGGACGGAAGGGCCGCCACCTAACAGGCACCTTCTGCCTCACCGGCGACACCATGGAGGGCATTATACAGTGTTTGGTATTTCTCAAAGCATTCTCGGTAAGTCGGGAAAAGAAAGAATACAAAAAAAACCCTACACACGAAAAGAAAAGAGAGAGAGTGGGAGAGTGTAGTCAGTTTTCCCCATTACCATCATCCCATACCCACCATATGTACATATTCCCATTCACATCATTATCATTGCCCTCTGCGAAATTGAATTTAGTTTTCTGTTTGCGCTCGACTAAGTTTCCAACAATTTTCCATTTCTTTTTTTTTCGTTTTCGTTTAGCTGGGACTTGGGTTTTAGGCCATCAAAATGTGCAATAGGCTGTAAATAGGCAAATACATTTTCCACACACACACGTAGATTGGGGAGGGCGGAGTGTGTGGAAAGCTGATTTTGGGATTTTATAACTACATTTTGTACGTGGAGGGAGAGAGAGACCTCTGACCCACTTTATGGCACAGTCAACCGACCATAAGCCATTCCACAGAGACACACACGGCAGCAGCAGCATCCCAGCATCTGTGCATAAAGATTGTCACATATTTTCCCGAAACACACACACAAAACTTATATATTTTCAAACGCATTTTGCTAACACAACGTTCCCTTTTTTTCTCTTTGCAGGTGAGTCTTGAGCTGTTGAAGAGCAAAGCACTCCAGCATCAACAGATTTGTGAATCAAAAACATAAACATAAAGGTCATAGGTACAGATCTCCACCAGGTATCAAGATAGTCATCAGGGGGTAGGTGCGGCCAGAGGGTCTATATTTTGTATTGATGCACTCCGCGTGCCGAGTGCCATGATGTTGATTCGGTTATGCTTCAATCCATGGCCCCCCGAGCGACAGGGGCAATGCCTTACTGATCGAATGAACGAACAGGACAGCACAATCAGCGATTACACTTGTTATTTCATTATTTGTCATTCATTTTACTCGCGCGGTTAAAATAATTAATCACAAAAACGTTTTAAAATCGATTCAAGTGAAAAGTGTGTGCGGCCTTTTCTGTTTTTTGTTTTTATTTTTTTTATACCCGGTACTCGAAGAGTAAATAGGGTATATTGTATTTGTGCCAATAGCGGTTGTATGTAACGCACAGAAGGTAACGTTTCCGACCCCATAAAGTATATATATTCTTGATCAGCATCAATAGACGAGTCAATAGAGCCATGTCTGTCTGTCCGTCTGTCCGTCCTGATGAGCGCCTAGTACTCAGAGACTATAAGACCTAGAGCCACAAAATTTTGCATCCAGACTTCTGTATGCTCACATTGTTACAAGTGTATTTCAAAAATGAGCCACGCCCCCTTCCGCCCCCGCAAAAGGGAGCCAAAACGCTATTCCGTAGAGAATGACCATATCTATCAGATCACCAAATTGGGATCCGATTGGATCATTATTATAGCCACAATGAAGAAATTAATTTGCAGTGGTCAAACCCACCCCGTCCCGCAGCTTATATTCGTTTTTTACACATTCTCTCATTCACACTCTGCTTCGCGCAGTTTATGGCCTCTGCCCCGACACGTCTCTGCCGCTGCCTCTGCCGCGACTCTGCCCTGACTCTGCAGTGTGTGTCTCTAGGGGAGGGTGGCGAGCTAAAGGAGCGTGTTGGCGAGAGTAGTGTTGTTGATGTAGATGACAGATGAAGAAAAAATGTAAAATTTGACAAATAACCGCTAAGTTGCAGATGTAGTGCTGAGTGCCGGGTATAAAAGTTGTGACGCGTAAGAAGCGTCTCACACGTCCCTTCTCGTTTTTGCTAGTTTTGTGGTTTGCAGCCTATGAAAATTTTCAATCGATACAAAATTGTGTGTTTAATTGGATTATTCTTACATGGTCATTCAAATGGAAGGGGAAATCGATATGCGGCTGCAATACTTGTTTAAATAAATTGAATTGGTAAATTGCATTTTAGGACTTTCGTTTTATGTGCGTTTATTTGGTTTGTAATACAAGTTCTGTGAGAAAACGATTAATAATCGATTTTTTAACGTTATGTGTGGCATGTAGTGATTGCAAATCGATAAAATTGTCTTTCTTTCTGGCCCCACAAACATTTCATAGCTGATTCGCCCGCAAACCGTTCTTTGAGCATTCGATAATCGAAGTAATCGTAGTCAAAGCCAGCATTACCATTCATTTGATATTCCATCAAAGCGAACCACCGACAAAGGCTAAAAGGCACATTGAAGGGATTTTTTCTATTAAATGGAGTTAACGGGAGAACGTACACGAAGCGTATACATACATACGTATGTGTAATATTAAACCAATTAGTCGTTTGCCTCTTCGCTGTCCGCATGCCTGTTTGCCTGCCTACCGCTGACCAATTGAATTAATCTTACGGTCGGAGCTTACAGCTCCAATTAGCTGGCACTCGCATTTCCAGTCTAAATAATTCCATTTCCTGTAGGATGGATCATGGTTTTTGTCTGGCCCAACCTTTACTATGGTTTATCTCGGACTTTATTTATGGATGGAGTCGTTAGCCTATCCGTATTCCGATCTCAGTTGCATGTAAATTACGTTGCTCAGTGCCCCCACTACGGGGGTGGTGTCTCGTGGTTTAATTGAGAGTCCTGGCCCGTATCCGGGTCCTTTTGGCTGTAAATGCACTTAACACCCAATCGGTTCCACCAATATCTTTTCCCCTGAGACGGGGGATAGACAGGCAGGCAGACAGACAGTCGGGAGTAGGCAGGGATTTAGATGGAGACCAACATCGAGCATCGCGCGACTGCCTGCGGCAATTGCAGGCCCATTAAAACTGACACATTGCGATTGCTTCTCCCACTTTTTCCCCTTTTTTTTTGTGTTCGTTCGTTGCCAGACACCAACAAACAAAAAGAGTGGGGAAAAAGAGAGAACAAGTGAGATGGAAAGAAGTAAAAGGAAGCAGCGTAGGATGAAAAAAGGCAAAAATACACAGAACACACCCAGGGGCGGGCGTCGATGTCTGTTCTGTCGCATCTCACAATCAGCCATAAACAAAGTACAGAGGATACAGGCAGGCAGGCGGGCAGACAGGGAGGATGGCTGATCAATCTGTATTCGACGGCCACATACCCATTAAAGCGAACCGCGCACCTGTAAGCCATGGCTGCAGGGGCATGCCCCATTTGAGGCGTTGATGAAGGCGAAGGCGTAAGCGACTTTTTACGCATCGTTAATTTTGTCCCTGCGGCCTCCACTCATTCTGTTAGTCTGCGATTCAGTCATTCATTCAGCCTGTCACTCAGGCAGTCAACCAGTCAGTCAGTCAGGCATTCAGTCATTCAGTCAGTCAGTCAGCCAGTCAGTCGGTCTTTCATTCAATCAGCCTTTGGGGGGAAGGTTGGGGATGGCTGTGCCTATCGTTATAATGATGTTGCTGGAGTCTCTTCCCCCAGCTCGGTGCCTTTGACATCAACACCATCCACCAAATGCGGCCGTGAGTCGTGATTTACTTACCGCCAAACCCCACCATAGCCCCGTTTGCCACCCACTCAGCTGTCATCCGCTTATATACGGACTCTCGGCTCTGGGCAATGGGATCTGTTTGTGTGTTTGTGCGTTTGTGAGCGTGTGTAAATTTAAATGATGCACAAATATGAAAAGCAATTTACATAATATCCTGCCAAGTGTAAAATGATTGTCAATTCTGTCTGCCACTGAAGCAGAGCGAACGATGGAGCCAAGTGAATGGAACGAAATGGAATGGAATGGAATGGGGCTGGGATTGGGACTGCCAAGTGGGAGTGGAAGTCGTGATGGCAAGGGGAATGGCAGAAACGGAACCGCATTAGCCGCCGTAGAAATTGTGGGTTGGGTTGGGCCTTAAATCGATTCGATTTACTTTTTTTCCCACATGATTTTCTTCTTTCCAATTATCGATGGGTTGCCACAGATAAAACATGAGGAAATACTATTTCCCACTGATTGCAGTTGTCGTTAAAGAAAATGGCCATCGATAGTGTCACTATCGATTGCAAACGATGAGTAATTAAAGCCTAAAACTACGGGAAAAAATACATTTCAATGGGGTTGAGATTTTTTATTCGAATAATGAATATTCATTTATTCAGTTGAAAATATAATGAAAACTCGATTAATTTGGAATGAAGAATAATTGCACATGTTTAATATATCGATATTTTTCGATACACTGATGAAAAAAAATAACCAAAATATATTAAATAATCTCAAAATGTTGATATTTTCTTTTCGAAATTAATAATTTAATAATAATTAATAATATCATTGTCGATAACTTATCGATGACCCATTTCTCGATTGAAATGCAATTTCTTTGTCCAGCCCAAAAAATATATTTTTTGGAATTTTAATCGATTTGCAACCACTCCCTCTGTCCCCCACTCTCCGCGTCAGCAAAAGCCCCACGCCTTTGTGGCTGCGCGTCAAAAATGTTTGAAATTGATGATGTCGCCGCACGTTATGAGGTTTAATATCCCGGATAATGACGACAAATTGCGCAATATTTGTGCACCAGAGAGTGGAGTGGTGTGGCATGGTGCGGACGGAATGTTTGGTATTGTGCTTGTGATTGTGGGTGTTGATTCCTTAAGTGTCTTTGGCCGCCGCCGTCGCTGTATCTGCCTTTGCGGTCAAACATGATTGATGAACGCTAATTAATGTGGCTGGGGCTGGCGTCTTCTGGCAGCCCACGTCTGGCCCTTCCGCCCCCAGTCGTTTCGATTTGCTCACAATTTGTGTAATTAATTCCCATCTCAAGTGCGTTTATAATTATGATGCGCACTGTGTTCGCGACAGCTTCAAACTACCACAAACCGCTCAACAGCTCAA
Source organism: Drosophila subobscura (assembly GCF_008121235.1). Lineage (NCBI taxonomy): Eukaryota > Metazoa > Arthropoda > Insecta > Diptera > Drosophilidae > Drosophila > Drosophila subobscura. Next base: position 2,475,425 of record NC_048530.1, read on the forward strand.
CCCGCTGAACCCACTGAACCGTTCAACCCGCTGTAGCAGCAAAGTTTTCCCTTTGCCAACCACTCGAGTGCGACAGCAGCCACAGCAACAATATTGTGTGCATCTTATGTAGCACTCAGTGTTGCTGCCACTTGAGGCAGCGCCCAAAAAACAAGCACACTGAATACTCTTTCCGGGTTGCCTTTCACTTGGTGGAAACTTCTACAGTCAGACAGAGAGAGGGGACGCTACCGGACGGGACTCGTGTCGCTGCTTTAATGGTGGACACAAGTGGCTGTCTCAAGGCTCAAGATACAGTGGGACTTGTAACTTAGGACGCTATTCCAGGCATAATATTGAGTGCAAATAAGAATTATCAATTATTCTGTTTAAGATTCCAGTACACTCGTCTGATGATCCTATGGTACCCTTAAAATATTGATAGTAAGTGCCCTTAGTGTCCTTATTTTTGTAATTTGTGTGTCAATTATTGCAAAATGTTCGCGAAAAATCGATTATTAACCAGCTTTACTTTTTGGTTTGAAGCCTTTTTGGGCAATTTGTAAACCCGTCGCCTCCACCATCCACATCCGGCCACTCCTCTCTCTATCTCTCTCTCTCGCCTTCGTTGTGCAGGTGAGACGCGAACGTGATGCTTCAATCTATGCAAATTTGCGTACACTTTTGCAGGAGCGGAGCGGAGTGGAGCGGCACAAACATGCACAAACACGTCGTGCAGTCGAACAGTTGCATCCCACCACCACACCGATGCCACACATGCCCCTAGCCCTTGCCGCAGCTTCTAGCCCCAGCCGCAGCCCCATCTGCAGCCCCAGCTCTTAGTCAAACAGAATCGTTGAGGTGGGTTTTTGTGCCACTCATGGATGCTGTTGTTGCTGTTGTTTGCTTTGGGAGGCAAGGCCCTTCAAGCACTTGCTTATTATGCAGTCGTGTGTGTGTTGGTGTCTGCCTGCTGCATTTCAGAAAACTTAAACAGTTTATTAAGCGCAAACTAAACCCAAATACAAATACAAAGGCACAAACACACGCACAGGCACAGGCACACAGATGCATACATTTTCATAGCACTCACACTCACATGGCCACACGGAATACAGTTAGTTAGTCGCTTTGTTGGTTTGTATTTTCTGTGTGCTTAGATTAGATTTATTACACGATGACACGGACACATGAGTGAGAGAGACACTCGACTCGGTCAACACTCGTCTTTGTCTGTCTGCGTGTCTCTCTGTCTCCCTGTCTGCGAGTGTCCTGTCTTGCTCCTCTCTCTCTCTGTATGTCTCTCTGTCTTTTACTTTCTTTTACGTATGTTTTTGCCAGTTTTTCGTTTTTGTATGTCACTTTGCGGTCAGCTTTCAGTTTTCATTTCAATTATGAAGCAACAACATACAAACCCTGCCACTGTGCCACTGCTACTGCTGCTCCTGCTCCTGCTGTTGCACACACAAGTGGCTGTCCAGATGTGGATTTGCATTTGAATTTGCAATTTGCTCGCCAAGTAAAAGCCGCAGAATACTAAACAGCTAAGAGATACCACACATAGAGGTGGAGACAGAGAGATAGAGAGACCAAGAGTAGCATCATCCATTTCCATGATTTTTGAGTAGCCTGCCCCACTGAGTGGCTGTACTTTGAATGCATCCCAGTACCGAGAATATTCTGAATTCTCAATGACACTCGCCAACCCATTCCTTGCTGAATTCAGCCTGAATCCTAGTTGACATAACCGATTCAATTCACGCTGCCAAAAATACCTTACATTTTGGCAATTCAAATGCATTGTCTGTCTGCACAGAGAGAGAGAGAGAGAGGAAAAGAGACAGATGGAAATGCTTCGCTAGTTTACAGTCTCGGTCTTCCTTGTTAAATCTGAAGAGAGTGAAGGAGAGGGAGAGCATCAACACAGGCAGAGGCAAAGACAGCGACACCGACAGAGCCAGGTGGGAAGGGTCCTGTTTCCTTTCGTTATTTTGCTCTATCATCCATCTAAATGGATATCTCGCGGACCTTCTAGCTATCCATCTCTGTCTTCTCGGCCTCTCTATCTCGCTCTCTCTCTCCCTTTTCGTGGCGTGTTGTATTGTTGTTGCACGTACATGTCGTAGACTTTGTCTTTTGGATAAAACTTCACTAAAAAATGAGCATGGCATGGCGTTGAGCATTTAAACTAGCTACAAAAATACCAGCCACACCATGCCCCCCACCACGCTACGTGAGTGGCATGCAGAACGTGGACACGTGTGTGCTTGCTGCTCCTGCTTGCTGGTATTGTTGTTGGTATTGGTATATGTGGTTGCCAAGACAAAATGTGGCTAATGTCCTTTTTCTCCTTATTTGTTGTTGTCGCTTGCTGCTCCTCACCAACCGTAGTATTTCCATGCCATTTCTCCTCTTTTTCTCTCACTTTTCGCTCGCTTTTATTTTCTCTTTTATTCTTTTTTCCTATATTTTTCGGTACGGTTTAGATTTAAAATGGCAGCGCATTATTTGTGCTTTGTGTGGATACAAGTATTATGGCATCACAGCATCATGTACACATTCGTAACTATGAAGGAGTGTACGCATAGTCGCCATCCATCCACTTGTAAGCAAGTGGCCAAAAATTGCTCTTCCTTGCCAACAGAAAAGATCTCTACACATTGGGACAGTGAAATCCAAGACTGTGAAGTCTTAGCTGCTATAAGAACTGCGGATTTTGGCTTAGAATGTGTGGCTATGGCTTGTGGGTGGATTTACGAGAATGTTTTTAGGTCCAAAATATGTTCAGTTTTTGGAATCTTTAAGTGAGTGACATTTAAAGCTTAGCCAAGAGTTGTATTTGTGAAAACTGAATTCAAAAGTAATATATCCATAAGCTGTTCTGCTTATGCAGAAACACCTCAATCTTTTTATGTTTTCTCCTGTTTAACCCTGTAAATGATTTCCAGAAATGCCAAAGAGAGAGAGACAGAGAGTGGTAGGGAGAGCTGCTTACAGAAATGTGGCAAACTTATTTTGCTGTTGTCGACAACGACGTGGTGATGCCATCCAGCGCATAACAATTGCCTATTTCGCCTGTAGGACGACTCCTTGCAGCACTAATTGGCAGGCACATTCCTGTTTTGCCCTGCAAGGTTTTTGGTTTCGGGGGTTTGTCGGCAATTAGCAAAAGTTTCACTTACAATTTGAGGGCAACCCTGTGTGTGTGTATGTTCGTGTGCGTGTGTTTGTGAAATGTGATTGAAAATGTTGAGTTTGGATTCGGTTACACATTTGTGGTATGGGAATTAGCTTCATTTTCTTTGCGTGAACATAAAGAAAAAACATTGTTTAATGTCTGACCGGGCATTCCCTGCCTCTAGGATTTTTCTTCTTTTTTTTCTGCTCGCTGCCAAAAGAATTTCTCCGCCAGCCTTAAAATGAAACTTTATCGCAAGAAATTATTGGCGAGAAAGAACAACGAAAGTAAATTATGACGCATAGTTTTTGACATTTATGTTGTGTACAGGAGAAAGGCTAACAGGGAGAGAGCGAAATGCTGGGGTGAAACTTATGCCAATTCATTAATTAGTCTGCCACTTGCCATGGCACCGAAAAATGCGACAGCGACAACGACAGCGACAGCTTGACAAACTTTCAGCTTTCCTTCTTCTCTCTTAACACACACAGACACATTACATGCCACATGGTTTGACTCTCTCTCTCCCTGTCTGCCACAAAGTGTGTAACTTGATATGAACTTCTACTTAATAAAAGACTCTTCATGTAGGAGTCTTTCCCACACCGCAGCACTGGATATGACGGACTCCTTGTTGTTGTTACAGCTACAGATTCCCCTATTCTTCCCCTTCTACTTCTTCTATTATTTGCTTCGCTTTTTTTCCTTCTTTCCCTTCTTTTGGCATATTCTGTATTCAATACGCGTGACCAGCATCCAGCGGCGTCGTCTTTTTGGCCACACAGGACACTGTTTGCTGTTTGCTTGTGCCTCGTCGCCTCGTTTCTGTTTTATTTGATTACTATGTGTGCGTGTACAAGTGTATGTGTTGTGTGTGTGTGTGTGTGTGTGTGTGTGTGTGTGTATTGGCAATAAAGTTCTAGCAGCTGCAAATATGGCAAACAATTTCACAAAGTGGCCAAAAATGCCAAAAGTTTTCCTACAGCGCCCTGCCCCTGCCACCCTGCCCTGCCCTGGCCATCCTCACCGACTGACCAAATCGTCTTATTAGCTAATCGCTGAATTTTTGTGCAGTCACCCACCCCGACTTACCTTCTCCCTGACACTCTCCTGCTCCCCTCTCTCTCATCCACATTTGGCTCCTAATTAGTTGGACTTGTCCGTGCCGGAATCCTGGCATAGGGCAAAAAAGAAACAAATGAATTGAAGCCAAATTCCTATTGGAAGCCATTCAATTAGTGTGGAATTTCTGGCAGAGAATTCTCCAGAGAACTCTTTTTATGGCAACTCTCTCTCTCTCTCTCTCTCTCTCTCTCTCTCAGAGCACAATTCTTTCTCTGATGGAAAAGTGATTATATCCCTCTGAGGAGATTGCTCTCCATTGACTTTAGGGAAGCCTTTCTGTATTATGACCTTATCGCAGCAGCACCATCTCCGTCTTCCTCATCTATGGGACATGTCTCAAAGGAAGGGTGTAGTGTAGCTGGGAATCCGCTCTTATCTGTAGCAACATATCGCAGTCGTGTCCTCCACAAGGATGCCTCCAAAACACAGCGTTCGAGCCATTTTTTTTCTTTCGTTTTTGAGCCTTCCTTGAGGATATTTTCTTTCTTTGGCTTTTCATTAAAAAGTCTACGGCTATCAGACCGTGTAGATCTTTTAGCTACGAAAATTCCTAGTCGCTCTTTCTCTCTCTCTCCATCTGCCTCTTACTCTCTCTCTCTCTCTCTCTCTCTCTCTCTCTCTCTCTCTTGGTGGAGGTTACCCTCTTGTTACCTTTTGTCTAGAGCAAAATTGTCGAGTTGTGCAGAAAATTTTATTGCTGAAAGGTGCTAAAATGAAAAGTGCTGATGCCAAATGCTGATGATGCCCCACGATGTGGAAGATACGAGCTGCTCCAAAGGAGTGTAAAGTGTTGCAAGAAGAAAAAAGGAAAGGAAAGGGAAGCAAAGGGTCTAAGGATCTAAGGTGATGGCGGAAGCCAAAGCCAAGCCAAAGCCCCGGCCGGCATCTGTCTCCATATTCGTCTTCTAGGGCTCTTTCTTGGCACCATTTTCTTTAATAATTTAAATTAAAAATTGCCACAACTTTGTGTGTGTGTGTGTGTGTCTGTGTGTTTGTGACATGAAGTGTCGACTGGAGCCGCCACTTGGCACAGTTTTCAATCTCTCCCACCGCCCACCGCCCAACGTTGAACCCCTTCCACCCCATTCATCCCATCCACTTGCACCACAACGTAACGGGCGCGTTTAATTAAGCAAAGTGGCAGTGGCAGGCGCCCCACTGCCCCACCGACCCTTCGCCTCATCCGCCCCAGCCTACCGCCTTCTGTGGGTTTTTGGCTTTTCAAGAGTTTGTCTCCTGTCTTCCCTTCGGGAAAGCGTCGTTTCCCACTGCTTTTATTTTCTTTTTTTTTTGCTAATTTTGTCTAATTTTTGCACACAAAAAAATAGATGGCGGAAAAAACTTGCAGGGGGAAGAAGGTGTTGTCAGGCCGTTGGCTTTTCCACAAATAGGAAAAACAAGGAAGAAGGGAGAAAATATTTCTTGCAATTTCTTTTGTCTTTTACCTGTGCCAAAACGAAGGGGCAGCCACAGCCCACTGCACACTGCAGCAAGAAGGAAGTTGCAAAGTGCTCGCCACACTTTGGTCGAGTGGTGTGCGACGATACTATTTCGCCTTTACTCGTTGTCGGTGTTTGCTTGTGCAACAAAACGTGGCAACATTTTTCGAGAGAAACGAATGAGAGCAGAAGAAAAATGCAGTGAAAAATGAATGAGATGAGTGGAAGGTGTGCAGCTGCAGCTAAATGCAAAAGATACAGCAATGCCAGACTGCAGCAATAAACTGCAGAAAAACAGGCAAAAGAAACATTGCCAAAGTCAAGTTAGAGCATAGCCAGACTTGGCATTTTAGATATCGGGAGGATCATGTGAGTGGGGAGGGAATCACTTTAACGTATCACTGCCAGCGGCAAATGTATAGAAACCCAAATGGAAACGAACAGAGTAGCACTGCCAGAGGGGACAGTGACTGCTCGAACAATGGGAGCCAGGGAGTCCAGCAACCAGAAACCGAGGTAAGCCTTAAGCCGTTCATCAATAATCCTTCCTCATGGTCGAACGAATGCCAGATTAATATCCCATCATCTAATTTGTTGCAATCCAATCACAGCCATCAGGCAAGCCATCTCTTCGGTGCACAGCAACATCTTGATGAATTGAGGTTGCAATAGCGGGTGTGGCAACAATACGTCACGGGGCAGACAAATGCAACCCACAGTCGAATGGCCAAAGGGTCGCTGGCTGCGGCTGAAGCTGAATAAAGCCCTTAGCCAGCTTTTCGCTGATTTCTTCCGGCTTTTCCATTTCTTTTATTATTTCTTAATTTTTCATTTTGTTGTTTCTTCTTTGCCTGTGCTTGTATGTGTCTCTCTCTCTCTCTCTCTCTCTCTCTCTCTCTCTCTCTCTCACACTCTCTTTTGCTGTGTTGCCTTTTTGTGAAGATTGAAAAGCGCAGTCAAGCAGCCCTTATCCAACCCCCACGCCCCTTGCACATTTCCCAAATTGAACTCTGCGGCTAGCGGTCTTGCCATGGTGAATGGGGGTTGGGGGTTGAGGGTTGGGTGCTGGTGAAAATGAACAGGTTTTTCCGACAAGAGCATGGGGTTTTTTCTTTTTCCCTCCACCCATTATTATCCCAGACAGCAATCAAGACAAGTGCAGGAGGTGCTCTCCAGCTCAATTCTATTTTCGCGGCACACACCAAAGGGGAATTCCCATTCCCTTTGCTTTTTTATCTTCTTATATATTTTCTTTGCTCTTTGCTATTTTTTCTGCTATTTTGTCTTTTTTTAAAATCATATTTTACGCTCAATTATTGACGTTCAAAGTCGAGGATGTCGCAGACAATGACAAACTAATGGCCGCCCTGTGAGGTGGGAGGTGGAAGGGAGACCTCGTCTGATGCCTGGTAACGTTGGTAGCTTGGTAGGCGGAAGAGCAGTCAAGTCAATGTCAAAGGACGAACGGAGGACTGTCATTTGGCACTTAATAACTCTCAGCGGTGCTCCCTTCCGCTGCTCTCTTCCTTTTTTGCCTTGGCTCAAATGACAATTTGTAAGGCTTTCAATGAGAAAGGCGGCCTATAAAATACACGACAAGTATCTACGGGCACTTGACGATGCTGATGATAATGATGATGCTGATGATGATGCCTCCTTCCAGAGGCATCAGAGAAGTGGCAGACGTTGCCAGGGCATGGGGAAGATGCTCTGTGTCTCGCCTCGTAATCAATCACTCAATCAATCAGCAAATAATATGCAATGCAATTTCTCGCCCCGCAAAATGTTTGCCAGTCACAAAACTTCCGAAGACGCGTCGTCGTTGTCTATGGGTGTGGGTGGTGGGGTGGGTGGGTAAATCTGTGTGGCGTCGTTTACTGGGGATGTTGATTGGGTGTCCAATCATGTAAGAGGAAATAATTGTAAGCCTCGAAACGCAAATAAACTCAAGCGAAGGCAAACCAAAATGTAGGCCAATGGGCGGGGAGATATTCGGTTGATTTTTCTGTGGCACCTTTATTTCATTTTATTTTTTTTGAAATTTCATACCAAGAAGCGATGCTGCATGACGGGCTCTACGACTTGTACAATAATTATCTACTTGACATTTTGTGATTGAAACAAGACAAGACTTCAAAGTAAAATCAACATGGGAGGAGTGTTTTATGTTTTATTGTATTTCGTTTGCATGAGTTTAAGACTCACAGAAAAAAGGTTTAAATTTCATAAAGTAACGTAAAAGTTATAAAACTGTTATCAAAGGCAGAAAGTGTACAGCTTAGGCTGCTGCAATAATAATCATTTGCTTATGTGCATAATTTGTTTGCAAATCTCTTCAAAACCATCGGCACTGGCTATAATTTCTGATTTTAATTGCTTTGTTTACGCACCGTGCTGCCATCAATAATAAGTTCCACTGAAAGAGTAAAACTATAACTCATTGGCCAAAAGTATTTTGCTCATTTGTTTAATTTTCTAATGTGACTTTCCGTTTGATTTCTATCTTCGAATTTAAGTTGGATTTTCCAATTTTGTGTTTGTTCTTTTTTCTGTGTGTTTCTGTAAAATAAATTTTGCAATGACCGAGCAGGTTTTGTGTGGCAGCCACCCCGAAACTTTCGATGATTAACTTTTTCGATTAACTGAAAAACTCACACAGATGCAGCACACACACACAGCTAACCATGCAGTGAAAAGTATGCAATGGGAAAAATAGGAAAACGAACAGCAGAAGGAAATAAAAGGAAAGGAAGGGACGAAAGGCGAAGTCTGAAAACTTTTTGGATGGCGATAAACAATTTTCAGGCATTTTCCATGTTGAGTCCACCGCCTCCTATAGTACCAAATGTCTGTGTGTGTGTGTGTGTGTGTGGATTTTTATGGCATAAATTTATTTTAATGTCTATGCTTAACCATTTTCCCGTGGCAGCCAAGCCCCCACCAAACTCCACTCCGCCCCTCATCGACTATGTACTCAATCAGCCTCTGCCTAGCCAAAAGTTTCGCAGCTTGCCACATGCCCCGCTCCACGTTGCACGTTCCGCGCAAAGCGTGGCTCACGCTCATTTCTTTTCCTTGAGCCGTAGCAGAAGTTTTGCATATTGATAAGGATAGCCGAGCAAAAGCTCGGGCAGAGCTCGTAGATAAAATAGATTAAAGACAGGAGAGAACAGCAACAACAAATGTCGAAATTTCGTGAGGGCTGGTGGGGGTAGAGAGGGAGAAGGGAAACATCTATACATGTCCCTAACGTTCTTTGTTTACTGTTTTTTCCACTGTTTGTTGTTGCCTTGCCATCGCCACTCCTTCTTTGTGCCCCAAAAGCATCTCTGATTGATGTCTGTCAGTAATGTGTGTGTGTGTGTGTGTGTGGCAGGGAATCCTTTCATCAATCTGAAGGAACAAAACAGGACACGGAGCAGAGAGAGAGCGAGAGAGAGTTGGGGGACAGGCAGAAGAGCAATAATTATAGGCGAATATTTAAGCCAAGAGCAATTGTTCGTGATGATAAATGATGATGGGAGTAGGAAGAGCAGATATCCCCCTCTCTACCTCCACCTCTCTTTATCTCTCTCTGTGTTTGTGTGTATGTGGGGATGTGGATCCATCAATAATTCCTCAACCAAAAAGGGAGCCCTGTCCCCCAGCCTAATGAGGCCATCAGGCAATAGCCCGAGCCGCAATGCCAATGGCAGCTTTAAAATATTCAAATAGAACAATCAAAAGTAATCTCCCAAGTTCCTTTCGGCTTCCTATGCGCCAAAGGAAAGCCCCCAAAGAGGTGCCAAAAAAAAAATAAAAATAAAAAGCAGAAAGAAAAGTAAAACAATAAAAAGTTGAGCAAGAAAATTTCCCCAACGAGCAATTCTTTTATTTCTTCTCTCTTGGCCAAAGGAAAAGTAAAACAGAAATTGAGCCAAACCCACACACACACACACAAGGAAAAGCCAAGAAACGAAACGAAACCCAAAACCAAAACCAAAACTAAAAAGTAAGCAACAAAAAACCAAAAAAGAAAGCATAACAGAACAGAACAGAAATTGTGGCAACAATTTTTACGCATGATAAGAAGGAGCTAAAGACAAGGGCAGAAGACAGGGCACAGGGACAGGGACAGGGACAGGAACGGGACCAGATATCCAGTGGATGGAGCAACGGCAACCCAAAAGCCTCTGTGTACTTTTCAAAACTGTTTTAAAAGCTTAACCACGAGAAAACTGTGCATATTCCCTAATGACAGAGAGGCGGCAACGGCAGCACCACAGCTCCATCGCTCCGTCCCATCGTGGCATGGTGTCGGGAAGAGTGGGAGAGTTGAAAGCCAGAAAATTCGGCACAAAGTCGAGGGGGTGTGGAGAGGAATCACGGGTAAATGTGAGTAGGCTGTGGAAAGGTTTTTTTTACTTTGCCTCTAAGAACATTCCCTTGGCTTTTTTCTCTATGGAATGGGACTCTCTCTCTCTCTCTCTCTCTCGAGTGATAATAAAGGCCTCGTTTTGGGGTTCTGGGCGGAACGGGCATTAGTCTGTGGCAAGAATACCCATTCAACATTCACTCAATTGCTGGGAATCTCCTTCTCTCACCAGAGATAGGCATAGGCGTAATCAAAGTTATTCGGCGACACGGAAATGGCAATTTGTATGAGGGGAAAATAATGTGGATGTGATAGGAGAGAATGCAGATTATTTCTGGGTAAGATCAACACTCAAATGGGACGAGTAGCTCTATGGACAATGCATTTCTTTAAACCTAATTAGCGACTGATTTATTTAACAATGAAATAAATATGCTAACTGCTTTGCATTGGATTTGATTTTTATTCAAAGCGATTAGCTGGAAATTTCCATTTTAAATGCATTCCATGTGCTTAAAATGAATTCAATTCCTGTTTTAATCGAGTATCCATTTGTTTGATGACACAAAGAATAGTCATAGCTAAGACAACACACAGAATGAAACGAAATCCGTAATTTTTGGTTCTTTGGACACCTGTTATTAGAGCAATCAAAATGCTAGAGCAACTCACTTTTCGGAATTAAATTTCGACTGGTTTACATTATAGTTAAAAAATGCCATACAAATTGTAGATATACAAAATTAATGAAGTGAAAACAAGTAACAGACAAAGACAAAAACGTGTGAAAAGTCGAAAACAAAAGGAGAAGGAAGAACAATTCTCGGTCTCTCCCCGCTCTATCCAATCGCTGCCACCCACTCATTCGTGCCAATCGCTTTTCACTCACCCACTGACATTTCCATTGCCATACTTGCCCCACCCCACACCAGGCCACATCTCGAGGGACCCACAAAACGCTGCCACTTGAGGAACTTTTAGTGCGTCTCAATGCGCATTTTAAATAAAATAGAAATTCAATTTACTTTAAATAAGCGACAAGGAGTGGCAGCCAAGCAGGTGCTGTGTGTGCTGGTGGGTGCTGGTGTGGTGGGGATAACAAGGTGACAAGCAGGCGACACGTCAATGCCAGAGTTTCCACAGCACAAATGAAACGAAGAAACTCTAAAGCAGCAGCAGCAACGGCAAAAAGTACAAAAAAAGTAAAGCGAGTAAAAAGCGAGCAAGAGCGAAGCGGCACCAAAGAAATATAAAAGTAAAAACTTTTTCAAAATGAACTTAAAATTGACTAAATGTTCTAGAAAAAAAAGGTGCGAAGCAGAAGCTCCCAGGGGAAATGTAGGTGGGGCAGAGGGGGAGAGGCTTTTCAGCGGATAAGAACAAGCGACGAATATAATTAAGCGGCGTTTAAAATGCTTGTACTAATACCCAAGCCAACCCTCCCTCCGCATGGCATGGCTGGGCACGGGGAATGCCCGCCCTAATTGGGGGGCAGTCAGTGGATGTCGGATGAATGGGATGGACGTATGGAATGGAAGTCGTAGTCGGAGAGCCACCACCGCCACGACAAAACTTTTCCACAAAGTTTAATTTAAATATGAATGAGCATTTTTCCCACCCTCACAGTACTTGCCTTTCGTTGGATGCTGATTATTATGGGGCTCGGTTTAAAGTTTTCCACGACATCTTTGGGGTATACATAATCGGAATTTGTTTGCTCTGAATTTGTGTAAAATTACTTCGCTGTAAAAAGGTTTCTTTGGTGGGAATCTCTTTGGCTTTGAAGATTCTCGATGCCGAAGCTCATCGCATGGCAGTAACATATGAATATTGTGAATATTGTCGCACCGAAAAACGTTTCGAAATGGGAATGTGAGTTTGGAAATGTTTGAAAGTATTTCGTGAAACGCCTTGGAATCATTTCAGTAGAGTTTTCATTTAAATCAAAGGGAAAAGACATTTCTGAAGCCCAATCTGCAGATTGAAAATGGAGAGTGGAGGATTGTAGCAGGCTACTCCATGCTGTAGGGAGTCCATTATAAATTTCTCCCTAATCCAAGGCTTAGAGATCCTTTGCTTGTTTTCATTGCCATCGGATGATGCAGGAGAGGCGAGAAGTGTTTCCTCGGCTTTGATTTTGCGCCCCGCAACACAGATTGTTGGCCATATTGTTGCCAGTTTTTGCAGGAGCTTTTCCAGCTGCCAATGATTTTTGTTGCCAGGTGATAAGGCAAATCGCATTGCCGCTGGTCGTGGCCGTAAGCCACAGAAAGGGATCAGGCGGCGACCAGGCGACCAGAGGGAGCAAAGCCGGGTAGCACTAAGCGGGAAGAGAAACCCGTGCCACATAATTATAAACAAGCTCAAGTGCACTCACACAACATAAAGCTGTGGCACGCAGAGCACGAGAGCGAAAGAGAGCGAAAAAGGGCGAGAGAGCTACGTCTACATTGAAATCCTGGCGCCATGTTGGCGGACGCCGTGCCCCCCATGACAAAAAAGGGAAAACTCCTTACGAAAAAAAACGAAGGAAGAGGAAAAGAAAAAGAAAAGCGAGAAAAACAAACAAAAATAGACATAAATACAGTTGGAGATTTTTGTCTATGAGCGCAAAGGAGAGCCACTTGTAACACTTGCGTGTGAGGGAGAGAACGAGAGAGAGAGAGAGAGAGACAGTCTCTGCCTCTCTGTATCTGCCATTTCTCTCTAATCAATTTATTGAATTTATTTTGCTGATTTTATTAAAGCGCGCAAAAAGCATTCGGCAGAAAAGTGGAAGCGCAAAAAGAAAAACCATTTTTCGACAGACAAAATATCTATTGACAGCCCATCGAGCGGGGCGTGGCCATGAAAATGTCCTTGATGATGGGGCTGGTGGCAAGTAGATTTCGCTGGCGCCTGGCATAATTAAGTTAGAACCTTTTTTTGCGCCGCCATCTCAGTCGCCCTGCGTTTGTGACGTGATTCCGGCTCAACCACCCATGCCACATGCCACAAGCCACCAGGCACCACCACCCATCATCCTACTCCCTCCTGCTCTTGACTGTCGATTGTTATTGTTGCCGCTGCTGAAAGGGCACTCTGATTGCTCTCTGCCACAAGGATGTGTCTAGGACACGCTCAAGCAGTTAACACACTCCATCTGTACTTAGACTAAGCCCACGAAAAACTAAACAGAATGAGAGCTCGAGAGAGAAAGAGAGAGAGAGAGTGAGTGTGGGAGTGGAATTGGAGAAAGGTGGTGTGGGAAAGATGGAGAGGCTTTACCCGAAAACAGCCTTGATGTAAGCAAATGGTTCGCTAAATGATAATCCCTTCTTCCTTCGCCCTCTAACATCTCGACTCCCATTCTACCCATCCTCGGGGGCTGAAACCCAAGAGGTTTGGTGTTAAAGCGATGCTTCAGCGTGGGTAATGGAAATGGTGGGGCAGGCGTTTTCCATAAATAGAGTCATGAAAGTCAGCTGATTACCCATCGTACAGATTTTAGGTTGAGAGCAGAAAAACCAATTCGGAATTTTTCCTCATAAATGCCACTTGGAACAATGAGAATAAAACATTTGACACAAATTATGCGAACTGAAAAGCTTATCGTCTGGGAACAGGGGGATGCACATTGGAATTGAATCTTGAAACTAATTTATTCTCTCTTATTAATTCTCTCGAGGCACATGGGCTTCGATAGAAATAGGAACGAATGGAATGAAACGCTGTACAGCTCCCACAAATTTGTTTGGCATCTATTCCTATCGGTGTGCAGTGTTCATACATTGTTACGAAAGCGCTCTGCATGGCCCAACCCTCGAGAGGAACTTTTGTTGAGCTGAAAATGTGATTCATACACGCCGAGTGGCGTGGAGTGGAGTGGGTTGGGCGACGAGGCCCGCTCCTCCTGGTAGCCTGAAACAAACATTATTTTCAATTGAAAACTTTAGCAATTACAAATCTGCTGCTGCTGCTTTTTGTTATAGTATTTTCCAGCCGAGCGAGAGAGAGAGATACAGATAAAAAAGATAAAAGGAAAACATGATTATATTCAAAATTGTTTAAATTGATATTTTGCTGTGGCACTAATTGTTGAAAACAGTTGTATCAACATTTTCCAGCGTATCTACATACAGTTTTACCCACATGAATATTTTTATTCATTTCTTTATCTCATTTTTTTCCAGTTGGTCGGCGGTGAATTCGATATGGAATTGAATTTTGTGATACAGGATGCGCAGAATATCAAACATATGCTGGAGCTCTTGGATCATTGTCCGCCCAATTTGCAGGTGAGTGTCTGTCTATGTATACCCCTCTCCCCATTGCCCCATTTTGCCAGATTGAGTTTCGGATGAAATTGTATTTTATTTTCAAAAAATACTTTTATCTCTTTTCCCCTGTGTGTGTGTGTGTGCTGTGTGTCTTTGCATGTATTCGTTTATTTTCGGGTGACTTTTATAATAGAATTTAATTCAATTCGCGCTGCGGCATCAAAGAAAATTAACAGCCGGCAGAAGCAGAAGCAGCAGCAGGAGCCAGCAGGACTTGGGGGCGTTGCTGCCAAAATTGCGCGAAATGAAAACGCAACATCAGCATGAAATGGCTTTCAACTGCTGCTGCTGCTGCTCCTGCTCCTTCTCTTGCTTCTGCCCCTACATTGTGCTCTTGCCTGGTGCTGTCTTTTTTATGCCCTTACGTTGCTGTCGAAGCTGCAATTGGAGCAACGATGGATTCTGCCAAAGGGGTGTCCAAAGACCTAGTAGTAGCTGTAGCACTATCTACACCTGACATAGTCGAGTTGTCCTCGTTGTGCCATCAAATTATTACCATGAATGCTGGCAAAAAGGATCCGCTAACTTTTCAACTATACGAGTACATGTCTCTGTGTGTGTTAGTGTGTTTGTGTGTTCTGCCACGCAGTGAGTCGCTGTGGAGTGTCATCCCAGGAGAGCAGCAGACTTCCATCGGATGTTGAGAGGAGTAACCGTGTCACAACGACAACAAATCGCAACAAAGTTGTTGCTTAATGAGTTTTCATTTCATTAGTTCTTTGACCCCAAAATACCCCACACCCCACGCGCCACTCTGTTGTGCTTTTTCCATGGGAAAACTACTCAAAAAGTTATGCTAGAATAAATGCCATCGGAAGACAAAAGGCTGTGCTGTCCTGGAAACTAAGAGTAAAAACAAAAAAAAACACAACATCTAACATGAAAGCTGCTTGGTAGGAGCTTTCCCCCTGTATGTTTTTCCAAGTAAGAGTAGAATGTTTGCCCCTTTTTATAGCATTACCGAAATGCAGAAAAACCTCTTACCGAACCAAAAGTCATCATCAGTTGAAGGCCTTTTTCCACTCCCATTAAAGGCTGCAAAATGTTACAGAAATTCTTTTTCATTTTGTAAGTCAACCAAAATATATGAGCATTTCCATACATATTTTAATTCTGCGAAATATAAACATTTTATTCGTTTGAATTTTCCGAGCATTTTGCCACAACTCTTTGTGGACGGGTGGTGGCAGGTGACGGGTGACTTTGTGGCGGCATGGTGGCTCTGGAGCTGCTTGAAATCTGATTGTTGTGGGCGGTTGGACAGGTGGTTGGTTGGTTGGTTGGTTGGTTGTCTTCGGTTAAAGCGCGTGTGGGTGTGACGGCGCCACACCTGCTGGCGCTGCCTTGCTGGTTTCCACCCCTTTTTTCACTGCTTATTTCACTCCTTCTTTCACCGTTTTTTCTTATTCTTTCTTATTCCAAACCACTCCTAAATGATATTCAAGTGCGTGCGTCAAGAGGGTATCCAGCTTCGAAACAGTTTGCAGAGTTGAAGTGCTTCATTTATGCCAGAGGGAAGCATAAAGCTAATGAATAAATAAAACATATGAACGATCCAGGTTCTTGTGGACATATCTGCTACCATCTTAAATATATGGACAGATCAAACATGAATAAATTATTTCTGCAGCTTATATGTATATTGGATCTAAAAGGGTACATCGCCAGCCTGTCATTTTTTTCCTTTCTATCAACAAATATGTGCGTGTCTTTGCGGTTGAATGCTGCCAAAATTTATTTGCCTTTTTAAATTAATGAAAATTGTCAGTGACAAATTTGTGCCATCCTCCCATACCTCGCCCCCACACTGTCTGTCTCTCTCTCTCTCTCAGAGAAAGAGAGAGAGTTCCCTCTGTTCCCTGTGTTTTCGTTAGCATGTGTCGTCCCCTGGATGGGATGGCATGGCATGGCATGTCTGCTGCCATATGTAAAACAAGCATCAAATATGCATCATTTGTGCGTGGGGGAGCCAAGGCTGAAGGCTGTTCTGTTGCTGTGGCTGTGGCTGCTGCTGTGCTGCTCTCAAAGATCTCTTTAGTTCATTTGGCATGCGTGGCAGGTGCGAGTCCCCCCACAGTCCCCTGTCACGAATTTACAAGAATTTTATGGCCAGGAAGGAGTACACCAATACCCAGGCCCAGGCCCAACGCCAACCCCAACCCAAACATTTGAGTAAACATTTTGCATAGAAACGGGAGGAGTCACGAGGAGGAGCTGTGTACTGCGGGTTGAGACTTAAATGATTTATGTGTAACTACAGCACTGGTCTCCTACTACACTGTGCCAACGTTTAATGGTTGCCCCATTTTAGAGCACAGCACAGCGCTCTCTTCTCGACCCTGCCCCACTGACAATCCTCAGTGGAGGGGTGGTGGCGCAGTGGCACAGCCGTCACTCAATTGATTCGGCACGTAACCGGCACATTCGGGGGCAAGTGCAAATAACTGTTTTAGCCGCTGGTTCCGCAGGTGGTACTCCTTTCATGGCCATAACATTTTATACTTGACAATAAATCGCAAACGCCCTTTGGTTCGCTGCCCTTTGCCCTCTCCCGTGCCCTTGCCCCTGCCATTGCCACCTGCCCCCTCCTTGGGATGGTAAATCAAAGCTTCTTTTGAAAATTAAGGCCGTAATACGGCCTACCCATGCCCATGCCCCGACCCCTCATTTCGAGACGTTTCCCCTTCCGTAGTTAACCGCATATTTGTCGTGGCTCGTCGCCTTGTGCCCCATGCTCCCAATGCTTCATGCTTCGTGTATGCTCAATAAAATTTTACAACCGTTGCCGCCAGCTCAGCAATTTGCGTAACTCTTGCCACAGTAGAGCATCGCAGGAGGCAGGCAGCAGCGGACAGCGGCCCGGTGAACAAGGGGTTGAGGGGGCGAGAGAATCAACAGCCCAACACCTTTCACCTTTCGTCGAATTGGATTCACGTTCTTTTTTCTTCCCTTTTTTTGCATTTCCTTTTCTTTTCCCTTTTTGGCTTTTTGTTTGTCCTTTCCGGAGGAAAGCCCCTGCACACCTTTCGCTCTTTGCTTTCTTTTGGGGGGCGAAGCGTCGCACCTGGCGGGCAGCTGCTGTAAATAACATTGTTAGGGCTGCAAACATTTGCAGATGAAAAACCCCATCGATGACCAAGGGCTGGACAGGGACAGGGACATGGACTGAGACTGAGACTGTACACACACACACACACACACTGTAGGGCAAATATCTGCTCGAAAATGGAATGCGGAAACCCTATTAGACAGAGCCGGAGGGGAAATGCGATTCTCAATGCGATGAAAATAAAGCACTTTTAAGCCAGAACAAGAAGAGAAAGCTGAAGCCGGAGAAGGCATTGCAAAACATTTGCGAGCTCCTCTCTGGCAAGTATCTGGAAAGTTGTGCACCTTATCGCCATTCGAACAAAATCCCCCGTTCGCGTCCCCGTCCCTGCCCGTGTCCTGCAGTCTCCTTTGGATGGTGGCGAAGCTGCACGGCGGATTAACCTGTGATTATGTAGCCTCAGCCAGTAACAACTCCAAAATGCCAGTTGGCAGCCAAGAGCCAACATCCAACAGCCAGCTGCCAGCTCCTTTCTAACGGGCAAAAAACTTTCCATCGACTTTACAGCGGCTTAGCCGCTTCGCTCCCCTTACTGAAAGTCTAGACCATCGGCGTAATTATCTGGAGTACGAGTACGAGAGTGTATCGTGTCGGTGTCTGTAGTGTAAATCATCAACTTCGTACCGAAACCAATGCCAAAGTCAAGCAGAGATATGCAGATATCCTTTTATCTATCAAGAGGTAGAGAGGAAACGGGTGGGGAGGCCACAGCAACGGCAAAACAACATGCCATAAAATAGAAAGCAGCCAAAGGCTATGGCTATACAACCAATTTATTCATGAATCGAATTTGTATTCCTTGCAGATATTTTATAAGTTCCCCACCCCCATTTATATTCTCTGCGGCTGTGCGGCTTCTTCTTCGTTCTCTGGTCTATTCTATGTGTCCTTGCACACTGTATAATTTGTAGTGTGACCATAAAGTGGCAAAAATAACCCACAAACAAATGAATCTATTGAATGTTGATTGTCGTTGCATTTAATTTGCATTGTTTTCAATGAACTTCATTGTAGACCTTGTTCAGCAATGAATGCATCAAATTCATTTCAGAGATACGTGGGCACATTTTAGCAGAGTGTTAACTGTACATCAGGGCGTGCATAACTAATTATTCTTTTTTTGCTAACACTGTTCACACTCGCTCTCTCTTCTGCTATTCTGACCACACTGTCACATTTTATATTCTCCACCAGCCCTGATCCATGGACAATGTCCGACAAAGAGGAAAATTAAAATGCAAGGCGCCAGAATGCTGAATGGCAACTGCATGGGGGACACTAGCAAAGTCAAGGCTTTGTCGCTGGCCACTGGGAGAAAGCCACTGCAGGAGCAGAAGGAATCGAACTGGGCATTAAATATGAATTGTGATTGGCCCAGTCAATGGGCAACCAACCGACCGTCCGATGGAGAAGCGAATTGAAATGCACACAAGAATAACAAAAGTTTTTTCTTCTTGTACGTGGGGGACACATCGACATCGACATGGGGCAAGAGTTCTATGGGAGGGTGGGGTCGAGAAGGTTTCGAGTGGAAGGAAGGACACACTTTGAAATGGGTTCAACATTAGCCAGGACCAAGGACCTCGCATTTGTATTGACAACGCTGCCTTTTGTGTGTGTGTTTTTGGCCTTTTGATGCCTTCTTTTATTACATTTGTGTTCCCCTCTCTCTCTCTCTCTCTCTCTTTGCTTTGCTCCTCTCGTTCCTTCTATGTTTATGTAAGTCGGTATGTTCCCTTTTTGAATTCTCTTCTTGGTGGAAAGTTTTTTTCATGGTATTGGCAGCACTCGTCACGTAGGGGACAACGACAACGACAACGGCGACAGTCAAACACATTGAAATGACCCAAACCTGACCCCCGATGGCTGACGCCAGACCTCCGACACCCAGACCTCCTCCCTTGGACTATGGAAGCTGTTCCTGCCCCACGAGGCCACCCATTGAGTTTAAAGTATTGTCTGCCATGTGCAAAAGGTCATTTAATTTCTTTTTGATTTGTTTTTTGGCTGCGCGGCTGCCACTGCCACTGCCACATTGCGGGCGCCCCGTCATTAAAGTGTAAATGTATTTTTAAGTAGACGCCTCCAAAAAGCGGAAAGCCAAAGCTTTCAGCCACCCAGGCATTCAGGCATTCAGGCATCGAGGCAACCACGCTCCAAAGGACAAAATAGAATTACCCCGAAAAAAGGCGGCAAGGCTGAAAAGCCAAAAAGCCGCACAAGTTTCAATATAATATTGTTGTGTGTGTTTCTTCTTCGAAATGCTCTCCTCCCTCGCAGTTAATAGCATTTTAAGTACAGCACATGAACACACAGAGGGTGGGTGTCGGGACATAGATTTGGGCAGCAGAACGTTGAGAATGTTCCATGCAAAAGGCAGGGAAAAGGGCAATCCAAGATCTTTTTTAAATAGCCATATCAAATCGCCAATCGAACTTGAAAGTTAATTTCAATTGAAATTAAAAGCACATTATTGTGCCGAAAGGAGAGGTAAGGAGAGAGTGGTGATGGTTGAATGCGATATAGAAAATTGGGCCTACTTTAACCTTGAATATCAAGCGGATATTCTTGGTGAAAATTAGTTCCGAATTTCAGTTGGCTCTGGTTTCTTATACATAATATCTAAATTCATTTCCCTTTTGGGAGCCGTGGCCATGGCCAGGACAAATCCCAGTTCAAATGCCAATTAGACTGCATTTCCCTGGGAAATCTGCGACTACAAGCGCCAACCGCATAACAATGGAAATTTTTGTTCTGCATATCCTGCATGTTTTTTTTTCTCTATTTTTTGTTTCTTTCAGCATTTTTGGTGCCCGTTTTTATTTCAGCTTTGCTCCCATCTGTTTTTATTCGTGCCATGAAAAATGTATAAAGTTTTCAACTGCTTTAAGGGCGACATGCAGGCCTAAGGACACACGCACCACAGCATATGGGCGTGGCTGATCGGTGGGTGGGCCATAGAACGATGGGTTTTTGTGGGGAGGGGGGACAGGATTTGCTGGTTGCTGTGTGAAAAAACTGTTTCGAATCCTCGTTCGTTTTCCGAGCTGCTTTGCATTTTTCGTGGCTTGGGGGGCTTAGAGGAGGCTCCACCGTACCACTGCCACAGCGACGGCTCCGCAAAAGTGTTTCTGTATAGAGGGTTGGGTATGGCGGGTAGGCTGGTTGTTGGCTACCCCTAATGCCACACACATGAGTTTTGTCATTCAATTTTGACACACGGTGCGTGGGACGCCCATCACTCCAGGGCACGGGTGCACAGAGTTCCCCTCAAGTTAGATTTTAGATTTCAGATTTTCCATTTTCTTGTCCCCCACCCACCAGATATCCATCCAGATAACCCACTCATGCCTGCTCCTCCCCCCTTTGACGGACGGCTCTCTCGCTCATTCTCTCATCAATATGCAAAAAGGCAACTTGGACGCAGAGCAAAAGCAGGGCAAAAAGGGCTAGCGGCAGCGACGTCGGTCAAGGGAGAGTGTCAGTGTGGCAAAATGGGAGTATGGGAATGTGTGGCCTCTTCCGCTCATCCGCCCACTTCCGGTAGCCAGTCGTGCGTCAAAAGCAATGCAAAGTTTTTGCGGCTAAAAAAAGAAATCAAAATAAAAAAAATCACACCGAAAGAGTGGAGTGAAATGGGAAAAGAATGAAAAGAAAATTATTATGGAAATGTCAACGTGAAAGTTTTGCACAAATGCACGGGAGGATTCCGTCCGCTTAGCGCCGTGCTCTGTACATCAGAAGACACAATCCACTGCCCCGAAAATCCCCAACGAATTCTGGAATCTCTGAGTCGCATATGCTACCCAGGACACCCACACACACTTGTGCATACATATATGTACATATATACCAAGCACAAAAAACACAATTGAATTTCATGTTTGACATGGCCCCTCCCCGCCACAACAATCCCACCGCCCCACGCACTAGCCACCTAGACGAAAGGAAAAAGAGTTTTTCCTCTTGTTTTGCAGCATCGCGATTTATGCGGGAAATTTTAATGCGATTTCCATTGGCTTCGCAAGAGAATCGGGTTTTGGGAATCCGAGCTCTGATGAGAAGGGGCTTGGGGAACACAGCGAGTGGGTGTGGCTGAGAGCGATATTTGCATAAGAATTAATTAGAGAACCGCACGCGCGACTGGAAACGCCCACCAGGCGGGCGATTTAAAGCGCGCCACACGAGAAATTATTGAAAAGCGAATCCTTTAGCACAACAAACGAGTCTTCTCCAGAAGCTTTCTTATATTTTTTATTTTTTTATTTTTCTGTTTGTGCAGAGTGTCCTTCAGTGGGGCAAAGGCAAAGTATGAGAGAGAGGGAGAGACAGGCGGCCCTGTTGACTCTGGCGACACCTTTTCTCCTTTGTGCATAATTCAATTTGCGGCACTTGACAGCATCAAAAGGTTGACATAATTCGCTTTTTACCCCAAACCCGCTGCCATGGCTCTGCCACCCCTTTTCCTTTTTTTATTTATTTTTGGTGTTGTTGGGGCATCAAGCGTCAGTGATTGTGTGCGCGACTTTAAGCGCGTCGTTGCCAACAAGCAGAGCGTTTTTAACAGCTCGCTTTCAATTTGTGACACCTTAATGGGCAACTGAACACGGACAACGGACAAAGGGCATTGGGGCAAAGGGGCAAACACGGAGTCCCAGAGACCCGTCGTAGTCACTGCACCCGGAATCGGTTTCGGTCGATTCTTAATTACAAGTACAGTTAATATTATACTTCTCTTTCTCCCTTCTCCTTTACCCTTTCGCGTTCTCTTTAATGTAATTCAACGATGAGAAAACTGAAAATTGCTCTCAATTAACTTGTTAGTGGGTTGTTGTCCCCCAGAAAAAAACCCTCCACGAAAAAGAGGACGAAAGAAGAGAAAAGAAAAGGTTGAATCCATTAGGTGACTTCTTCATCTCATGGGAACCCCTGGCCAAAAACTGTCAGGCGGCAAAACTTTTCTTCCAACGCTAGAAAAGGGACAATTTTTTATGAAAAAAAAAACATGAGAACCCATTAGGAATGACCACACCGTAGACACAACACAAGCGAACAGAAGTGAAAGCCTAACAACGAAGTTTTCGATACCCTTAAAAAAGGATTAAACTTACACCAAGTTATTGCATCGGGATTGTATCAACTTCCATTTAACTTTGGCTTCGACGCTTTTGGTACCTGCACGCGATGTATGTACCTGCACTTCAATTCTCTTTTGGGCTAACCTTCGCGTCGGACCGCGGCCCGCTGCCTGCTCGGCTTTGTCTGTTCAGCAATGCATTGGGCAGCCTGAGTGTGTCCCGGAATCGTTGTCAGTCTTTGGAGGGACGCAAGACTTGCAATTTGTTATTGTATCCGCACACGGTCGGCATGAAGCCCAGAGAATAAAACCCCAACGTCCACCCATTGCCTACAAAAAACGACGCTTGAGCAGCTTTTTGCAATATAATTGCTAAGTCATTTTATTATATTAGACGAAATTTAACAGCCATCGACTAAGGAGCAAATAATCCCGGCAGCCAATGGATCAGTGATGGTCATGCAGCTCACTGTGAAAGATTTGCCGCAGGCGCAGCCGAGTTCCTGCATGGAGCCAGAAAAGACCAGCACCTCCACCTTCTTCGACTTGGCCTTCTTCTCAATTTCGGCCTTCATTCCGACGTTGGTGTCGTCGGCGATGATCACCAGTTTGGCCATCCCCTTGCGCATAGCCTTCAGGGTCTCGTTGAAGCCCACGAAGTACTCTCCAGAATTGGTCACCTCAGCTAGACGTGCGTTGAAAATATCCATCTTGATTGTAATTTGTCGTAGTTGTCGACTGCCAAGAGGGGAATCAATATTAGTTAATGCACAAGATTATGATATTTTTTGCACTTCTACGAACCTCTTTGAATTGTTTTTCTTTTGACGAAATATATAAATTTGATGCGTTTGCTCTTGCTCCGATCCGAACAGTATAGTTACTTCTGCTAGAATAAAGTTCTGGCAATGAATTACTCAATAAGTAAAGTCTAAGTGAAAATCAACGCCTGCTTGTTCGTTAAATGGTTCCAGTTTAAGTTGGGAACACTGTTGGTTCTTTGTTATTTAATAAATTTAAATGCAATGCCATGAAAAAATATTTAATGTAAATTACGGCCGAGCTCAAATCAGCGAAAATAGTGAGACCAAATATACATACATGCATGTATACGGCTACACTGTTTGTTTTACATAAAAGGTTGAAGGGTTATTAATCGGTATTACAAACGGAAAATTGTTCCCATCTTGCGTTGCTAAAATCTTTAAAATAATGAAAATACCCATTGGCACAGCTAGAGAAATATAAAATAAACATACTGTGAGAGAGGTGGGGGGAGAGAGAGGGAGGAGGAGGCGTGTGGGTAAAAACAAATAATTAAACTCGAACTTTTTCAACCCACATAAACAGACAGAGAGACAGACAGAAAGAGAGACAGGCAGACAAACAGACATCCAGAGAGCGAGAGACAGACAGACAATACAAATATTAACAAAGGGAAAATGCACAAAATTTATTTTACTTGTCATTAAAAGAATGCCACGCCCCCACCGCAGGAGCACTGGTAGCAGCAGCACCAGCAGCAGCAGCTTCAGTAGCAACCCTTTTTTGCAGGACTAAAATTAATTAAATAAATTAGAAGTTTGCCCAGAAATAAATTGAAATGGAACGCTTTGGCAGTGCAGGCAGGCAGCACCAGTCAGCAGTCGGAGTAGTCAAGAAGCCGCTTTCCAAGCGGTGTAATTAACTTGAAAGACGACAAGGAACCAGAGAATCCCCACCCCCCCTTAGAGTGGCACTGCCATTCGCATTTACAAAGCGGAAGCGGATGGAGTGGTTGGTCGGAGGAGGAGGAGGAGCAGTAGTAGTTGCAAAAGAGTGGGGGGGGTGACAGGTCATGGCTTGGCATCGGTCACAAGTGATTGCCCTTTGTCAGAAGGCACTTGAGTAGCGGCGGCAGGCGCCAGCTTTGTCGTTGCAACGTGGGTAAGGGAACACCACAGAAGCGGAAGAAGCGAATGACAAGCAGCACGACATCCATTAAAGCAAAAGGCAATCTATTTGTATGCGGCCGAATCACAGGCGACAAATGTGTCGCTACGGCAGTGTCTGAAGAATCACAGAACAATAAGAAGGCCCTCTTCCCTAGGAAATATATACATATCTAGCAGGGATATCCCTTTGAGACAAAAATCTTAATAGTTTTCTTGTGATTTTTAGACGAATATAAATATTTATAAATATTCTCTTGATACGCCATTTATGTGCACCACTTTTGACATTTTGGTCGCCTGTTTCTACGCTTAGATGACTCACCCATTGGGTACCCAATCTCCGCCAGCCGTTTGTGTCATTTGGCCATCATTTGGCTCCTCCTTCAGCTGCTGCTGCCAGTGCACTTTGTGTCAATGTTATGCACATCAGCCGGTGCAGCCGGGCAAAGAGATGGCACACCATCAATGGCAGTCACTCGTCAGTCAGTGTCTTCGCCATCCGACATTCTCTTAGACTCTCAGAGTCAGAGTCAGAGTCAGCCTAGAGAGGAGCTCTGCCCTGCTCTGATCTGCTCTGGCATACGCTACTTAGCCCACAAAATTGCCGACTCTGGCATTTTCCGTGTGCGTGTCTCTGACTCTGCTCCTCAATCCGCCTGCTCTGTTCTGCTCCTGGGGCTTCCACTGGCAGGCAAACCTTCGTTTGCAACCAGTTGTTTGCATTGCAGCGGCAGATGCTGTCAATAATAAATTTCCGCTTGAGCCGCAGCAGATTGGGTGCTGGAAGATGAAACGAACCCAGTTGGCTCCACTGGCGGCACGTAGCCAAGTCTGATGAGATGCTGGGGGGTGCAGAGTGGCAGAGTGGTGGCAGGAAGGAAGCACATAAGCGCATTGCGCCCGAGACAAGACGGCTGAGGCGAAGAAGGACCGAGAGCAGAGGGGAATCTGAGAGGAAGTACAAGTAGATTGCAGCACGGCACTAAAAAGATGACATAAAGATAGAGGCGGGCGGGTGCTGAAATTGAATAGGGGTAACGAAGCACAGAGGGAGAGAGAGTGGAAAAGCGGGGAGCGACTGCATCTGGCTTGGTGGGTGGGTGAGTGTCAGAAGGATGCAGGCATTCAAACGATGCGATGCGCTGTCGCCAGATAAAGTATACGACCGATTGCCCGTTTCTGCTAGACGAAGCTCTGCAAAAAGGAAGAGTCGAAGGCGTTCAACGACACCAGGATGGGATGCAAATGGGAAATGGCTTTGCCAAGATCCAGCAGAAAGCGCATACGAAAGCGACAGAGGGGAGGAACAGAGGCAGAGACAAAAAAAGAACTCAGCAGGCGACACGTTGATAAATTTATTGAAATTCTATTGAAACGAAACGATTTGACTGCGGCTCCCAAGAACCAGGGACTAGGGACCAGAACAGACTTGGGAACCAGCACCATGGACCAGCAAAAGACACACAAATCGCTGATAAATTGGAAAATGAGGGAAAACAAAAGGACAAAAAAAAAGTCTCGTAGTAAATTGCAAATAAATTGCAGCTTTTCGTAAGGAAAAGCCATCACATGCTCACCATCGACTCCGCCAGAAACTCCTCCCCTGTTTTCCCTACTGGCAATTAAACTTTGGCCATTGCATAAATTTGATCAGGTTCCTCCGTTCCATTTCGTTCCATTTAGGGGTATATTTTATGAATATTGTATGGTACATACATATGTATATATCAAATCTCGGGGAAACTTTGCGCTTAATTTTTAATTTTCTTTCATTTGGCCTTTGACCTGGCCAGGCCAGCGCTGGACAAGCGATGCTCAATTTACCTTGGGGCCCCCGCGGCACACGCTTCACTGGGTTCCTCAAAGGAGGCAAAAGAAACTCTCGAGTCCGTACACCCCACCCCCCACTGTTTCTTTGGGCATACTTAAGGGCAAGCCCAAAGGAGAAGAGGCAAAGAGGAGAGGAAACAGATAAGTAAAGAAAAAAATATAACAGAGTAACAGGAGACTGAGAAAAGGCCAAATTTAATTTGTGTTCAGTGGCTGTGGCATCTTTTGGCCTGCTCCGGCTCCTCCTCAATTTCCTTCTCCGTCTCCGGCTCATGCGTCCTGCATCCTGCATCCCTTGGTTGCTGGTTTGCTCTGTTGTGCCATGAAGAAATTGCTACCCAATTACGTAATAAAATCTGACTGAAGTTTCTACTCTTATTATTTAATTTTTGCTTTATCTCCCGCTGCCTCCACCTCCTGCTCTCCAGCCACCCCTGCCCTGCCCTGCCCCACCCTGTCTGAAACGGCACACAAATTGTTCAAGGGGATTTGCCGGGCGAATAAAAGTTGAGCAAATGGCGGAAGCACGACGACGACAACGACGTCGACGAGGCCGTTTGGCGCTTATTAAGAAATAATGCTGTAAAAACAAAACGCAATGGCGTCAAATCAACTTTGTTTTCTTACCATCAGCAACATTAAATGGAATCAAATAATAAAAAAAAAAAGGAAAATGCTCACAAATATGTAACACACACACAAAGAAAAAAAGACGGACACAGAGGCCAGTCGTGACGCATCTCTGGAGATCATTCATCAGGCAGAGGAATAATTACAAAGCGCAAAGAGCAAACAGTTTCGCTTTAGCAAAAGCCTTCGAGAAATTAAAGCTTTAAGAAATAAAGAACTGTTAAAACAGCCGTCAAAATATTTGTCGTCATTTTATTCTATTGATTATTTGGTTGAAGACGCTAACATTTGGTTAACAGCCATCGACCAAGGAGCAAATAATCCCGGCAGCCAATGGATCAGTGATGGTCATGCAGCTCACTGTGAAAGATTTGCCGCAGGCGCGGCCGAGTTCCAGCATGGTGCCAGCAAAGACCAGGACCTGCACCATCTTCGATTTTGCCTGCTTCTCGATGTCGGCCTTCATTCCGACGTTGGTGTCGTCGGCGATGATCACCAGTTTGGCCATCCCCTTGCGCATAGCCTTCAGGGTCTCGTTGAAGCCCACGAAGTACTCCCCAGAATTGGTCACCTCAGCTAGACGTGCGTTGAAAATATCCATCTTGATTGTAATTTGTCGTAGTTGTCGACTGCCAAAAGGGGAATCAATATTAGTTAATGCACAAGATTATGGTATTTTTTGCACTTCTACGAACCTAATTGAATTCCTTTTGCTTCTGACGAAATATATAAATTTGCTGATCCGAACAATGTAGTAACTTCTGATAAACTAAATTTTGAGAAGTTAATTACTCAATGAGTAAAGTATACGGAAATATCAACGCCTGCTTGTACTTAAATTGTTTCCCGATTAGTTTTTTTTAGTGTTGGCTAACAAATATTTAGTGTAAACAAGTCGACGGCAGTGTTGCCTAGAAATCCATTGCTGGTGTTTGATTAAGTTTAAATAAATCATCTGCGCGGGCAAGGCAATTCTGCCATCTGACTGCTAAGCAAGCAATAATAAGATATAAGTAAATGAATTGTGGCTGGGGAAACGTTGGAAAAGCAGAAAAAAGCCAAGGCATGACTGAGGGAGAGCAGGGTGCTGGGCATTATGTCGAGCGTAATAAGTGCCCTGTGGTGCAGCTTATGAACAATGCGAATGGAATCTTCGAGCCCTTGCCTCACCCACACATAATATTCATATATGTATGTGCGAGTATGTCTGTGTTTTTTTTTGGTGTTTTGAAATTTAAGGATATTTTATGTGTTGAACCGCCATTGGCTTTGCTCCGCAAGCAGACAACACAGGTGTGCTGCCGCTCCATGAGTGAATTTGCGGTTGGCAATTTATGAATCGACGAATTAAATTATGTGCGCAGTACATACATTAGAATAACAAAAACAGGAAGAGGCGAAGTCGTAGGCGACAGGAAGCGACAGGGAAAGCGGTAAAAGTACCCGCCTAGAAACAAAATGAAGCGTGAAACGAGTCGAGACATAGATAAAAAATTGAATGGACTAAGACTACCGGTAGGCGTTATCATGGGGAGATTGTGAGATTAAGGAGCGACAAAACTGAACAGTACAGAATTCATTCGAATTCTCCAAATATTTTAGCAGTTTTTAACTGACTTCCTGCACGTCCATACATATATTTATTCACTTAGCTGATGAACATACCTAAAAGGGATCATTAGCGTCCAAAGCGAGCCTCACACCTAAGCCCATAATTTTTACGCCATTCTGCGAACTCCTTTCCAGACATTTTCCCCATGTCCATTTCATTTCTCATTACACAAAAAGGGAAGAGCAAACGCAAATAAAATAAAACATACAAACAGCTAAAGTCACTTTTCCATAGCGTGGACGACGCTTTGTATACACTTCCATAAGGTTTAGCTTATTGCAATTTATTTGCAAAAATGTTTGAAATAATATGATAAGAAATAATTATCGTTTAGCTGAAAACTTGCCATAGTTCTAATAAATGTGCAAACGCTTAACTTTTTCTGTGTGACAAAGTTTTTATTAAAATGGGAAATACCCTCAAATGGTAGGGTGCACATCTATAAGTATTCAAAATGATATTCGCTTTGCTTCCTCGCTTTCTGCAATGCCCAATCAATGTGCAATCTTCTCTTCCTCGCTCTCGCTCTCCCTCTTTTATCTCTGACTGCTGTGTATATATGTGTGTGTGAAAGGGCAATAATCATAAAAAACCGTCAAACGCTTTGTTTTTTTGTTCTTGAGAATTGAGGCAATAATGCCGAAACGAAGGAGCCGGCTGGAGGAGGAGCAGAAGGAGAAATGTTGGAGGGAAGGAAGAAGGAAGGCAAACTCTGTCTTTGGCTTGCGATTATTTTGCCATTACTTTCCATTATTTTACTTTACTTCAATGACTGTTTACATTAGACACACGCACACAGAGGCACACTCATACACGTACACATAGACTCACACAGCAGCATGCTGCAGCAGTAGGAGAACGAGGCACAGCAGATAAGTGTTGCATACTTTTGAGCGCGTGAGCTGCTTATTTCGGTCTTTTCGTTTTTTCCTTTTGTTTGCTCTGCCTCAGAGAGAAGTTGTGTGTGTGTTTGTGTGTGAGAGAGAGTATTTATCCGTGCATCTGTGTGGAGCACCACTTCACTTTGGTTATTGAGCAGCAGCAGCAACGGCAGCAGCAATCATCCTGAGAAAGAAAAACTTTTGATACTTTGATTTCCTAATACATTTTCCCTTTCTTGGATTTTTGGATTTTTCTCTTCCCTTGAAAAATGCTGTAACTGTAACTGTAACTGTGTATCTGTGTTCTTTCTGTTTGCAGGCGGAAATCTGGAGTGTATTCATAGCGATTCTGCGTAAGAGCGTCCGCAATCTGCAGGCCTGCACAGATGTTGGCCTTATCGAGCATGTCCTCGTCCGGCTGCAGCGCTCCGAAACGGTTGTGGCAGGTAAGTGATGCACACACTCACATACACATGTACACATATCCCTGCTCAGCCATACAGCAGAAGTTCTCTCGTTGTTGTGGGGAAGTCTTTTTCAAGAGTTTTGTTGATGGTTTAACAATGGGCGAACGAGAGTTTTCCTTCTTCTTTTTGCACTCATATTTCAGGTACACTTTTAAGTAGCCAGTGGTCTACAGATGGCATTTCTTCGGCTCATTTTCTTACCCTTTCACCCTCTGGAAACATATGTATGTATCCAGAGACATATTGTAGGCGGGGTCTACAGTTAGCTTTGACCCCCGATCTGGCTTTGCTTCTCGATTAATTTCACGCTTGTCAGCAGCACTGACACGCCCAGTCCACAGTCCCCACCAAACACTAAGCACAAGGAGAACACACAGTGGGGGATGGGCACCCTGAGAGAGTTACGAGATACGACTAGAGAGAGAGAGAGACACACAGAAAGGGAGTGGGAGTATGGGGTAAAACAAGCAGCTCGGCAAATTTGCTGTTCATTAGCGAGCCACGGATACCACACACTCAACACACACACACACACACCCGTCCCGCTTTCTCTCTACTCCAACAATCTTGGCTTTTCCTACCCCCACCCCATAATCCTCCTGCTACCCCGCAACATTCTGCTCTTGCTTCTCTGCCTTGAGGCATGTGCGTGCCTTTGGCTTTGATTTTGATTTTATTAAGTCAATGACACATCTGCGGTCTCCCAGAGCTACCACCCAACCAACACACCCACGAACCCTCTCTCTCTCCCTCTCTCTATATCTCTCTCACTTCGTGGCAGCTGCTGGCCCCAAGCCCCCTGGTTCATGCGGCATTTAACGAACTGTAACTGCTGTCAATTTGCAGTCGCTGACTTTTGAGCTTCATGTGCGGAGTAGACACGACAGATAGAGAGACAGACAGAGAGACAAAGTTGGAGCTGGGGTATGCCACAAACAAAGACATAATTTCATACATATGAGATGTCTGTCTGTCTATCCTCCTCTCTATCCATCTCTCTCCCACTCTGCCACGCCCTCACCTGACAAATGCCAAAACGTGACACTTGCCAAGAAATTAGATAAGTTAAAAGTTCGTTCGTTCGTCTCTGTCCCTGTCCCTGTCTCTGTCTCGGTCTCGGTCTCTGTGTCAGTCTCGGCCGAAAGTTGAACTTAGAGCTAAACTTTTACAAGTGTGGTTTTCCATCCACGATATGTGTGGGGGAGAAGAAGAGCAGGAAAGGGGATACAGAGAACGAAGAGAAGAGAAAGGAGAGACAGAGAATGATGAGCAGAAAAAGGAACAGCAGAGAAAGGAGAAACAGCAATTAATCCTCAGATTTCCACTCCAATCCAAAACAACAAAAAATGGGAGGGTGAAAATATGCATTAAAACTACAAACTGTGTTGTCTAATTGAAAAGTATTCTTTTGTGAAATCAAGTCCGTCGTTAACAGAATTGAAATATTGCCAAAACTTTTCTGTGAAATTTCTTTGGTACCAGGCGAAATTCTCGATGTTTTGCAATTATTTTTAATTGCCTTGAACCATTATTAGGGGGCTAACAAAGAGCAATCAGGCTTATCCATGAGTTAATTTAATTTTGACTTTTTTTCAACACTTGAAATGGTTAAAATGTGTTTGATAGTTCATCTGATAGATCTGTTGGTTGGTATTACATATCCATACACGCATATGAATGTACCCTCTTCAAAGAGTATCCCTAAATATGACGATAAGTAAAATTGTTGCACTTAGCGCTCTGTGTTTAGCTCGGCTCCGAGTTGACAATGTTCACACCCATTTATGGCTTGGATGCTGCTCCCCAATGATGGCTTTGATGATGGCGGGGGGACGGAGAATGGGGTGATGGCAGCAGTAAAAACTTTGGCATGCCAAAAGAAAATGTAATTAAATGCTGATGAAGCGATGCTGCTGGCTGCCAGACACTGCTGGAACCTCAACTGGGGAGCAACTGGGGCGACATTGTCGTCTTGGGAATGTCGCCTCGGGGCCCACGGCGGCACGGAGCCATGGAGCAAAGCAGCAGCTTCAAGGAGAGTGTGGAGTTCGGTTCAGTTCGGTTCGGGTCCAGTTCGTAAGCCCCTAAAGGTACTACTACCTCCCTATAGCCCCACAGGCTGTCTGTGGCTTCATGTTACTCAATTTCTTAATTTACGCAACCCGAAACGTGTTTATGGAGTGTGAGTGGGTGGGTGAGTGTGCGGGTGTTCGGGTGCGTGGGTGTGGCAACTTCTTGGCGGCAAAACCACGGGGCCAGGGGGCCATGGAGGCGAGGGCAACAGTCCAAGCATTAAAACGGCCCGAGCGTCCCATTTCAATTAGTGTGCATTACAAATGAAGTTTGGGAATAGCGCCGCAGAGGCAGTGGCAGTGGCAGAGGTTTTGGCAGCGGCAGAGATGGAGCCGGGCCCCGAGGGCGTGTTGCAAAGTTGGCAAAGTGTTCGTGGAACTGCGTTGGTGGCGGTGGCAGTGAAGCTCTGTAGGTGAACCACCGTCGAAGTGTGGGGCAGGCGGGGAGTGCGCTCTGTGGCAATCAGCTTGAACTCAGAATTAATAACTATTTGGCCAAGCTTTTCGGCCAAAGTTGATTGAAAATGCAGCAGGGGAAGACTTAAACTTTGGCAACATCATCATCATCATCATCCGAATCCTCATCATCTTTCCCGTGGTGGCTGATGGAAGACAAAGATGGATGATGCTGCTTCCATTCCTTCTGTTCGTAATTTGTGTGGCAGCAGAGCAGGAACGTTCTCTGAGCCTTTTAAGAATTCCAAACCATAAATGAACTTGCAGTTTTCTAACTATCCATCCACCGATGTACATTCCCTTCGCTGGCTTTTATTTGGCATAAGAAAGCCATTTCTTGACTGTTTCTTGACAATGCCAGGGATCCACGGCAGCAGCAGCAGCAACGCCTCTTGTCAGTCTCTAAGAGCATGTCCTTGTCGCTGTGCCTGGCTGTATGTGCAACTGACATGGACATCGGCTGAGTTACATCCAGGTGGCGGGGCGACACTCTTCGCGCACTCGCATCACGCGTTGCAAGAAGAAGGCCTGGCTTGGCAGGGAACTCGCAGTGCACTCTTGGAAGCAGGTTTCCTTTTCTGCTCAGTGCACAGAGAGAGAGTTCTGTCGCTGCCCCAGCCAGCGTATGTAGCATCGCCGACTGCAGCATCCCGGCCATATCCATATCCATTAGGAGTTTGCCGTCAGCCGGAAACGGCCGCCATAATGGCAGCCACAACCCCACACCATCACATATGTACATTTATGTACCTAGCATTAATTCTCGTCTCCTCCTTCTCTTTTTGCAGATCTGCTCATCGAGATGCTGGGCGTATTGGCCAGCTATAGCATAACGGTCAAGGAGCTGAAGCTGCTCTTTGGTACGATGAAGGCAACGAATGGCAAGTGGCCGCGGCACTCGGCCAAATTGTTGAATGTCCTGCGCCAAATGCCGCACCGCAACGGGCCCGATGTGTTCTTTAGCTTTCCGGGCCGCAAGGGATCGGTGAGTACAAAAACAAAACAACAACTAAACCAAAAACATTCGAAAATCTATATATTTATGACGGTATTGAAAACAATGGATTGAAATTATTCGTTGGCATCCGCCAACAAGCGCAGCATATCCTGCGAGACCTTCACGTCGGTAATGACCACTGTGCCCACATTGAAGTACTTGCCAATGGCATTGCCCAGATCAAAGTTGTTGCCGCTGAAGCAAATCACTTGCGTCTTGGTCTCGGCGGCGTATTTCTCCATCTCTGACTGCATTTGGTCCGGTATGTTTTTGGCCAGGATCACCAGCTTGGCACCGCCACCACGCAGAGTCTTCAGCGCCTCCTTGTACCCGATGACGTACTTTCCCTCCTCCAGTGCCACCTCCAGGCAGGCAGACATGTAATTCATTGTTGCTGACTCTGTAAACCAAAACAAAAGAGAAAGATAACAATTTACGAATCTGCACAAACTGTTAACCATTTTCTTTCCACACTTACTCAAACCTTTTTCTCTTCGAAGCGAAATTAAAATTACAGTCGTACTTTAGACGTGTTACAAAATTACTGAGAAATGCCAATGCATAGACAGAAAAAGCGATTGACAAGTGTTGAACAACGTTCAAGTGTTGGCAAACGTAGGTTCCAGGTTACAGTTGGTTTTGTGTCAAAAGTAGAGAGGTAAAAAAATGCCTTATGGAATACAGCTGGTGGGGGCTAGGAATCGATACACATATTCGTATTCGAATGATGTCCCCAGGGCACACTGGGCGGGACGGGGCGGTGCGGTGCCACGCGTGGGGGCTTTTATTTTATTGCTTGGCACTTAAAACGAATTCGAAATGTGGAAATGTTCCCGGGGTTCGGTTTTTTTCTATTGTATTCCATTCCATTCTACTCCTCTAACGGACAGCTAATGGGTGAGTGTCCAGGGACACGGACACAGACTCTATCGATGTGTCCATCTGCCCATAAACACATAAAAAATGCCATAAAGTGAATTGGAAGTCAAATTCGAGAACGAACGAAACATCAGAGGAGCAAAACAGAGCGGCGGAGCAATACCAATCGCAATTGTCGCACAAAATGTTCAATAAGCAGGGGAGAAACCATCATCATCCGAGCTCCAACCATCATCATCATCATCGAAGTCCACACACACACACACATGCTGGTGGTTCCTGGTTTCCCCTGGTTGTCCACTTCATTGCTTTTTGGGCGAGGACTTTTCACGCTTTTCGTTTGGGCTGGGGCTTTTTTTCTTTTTAATTTTTCGTTTATCCTGCAAGCCCGACACTGTCCAGGCACCGACTGGTACCCACTTAACCACCGATCAGCGATCCACAGGCCGTGGCCCCGCCCCTGCCCCCCGACTAATGCCATTGATGACGGCGCTGATTGCAATGCAATGGCAGGCGACATCGAGGCCAGAGATTCGATTCGAATAATGAGATTTTGTCAGAGACCAAAGCTACACTGCTCCGCTGCAGCATACCACTGCCACCACACTTGCGATGGCATATCCGGTGCCCTGTTTCCGCTGTCTGATATAGTGCGAGGAGAAAGCGCGTCTGCAGGTTGAAGGGGGTGACACTTTGGCAGCGTAACCGCAGCACAGCTCTAACAATGTCAGGTCTTTGTCACGTCCGCCTGGCCTTAACCCATTTAGGGCACCGAAAGAGAGAGCTAAAGCCAAAGCCAAAGCTGAACTGTGTGAGAATTGAGAGACCGCAAGTTCGTTTGGTCCATAGTTCTGTGATATGTGACCTTCTCTGACATCACTTGCTGTTCAGTGCCAATACAGAGAAGAAAACACTTGAATTTAAATGGCAATTAATGTCAACTAGTGGTATTAATCCAATGCAATCTACACATACAGATATACAGAAATCATGAGGCAATGGTCAATAATCAAGTGTCCAAGTGTTCAGCAAGCGACGAGAAGATTGTATATCATTGGCAATCATTTAATCGACTTGACTTGAATCCCAGCTGCAGTCCGGGTGGCCTCGGGCAATTTATGAGCTCCTTTTGAAAGGGAAATACTAAAGTCTCTGCCACAGTCTAACTGCATTGTCTGTCCGATAAACCACAGAATTCATTTCCTTATAATTTGCAATTCAGTTGGCATTGCGCTTGCGAATTTTGTAGCCACAGGACTCAAAGGGGGTGTGTTTGTGTGTATATCTGTGTGGAATGCCACAAGTAACCCAAGCCATAGTCCATTCAAAAATGTACAGCTAACTTTGATTTATATCTTCAGACTTGAACGGAAATTGCCATTGGAATTGGCATCGGCATTGGGCTACAGAAAACTCTCAACTCAACTTAATTTTGAAACTCAATCCCAAACTCAACTGCTGTTGAGAGTTTACTCTCTATCTACCACTCTCTGCCTCTGTCTCTGCCTTTGTCTCTGTTTGAACGATGCAAATTATGTGGATTATTTGACTTATTGCTGGTGAAATGTTGGCCAAGAAAGCGAGTTCATAATTGGTATTTAACCGACTGTGCAGCAGCAGCAATCGAAGCCTATTTGAAATCAGTACTCTAATGTGCATTTTCCTTGGTATTGTTTTGCAGGCCATGGTACTGCCGCCGTTGGCCAAGTGGCCGTATGAGAATGGATTTACCTTCACCACATGGTTTCGCCTGGATCCCATAAATTCGGTGAATATTGAGCGCGAGAAGCCCTACCTTTATTGGTAAGTACCATCATTTTCATCATATAAATCCTTTGGTATTTGAATTACTTGATTTTTGTGCAGCTTTAAGACCTCCAAGGGCGTGGGCTACACGGCGCACTTTGTGGGCAATTGTCTGGTGCTCACATCCATGAAGGTGAAGGGCAAGGGCTTTCAGCATTGTGTCAAATATG
The DNA here is from genome assembly GCF_008121235.1 of Drosophila subobscura. Lineage (NCBI taxonomy): Eukaryota > Metazoa > Arthropoda > Insecta > Diptera > Drosophilidae > Drosophila > Drosophila subobscura. Next base: position 2,511,739 of record NC_048530.1, read on the forward strand.
AGTTCCAGCCGCGAAAGGTACGAAATATCTTTGCCATCATTTACCATCTGCCATGATTATTATAATTGTTTCCTTTTTGTAGTGGTATATGATTGCCATTGTGTATATATACAATCGTTGGACGAAAAGCGAAATCAAGTGCCTCGTTAATGGACAGCTGGCCTCTTCGACCGAAATGGCCTGGTTTGTTTCCACAAACGATGTGAGTAGATCCTATCCTGCATCGAAATCTGAATCATTTACATTTTTAAACTTATATTTGAATCCCTGGTGCAGCCCTTTGACAAGTGCTATATTGGCGCCACACCGGAGCTGGATGAGGAGCGTGTCTTTTGTGGCCAAATGTCAGCCATTTATTTGTTCAGCGAAGCGCTGACCACACAACAGATCTGTGCCATGCATCGCCTGGGGCCGGGCTATAAGGTATGATACCCCCCCACGAGTCATAAACCCTCATTGAGAACCTCCCCCCTTTGGCACAACTGCACCCCATGAAGCACTCCAACCACTTTGCTTTTGCGCAGCAAGCAAATGTCCTTGTCCTTGTCCATGTTCATGTACAGAAGAATAATGTAATTTGATTTCAATTCTTTTTCTTTTTGCTCTACTCTTTCTCTCTCTTTCTCTTCTGTGTGTCTCTCTTTCTGCCGCACACTCGCTAATACTTGCACCAATCACCAAAACCGAAAATCGACCATCGACCATCGACTATCGAACAAAAAACAGTCGCAATTTCGCTTCGATAATGAATGCTATCTGAATCTGCCGGACAATCACAAGCGGGTGAGTCACTTTCAACTGTTGCCAGCCACGTCGCTGATGGTGGCAGGGGCAGGACTGGGCGTTGGCAGTAGTGGGAGCGGCAGTGGAGCGGCCAGTGGCGGTGCCATCGATGCCGCTGCGGCAGCCGCCAGTGGCCAACAGCAGCTGCAGTTACAGTTTCAGACACTGGCCGCTGAGCAGGAGGCTCGGGCCATTGACTGGTCGGACGAGCGGCTCGATCTGAATGCCGCTTTCGTAAAGATTCGAGCAGTGCTGACCGCACGCAATGCCGTGACGCTGGCCGCGCTACCTGGGGCAGGAGTTGTAGCAGTTGCAGGAGGAGGCACTGCTGCAACAGCCACTGGCGCAGGAGCAGCAGCAGCAGGAGTCAACGACAGCAGCAACAACATCCACGAGGGGGAAGGCCAAGGCCACCCAATCCCAGGCCAGGGACCCACTGGGCCCGCAGCGGACGATCCGCTCGGCCATTTGCACACTGGAAATGCTTCTTTTGGTATTTATATTCACTTTATGATTTGCTTTGTTTTGCTTAATTCTGATTTTCTGATTTCCCAATTTTCCAAATTTTCATTTTGTTGTCGTGTCGTCGTGTCGTGTCGTGCAGACCAATTGCGTCGCATGTCGGTCAGCGTGAGCAGCCAGAGCTCTGGCCAAGCGGCAGGCGGTGCCGACACCGAGGAGGTCAACCAGCTGAAAGCTGTAAGCGAACTTTTATTTTTGCCTTTTTATTTATTATTTCCCATTTTTGTTAAATTCTTGTTAGTTATTTAAGTTGTTTTCTGGCTGTGCCAGTAAGACAAGAAGTTTCTGGGATACACCTACGCCCACACCTAGTGCCAGAGCAATTAAGAATTTATTGGCAGTTTTATGGGGAAAGGGCAGGGGGCAAAGGGCAAGGGAAGCAATCAAATCGATATGAATTTGCTACAAAAGTTTTCGTTTTTGTTGCTGTTTCAGTTTCAGTTTCAGCTTCAGTTTCAGTTTAGCAGTTTTGAAGCATTTTTCTTAGAAGAGAGAGAAACATTTTCATTTTGTGTTAACGGCTTTTTAAAGTTTCCTTCAAGAGGGGGGAATTTTATGGCTCCAAGAATGCCTCGAGATGGAAGTAAATGTAGCGTAGACTTTCGCAGGTGCACGGCACTCCCTCCCTCCCGCTCGCTCGCTCGCTCGTAGACAAAGCCAAATGTAAGGCGCTCTCCCTCCCTCTGTATTCTCTACACTCCTAGTAGATTGTTTGGGAAATCTTTTGGGCGCGCATGTTCCATATTCCGTGGCACACACAGAGCGAGAACAGTGCCCCACACATTTGTATGCCTTGTTCCACATTCACGGCCCGAAACAGAGTCGTTCTGTGCCGTGTCGTTGCCATTAAACCAACACAACGCACGAGCCCACCTACCTGCCTGGGCAGGGGCATTATGCCATTTGCTACCTTTCAACGTGTGGAGTGTTGGGAAGTGTTGGGAGCAAGGAGGAGTGTTGGGAAGTGTTGCGAGTGCGGGGAGTACTTTAGTTATTTTGAATGTTGAGTTAATGGAATGGGAAAACACACACAAACACACACACACACAGAAGAGTACACAAATTGCGCTTTTAACGGGAAGTACCATGTAGCATGGAAGTACTTCCATGTCGGGGAGGGGTTCTAAGTAAAGCTTCAATTTATAGTGGTTTCAACATGAAGGGACATGCCATCAGAACAGGGGCAAACTTGCAGATGTTTTTAGATTGATACTCATTATGTTTTTGCCTTGTATTTGCTTATTATTTTTGGCTTGGTTCTGTCGCTTCTGTGTTCCCCTTCATGTTGCTTGGTTAATTTCTGTTTCCCGTTTCCGTTTCGCAAAAAGAAGTATTTTTAGCAGCCAAATCCAGCAAATCCAACCAAGCCAGCCAGCAAATATAATAACTATAACTATAGTACATACAACATGCATAAATACATATACATATATGTATAATGAATATAAATAATAATAATGCCACACACGAGCACCAGCTTACCATCACCCGCGCACACAAAACCACCAAGCCACCAAACCACACACCATGCCTCTGGCCTATGGACGGTCTGTGGCTCATGGCACCCAAAGAAAAAATAGAAGAAGAAGGCCGTAATGCACCAGCAACAGAAAAAGCAAGAGGAAAAATCAAAGAGAAAAAACTCAACGAGTTCGAGCAAGTGGAGTAAATGCATCGATGCGTGTTGTAAATAAATAGAAATACAAACATATATAAATGTGTACAAGGAGTAGTATATTTATATGTACATACAGTACATAGTACTGTACAGTGCCGTCCATTTGTATATGTAAAGCTATAGACAAAGCCCAAGTAAAGCACAGTGCCATGACCAGACCAAGCCCCACCACACCACAGAGCATATCTTCTCGCGTGGGTGGGAAGAGGAGCAGTGGCTGGTCGTGGTGGGTCGTGTCCTAGTCCTAGTCCAAATGCTCGACGGAGCACTGTCCACTCAATACATTTTACTGAAGGCCATTCTAATCCCTCCCCCTCTCCACTCTCCACTCTCCCCTCTCCCCTCTCCCGCACAGGTGCTGTACGATGGAAAACTATCGAATGCCATTGTCTTCATGTACAATCCAGTGGCTACCGATGGCCAGCTCTGTTTGCAGTCATCCCCCAAGGGAAATGTATCATATTTTGTCCACACGCCGCATGCGCTGATGCTGCAGGTAAGTAAACACAGAGTGCCACACCGGACAGGGACTGTTGCGGATACGGATTGGAGGGGCAAGTTGTCCGTCCGTCCATCCTCCGTCCTCCGTAAACATAAATTCCATGCAGAACATTTTACGACACGAGCGCATGCCTTGGCATTTCTTATTAGCTTTGGGTCATGGCTCTAGTGGGCTGCCCTCTAAGCTTCCTGTAGTTCCTGCAGGACACGGCAGTCCGTTGGGCGGACACAAAATTATTCAATAAATTTTGTAGTAATTTCCTGCACAAACAAACTCGAGTCATAAGACATAAGGCCCAGGTAGGACAGGGCCAATCGATGAACGAGGAACGGAGAACGTGTCGCCGACCCCATATCTGGGTGGACGACAGCTTAGGCGATTACCGGGGGCGACCAGACTAACCATATTTACCGGGTGACAAGTGACCGGCCGGGGAGGCAGGTGCAAAGGCGGATGATTAAATTGAAATTTGCTTTTGCAGGACGTTAAGGCGGTGGTCACGCACTCGATACACTGCACCCTTAACTCGATTGGCGGCATCCAGGTGCTGTTCCCGCTGTTCTCGCAGCTGGATATGGCCCACGAGGGCATCGGGGACATCAAGCGGGATCCCTCTCTATGGTGAGTAATCGACACGAACTCTGAACGAAAGCATGCAATGCCCCTAACTACTCTACACAGCTCCAAGCTGCTGGGTTTCATCTGCGAACTGGTGGAGACATCGCAGACGGTGCAGCAACATATGATCCAGAATCGTGGCTTTCTGGTCATCTCGTTCATGCTGCAGCGCTCCTCCCGTGAGCATCTCACGCTGGAGGTGCTCGGCTCGTTCCTCAATTTGACCAAATATCTGGTCACGTGCCTGTCGGCCAACAGCGATCTGCTGCTCAAGCAGGTAAGAGCCTCCGCGCCCGTCCAAGCAACAATCAACAACCCCGCAACCATCTCTCATGACTCTCACCCTTATTCCATTTGTATTACGTATCTATAATTTTAAATATTTTGCCTGCGTATGTTAGAACATAAGAAGGGATCCAATCAATCAATCACAGCCAGAACGCGCGCTCTATCAACTATTAATGGACCACGCTGCATATGCCCAATGCGTTTGCCAGAGCATGTTTACTGATAACTGATACTGTTGAATGTCGTTTAATGTCGTTTAAGGACTATCATTACTATATTATGTCTTTATGATGTACAAATATCTACACCTAAGTTCGATCTAAGTTGAGCGTGGGATGGGGGTTAGCATGTGAAGAGCCCCCAACTTTGAGCCACCGAATGATGTTTGATGATGTTTTGCGCATTTGAATTGAACATTATGTTATATGTTTTTTCCCATACACACACACACACAACCCAAGCCGTTAACCCGTTAACCCGTTAACCTATTGCCCCTGCCCATACCGAACCCATTCGAATGCTTGGCGAATGAATAACAACTCGAAATGATATGCCAATTCTGCTTTCTATTTTTACATATTTATTTATGTGTATTTAAACATGATATCTATCTATATTATGATACTACTTATCTCTATCTATTGCACTCACTGTGTTTTGCCTTTTGTTGATGATGATAATGATGATGATGGTGATGATGATGATGGTTATTGATGATAATGATAATGATGGCGCACACAGTTGAACACAGGCCTGCGTAATCCTTTCAAAAAAGTAAACACAACCGTAAACAAATGCTCACATTTCTCGTTTTATAAGTAACTGCACTTGAAAATCTCTTAAGCAAATAACCCTCTCCACTATACCACTCTCTGTATACTCTTTTATACACACACATACCCTAGGCCAGCTTACCCTGCCTCGTATACTACTTAAACCACTATATGTTTAATGTTTGCTTTGCGCCTTTGTCTGGCTGTGTATTGGCTGGTACAATGTTGGGGGAAGCTGCTCAAGTGTGGGTTAATCCGCAATCCGCATCTGCTACGACTTAACCCGATTTCTGCCCAAAACAAAGAGGCATAGAAACACAGACAGGCACAGGCGCAGGCAACCGTCTCTCTGCTAGGAGAACGCATATCCTTATGGCCTCGTTTACTTCCACTGCAAAGTGGGAAGCGGCACAGAGTCGGTTGTTTCAACTTTTTAATTTTATTTTGAGTTTACCAGCACTTACCACCAACACTGTTTTAACGCTTTCCAGCACTACTTTGCATGACTTTCGCATGCTTTTATCGCGCACTGCTTGAGCTTGAGAGTTCGCCTCTCTTCTCGTTCCATCTTGAATTGGCTACAAAACTGCTACTCATTCTTTCGTTACAATTTCGATTGTGTAATTTGTGTTCCATTCCATGGCGTTCTGCTTGCTTGTGCTTGCATTATCGCTTCGCTTTCAGATTAATCCAAATTGAATACTTCTCTTAGCCAAAATCAGCAATCAGGCAACAAACCCAATGCTAGAAGATAAAAAAGAAAACAAATAGCAAAAATAATAAAAATGAACGTGCAACATTAATATGAATAAACTACAATTTAAATGTCTTCTTCTACTTTTGTCTGCTCTCTCTCTCTCTCTCTCTCTCTCTCTCACTTTCACACTCTCTCTTTCTCTCTCTCTCTCTCCCTGCGCTGTTTTTCACGCTCTTCGCCACCGCCTACACGACCCCACCAACACACAAACACACACAAACACATTCACGAATCGCTTGCTCATTGCGCAAAAACCCGTTTCCATAACCCACTTTGCCACTTCGTTTGTGGTGTAATCGCTTATCGATCAATACAAACTTTCGATTCGCATCAACAAAACACACACACGTATTAATAATTTCAATTGCAACAACTACAACTGATCTAAACTATAAATAAACTACAACATCAACATGAACAACAACCAGTTCTACCAGGTGAAGCTCAACTCTCGATTTCTGTCTACCAAGAATTGCCTTTGAAAACTATATCGAATGTTTCTATTTTCTGTTTTCCGTTTCCGTTCCACCGTTCATTCCGTTTCGTATCCGTTTCATTTTGTTCGTGTACTGCGTGTCTGTTGTTAACGTAATTTGTTGAACATCATTTGTATAGCTCCGCACACACAGACACACTTCACCGCCACCATATCACATTTCATTCGTGTATCGTGTGCATCTCGTGGAGAGTGTCTGTATCTTCCCCAATGAGATGCATTAGCGTCCATGTGTGTATTATATAGCCAACTCATTTCATTCGATTACGTATACTTTCCTCATTCCTTACACCTCGCTTCTTACCCAACCCGTGCCCAAGTCAATGTCGAATCACAGTGCCACAGGAAAAACCACATAATCTTATCAACTGAGAGGGATAACCTCAGGTTTAAACCTCAACCGCAGACTCTCAACTCTCCATCCATCTGTAGCCGCAGCTTATTCGCAAACCCACCCAACACCACCCAACCCCACCCGTAGCATATTCCCGTCATTCTCCCACGTCCCTTAGTCAATTTGCTCAATGTGTCATTTGGATAATTGAGAGAAGAGTTGTGTTCAGGCACCGCATCGCACCATCCTAATTGATCCACCATCAATCCACTCACCCCATCCGTACTACAACTCGTTTATCTGTTCATCCTATCGACCCACATCCACAGACAATCCCTTTGCCAACACAAAATGAATAATACAATAAACAGAGAAAAAAGAAAACTGTACTGAATATTGCACTCGTACTAGTACTTACATATATTTTTCCGTGGCACCTTTCGAGCTGAAAATAAAAACTCTACATTCGGTGCAGAGCTTTTTAATTGGGAAACTTCTGTTGCTGCCGTCCGTAACGTACACGTGAGCGGGTTGACAGCAGGAGGGGGGCGAATGGGGGCTGGGATAGTGGATTTTTCGGAAGGGCCCTGATGTTGCATTGTGGTCTGAGCCATGGCAACAGCTGTAGCCGGGTGCTGTAGCTGTAGCTGTAGCTGAAGCCGGGACGAACATTGTTTTTGACAATCCAACAAGTTGAAGCGAGAGCTTAACAAGTTTTGTTTGCAGCTGAAGCTCCGGGGCCGAAGCTGATAAATGAAATTAAAGGGTAAAAGTTGCCTTAATTGTACGGATTAACCCCCTCAGATATTCGACTTACTTTAATGCACTTTATTGAGTGAACTTTTATTTTTGATACAAAAAGCTGAGCTGCTTAAATGGGGAAAACTTCCTTATCTATTAATTATCGACTGAGTTTGCAAGGCTGTACGTTTGGGAGTTTGTGAGAGCCATTAATTTCCATCATTTCATCATCATACTGTAGCAGAACAAACTCCAATCTCTGTGAATCCCCAATGCCTCGATACATTAATGGGCTAATAAACGATTTAGTCTTACATTTTAGCTCTACATTAGCTTTAATGTTAGCTTTAGCTTTAGCCTTAGCCTTAGCTTAGTTTTAACCCTACAATCCTTGAATTTAACTTACAACTTGAAATCCTAATCAAAAGAAATATTTTTAAACTACTGGAATGCCCAATTGTTTCGTTTCGTTTCATTTCGTTCCGTTGCGTTGCGTTCCATTCCGTTCGGTTGCGTTGGACTTGATTTCGTGTCCAACTTTCGTTTTATGTTCGTTCGTTGATTGATTGCCCGTGTTTGCTGCATGTGTTATCCAAACAATATGTTGTCCATCCTACTACTACTACTCCCCCTTAAAATATAAACCCCCCAATCAACATCAACAACAACTCAACAACAACAACTATGACTACAACAACAACGACAACCAAATAAAAATATATATTAAAAAAACCCAAACCGAAACTCATGTTAACCGTATGTATACCAATGAAAAAAAAAACCAAAAATAAATTTAACTCATAATCTCTAAACGCACCCATAAACTATCCCATATGATCCACACCTCTCTTTTGAAACCTATCCTTTGTGTGTATTTTACATCCTAACTACTTATTCGTAACATGCATTTTGTTGTAACTCTCGTAACACTCGCTCGTCTTACTCGCATTTCTTACTTTCTGAGCAAAACTCTGTTTTGTACTCGCTGTACTCGCTGTTCTCTCTGTGTTAACGATGTGCAACGAGTACTATCGATTACTCAAAACGATTATCCATACGATGCGAGGGCAGCATTAGTTACTTGACTAATTTTGCGCAGTTGTTCTGTTTCTCGTTTCTCACGTGGCAGCTGCTCGACCACGTGCTGTTCAACCCAGCACTGTGGATCTACACGCCGGCGAATGTGCAGGCGCGACTGTACTCCTATCTGGCCACCGAGTTCCTCAGCGACACTCAAATCTACAGCAATGTGAGACGCGTGAGCACCGTACTGCAGACAGTGCACACACTCAAATACTACTACTGGGTGGTGAATCCACGTGCCAAGAGCGGTATCATACCCAAGGGTCTAGGTGAGTTTTGGATCAGACACACACAGAGCGACAGAACCCTTAGGGAATGTTGTTGTTTCATGCAATTTTTTAGATGGACCGCGTCCCGCGCAGAAGGATATACTGGCCATCCGTGCCTACATCCTGCTGTTCCTCAAGCAACTGATAATGATCGGCAACGGGGTCAAGGAGGATGAACTGCAGAGCATACTCAACTATTTGACCACAATGCATGAGGTGAATAAAACCTTGGGTGGGAAATTTACATGGACAACTGAGTAATATTCTGTTGACCTTAGGATGAAAACCTGCACGATGTGCTGCAGATGCTCATCTCATTGATGTCGGAGCATCCCAGCTCTATGGTACCTGCCTTCGATGTGAAGCACGGTGTTCGCAGCATCTTCAAGCTGCTGGCGGCCGAAAGTCAATTGATACGCCTGCAGGCCCTCAAGCTCCTTGGGTTCTTCCTGTCGCGCAGCACACACAAGTAAGTGGATGGGAATGGGGAACTGGGAAAGGGGAACACAACAGATAGGGACAATTATGTGTCAGGGTCCAGTGTCCAGTGTCCAGTGTCCGATACAGTTAATCGTTGGAGTGTCTCCCTACACAATTTCCCATGCATAAATGTACCGATTACTGTATCGAGCAATCGTGTTTCTGCCTTATCCCTTATCCTAAGCGTAAACTCTTCCTCCCTGGCTAGGCGCAAGTACGATGTGATGTCGCCCCACAATCTCTACACGCTGCTGGCCGAACGGCTGCTCCTCTACGAGGAGTCACTGTCCCTGCCCACCTACAATGTCCTCTACGAGATCATGACGGAGCACATATCGCAGCAGATTCTGTACACGCGCCACCCAGAACCAGAGAGTCATTATCGCCTCGAGAATCCAAGTAAGTACTTAGCCCTAGGTACCCCCGAATCGCATTGCCATCCCCCAATTCGTTGATTGTATAACCAAACCACAAACACTTTCCAAAATCCAGTGATACTGAAGGTGGTGGCCACACTGATACGACAGTCGAAGCAGACCGAGTCGCTAATCGATGTGAAGAAGTTGTTCCTGCAGGACATGACGCTGCTGTGCAACAGCAATCGGGAGAACCGTCGCACAGTGCTGCAGATGTCCGTGTGGCAGGAGTGGCTCATCGCGATGGCCTACATCCATCCAAAGAACAGCGAGGAGCAAAAGATCAGCGACATGGTCTACTCGCTCTTCCGCATGCTTCTGCACCATGCGATCAAGCACGAGTATGGCGGCTGGCGCGTCTGGGTGGACACTCTGGCCATCGTCCATTCGAAGGTCTCGTACGAGGAGTTCAAGCTGCAGTTTGCCCAGATGTACGAGCACTATGAGCGCCAGCGCACGGACAACATTACAGATCCGGCCCTGCGCCAAGCCCGTCCAATCAGCACGATCAGCGGCTGGGAGCGCGAGGAGCTGCAGCAGCAGCAGAACGGAGGCGGAGCTGGAGCACCTGTGGCTGCCATTCAGAGCCAGGCTGGAAGCACGGTACCAGCTGTGAAGGGTGCCGTGTCTATAGCCTCGCTGGAGGATGTGGCCGCTGTCGTCGAGGAGGAGGACGAGATGGAGGAGGAGACCGTCGAGGAGCTGGAGAGCTTTGAGCTGCCTGTCGATGAGGAAGCAGATACCCAGGACACCGCAGATCCCGAAGGTGAACGCGAACGTGATTCCTCTCTCCGCCCCGGCAGCGCTGACGGAGCTGAGGCTCCAACGGCGGAACAGGAGCTGCCAGCAATGGCACCGAGCACCAAGTCGGTCATTGCCAACATTTCCGATGTGTACAACGAGCAAATCAAAACGGACGAAGCGCTCCAGGCCACGGCCACGGCCACGTCCACGTCCACGTCCACTCTGGCGCCAGCGCCAACCTGCAATGGCAGCCTCGAGACGGAACAGGACTCGGAGTCTGACCAAGTTCAGGTAAAGTTGCAGGAGAAGCCACAGTCAGAGCTGGAACCTGCGATGGGTGGCCAGGCGGCGCTCAGGGAAGCCCTGCAGCTTGGCGATGACATGGATGTGGAGGAGCTGGAGCTGGCCACGGCCAGGGATTCACTCGATGTGGAGCAGCATGTTGCACATGTTATGCAGTCCTCCGAGGCGGCGCTCAACGACTGCAAGCTGGTCATGGACGAGGCGCTGCAGGAGGCCTCCTCCGTGTTGAAAGACGAGGAGATTGAGCTGGCCGTCAACGAGGTTGTCCAGGGTGTACTCAACAACGAGAAGAAGTCCCAGGAGCAGCAGAAGCAGCAGCAGCAAGAGCAGCAGGTGCCGGTGGAGCCGCAGGATAATGTCAGTCTGCTGAATAGCAAGAATTTGCTCAACAACAATTACAACAACAACAACAATCCCAGTCCCAGCGAAGAAGAGATCAACACAACCACCACCACCAGCACCACCACCACCACCAGAGTCGCAGCGGATGGCGAGGCGGATGGGGAGGCTGCGACGGAAGCGGAGGTCAATGCCAACGAGATCAGCACAGCCACGCCTCTCCAGCCGAGCGAGTGTCCTGCTGCAGATAAAGCGAAAACGGTAACGGTAACGGAAACGGAAGTGGCAGCCGCCAGTCCGAGCCCCACGCTAGAAGCAACCAATCAAAAGACTGAAGAAGCAGCCAACAAGCTGAACAATAACGAGAAAGTCGAGCAGCCAGAGAGCAGCCAGGAGAGCAGCTCCACGCCAGAGATCAGCGTCAGTCCGGACACGGACACCACCACAGAGCCGGAGATCGAGGAGAACAATCTCCTGTTGCAGTTGGCTGAGCCCGAGGCGGAGTCCGTGTCCGATCGAGTGACAGCTGCCGAGCCAAGTGACGATCTGGTGGAGCTGGCAGTGCGCGACATTGTGGAGCAGCTGATCGAGCAGGTGATCGATGCCACAGCAGCGGCAACAGATGCAACAGATGCGAGAGATGCTCCAGTCAAAACCAAAACCGAGACGGAGACCAACAACAACGAGCTGCCAGCCGCCAAAGAAGCGGCAGGGGAAGCGGAATCGCAAGCCACCGCCATCCAGGCCGTGCCTCAGGAGGAGAAACCCCAGGCGGAGGAGTCCGCCGAGAGTGTGGCTGCTGCCGCCGAAGAGATTGTCCACGAGGTGGTGGAGGCTGCGCTATTCCTGGCCCAGGAAACCCAGCAGGCAATCCCTGAAGAAGCAGCTGCACCCGAAATAGAAATTAAAATGGAAATCGAATCGAAGGAGCATGTAACGGCCATTGTCAGCGAGGTGCTGGACACACTGGTCGAGGAGACTGTGAAGGCGGTGGGCGAGACCTTCAATGTTAATGTCAACGTCAACGTGAGCAAGGTGGAGGCCTCAGAGCAGACGACCCAAACCTCGCCGGCACCGCCAGAGGAGCAGCCCGAGGAACAGCAGCAGCAGCAGGCCGCAGCAACAGTAGCACCCACGCCCGCACGGGTCAAGCCCATGGAGGTGGACTCGACAACACAGACAACGCCAAAGAATGAGGCTGGGGTGGGAGTCAGCAGCAACGCTGCGCTGTTGGCCCAGGAGGAGGTGCAGCTGCAGGAGGAGGAATCCCAGACCGGGGAGCAGGTGGAGGACTGTGAGGAGCAGTCGTCGGGAATCGACGGAAATGCACAGTCTCTCGAGTCCAGTCACTACGGTAAGTGGGAGATTGGTCCTATCCTTTGCACCTCATACTATATTTCCCTCTTCCCTCTTGTAACTCAGCGAATCCAGCCAGTGGAGAGGCAAAGCTGCAACAGCAGCAGCAACCGCAACAGCAACAACAGCAGCAACAACAGCAGCAGCAGCAGCAGCAGCCGCGCTCAAAGTCGGGATCGACACGGCCGATGTTCAGTCCCGGACCGACGCGACCGCCTTTCCGTATACCGGAATTCAAGTGGTCGTACATCCATCAGCGTCTGCTCAGTGATGTGCTCTTCTCGCTGGAGACCGACATTCAGGTGTGGCGCAGCCACTCCACCAAGAGCGTCCTCGACTTTGTCAACTCCAGCGAGAATGCCATCTTTGTGGTGAACACGGTGCATTTGATCTCCCAGCTGGCCGACAATCTGATCATCGCCTGTGGCGGCCTGTTGCCTCTTTTGGCCAGTGCCACATCCCCGAATGTAAGTGGAAACATAAACATAAACATAAACCCAAACCGTTCCCGCGAACTGATTGCCAACGAATTGTTTGCAGTCGGAGCTGGATGTGCTGGAGCCGACGCAGGGAATGCCCCTGGAGGTGGCCGTCTCCTTCTTGCAGCGTCTGGTGAACATGGCCGATGTCCTGATCTTTGCCACCTCGCTGAACTTTGGCGAACTGGAGGCCGAGAAGAACATGTCCAGCGGCGGCATACTGCGCCAGTGTCTGCGCCTTGTCTGCACCTGTGCCGTGCGCAACTGCCTAGAGTGCAAGGAGCGCACCCGCTACAATGTGGGCGCCCTAGCGCGTGATGTGCCCGGTGCGGCGCATCTGCAGGCGCTCATTCGTGGTGCTCAGGCATCGCCAAAGGTGAGTACTCCGCGCTACAACAAGTGAGCGAGAGAGAGAGAGAACTAATACTAATACTAATACTAATCGGTGTCATTGCACCACACAGAACATTGTGGAATCAATCACTGGTCAATTATCGCCCGTCAAGGATCCCGAGAAGCTGTTGCAGGACATGGACGTGAATCGCTTGAGGGCCGTCATCTACCGTGATGTGGTAAGTGGAGACACACACTCACGACGCACCACGATAACCATGACCCCCCATTGTATTGTGGCTTTGTTCCTTTCCCTTTTGTGCAGGAGGAGACAAAGCAAGCGCAGTTCCTCTCCCTGGCCATTGTCTACTTTATCTCCGTGCTGATGGTGTCCAAGTATCGTGACATTCTGGAACCACCAGCTGAGCCACAGATCCAGCGGCAGTCGCCGGTGCTGCAGCGCACCTCTGGAGGCGGTAAGTCACCCATAACCCCGACCACCACAAATAGGGCTATACAAATAGTATAAATACTCCATGGCCCATAAAGACTACTATCAAATATTCTGCCATAGGTGGGATGTCCTACCTGCCAGTGTGGAGAAGTGTGGGGACCTCAAACTGAAACTGTTTTCATTTCCGTCTCATTTCATGTTCGTTTTCGTTTTCCTTTCTTTTTCGTTGCGTAACACTTGTGTTGTCTTCGGTTGCGTCTCTTGCCTCGTTTCCTCTTCATTTTCCATTCGTTTCGTTTCCGATTTTGCTGCACCAAAAACTTCACTCGTTTATTGTTTTCTACTTTCGATATCTGTACAAAAAATCCAACCATAATCTAATCTAATGTCTCTCTCTACTCATATATATATATATACATATATCTGGCTCTGTTTCGATTCGGCATTACTTTCGTTTCGTTCCTCTCGTATCATTTGGTTGCGGCTTGTTTCGCTTTGGTTTCTGTGCGTTTCCTTTTTACCGTTTTTGTTTGGTTTTGTGAACAGCTAAACGAACGTTTATTCTGGTAGATGCCACATGACCTATGAAAATATGTTAGCCACCCACCCAACCACTCCTTCTGAAGCACATAAAGACCGCACCGCACCGCACATTGTCCACGGTCCACAAACCTCCCACCCAGACACCCAGAGAGAGCCCCCCCTATGATGTGCGTGTGTGTGTGTGTGTGTGTGTGTTAGTCCAATCCATCCACAATCAACCAAAATCCTTCCACTTAGGAGCACTCCCTGCGACGAAACATTCCTTATCCCAAGCCACCCACCCATCCATACTTTTTTAAGCCTCTCTCTCTCTCTATATATATATACATATATATCTACATACATACATATATAATCACCTAGTCGTTAAGCATACACATTCGTTGATTAGCCAGCCCTATGTCGACCCACCCAAAAAAAAAAAAGCAACGAGAACTCATATCTGTCCATTGTTGGAGATACTATTCGGTTTTATGTTTCCTTTTCTTTGTTCCGTTTTCCGATGATTTCATTTCACGCTGCTTTTTCGGATTTATTGTACCAAAAAACAAACAAAACAATCAAATAAAAAAACAAACAATAAATAAAAACAAAAAAATGGAATAACAACAACAAAAATTATTTATAAAAAAAAACAATACAAAAACATCATTGCCCGGCCTCTCGCCGCTTCTACAAAAACACGCAAAATCCGTATCCCTGCCCGCCATTCCCTCCCACAAAATGTGTGTGTGTGTAAATAAACAACAACGATATTTAATCACGATTACCATAACGATAACCGATAATCGATAGAAGCCGCCAGTGCGCGTCCTCTGTTTCCGCAATGGTCGCACCATGTCTACCCGCAATTCCTGCCCGAATCGCATCAGAATCATGTTGCTCCCGCCTCCAACATGCAACACCAGCAGCAGCAACAACAGCAGCAACAGCAACAGCAACAGCAGCAACACTACTACCACCAGCAGCAGCAGCAACAGCTGCAGCAACAACAGCAGACAAGCCATAACCATAGCCACCATCACACGAGTATGACGGCTGCCTACTACCAGCAACAGCAGCAGCAGCAGCAGCACACAGCAGCAACACAGCAGCAGCAGCAGCTTGGTGGAAACATCTCGCCCACACCCTTGGCCACGCACTCGAGCAGCTCGTCCGCAAGCTCGACGGCCACCTCGCAGCCGGCCTCAAGCTCATCGCTCTCCTCGCTGGCCTCCCAAAGCCATCAGCAGACGCACCGGCAGCTCCACAAGCAGCAGCAGCAACACTACCATCCACACCAGCAACAGTCCCACTATGGACTGATCAATGGTCACCAGCAGCAACAGCAACAGCAACAGCAGCAGCAGTTGAATGGGAAGCTGTACGGAGAGAATGGATCGACAGCTGGACATTATTCGCATCCGCATCCTCATCCGCATTCGCACGCTTACGGCATGCGCAACGGAGAGACAGCCACACAGCAGAATGGATTGACGGAGTACCAGATGCCTGGAGGAGCTGCAGCTGCAGCAGTTGGAGGACAGTTGGTGAATGGCCATGCCACGACTGGTGGCAACAACAATAATGCCAACATGATGAACAACATGCGGAATCTGAGAAACGGCCACAGTGCTGCGGCCACACCATCTGCTACTGCTGCGGCTGGAGCTGGTGCTGTGGTTGGGGCAGGAACTGGAGCTGGAGGCGGTAACATGAGCAACATGAATATGAACATGGGCATGGGAATGGGCATAGGCATGGGAATGGGAGGAGATGGTGGTGTTGGCGTAGGCGTAGGCGTAGGCGGAGGCGTGGCGTATAAGACAAACGCCATAAACAATAATTACCGCTACAATGGACAACGCACCAACGCATCCGTTTCCGGCTCTGGAACAGGTATCGCTCGCTCGAGTGTTTTGTAGAGTAGTTTGTAATGTCACGCTCTCTCGACTCTCTCTCTCTCCCTCTGTATCTCTCTCTGTATCTTTATCTATGTAACTGTATCTTGTATTTTGTATCTCTATCATTAAACTACAATTACCCGTCGCCCCCTATTATTTAGTATTTAGATTGTAGCGAGTAATTTTCATTTAGATTTCCGTTCAGTTCTACTGCGTTCCGTTTCTTTCCTCACCTTAGCTGCCTTATCGTTTCCTTATCGCTAATCCTTATCGTTTCTGTGTTTTGTGTCTAGCCAATGTTCCGTTCCTTCGGTTATCCGTAGTCCGTTATATCCGTAGTCCGTATCTACTAGTAGTTATTCGTAGCTCTTTTGTGTGTGTCTCCTCTGTAGTCTCAATCTTTTTTCTGCCAATTCTGTTTTACAATTGTGTGTGTGTGCTAGCACCCGTTATGTGTATGTGTGTTTGCGAGTGTGGGTTGTGGGTTTTTTACGCATTTCTTGTACATAATATCTCAGAGATAATTTTTATTTTCATTTGTGTGGAGTGTTTTTTTGTCTGTTCTGTTCTTAGTTATCGCTCTCTCCCGCTCTCTATCGCAAGCTCTGCTAATAACATCTCCCCTGCCTTAGCAATTCCCCCCGGCGCTCATTCAGTGGCATTCCTCAGACCCCAAGGCGCATTAAATATTGAATTATTTCCGTGGTTGATCAACCCCAGCCAACATCCCCTACCTTGAATTAATTTAACCTTCGATGGCCCCCTTTTATTATTAACATTATTATCGCTCTTAAGCATATTTAAGTGCATAATCCATCTCGTTTTGACCTGAGGACTGCTGAATGGGGGGAGCTCACATTTAAACCCCACAATTTTTCCCCGTGACTCTTCCGGCTTAATCAGAGTGTTTTTTCCCTACCCCTCAGCTTGGTCTTTTGTCTTCTTGCTTGCAGCTTTTCTCGGTTTCTCGCATTCTTCGATTTTTGCCGGGGGTTTTTCTCTCAGATTTCCCCTGTGGTTGCACCTTACTACATATTCGTACATACATTTTCTTTTATTGAAATTCGGACACTTTTTCAGCTTGAAGATGGAAGTGAAGTCTAGTCCTCGTTTTTGGTATTTATCGTTTGTCTAAAAAACTATTTACAGCTTTTAGCTTGTGGGAAAACTTCTTCTAATTGAAATAATGTAGTGTGTATGTGTGTGCATGTGTGTTTGTGCAATGTAATGCTCTGCTGTGGCAGCTTCATGTGGGATAGAAATAGGCAAAAGGGAAACAGGCTAGGGGCTAAGGGGGATACGTTATCCAAATTTGCTTTTAAAAACTGCAATCTATCTTTGTAACACCCCAACACATACACATACGCACACACCCACATATCAGACTAGAAGTTTTTACCAGTCTCTCTCTCTCTCTCTCTCATTCTCTATTTCTATCCATCTTTCCATCTCTTTGTTTCGCTCTGTCTGGCCTTCTTTCTACTCTGTTGGCTCGTCATTTTCATGCTGTCAGCGGACATTTTATTTCATTTATCTTCATTTGCAACATACGCACACACACACCCACACACACACACACACATGCACACATACAATCGGGTTGGGAGCAGACTCAGAGGCCATCGGGGGCCACTCTGATAATGTTTCGCACTCTCGCTCCACCCACATCAAAATTATCCGCCGCCCCGCGCCCGGTCCCATCAGCACTGGCAATGAAACAGAATTCGTTAATTTTACATTTTATGAAAATGAATTACATGAAAATTATACAATTTTCCCATTCAGACCAGCGACCGTGTGTGCTAGTATGGGGCTTGTATGTTTTTGTGTGTGTTTGTGTGTATGTGTGTGTGGCTGGGCGCATAAAACATTTCGCAGGCAGGCCATAAAATGGTATTCGGCACGCCTGCATTTTAAAAATTGCCATTGGACATGGTCCGAGCCACGCAAATGGAAAAGGGACAACCAAATCCCCCACCAAACCCCCGCCACAGCAGAAAACAGAGCATCAAAAAATATGGAGAAGGTGCGGCGAGCAAGAGGCTAAACGGACAAGGGAGTACCCTGTAGCATCAGAGATTATTGCATCTTGATAGAAAGAATACTCAGATGCAAGTATTTTATTTAATACATTAATCATTGCTTTCGGATGAGCGCTCGAGCATGCATTTCAGAATTTGCACATTGATCGATCAATCGACCGCTCAAGCACGAATGAAATGGGTTCGATAGCAAACCCAAGAAAGGAATAGATAGCCTGGAAATCTCATTCTAGGGTAGCAACACCAACACGAACAGCAACAGCATTCCCATTACGTTTTTGATGGCAGCGACAAAAATGTAAATTAGTCGCGCCAAAAAACAGGAAAAACGAGCGAAAAAAGCAGCCACGGCAACAACAATAACAGAATGGGGGAAAAACTTTTGGGATAATTTATGAAAGCAGAAAACGAGAGAACAAAGCGTAGGGGAAAAAATGAAAATGAAATGCGACGAAGAACCAAATTAAGAAAAAAAATATGTATGAACTGCGAAGGAAAACAGTTTGTACAACTGCTGGAACCGATAACACGTTCGGAGTTCTGTTCAAAAGTAATTTGTGGCCAGCACTCTGCCTGTATGTGTGGGCGTGGCGGTGCATGAAAATAATTGCAAAATTAAACGAACGAAAAAATAATAAGTAGAAGCAGGAGGTGGAGATGGAATTATGGAGGAGCCGAGACATAATGGATAGAGCGGCCAGCGCGAGTGCAGAAAAGTGTAGCATACTTAATGGGCATTGCAGAGTGCGAAGAGGGACAGGGAAACGGACAGGAACAGGGACTGGCGCCGACAGGAGCACGTGTTACATGGCGACCATTCGCATGTCAGGGACCATCATAAATTTCAATTAAGCCCGGATCAGATCAGACCAGAGCCAACTGTTAAACAAGGTTAATTTGTAGATAAAACCCAGGCAGCCAGGCACAAGTCAGCTGCCGGCAGTCGGCTGCTCCAAAGGGAAAGGAGTTTCACACTTCGCACACTCGAAGTCAGAGATTAGCAAAAACATCCCACAGCCCACACTCTCAGGAAAATTATGAAAGGAGGGAGCACTTTTCGTGGCTAATTCATGCAAATGCTTCCTGCAAATACTTCGCCTCCGCTCTGCTGTACTCTTCCCTCTACCCTATGCCCTGTTCTGCTCTTCCCTGTGTGTGTGTGTGTGTGTGTGTGTGTGTGTGTGAGCCTGTGACTGTGTATTGTGAGTGTCTGCAGAGTGTCTACCTCTTGAGTTCTCCTTGTGTTCTGCTTTTTTTTTGTGTTCTGTGGATTTTTATTCCGTTTGTTCATTTTCCCACCGTACACTTTTACCATTGGAGTTTTCGTGTTGAGTTCTTAGAGTTTCCATTTTGCGTTTCAGTTTTCCTACAGCCTCTCGTGCTACAGTAAATTCTACAGATTTCTACTTTTAGTGATTGTAATCTGATTGTAATCGAATAATCGAAGCAAATACACAAGAAACAGTCTACACACAGCCACAGACACTTTTGTAACTGTTTTGTGGCATGCAACTAATCGTTCCACTCTCTCTCTCTTTTCTCTCTTTCTGTAATTGTGTGCTCGGTCTCTGTAGGTGGACGTCAGATCCAGGACAGCGACTATGAAATTATTGTCGTGGATGAGAACAATCCGTCGGTGCTGGCGGATAATGATTCGCACTCGAGTGGACCGCCATCGATCAAGGTGAGTTTTGTAAGCGGAAATATAATTGAATGAATGACAGAGTGAAAGAATGAATGCTTGATGGAGTGCCTGATTGAGTGCCAGTGCCACAAAGAGGGAGATCAGTCGCATGACTCTACTTTGATGCATGCCACATGTGTCTGTGTGTGCGTGTGCGTGTGCGTGTGTGTATGGCTGTGTGACAGAATATGCTGCGTCGTAAGGATTGTATATTTATAAGAAAAAACAAAAACCAAACTAAACTTCATTTGCATGTGCAACGAAATCGCAACAAACGAAAACCAAAATTATCAAAAATACAAATCGAAAATGTCACAGGCCAACAACCAGACAACAACAACAACAACAGCCCATAATATTAACAACAACAACACTAAGACAACAACAACAACAACAAAAAGTACTACCATTCCGACAGCAGCAGCCGCTGCAACAACAACCACAACAACAACAATTAAAATCCAACAACAACCATTGTCACCACCAAAGCCAATGGTGCCACAGAAATTACCAAAGGTAACGATGAACAACAACACACAAAAAAAAAAGCAAAACAGTCACAAGAAGTACAGTCCACAGCCACAAAACAACTGCAACAAAAAACCATAGCTTTTGACCGTCTGTAAAATCACCCAAAAATACACTCACTCACCCAGCCACGCACCACTTACTCACCAACTCACCCCGTACTGCCACAGCCACATGCCACTTGCCACATGGCCCACAAACAATTTGAAGCACTGCTACTGTTACTGCCACTAAAGTTCGTCATTGAACCTTGCATTATTATTTTGGTTTTAATTCATTTCATTTCGTTTCGTTTCGTTTCATTGAGTGCTTTAATTAGTGCCGCACACACACACCCACACACACCCACAAACATTCATTCATCTGTAAATGTATTGATACTGATAGATACTCATAAATATTAATATAGCATATTGTATATATTTTTATTTGCATCAAAAATAAATTGCAATTGATGGTTTCCATTTGAAATGTAGGAGCCGGACTGGCTGCAGCCATAAACCTCGAGCTTCTACTTCGATAGTGCATTTTTCCTAGTACCCTTTAGACTGTTGCAAAAAAGATTGTAAAATTCGCACATATTCAGAGAACGAAAAGAAACTGAGTTTCCATTGAAAAATAATTATGAACCCTTTTGAGATGTGTAAAAATGAATTTCCCGGCAAAGAATTTGCCCCTTTGTTCGTTTTGTTTTTCGATTATCTCTGATTTCATTGGAAATTGGTTTTTGGTGGTTGAATGTACTTGCTCATGAGCTTGCAATTAAATTAAATTCTCTTTTCATTTTGCCATCTCAATCAAGGAATCATTTCACCCATTCACACACCCATACAGCACACTCACACCCGAAGCACACCGCACTCGAGTAGAGGAGCAGGACCCACCGGGCACCGGGCACCACCCAACCATGTCCAGAGCATCCACACTACCACGCAATGGTGTCCGGTGGGGGATGCCCACTGGTCATGTATGTTGTTAGTCAACCGCTGATGTATCCTCATTCTCATCCTAGTTTTTGTTTGTTTTTCTCTGTATATGTCTATGTCTATGTATGAAAGTGTGTCTGTATACATATGTAAGTGTATGTCTGTCTGTATGTATATCCCGTGCAATTAGTGATACATGACTGTGTGTGTGTGTGTGCCACACACTTCTTGGCTTTTACGTATCACATTTTTCGGTAGCCATTGCTTAATGAACTAATACTCACGCATAATTTATTCCCCCCACCCACCACCCCACCACCCATGCGTGTGTCTGGGCTAGTACTAAGTGCAATGCTTTCCCCCTGTCTCTCTCTCTCTCTCTCTCTGCGTCTCTCTGTCTGCAACTACACGCTCCATGCTCAATGGATGCGTGCATACATATATCACAGTTGACAGGAAGAGATAAGAGCTTGCATAGGGACTTGGATCTGGTCTGCGTGGATTGGCGTCCAGTGGATTTTGTATGGGTTTTCGAATTGAATATGGGGCTGTGTTTGTAGTGGTAGGCAGGACATATGGACACACTGTTACGGACATGACGCACACACACTTTTGAGGGCAAACAAAGACGACGATTGATTTCGTGTTGATGACATGCTGCACGCACCACTCTCACTGCCACACGCAACGGAACACAGCAGCAGCAGCAGCAGCAACAGCAACAGCTGACGCAACATGGATATGGGTGTCATGGGCCTCACATTTCCACATTTCACATTCAATCCGACAAAATACCCACCTCCACCTACCCCACTTACATTTTGTGGGGGCATGCGACGTGCGTGTGCAGCGCGTGCCGCTGACATTCTGTTGTATTTGACAGTTGACATTTGTCAAACGCTTTACAAAATTTGTCACATGCCCCACTCCCATCCGTTCCAACTCATGCGTGATCCATTCCGGGCATTCCGCCACGTTCCCATTGCCATTCGGATGAGTCGAATTTCGAGGTAATGGTTCGGGTTTTTTTGGGTTGTCGGTGCGAAATCTGGACTACTTTTATGCAAATCAGTTTGACAAACTGTCACCGCCAATGCCCGGGACAAGGAGTGGCCGCAAGGCAGGCAGGCAGCCAGCAGTAAGGGGAGGATGTATAAGGCGACGGGAGATATCTGAGCACTACTGGGACTGAGTCGATGACAAATGCATGTGTTGACCAAACCGAAGAAACGGGGGAAGGGCAAGTGAAGGGAGACAGGCTCGAGAATTTTGATTTATAGTTCACTATGCATAATTAATGTGCAAATGATAGGCATACATCAAAACCCACGCACACACACACCCACACAGCCTTTTAATGTATTCAAACCCACACACACACACACACACACACACACACACACAGAGAGAGTAAGAGAGTATAAGGAGAGAAAGGTCAAAGAGCAAAGCGTAGAATAACCACATCCAAGGGTTGCCCAATCCAGCTTGCTCCTGTGCTGACCCATCCCCCCACACCACTGCCCCCAAGCGAGCAGCCGTAAATTTATGCAATTTTTGATTACCTACTTATTTCTCATCTATTCCCCCTCCCAAAACCTCCCACACACCCGACAGAGTGTCGACTCGGATGTGGGCTCCCTGAATATGAACTCAACCGAGAACGAAGTTCCTGAGGTGGAGTCCTCTAGCGAGATCCTGATCGATGACCACCACAAGCCCAGCCACTCGAACGACGAGAGTTGGACGGATGTGAATCTGAATGAGGATGCCGCCGTTCAAGCGGCGAGCGCTGGCATGGTCGTTGGACTCGTCGATGCTGGCGACAAGCACGATGCCAGTCATCCTCATGGACAGCATGGACAGCAGACAGGCGGCACAGGAGCAGGAGGAGTGCCACAGCAGCAGCAACAGCATCAGCAGCAGCATCAACAGCAACATGGATCGATGGGGCATGGCATCATGGGGGCAGAGCGGGGCGACAAGCCCGACTCGGAGATCTCTGTGGTGCGTGTCCCCGATGGCTATGGCAGTGGCTCAACAGGGTCGGCCTCCGGTGCGCCTGTGGGACCCGGACAGGGCGTCGGCGGTGGCCAACGTCCGCGGCCCGAGGAGCTGCCAATGAAGGCGCCGGCACTCGTAGCCCAGCTGCCGCTGACGACGCCCTCCCGGGAGGCGAGTCTTACCCAGAAGCTGGAGATTGCCCTGGGACCGGTGTGTCCGCTGCTGCGCGAGATTATGGTGGACTTTGCGCCGTTCCTCTCCAAGACACTGGTCGGCTCGCATGGCCAGGAGCTGCTGATGGAGGGCAAGGGGTTGACCACGTTCAAGAACTCGCACTCGGTGGTAGAGCTGGTGATGCTCCTCTGCTCGCAGGAATGGCAGAACAGCCTCCAGAAGCACGCCGGCCTCGCCTTCATCGAGCTGATCAACGAGGGACGCCTCCTCTCGCACGCCATGAAGGATCACATTGTGCGCGTGGCCAACGAGGCTGAGTTCATCCTCAATCGGATGCGGGCCGACGATGTGTTGAAGCACGCCGACTTCGAGTCCCAATGCGCCCAGACGCTGCTGGAGCGGCGTGAGGAGGAGCGCATGTGCGACCACCTCATCACCGCTGCCCGTCGCCGCGACAATGTCATCGCCAGTCGCCTCCTTGAGAAGGTGCGCAACATAATGTGCAATCGCCATGGGGCCTGGGGCGATGTCAGTGGCGTCGGTGCGAGTGCGGGTGTGGGTGTGGGGACAGTTGCTGTCCAAAAGGGCACCTACTGGAAGCTGGATGCCTGGGAGGATGATGCCCGCCGGCGCAAGCGGATGGTGCAGAATCCACGCGGCTCCTCCCATCCGCAGGCCACGCTGAAGGCGGCCCTGGAGAATGGGGGCCCCGAGGATGCCATCCTGCAGACGCGTGACGAATTCCACACTCAGATCGCCGTCTCGCGATCCCATCCGTCGGCCCAGCACAACGGGGAGCTGCTGGACGATGCCGAGCTGCTGATCGAGGACCGGGAACTGGACTTGGATCTCACGGGACCGGTGAATATCAGCACGAAGGCGCGTCTGATTGCGCCCGGACTGGTGGCACCCGGCACCGTGTCCATCACCAGCACGGAGATGTTCTTCGAGGTGGACGAGGAGCATCCAGAGTTCCAGAAGATCGATGGGGAGGTGCTCAAGTACTGTGACCATCTGCACGGCAAATGGTACTTCTCGGAGGTGCGTGCGATCTTCTCGCGCCGCTACCTGCTGCAGAACGTCGCCCTGGAGATATTCCTCGCGAGCCGCACCTCCATCCTGTTCGCCTTCCCCGACCAGCACACCGTCAAGAAGGTGATTAAGGCCCTGCCACGTGTCGGCGTCGGCATCAAGTACGGCATACCGCAGACTCGTCGCGCCTCAATGATGTCACCGCGTCAGCTGATGCGCAATTCGAACATGACGCAGAAATGGCAGCGGCGCGAGATCTCCAACTTTGAGTATTTGATGTTCCTCAATACGATCGCGGGGCGGACGTACAACGACCTCAATCAGTACCCGATCTTCCCCTGGGTGCTGACCAACTACGAGTCGAAGGACCTGGACCTCAGCCTGCCCTCCAACTACAGGGATCTCTCGAAGCCGATCGGTGCGCTGAATCCATCGCGTCGCGCCTACTTCGAGGAGCGATACGAGAGCTGGGACAGCGACACCATTCCGCCCTTCCACTACGGCACCCACTACTCGACGGCGGCCTTCACCCTCAACTGGCTGGTGCGCGTGGAGCCCTTCACGACCATGTTCCTGGCGCTGCAGGGCGGCAAGTTCGACTATCCCGACAGGCTGTTCTCGTCCGTGTCGTTGTCGTGGAAGAACTGCCAGCGGGACACGTCCGATGTGAAGGAGCTGATACCCGAGTGGTACTTCCTGCCAGAGATGTTCTACAATGCGTCCGGCTATAGGCTGGGACACCGCGAGGATGGGGCCCTGGTGGACGACATCGAGCTACCGCCGTGGGCCAAGAGCCCCGAGGAGTTTGTGCGCATCAATCGCATGGCATTGGAGTCGGAGTTCGTCTCCTGCCAGCTGCACCAGTGGATCGATCTGATATTCGGCTACAAGCAGCGCGGACCGGAGGCCATTCGGGCCACCAATGTCTTCTACTATCTGACCTACGAGGGTAGCGTCGATCTTGACGGCATCCTCGATCCGGTGATGCGCGAGGCTGTCGAAA
The DNA here is from genome assembly GCF_008121235.1 of Drosophila subobscura. Taxonomy (NCBI): domain Eukaryota; kingdom Metazoa; phylum Arthropoda; class Insecta; order Diptera; family Drosophilidae; genus Drosophila; species Drosophila subobscura. The sequence goes on from NC_048530.1 coordinate 2,537,303, forward strand.
ATCAGATCCGCAACTTTGGGCAGACGCCCAGCCAGCTGCTGATGGAGCCCCATCCGCCGCGCAGCTCTGCCATGCATCTCTCCCCGATGATGTTCAGCGCCATGCCCGAGGATCTGTGCCAAATGCTCAAGTTCTACCAGAACTCGCCCGTCATCCACATCTCGGCCAACACGTATCCACAGCTGTCGCTGCCCTCTGTCGTCACGGTGACCGCCGGCCATCAGTTTGCGGTCAATCGCTGGAACTGCAACTACACCGCATCCGTCCAGAGTCCCAGCTATGCTGAGTCACCCCAATCGCCCGGTTCCAACCAGCCGCTGACCATCGATCCGGTTCTGGGTGAGTACCACTCGCTACACTTGAAGCCAGGCTGGCACTTTATCATCCCTATTATCCCTATATCCCTCCCCCTATTCTGTAGCTGTTCATGGAGCCAATAACAATAGCAATGCGGTGAGCCGACGCCACTTGGGCGACAACTTTAGCCAAATGCTAAAAATCCGCTCCAACTGCTTTGTCACCACGGTGGACAGCCGTTTCCTGATTGCCTGCGGCTTCTGGGACAACAGTTTCCGCGTCTTTGCCACCGAAACGGGTAAGCCATTGGCATACCTTTCCCTACAGAGAGCGAACCAAAACTGTGCCTCTGTTCCCTCTGTCTCTTTCTTCTAGCGAAAATCGTGCAGATTGTGTTCGGACACTTTGGCGTGGTCACTTGCATGGCCCGGTCGGAGTGCAACATCACATCGGACTGCTACATTGCCTCGGGATCGGCGGACTGCACGGTGCTGCTGTGGCACTGGAATGCCCGCACCCAGAGCATTGTGGGCGAGGGCGATGTGCCCACACCGCGTGCCACGCTAACGGGCCACGAGCAGGCCGTCACCTCGGTGGTGATTAGCGCCGAGCTGGGTCTAGTCGTCTCTGGTTCATCGAGTGAGTATTACATGAGGAGGAGTACGTCTGCCAGAATGCAATCTTAACTATTTCCTTCACCTCTTCCTTTAGATGGTCCCGTGCTAATACACACGACATTTGGGGATTTGCTGCGTTCGCTGGATCCGCCATCGGAGTTCCATTCCCCGGAGCTGATCACCATGTCCCGCGAGGGCTTTATTGTGATCAACTACGACAAGGGAAATGTGGCCGCCTACACCATCAATGGCAAGAAGTTGCGCCATGAGACGCACAACGACAATCTGCAGGTACCATCTGCATATATCATAATATATCTATCACTTTTAGCTCTATAAAATCGTTATCTATTTGTTATACTGATCACATCACTTGATTATTCTTTCTCTCTCTTAAAGTGCATGCTGCTGTCGCGCGATGGCGAATACCTGATGACAGCCGGCGATCGTGGCATTGTGGAGGTGTGGCGCACCTTTAACCTAGCACCACTCTATGCCTTCCCCGCATGCAATGCGGGCATACGATCCCTGGCCTTGACACACGATCAAAAGTGAGTACTAGAAAACACCCAATTCAAATAAGAGCTAAGCATCGACAAGACCTTCAATTTCATTACTTAATTGCTTATTTTCCATGCAATTTTCCACTCTATTTCCACCTTGATTTGAATGTGTTTAGATACCTGCTGGCTGGACTCTCCACGGGCTCCATCATTGTATTCCACATCGACTTCAATCGCTGGCACCACGAGTACCAGCAGCGCTACTAATAATCCCAGTCACTGACATTCCAATTCCTGGAGAGCAAACAATCGAAGATCCCCGCAAAGGAGAAAGTAAATGAATGCTGAAAGATGAACTTAAAGAAATATGATGAATGGAGGATGGGTGATGGATGCAGAGAGCGAGAGCAGCAGCGTGAGATGATCGTTTTTTTTTCTATAGACCTTTACAAACTTTAGGCTAGTAAGCAAACACTATGGTTTTTTTTGTCTAGTAATAATTGTGCGTTGGTCGAAAACAAAAAAGAAAATTACAAAAAAAAAAAAAAAAATAACTACAGATAACATTTTTTTTACTAGAATTACGAATTGTATGTTAAGTTATGGCAATGGAAATGGCGACAGAGAGTATAGAGGGGGGAAAGGAGAGACGCAGAAGAAGAGGGAAAGGATAAAGGATAAAGGAGCTAGGAGATGCTTAGAATGCGGAGGCGGCTTAAGTAAGTAGTTGAAATAAGACAAATGAAGTTAGTGTTTATAAAACGCAATAAGCAGTTAATAAAATAAAAATATATAAAATCTACAAGTAAATCTACAGCTAATTCCCCACATGCATTACCATAATAACAACTAATGTAGCAAAAGTTCGCAAGAAAAATAAAAACAAAGTAAATCGATAACAAACAAAACCTAAAAAACGCAATTAGAGAAGGAAGAGAAGCCGAATCGGAAGCGGAAGAGGAAGCGGAAGGAAGTGGAAAGGGAAGCGTAAGGAAAGCGGAAAAATAGAATGAAACTAAAGCGGCCAAAAGTAGGAATGCGGGAATCGAGGAGCAAAGAGCTAAGAGCAAGGAAATAAAGCCAATTTTTAATTATAGCGTTAGTTCTCTGAGCCACACACACACACACAAAGACATACCCACAGACATACTAGACAAATACATCTACAAGCAGCTAGTATGGGCGATAACTAAGAAAGGAGGAGCTTAGGAAGTGCAGCGCATAGCCATTGCCATTGAGACAGAGTGAAATAATAAAGAGCGAAATTTTAATAACACACCCACGCACACATACACACTGACACACGTATAGGTATTTGTAGCTAAACTAAAACTAATTCTTAGCTCCGCAAAACTAAATCTAAAAATCCCCTAAATTATCACAGCACTGCTAAAAACGAGCCACACATAAATATACATACATGAATATAAATAAATAAATTATACGCATACATTTATCCAACCGAATGGCACACATTTTGTTCTGGTTCTACCTACAAACGAAAATATCACGCATACGCCAAGAAGCACGCCACTCGCTTGTCTTAAAATAAAGGGGGGGACAAAACCACGGGGAAATACGAGAAGGAAAGCTCGATTGATTAGTAGTAATAAGAGCAGGTCATTATTTTATCTAATTCTACTTGATTCCGCAGTTGTTTTAGGTACAAGTGAAAGAGAGAGGGAGAAACATGTGTAATATCGTCCAAAATTAGCTTAGCCCCTCCTCCCACACACACACTCAATTGGCTTTCCCTCCCCGCCACAATCATGTACGTCCAGAACAAAGTTTTTTTTATATTGTTAGTAGACTACTTACCATATTTGTATTTGTATTTTTGTGAGACTCTTTGGGTCACGATTGTCTGGAAGACAAGCCATTGTTTGACTCTTGTTTGCTTTGGCCATTGATTTTCGAACCAAAATAAAACTAAAACCAAAACCGCAATCCATCCACGGCGCACCACTCTGGCACTTACCGAATAGATTTGTATATATAATAATAATAATAATAATTATCGATGATGGAAAGGATTACTACGAGTATAATAATGATAGTACTTCAAGTATGCAAATGAATAGAGATTAATGGAACACGAAACACGTTCGTTCGGTTGTAAAAGGGCAAAAAGCGAAATTGAATCAAGTCCAGCAATAAAACAAAACCCTCCCTCCCTATGCAATATGCAATAATATTTTTTTTGATTTGACTGTTTTCGATCCGTCTAAAGGAAAAGTTGTGCACTTTAAGTGAAGTGCTCAAACTTGCTTTAAGATCGTCAAAAAGGAGCAAGAGCGGAGCATAATTTTCTGCTTCAAGTAATTTATTCACTTTTACAACTGTTGTGTGTGTGTTTGTATGATTTTCTGTGCTTGTGGGTGAGTGTCGAGAACTTAACTTTATTTTTGGCATAAGCGAAATCAAGCAATTCACAAATGCATCCCACAAATGGAATATTTTAATCCTTAAATATGGCAGAGAACACACGAAATGAATACTCGATATTCCGTTCTTGTTTGTTCTCTTGATGTGTGCTTGTGTGTGTTTGTGTACATACTCGTATTTAAGGAGCCTACCATTTATGCAAATACCAGATGAAAGGACTACAATGATATACATACATTAAATCGTAATCCAAACGGCAGGCAAACCAATTGTTGCTTTGTTCTTTATTCACATTTCGCATTTTCGTTTCGTTGTTCGTTTCGTATGCGTTGAATAAAATATTGAGCTGGAAAATTACAACTATTAGTAATTTAAATGTTGTACATAAACCCACAAAACGAACCTAGCCTAAAGGTATGTATTTTTAAACGAGCAGCAGCAGCCAAAAGAAGACAGAGGAATAGACGGACAGAAGCAGACGGCAGATGCCAGAGGAGGAGTATGAATTCAAATCAAATTAAAGAATAGAATAATACATGAAATGAAATGAAAAGAAAACGCTGTGTGGGGGGAATACACTGATGGCTAACAGCAACGCTGAGCAGCAACTAGCTTTTTTTTCGTGTGTATGTGCACACAGATGCGCATCCTTGTGCGTATGTACACGTAATATATACATTAATATATGTACTTAAATGTATCTGATATCTGATATGAGATATGAGCGCTAGACTCTAAGCTATTAACTCATGCGACAGACGATAGAAAACAAATGACAGATAGGCGGACAGACAGACGAAAGTATATTAGCTGCGAAAGCCAACAATTTTTAATTATGCACTTTTTATAGAACTTAGCGATGAGAGAGAAAGAGAGAAAGAAATGGTCGAGCGACCATTTCGAGCACGGGGGAATATTGGAGCATCAAAATGAGAGCAAATGATAATTGATAACGGATAATAGATATCGGATAAAGGATTACGATACGAGTTAGTCGTGTTCAACCTAAACATTAAATTTACATAAATTACATAATGTTTTTATTAAAAGAACAAACAACAAAATGGCTGACAATTTTAAATTTATACAAAATGCGAAAAGGCAAAAACTGCAAATGAGAGATGAGAAAACCCAACCCAAAAGCCTAAACAAAATGAAAAAAAAATAATATAATACTTACAACAGGATATTTAAGAATTAACGAGTACTCATGCACGGGCAAGGATTATTTCATATAATTATTTACACATTTACACATAACGAAGGAAGGATATGATGGCATGGGATGGAAAATATTGAAAGGCATTTTAACAAATTAGTCAATAAATTAATGAAAATCGCAAAGCAAAACAAAGCAAAAAAAAACATAAAGGTTAACGGTTAAAGCTAACACAGAAACACACAGACTCACTCACATGCAGAGGGAGATTCTAATCGCATTACACACACACACACACACCCACAAATACTACATAAATATATGTGTATGTGTACAAGCATCGTATATACATACATATATATATATATTTTGTCAACATTGTTAAATAGCAGACTTACAAAAAAGAAATGAAAGCCAAACTCGAGGACAGAAACTACAATTTAATGATTATTCAGCGACATTCAGCGAAACAAAGAAAAAACCAACAAAATACGAATTACACAAATGGAAAATGCTAAAATAAAATAAATGTTCATTAATATTGCTAAACGAAACAATTTATATAAATATTTAAAGATAAATCTAAATCAAAGTTTTTTTTTTTTGCAAAAATTGCGCGGCATATTGAATGCCAGAACAAGCAACAAATAAAAAGAGAAAAGTGCACATTAATTAAGGATTGAGAAGAGATTGAGCTTCAGAGAGTGAAAGTGACTGGAAAGAAGAGAGGATGAGTGCATGGGGTCGATAGAAAGATAGAAAACAAACAAAAAGAAGAGCGATGGGTAAAAACCACAATTTATGCATATTAAAATTAAATTTACAAGTACGCTACAATTCTAACAAAATAAGTTTACACCCACACACAGACGAACACACACTTACACACATACGCCAGAAGAAAAACTAAAATTATAAATTAAAGAACAACTAGAATTCCACAAACGGAAATTTCGGTCGGGCGAAAATTTCAAATTAAATTTAAGCTACAACAAAATAAAATCCAACCAGAAGCGAAAGTGAGCAAGCATTAAAACGAGAAACTTAACAGAACAAAAACAACAAATTATTATGTTCAATAAAAACAGCAAAAAACAAAAGAGTAAAAAATACAAAATAAAACAAATGAAATCTTACAAAAACAATATTTCGCTTTTTGCGAATCTTTTCATTTCGCGTGGCCCAGAGCCACAGCCGAATTTTTGTTTGCTGCTGGAGCAGTCAGCAGCACTCCACTGCAGCAGTGGCAAATCAATTCATCTTGGCTAAATCCTCTTTTTCATCTGTGACCTGATTCCACGCTGCCATCACACGCCCATACCCACCCACATCGTGCCCTTCTCCTCCGTGCCGTTCCCACACTCGCACCCTACTCGGCAAACTGCTTTTCTGCTGGCTTGCAATAATTTCATTTTCCCAACAATTGAACAGGCAAAAAGGGAAGCCCCTCACTGCTAAAAAAGAGGAAAACATGCGGGGCCCACAGAGCGTCAGACAAGGGGAAGCAGAGAAAAAATATAGGGCCAGCGGTGGTGTTGATGGGGGAACGTACCATGAGCTACACGATACCTCATCCACCACACAAATTCATGAAAAATGAGCAATGAAAACTCTAAAATATTGTCGGTAGAAAACGTATCGTTTAGCAGAAGGTACGTATAGAGATTCACACTCCTCCTCGTCGTTCGCGTTCGTTCTGTGCCACGCTCCAATTGCGTTTTCAGTTTGCCGCTGCATTTGGCGAGAGCGGTGGATGGAGTGACAGAAAAGAAGGATGGGTGGGTGGGTGAGTGTGGGGGGAAGATAAGATAAAAGGGAAAACACCGAAGAAAAGGTGAGTGCAAGCGGTAAGGACGACACCGAGGACAACTTTTGAGGCAGCTGTCTAAACACGGAAAATGCATCAAATTGCAACAGGAGCAACGACAGAGGCAAAAGAAGCAACAACAGCGGCAGTGGCAGTGGCAGTGGCAAATCATCAAAAGTCATATCTCTTTCATATTATGCCAGCCGCCGCACCCTTAACAGACACCACACCCCTGGTGCTTTCTGGAGCGTGTAATATCCGTTTCCTGCATTTCCGGTTGCAGGCAGCCAACGCGTTGCAACGCCACGAATGCAAAGGACAAACGGCGGAGGAAAGCTGTCTGAAAATTGCTAGCGGAAATGCTGCAAAATTAACGAGCAACGCGGTTAGGGGAGGTGTGTCGGAGTGTCGTCATGGATCCAGGTGGCAGTCAACAGGCAGGCGCCGCCACGAGTACCATTTACTATTTGCTAAGAACCACGACCAGGACCAGAACCCAAACCCAAACCCAAAGTTAATGCAAACAATTTTTTTGCGCTTCAAGCAGCATTTGTGTTGTTTTTCTTTCGTTGTTTTTGTTGTTGTTATATTCCATCTTTTAGCATTTTTCTAACGGGCTTCGGGCTGTGCAAAATGCAAATTCTGTCGCGGCGCCAGAGCAGAGCCAGAGTCTGAGCTGGTGACGAAGTCAGAGTCCAGCTGGGAGGCAAAAGCAGCAGCAGGAGCAGCGGCAGCAGCTGCAAATTAGACGCATCGCTTAACCAGCAATGACATAAAGCAGCCAAGTGGCAACACAAGAGCTAACAACGTCCTGGAGTCATCATCATCATCATGATAGTCGTCGTCTTCGTCGTCGTCGTCGTTCCCAGTCGTCATCATATCCCGGCTCAAATCGGCACAAAATATGTAGCGAATTCAAGCTGCTGGAAGCGATACATTTGATACCCTTGAAAATTGATAGATTTTTAGCTTTTTCGGCTGGTTGAGTTGAATCTACAGTGATTGAATCATCTATCATAGTTTTTCGATGCTGATCCAGAATGGAATATTCCCAATCTTCCAGCTTGCAGAGGGTAAAATTAAGCCAATCGAAAACTTTGTTTGGACAGGAGGGACAGTGTAAAGTGGAGAAAGAAACAGGTACAAGAGATAGCAAGAGATGCATGGGCAAAGAGAGTAAAACGTTCTCTCTCTCTATCTATCTCTAATAGAGAGAGAGAGAGAGAAAGAGAGAATGGTGTCCCTATCCGTTGAAGGCAAATAAAGCATATGAAATTAATGAGCTCGTCACGTTTTGCGTTTGGCCAACTGATTCGGGGTCACCTTAATTATGGCCACAATTAACAGTTTCACCCGGCTCCTGCTCCCTCAAAGGGCATGACACACAGCGACAGCGACAAAGGTAGAGAGAGAGAGAGAACAGGCAAAGACTGTGTGTGAGAGTGAGATGGTGCGGTATGGTATACTGCCACACATTTCATTTGGCAGGCCTGGCGACCATATCTCTCTGTCCTGTGGCTCCGGCTGTGGTTCTGTGTGGAATCTCATTACAAATTCAAATGCTTTGCATGAGCGCTGTCCTCCTTACCCGGTTGCCCTCTTGCCTTGTCCACAGCTGCCACCTCTTTCGCTCTCTCCCGCTCTAGCTCTTACTCCCTGCGCTAGCCACCACTTGACGCTGTCCGCATGGCAAATGTTTCAGACCACGTTGTCACTCAATTATGTGCCAGGTGCGCAAAGCGTAGCATACTTTTCAGCACCCGTCGCAGCGTACCACCCAGTCCCCTGCAACCCAACACTGTCCACTCTGGCACCAGCGCACGATGGTCCAGATTACCACTTTTCTTGGCCAAATTGAATAACTCGCGAACGGAACAAGATTTTTTGATTTTGTCTTTTGATATAAGTTAAGAATAGGGAGAGGAAGGTTTTTTGAAAAAATGGGCGTGGCAGCTCCTTTTTTTAAGGGAAAATCGGTTTTTAATTTTTTTTCTCAAAAAGTTAGAAGCAAAAAAAGGATGGGAATATGTTAAGCAAATCAAGATTCTATACAAAAAAGTCGTAGCACGAGTTAAAACAACCTAAAAATCTAAGATAATCGCATTTTTTCTGAAACAGAGCATGCTCTTCAGCAGTTTCCATTATAAAACAATATTATCCTGGCTACACTCTAGCTCTCCAAAATAGCTAGTGATTAGTACTGTGGCTTAAATGCAATGCAAAATGGTACCCTACTTCACAATTTTCTTCTTCATTGTGTTCCAAAGGGCAAAAAACATTGAAAATTCTCATTTGAGGTTATGATCTATAAATGCAAATTGTAAGAGTTGTGGTCAAATGTGGCATTTGTGACTATATACATTTTAACAATCATTTATTGGTCTACGACACACAATAGGTTTCAAGGTGGGACTAGGTGACACTCTATTAAAAAAACTTTCTCAAAAATTAGTCTTTACTACGAACTGACACGTATTGAAGGCCTCACTTTGACATACAATTACGAAAACATCGCCAACCACTAGATACCGTTCGCATTACAGAACACGTAGTAAAAACCCTACTGAATAAAATGCTTCCAAAAAATTGGATCAGTTAATCGTATTTTTCAATTTATGAGACATTTAAAACAGCAATAAAATTGGTACTTTTTCACTGCACATGCTGTGCAAAAATGACCGCTGGGTTTCACAGCTGATTTTGCGAAGGTGGCGCCATCTATGCAAATTTCTGGTACGCAACTTTGATGGTCACTCTTTTTCTAATACGGAGTGCTTTTAGTGGAGTGGTTTTAACTTTTAAAAATTGCCTTTTGGACAAGAAAAGTGGTCATCTGGACCATAGTGCAGCGACTACATTTACTGCCCAAAAAAGAAGCCGCCACATACCGACAAAGCAGTGATCCTTAATGTTACTTAGTGCAAAGTTTAACAGAGTGCACCACTGTTAAGTTGCCAGCTAAAAAACACAGCGCACACCACTGTTAAGTTGTAAGTTTTATAACAGAGCTGTTAGCTAGCGAGAGGCACATGCTGTTTTCAATTTTTCCTTCAACATGGAAGGCTTGCTGCTTGCTAATGTGTTTTAGTCTAACATTGCTCATCGTAACTGCTCATCGCTAAACAAGTATTCATTTGTAATGAAAATTCGTATACACAATTTGCGGTTTTACTTACCGCATTTCCTGCTTCAACCCAATCTCTGCCTGCAATTCCCACTGGTGTTAATCAAAGCATCTAAGCTCAGCGTCTAATTTGAAAATGACTTTGCTGTCATCAATTGGTGGCCCATCAATCACTGGGCAACGAGTGAAAGGGTGCATGGCCATATTCTGATAGATGCTGTAATGGCTGAACAAGCATGTAAAGGCTGATCGAAAGTTCAGTCTACGTGCTGGTCTACGTGCAGCCTAAAATGCTGTGGGGTTATTACAGCAATTTCTCTTACGAGGTAATGATTAAAATAAATTATTGTAATTCATTTGAACAAAGGAAATATCGCACCCAAGAAGTTTGTTGGCCACCAAGTGGCTGGTTGCCTTGTCCAGTGCATACCAATGGACTCAAAAATTGGTCATAGGTTCCACAGTGCAGTGTAAACATCCTCGCACTGGCACCGCCCCACAGGGAGGGCGGCTGAGAGGTTGCGGTAGAGCCACGAGCGAGAGACAGTTTTGGTGCAGCTGACCAGGTGACATAAATAGGATAGGATTTCCGTGTGTGTGTACCATAAGCAGAATATGGAATACCCTATACGAACTTCTGCAATGTTTACCAACACTGCACGGAGTCAGCAACATGAACATCAAGTAGGCATTGGCATTGTGATCATTTGTAACGAATGCTATACTTCATTGAAAAATCATTTGATTGCAAATTATTCGGACTTTCACATCCCATTAAGAAAATGGGAACAAAAAAGCAAAAAAGAAAGAACTCTAAGTAAGTTAATGCGTAAATTAGTTAAAATTAGTGTATTAGTTTCCCGTTTCGTTGATAGAAAAGCGGTGGCGCGCCCTCCAATGCCACCAAAAAGTTCCACCAACAAGGAAATCAAGAAGAAACCGATTGGGAATCGAAAGAATTGTATGTAGAATGGAAATACTCCTAAGGCTTTGTTAAAATTGTTTCCATTTGCAGCCGAAAGCTGCAATTTGGTGCGTGATAATATTCGCATTTCCGTGAAGGTGAACTGCTCTGAGGTGTTTCGCAGCTACAATAACTTGATGTGGAGCATTCGCGAGCACCATTCCAAGGTGGTCGTCGTCACTTGCACGACACCCAAGCAGAAGCAAGCTGAGATTTATCAGTACGCCGAGCGAGCCAAAATACCAGTCATTAAGTACCCTCGCCCCTATATTGAGTGCTCGAATGCGTGCGGCAAAGTGTTCCGCCTGCCCATCGTGGCCCTGACCACGCCCCAGGATGCCAACAACATCCGCAGGCTGGGCAATAAGCTGACGTCTGGCATCGCTCTGTTCCTAGATGGCCGAGACTTGAAAATATAATTCAATTGTCAAAATAAATGTATACACAGAAATGAATCCCAAATAATTCCAGGGTGTTTTTAATTAAATATTACGAGAGCTCGTCTAGCTCGGCTACTCTGTAAAAAACTGGGTTGGATGGCAAAGGTGATTATCGTTGAGCTGTTGGAACTTCCATTTGCTCATCCCTGCTCGGTTTTGCTCTGCTCTCCTTTCATTTCCTGTGGATGCTGCAGTTTGACGAACTGTGCCACCCGATAAATAATGCAATTTGTAATTAAGTCAGTCAACCAGTTAGTCGATGCGGCGGCCAGATAAGTGGCAGGTAGTGTCAGGGCCAGGGATACTCGCATGTGGCATCTAGGCATCTGTCTGGTTGTGTGTGTGCGTGTGTGTGGCGGGTAATTACAAATCGTTGCCAAACAACACCTAAAGCGAAAGATCCAAAGCGAAATTTGTACTCAGAGTGCAGCACATCTGAATATCTGCTTAACTTTTACCACCAAGTGAGTCTTGCGTACAAAAAGGATTGTAAGGAGAGAGCATTTGAAGGATGATGTGCTTGTGAGGGGTCCTCGTCGTAGTGCGTGCATGGAACTGAATGGAATGTTTGATTAACGAAATATCTAGCGTGTTAATTAAGGTAAATGGGGTTGGCCACAAGAGGCAAAGTGGCATACGCTTCGCAGATTGCTGATGATATTAGCACATACAGACAGACATTCAGACACAGACAGACACAATCGCGCGGATTACACCCACAGCTTACACGCAGTCACAGGCGCACACACCATGTACATATGTATGTACATATGTATGTACATATGTATGTTTATGTGTGTGTGTATATAGTTTTATGCGCAGTAATTGTAAACTAGCAGAGGGTAGATTGACAGTCTTGGATATGTAAAAAGGCAGCTACAAGAAAATAAGAACGGAGGCTGGCTAAAAGTTTTTGCGAAAAAACAGTTCCCGCTTTAAGTTTAGATCGAGATTATTTTATACCAACAGCAATAGGTATCCCTGTGTCCATACGGCACGTTCCCTATGTAACGGCATTCGTTTTGGGGAAACTGTCAACGCCCGCAAATTGTCATTGTCCTGCAGGGACGTTTGCTCGATTCCCATTGTTAGTGCCTGTACTCTCTCACTCATTTGTTACAGCTTACGCTTAATGCACCAAACAGACGAGACCAGACACACACACGTACACTAGCAAAACCGACCCATGAGCCTCCTCTTTAGCTCCCGCTATGTTCTGCCATTCGCTTGCAAGGAAGATGCATGGAAATTTCGGAGCGGAGCGGAGGGGAGTGAAATGGACTACAAACTGCCGCTCCGACTATTACGCAACATGTAAGCGTATTTGCGCAAAATTAATTCTTTATCTCTTACCCCTGACTCTCAATCTATCTTTTGTTGCCTTTGTGCGGGCAACCCATAGTCCAACGCTCCAACATGTGAAAACAATGCAGGATGGCAAAAAAAAGACAAAAAGCGAAGTAACCGAAAGGGAAGATAGGGGTAGCCAAAGCTACCAAGTTTCGGTTACCCTTATTGCAGATACCCCACTGCTCTTGGCTGCCCAAAGATACAAATGCCCACAAATGTTCCTCAGGAATGAATCTTTTGATGAAGTCGAAAGTGCTTAGACCTATGGAAATGCGATTGCCAAGCACTAAGACAAATATAAGCTGCTGGACGGGGTGTGTTTAGCCAATGCAAATTAATTTCTTCATTGTGGCTATAATAATGATCCAATCGGATCCCAATTTGGTGTTCTGATAGATCTTCAAAATTGTAGCTTTGGGAGGTTTTCGCTCTTTTGTGTGGCCGGAGGGGGGGCGGGGCTCATTTTTCAAATACACTTGTAACAGTGGGAGCATACAGAAGTCTGGATGCAAAATTTGGTGGCTATAGCTTTTATGTTCTCTGAGATCCAGGCGCTCATCAGGACGGACAGACGGACGGACAGACAGACAGACATGGCTCAATCGACTCGGCTATTGATGCTGATCAATAATATATACATACATATACTTTATAGGGTCGGAAACGTTTCCTTCTATGTGTTTCATACATCCACTTTTGTGCACGAATACAATATACCCGATTTACTCTTTGAGTAGCGGGTATAAAAATCAGTTGGCAATGAAGCAAGAGCGAGCGAAAAGCAACCATCGAGCAATGGTAACAATGTTTTAAATATATTTATCTGCAAAACAAATCAAAGGAATATTATTTGTCACGAGTTACTCTGGTAGTTTTTTTGCCTAATAAAATACTCAAAAAGTGGTTGGTACTTCGGTGCTTCATTGCAATTTTGTTGCAGCGCCATCAAATGGTTAATGAGTGCAAAATAGTGGAAGGAGTGGCGGAGGGAGACAGGGACAGAGGAGGAGGGAGTAGTGGGTATTGCGGATGTGGAAGGGAAATGCCACTTTGCGGTCAACAGGAACAGCACGACACGTCGGCCGACAGGGCCACGCCCTGCACGGCACTGCCCACCTGTCCGCAGTCGCCGCCACACTCCCTTGACACACGCTCTTCCCCTCACTCGTGCTCGCTCCCCCTCACCCTCTCTCTCTCCTGTTGCGCTCTCCCTTTTAGACTGTGTCCATTTGCCCAGTGGGTGCGAGACACGTTTCATTCAATTTATTTGCCATTTCCCATTTCAATTCGTTTCGGGCCGCCAATTATCCAGCATAGGGTCCATGGCCGCTACCGTCCCCGGGTCACTATCCTCTACCCTCTCCCTCTTTCTTTCTCTCTCACTCTTCTCTGCACATCATCTTCCAGGCTGTCGTCCATTGTGACCATCCGGGGCATCCTTTCCCTGACACAGTATGTGTGTGTGTGTGTGTGTGTGTGTGTGTGTAGCCTAGCTTGGAGCCTTTTCACGCAGCGATGTTGCAAAACCCAAGCTACAGGAGAAAAGCGATAGAAAGTGAAGTGATAGAAACAGAGAGAAAGAGACAAAGAGACAAAGCAGCAGCAGCAGCGACAGAGGGGAGGACAGTGGATTGGAGGGTTGCGGCGGCACTGCCGGCAGTGCCACATCATCATTAGCATATTGACATGTGGCCAAATTTGGTCACGTTCCATTTCATTTCAATTCATTTCGACATCTCGAGCGGAGCTCAAATCAATTTCCCTTCTCTATTGTTTCGAGCAGCATCCCCAAACCCCCCCTTCTCTTCTCTCACACTTATTCGCTCTCTCTCTCTATCTCTCTCTCTCTCTCTCTCTCTCTCGGTCTGCTCTGTGGGTTAATGCAGATAAGTCAAGAACCACACTTGGCTCAAAGTAGAGAAAGGAGCAAACGGCCAAGGAGTGCCGAGAAGGATGGAGTGCAGCCAGCGAAGTGCGTAAGAGACTAATTGGTGTTTGTGTCTGCCACACTGCGAGAAATAGCGGAGCAGTAATCACTCCTCTAATGCAATTTATTTAAGCAAAATTGCTCCCAAGGAGAAAGAATTTACAATTTGAAATTGTAGCACTTCTCCAGCACATGCACCGCAGATAAATTAATGTTTCCAAACAACTTTCTACTGGAAAATTCATTTAAATTTGCAACAATATTGGCTTGAAAATTTTTCTAAAATGTCAGAGTCTTACTTCTATTTAAGTATCCACAATATAAACACGATTCAAATGCGAGATAAGATGGAGTTCTGTTGGGACGGGTCCATTTTCTGTTTGAAAGTTTCCCATCAGTTAGGCAAATTCCTGGCTGCAACGGCAGCTTCCGTTCGATCTTCGATGGACGGAATCTTGCCTGAAATATTTTCTCTGTTTTTCCGCTATCTCGGTTCTCATTGAGCTGCCAGGAATGGCAACAGCAGCAATTGCAAAAGCAGCAAAAGCAGCAGGAATCGCAGGCAACCAGCAACATCACAAACAGGAAGCATCAGCACTCAACGGACTCGAAGAGGACTCCCAGGGAGAGATAGATACTCGCAGCAGATAGGAGAACTATTTGCGCAACATAGGGATTGGCAAAGGGATTGGGATTGGGATTGGCAGAGGGATTGGCGGAGCCCTGCGTCTAATGCCAGCTAAGAAGTCGGCCAGTGCCTTTGACAGGCTTTTGCTGCCACACCCAATACCCCAACGCCACTCCCCCCACATTCGATAAGGGAAAAGTTGAAGGAGAAACGGGAAACGAGAGAATGTGTAGCCGTCTTCGATAAGTTCTCCTTCTGGCAGGCAATGAGCTCAGCTCTTACATTTTCTTCTATTTTTCATTTTGATTGTCTCGAGCAGCAACTTTTCTTACGCTCCATTATAAAATGTGAGTGAAGTGGAAGATGGCGGAGGAGTGTAGGGAGAGGAAGAGGGAGAGGGAGAGGGGAGGGGAGTACGACTTTGGTTTGGGGTTGGGACTTTTGGCACGAAATAATATTTGCATAATAGCAAACAGAACAAACTGCAGGTCGCCGGTTTGGGTTCTGGTCTCAGTGCCGTTCCTGGTACTTGGCCAAAAGATGACAAATGACATTAAGAAGGCTTAGCGCTTGCGTTTTTGCCGCTTTATCAACTGCCCCAGAGAGAAAGAGAGCGAGTCTGAGGGAAGGGCGAGAAAGAGAGGAGCGAGGGTTACCCACCTCCCCCGTCATCTCCATCATCATCGCATTTGAAATTTGACTTTCAAAACGAAATGCAGTCAGTCACCAGTGCCTCGTTCCATCCCAGTCCCATCCCAGCTCTCTGCTCCTCCAGGCAGCATGCTGGCTGGCAACGCACACTTGTGCATCCGGCGACCTCGTCCTTTGCCACCGAAGGAGACCCTCAGCCACGAGGCCTGCTCCTCCTCCTTTCTACATCTGCAGACTGCAATTATTTTTTGCGCAATAGCACGGGGAAAGTGGAACAGGGAACGGTGACAGGGGAACGTTCGCACGCGAACGTCGCAGCGTCACAGCGTCGGAACGTGCAGCGCTCTTTGATCCTCTTTGGCCATATATTTGCTAACGACAATGACAACGATGTCTACCAAAGATTCAGGTGTACATACTCGTACATACATATGTATACTATATCTTTATATATAAATAGATATATTTCCCCTCTATACGTGTGTGTGTGTGTTCTGCTGCTGCTGCTGGTAGTATTTGTTTTATGGCCACGCCCGCCACTTGGGCCAAGTGCAACTGCAGCCAACTTTTTGCACGCCGCTCAGGCAACACTTGAAACTTCTCAATGGCACTCGGTGTGGCATCACCTAACCCTCGCCCTCTCACCCATACCCTCACCCACACCCACACACCCATTACTACCCAAAGTCCGCCCTCTGCCTATCTATATTTTAAGCACCAACCCCGCCCCGCCAAAACGGAGTAAAAGTCATTCCTAATTCCGGGTCTTGCGCTTCCTCGTCCGAGCACTTTTGGCGGGTAGGCGGCGTCTACGGGAGGTGAGGCAGTTGCATATTTTTAGTGCTAAGCACGTCAATGGCTGCCAAATTAGAGACAAAAATGGTGGTTGGTGCCGTGGCGGCTATCGATTCGATTGGACATGCCATTGGATTCCACACCCAAATTGTGCGACGCTTTAAGAGTTGACAATTGTTCAGCGAGTCGCAGTAGTCTCAACTATTAAAGCTATCAAATGAATATTAACTTATAGTCTTAAATAAAAGAAGGGCACCATCATGTCCCCTTGGATTATGCTTCTAATAATTACACTCTCGAAGCGAGAGTACATTTTGTAGCCACTTTTCGATTGGCTGCTGACGATCCCACTTTAGTGGTGCACTCTTATCACAAAATGCCCGAATCACCGCCACCAATGCACCGACGAAAAGAAACCTCAAGTACCCATATCGGATGGCTCCCATAAGCACAAGTTCCAAACAAAAAAACCAAACACTTGATGCGCTTGATAAATGTGTAAGTATATTTAGGAGTATTCCATAAGAGCATTTAAAGTTACTTTTCGTTTGCTAAGTTTTGCTCTTCGCACTCTCCCGATGGTGTCCATTGGGCAATGCGTTCTCCCATTGTGGATGGATGGGTTGTCATTGGAGTGGGGCAAAGAATTTTCAATTCGCATTCTGTGAAATTCGAATCGTCTTCGGCCATTGGCCATTTGGGATGCTCGTTATCAAAATGTCAGCCAGTTTTATTGCTGTTCCTGTTGCTGCCTCCGCTGCTGCCTCTGCCGCTGTCATTGTCAACGCTTCACGTTGCACGCTCTCCACGCTGAATGCCATGAAAGATTGCGTTGCATCTTCGGCACGTCTGCTGCTGCCCTCTAGCCACCCCCCATTATGACTCCAACTTTTCCCCTGTCCACGGTCGCCCCTGGTTGTTGCTGGCGTGCAACCTGTCCAGGTTTTCGGTAGATGCTGGATGCTGGATGCAATTTTCCCATTTTCCCCCTTGCGACTACTACCGACTTTGGCAGCAAGTAAAAGGCAGAAATGGAAGAAATATGGCAGCAAAATTGCAGGAGTAGCTGCTGCTGCTGCAAGAAAAAAAAAGAAAGAGAAAAACGTAGAAGAAAAACTGAAACCCAAGCGTAGTGAAAAGGAAAACAAAATCAAAAAGCACTCACATATTTTCCAATTTGGTGAGAAGGAAAACGACGATGACGGCATCATCTCTACTCCGTCTTGCTACTGTTGCTGCTCCTTGTGCTCCTTGTGCTCCTTCTGCTTCTGTTGTTCCTTCTTCAGTCGCTGATGTGCATGCAATTGGCAAACCGAATGTCACATGGCCACAGTCCACAGGTCCACAGGTCCACACAGGAGGCCCCACGACGGGCTAACGGGGTGATGCAGCAAGTTGCCATTTTTCATCTGGCATTGCTCCGTACGGTCCAGTACGGTCCCGTACGGTCCAGTCCAGTCTAGTTCGTTCTGTTGTTGCATGGTCATTACCAGGCCAAGCTAGTTGCAGCATCCATCCAACCACACATTCGTAGCAATGCCAAGGATCGAGGACAGTCGCCCATTCATCATCGTTTGGCCAGCAACAGCAACGGCAGCAGCAAAAAGTGTGGGACAACATTTATAAATGCTCACCCCGAAGTTGGAATCCCCTTCCAGTCAACAAATCAATCAACTTGTCCATGGACAATACACCAGTTTTGGGATGGAACGACTGGGATACGTAGGGTATGCCACCCAGGAATCCTGAGTCCCCGTGGAGTGCTCGCAGGACATTCCATTCGTACTGGGCTCGTTCCGTTCGTAGGCTTTGGCTCTGTCAGGAGCATCAACAGCATACGAAAGCAAGCAGCATCCACGGAGTGCTGCAATTCATCTTTTGGGGAAGCAACAAATGGGCAACACAACACAAAGAAAAATACTTAAAACTTAGTACTTGCACTATCACTGGGACCTGGTCATACTTGTAAGACTTTCACAAATGTTGGAACTGAGTTGGAGCAAAGAACAGATCCGAACAGGGCTGACGGCAATAACATTCTCTCTATACGGAAATAAAAGTCCAGCCAGTAGCAGGAACAAAACCACCTCAATCTCCGGCTGCTTCCCCAACTGATTCACCTCCAACTGCTGCTCCTCCTCCCATCGATGTATGTACTTATGTACGTACATACATATGTCCCATGTCTGGCCATGGCATCCTTGTCCATCATGTAAATTCATATGCATCAAGAGCATCATCTCCCATCAATCCACACTCCAGCCCCAACCCAACCCAACCGTCACCTAACATGGCCACACGCTGGGTGCGGCCACCGCTTCAAGGCCGCTGGCATTACGGTAATTGCAGGGATTTGTCACAGTCCCAAAACAACAACAAAAAACATACACAGCTTAAAACATGAAATAATAAAAATGAATAGAAAAATAAAGAGGGAAAGGAGTGAAGAGAAAGGGTGCGGGTGTGGGTGAGGGCGAGGGCGAGGGTGCGGGTGTGCTGCGGTGTGGTTCTCTGTATGCTGTGTGTAGGGTGCAGGGTGCAGGGGGTGGCCTCTGTCCACAGGCTGCTGGCGGCTCAAATGCAAATATTTGTTTAATCAATTCTATATGCGGATGCAACCACAACACCCATGCACATACACACAGAAAGAAGCACACAGCGTACAGTGCGTGCCATAGCTTTAAAGCTTAATTGCTGACACAATAAGCTGTGCTCCAGGTGGGTGCTTACTGACAAGGAAATAGTAGAATAGCTGGTAATGAATGTATCAAATGTGAACACTTTTCGGTGTTCAGCGATACATTTTCAAGATAAATCGGAACGCTAATCGAGTGCACTCGGAGTGGAACTCATTTTCGACGAGGAAAATGGCAAAGGAATCGCCTGAATGATTAACTTATCGAGAGATGCAATCATGAATGGTCATAACTATTTCTTTGTCTACGAGTGTGCCCTGCTGCTGTCCAGAGAGACTAACAGCAGGTAAATGCTTGTCCTTTGGGTACATTTACAGTCGCGAATCGCACTGCCTGCCGCTTCCCGCAGTGCTGCCAAATAACATGAATGCATACAAGTGCACATTCGAGTACACACATATGTACATACATATGTACGTATATTGATAAACGAACATGTGTACGAGTGTGTGTGTGTGTGTAGACGCATAAGGACGCTTGTACAGGTTATGTGCATATCAATGTTCGCCTCAATGCCTGCGGCCAATTTGCATGTGGTGGAAGGACGGGTGGAGGCACATTCACCGGTCGGAGGGAGGCGGAAGGACGAGGTTCTTATTCAGTGTGGGGTGGGGTGTGCTTTTTTTTTTTTTTTTTTTTTTTTTTTGGCCTCCACGCCTTTTGCCGCTGCTCTATTTGTGGCAGTGGCAGGGCGAATTCTGCGGTGCAATTGTGAAAATGCAAGCAAATTGGATTTGCCATTGCGGAAAAGAGCAAAATGGGAAGGAAGGAATTGAAAAGAAAGAGAAAACTTAAAGGAAAACCAACCACAAAACACTAATACATATTTACATTTGTATATTTATATTTATATTTATATTTTTTTTGTTTTTGCATTTGGCGATATGCATCTCCAGTGTCTGGCTTTAAGTTATTTCTTCTAATTGAATCAAAGTAACGCGAACATACATATGTTCGAGCATCAGTGAACGGGGGGGATCCGCACTGCTTGAAATAATTGCCAAAATTGTAATATTGTGTGGGTTAGCCTTTCCCCACAATCGAGTAGGAAAGACCTGCTAAGAGGTTTTCTTTACCCCAAGTGCAGACACGTTCTCCCAAATTACTCGACTCTCAGATACATTGACAACTTCTTTATACCACAAGACAATACGCTCATCAATGGAAATATTTGAATAGATCCGACTTGAATCCTCTTCCGAAATGGGATTTCTCACCACCTTCACGCACTCTCTCCCCCTATCATTCTGAATAATTTTCATTGTGAACTTCATCAGGCAATCGGATTTGTTTTCACAAAGCATCAGGCATCAGGCATCAGATATCAGGCAAGACCCTCTCCAGTCCAGTCCTTCTCCACGCCCACAGGCTCCTGCCATCCGCCTACATTACTGCTATTCTGTGCAAATTAAGCTATTGCATACCAAGCATATTGTGTTGGCGAAAGGAGGTGCTGTCGGTGTAGAGTGTAGCCCCCACTCTACCAAAGGGGCTATAATTACGGACAGGTACAAAAGACAGCAGCAGTACAAGTACGAGCAGTAGTAGTGGTCCGTGCAGCCCCTGGACATCATTTTGCTGCAAAATATCAAAAAATACCAGTGCCAGCAGAGGCCTGCGATATGTGGGTTTGTCGTTGCCATGGGTACTAGTGTCACATTTTGAGAGATTGACATGCCAGTACATAGCTGCCCCGGAGTCTTCTATGGCTGCTTGCTGCTCTTTGATGCAAGGTTCTTGGTATGCAAGTCAGATCTATACACCCATCCATGCGTTGTTCTCGAGGCTACAATGCTTCCACTTTCTCTCTCTCTCTCTGTCTCTCTCTCTCTCTCTGCCTCTCTGGAAGGTTTATTAGCTACTCAGAAGCAGTTTCCTGCCAGTTGCTGAAGGTGGAAATCCGAAGAATAGCAAATGCATTCGAAATGTTTCCACAAAGATGTTTATTCTCGCAGTGTATTCGATTGATCGGTTATATCTTCTGGTGTGCATGGATTTGGGGTGTGTGTTTTTTTTTGGTTTAGCTAACAAAGCATATTGCATCCACATTGCCACATACACGTGTAGACAGCCACGGGGTGTGGGCTCCAGTTCCTTTATGGCAACGCCTGCTCTGAGCTCCTCCTGCCCCCCTGTCAGGCTTAAATTATGCGACAACAACAGTTGCAATTGCAGCGCACGATAACAGGCGGCAACAGCAACAGCAACATTGAAGCGGATTGTAGGTGTCAATGCCCATCGGGCGGACAACGGCAACAGGAGCTGTATGTAGAGCAGGAGCAGGAGCAGGATCAGCAGGAGCAGGCAACTGGTTGTCAGCGACACCAGAATGACGGGCCCTGAAGCAACTCCAGCAGACAGACCACCACCCGGATCACAATACAGGATGGGTTTTGCAATCCGATTTCACTGAGAGAAATCCCATGGCTGAGCAGTCGGTTTACAGGTAAAAATTCCAATCCAAGCCAAGCTGCTTACAAAATCTCAGCAGGTGAGGGTTGGGCATTCCTCAGTTGATTTCAGAAGAACCAACGAGCCTCAGATGCGATTTCCAGAGCTACAAATGTGCCTCAAACAATGTGGAAACTATCGCCACGAGAACAATGTTTTATTTTTCGCAATTCAAAGCTCTCGTATTCCCCCCATGAACAAAATTTCTCTGCGTGCTGTGTGGTTGCTTCGATTGTGGCATGGGGGGGAGAGGCGGGAATGGAGATGTCGATTTAGGCCATGCCCATACAATCGACCCCCACGGCTAGAAGCTCCATGTTCCATGCTCCATGCTGGTCCGTACCCATACCCATACCAGCGAGAAGAGTTGATTTTTTTCCAATGCAAAAGCCAGCTGGATGACTGGCTCCCTGTTGCTGTTGAACAAAATGTCAGCTTCTGCGAATTTTGCAATTTGAAAGCCACACAAATCACAACAGCAATAACGACAGCAACAACGAAAACAACAATAACAGCAACACACTCAACGCACGCACGAGAAAAAGTGAAGCAAAAAATAAAAGAGAGAAGAATGAATAGGGGATGTGAAGGAGTTTACCATACCCCTTGCCGGCTCCATTTCCCTAATCAATTCATTGGAGTGCAGCTACACGGATAGAGTTGTCCGATTTTGTTCAAATTGAATTGGAATTGTGTGGAATTACAATTCGCACAATGTTGCTGCATCGATGAAGTATTTGTATTTGTTTGGTTTAGCTGCAAATACGCCCATGTTCATGATGGACTCTGCTCTAAGCGCTCCCAAAATTAAATCCACAGGGGTCCATGGGCGAACAGAGTATTACGAAAAGACTAATGGAGTTTCCCGTAAAACTTTATATGGTAAGAAAAGACCAACTGTTGGACAGCTCCATCAATCCAATCCCCTTGGAGGGTTTCGAGAAGAAACAAATTTTCATGCAAATGTTTCCAATTTTTTTGCTCCACTGCACCCCTGGACCCCCAGCTGGCAAAGAGCAGAGAAATAGAGAGGAGAGAGAGTGAGAGAGAAACTCAGGAAGAGCAGGAAGCTGGTTGAGTGCTGGAATATTGTGTGCTGCAGCCAGATAGACAGGAGGATGGCAAACGAGATCCTGGACTGTCCAGGGTCCAGAGTCCAGAGTTAAAGTCAGAGAACGGCCGTGAACGGGCGTGAAAAATCGTTTGCTTCTGTCTCCTCTTTGTTTTTACTCTTGAAAGGTTTGCCCAGAGAAGAAGCAAGAACTCTATTGGCAGACCCTTGAAACTATCCCAACAGCAAATGGCGGGATTCCTTCTTAATGGAGCTCCATCGGCCTTAAAGTTCCCACTACCCATGGGCGAGTAGTGGCGGAAGCATCCTTCCTCAGCTGCTGCTGCTGCCAGCTCATCTGGACCAATTAAATATTGTATTTATCTTAATAACCTTTTTGTGTAATAAACTCCTCGCCAAGACTCTGCTCTGCTCTGCGCTCTCTTAGCCAGCGGGTTCCCTCTTTATGGCCATGGACCCCAAACGCAGGAGGCATGGAACGCTTTTGGTACCCTGTAGAGGGGAAGAACTATACAATTTGCAGTGGATGTAGACATCCCATAAATGCTTCAGCTTCCACAGACACCGAGGGTATCTTAAGCCCTTTGCCTTGCCCTCTCCTGTTTCCTATTTCCCATTTCCTTTTTTGTTTTTGTGCTCTCCTGCCTTATCCTTCTCATGACGCTTTTCCTCGATTGTTTTACTGGGGTGTTGTCTGTCCCTCATTAGCGCATAGCTGTTGCTGCTTCTTGCCGGCTGCCGCTTGCCGCTTGCCACATGCCAAATGCCCCACCCACTCGCCCAATCCTCTCCTAATCGTCACCGTCAGTTGTTTTCCTACACAGCTTTTCCTTGCGTTTCCCTAGCCATTTTCCCTTGTATTTTTTCCTCGCCGCACTTTGCAATTTGATTAATTCATGCTTCCTTGATGCTTGATGCCCCGGGTCAGGGCATTAAGCACATCTCCAGGTCTCCCTAGTCGTCCCAGTCCCGGTCGCCTCCTGCAGTGGCAATTAAACGGGGTTTTTGGTGTTGGATTGCCGGCGTTTCCCCAACCCCCCCCAACCACCCCGAGGCAAATGGTTGCTATATCCCCCACCCCAACCCTCTCTAGATATCACCCCTAGATATGGTGTTGTGTAATCGATAGCTGAAAGCTTCCCATTTGCGCCGCTACTTGAGCTGTCATCAAAAGCTGCTCAATTTTTGATTTCGATTTTGATTTTGGTTATTGTACGTCCGCCCCACTTTCCTCCATGTCTCCACCCCCCTCTTCCATGTACATTCCCCCCATGGCAGAGTTTTGATTGCGCTCTCTCTCCATGAAGAGCAACAACATTTCCCCTTTGCGCGTTTATCAATTTCCGTCATCGGCAGACTGGCAGAGGCAGAGGCAGGAGGCAGCAGGCAGGACTCAGGGCAGGGCTGGAGGCAGCTTCGATGGCAACTAGGAATGGGACCCCATCAAACGGAACTTGAAGACTCCACTTGAATGTGTGTGTGTGTGTGTGTGTGTGTGTGCGCGAGTGTTTCGGGTGCGAGTCTCGGTAGTGCGGCCGTTTCCATCCATATTTCCCTTCTGTATTTTGTTTGTCCTTCGCACCATTGCCATTTCTTTGCTGGCTCCTGTCGCTCTCCCTGTGTCTCACCAGTCGTCTTGTTTCAATATCTGGAAACAGAAGTTCCCTTTAACCATTTCCCATTGGCATTTCCAGTCCTCTGCCATTCCGCAGGCCCCTTTGCGGTGCCCACTATTAGCCCATGCTTTAGCATAGATCGATCCTGTGGGAGCTCTTAAAATGGTTTGCATGTTTTACCCATCTTCCCCCATACCATCTCCCTTCTCCCATCTCCCATTCCCCATGCTCTGTCTGTGGCTGTGTCCTCTGGCGGGGTGCGGCGTCATTTCTGCATGTTTGTTCGTTTGTATGACGCTTTATGCTTTATCCACTTGAACTCTTTCTGTTTTTTATCTATTAAATCATGATTGGCTACTATTTACACAAGTGGGCGACGTCCTCGGCCTCAGCCTCCTGCTTCGGCTGCTTCTCCGCTTCTTAAAGCGCTTCAACATGAAGTTGCAACTCCAGCTGAAGTTTGCCCCTTAAGCTCTTGCCCTTACCCTTACCCTTCCCCTTACCCACACTCACATTCTTGTGCCTCAGAATCGCCCTCGGCTATGTGCTTCAAATGGGATGGATACTGGAGTCGGGGGCTTAGTTTTCCTGAAGTTTTGTCATATCATGTCTTGGGAGCTCCGGCCAGAAAAAAAAAGGTAATTCATTTTTGCAATTGAATTCTTAAGGACTCTGCTACCACGTGCAAGGATTCATTACGGGACTCTTAATAGGGGAACAGCGAAAAGTAAAGGAGACGTCTGGCACTTGACAATTGAAAGTTCAGTTCAAGAATCATTTTTAGAATCAATAATTGTTCAGATATTCCCACACGAAATGCTTCAATAAGTTGCGGTCGAAATCCGGAACAAGACTCAGGGAACTCTTCCTAAAAAACTATGAAATGGGGAAATATGGTTACATATTTCCCTAGCTGATAATCTATTGTTATGGAGCTGCGAATGCTGATAGGAATAAAGCATTATGCGAGTATGATTTAAAGCAAAAGTAAACCACTTTCCCAGATGAACTAAATCCCCTCCACCTAGTCCACGTCGGCCACACACACACACATCCTCAGAGAGGCATAGAGACTCCCATAAAGCAGTCATCAGATCGGAGCGAAGCTGCCAAAGGGTCGACTCTGAGCCCCATAAAGTGCCCATATACCCGTATTTTCCGTATTTCCTTGTGGCGCCCGCTCAGTTTTTCTTCTGCCTCTGCTGCTGCTGCTCTCTTTTTGGCGCATTTTATTACATATTCGGTTTCAGTCATGCGTTGTCCCCATCGTCGTCTTGCGTTATTCATTTTTTGGCTTCGACTTCAACGACTACGACAAGGAGAACGACGAACGACCAACGACAACCGGTCTGGGGCTCATTGAAATGCCAGTGCAAGGGGTTCCATTTGGTTGCTTTGATTGGTTTCGAGCATGTAGTTACCAAAAATTCCAGTGCCAGCGGTTGTTGTGGCCCCACGCCATGGCCCCTGCCTGGCTAGAGCCTCCCACTAGCATTCGTTACTGCCTGCCGCTTCCTGTGGCGCCCGACGCTGCTCTGTCGTGAAAATTGCAGCTGTTGGCAATTTCCATCATCAGGACACACACAAGGATGGCTGCGACTGTGTGTCAATATTAAAGTGCTATTAGGTGGAGACGAGACGACACATCTCTGAGCTGCGATTCATCTTGGCGAAAATATGCTGCCAAAGAAGCTGGCATCCAAACAAAAATTGGATTGGAGTTTTGGCTCTATTACTCGTACGAATGCGTCAATTATCCCTCACTGGATCTAATGGGGACCCAAGGAACTAGTGCAGCCATTGATCTGTGTGGCAACTGCATGGGACACCCTGTTTAATTTTTCTACATATCTGAGAAAGGGAGGAGCAGAGCTGAAGAGTACAAAGTCCTAGTCCTGCTTCCGGTGCGAGCACAACGAAAATGGCTCAAGTGCTCGAGTGCTGCAGCTAGACTGTTGCCATAAATATTGAAGCGCCACAGACCGTTGCACAATCTACATATACATAAATATAATATATTCATAGTATATAAAGACATACAGACAAATAAATGTATGTCCCATTTAGGTAGACATTTCGGTTTCCGTTGATTTTCTTCTCTTTATTTCAAGGTACAAGGCATTTCAGCTGGAATTTCCACATGTAAAATCCTTGAGGGTGGTTAAGAAGAACACAAAAGTCGCCATAGTTCGCCTCTAAGGCCATTGATCCGACTCCATTAATTCCAAATGAAGGCCTTGCATCAATGAAAGTCTCTGCCAATATGGATTGCTTTACCAACTTCCAACTAAACTAATTCCAATGGTATGCCAACAGATCGCTCCATGGTGGTTTCTATTTCAAAATGAAACCACAACATGTGCACATATTTATGTATGTACATATGTACAATATGTATGTGTAAGTTTGTTCCAATTGAGAGGATGGCTGGCCAAAAGGTGAATGCAAATTTCAGCTTATTTCAGGTGGAGTGAAATGCTCCCCAAGCAGAGGTAAATTGAAAGCTCAATCAGATTTTAGATGCCAATGTACATAAAATATAATATTTATAAACATATACATACATACGAGTATGTACATACATGCACGAAAATATGTATATTTGTTGCATGGCTGGGTGCATGTTTCTGGTGAGTGAAATCAAATTGCAAATCGCATCTTGCGATGTAAAATGTATTAAAGCGGAAATTATTCATTGCACGATCGAATGAGTTTTATGATTGCCCGCCTGCCACGACCTCGACACACACACATGACATTAATATTTGATTGATATTCATGCTGAGAGCATAAATTTGTTGTTGTGTCGTAATTAGCTTTTACTCGGACCATAAACAGCGAAGGAGCGAACCCAAGCGAAAACAAGAAAACGATGCAACTCAATGCTGACCGAAGCTGTGGATACACTTTGGGGGATATTTAAATTGCCAAGACATAAACGGATAACCGAGGAGTATGACTTCTAGCAGGGTATATAAATAAGTGACGGAAGAGCCACTGGCTGGCTGGCAAACGCAATTTGATTTTGATTTTATTCATTTTATGCATATGAAAATGAACGATTTGTCCGAGCTCCGCGGGTTGCAAGAACAGTGGAGCAAGGGGGCAGTCACTGAACACTGTTCCAATGAAGATGGGACTCAGTGCAAATATGAATATGTACGGGGTGGGTGAAGGCTGGGTGGCATTCTTTTCCAAAAGAGTGGGTGAAGGTTGAAGGTTGATTTTAACCGCCTTTCAGTTGTCAGCTTCCGTTTGCGGCGATTTTAATTAATAAAAATTGACATTTTGTCCGAACCAGCAACGAACCAGAAATTAAATTGCAAAATAAAAATAAATACAATATCCAGCATGAAATAATATTAATAATAATAAAATGCATCGGGAAAAAAGAGTTGCTGCGAGAGGGAGAGGGACAGTGTGTGTGTGCGCGTTTGTGGAAGAGAGAAGGAGGTAAATGACGGCCTGTCGCTGGCTATAAATATTTAATATTTAGTGGCTTTCATTGTTCAGAGAATGAATACCTTTAGTGGTGAGGTGCGGGGGCGGCGGTGGTTCGATTCCCCTTGCGCCACTATAACAATGCCAAATGACACGAGAGTGACAGCACTGGGAAATGGAATGAAATGGTACGGAATGGAATGAAATGGAATGGAATGAAACGTGAAGACATAGAATTGTGGTTGACATTATTAATACAAGGACTCAGCCATAAACCAATATCTCTATCTCTCTCTCTTACTCTTTTAGCCGATTCTCCGATCCTGCGGTCGTCAGTTTCAATTAGACTGAACTCACATCAGCCACATCCGCACATTCTAGCATGCACATCAATTCTCTCTCTCTCCCCATATATAAATATATGTATATAAATGCATATGCAGGCAATGGTTAACCTGATACCACCCGACTGACGATGTCGCCCCGACTAACCCGCGCAGCATTGGCAAGCAGAGTTGTTCGATGTTGCAGATGTTGCAACAAAAACCGAAAACTGTCCAACTGAAAATCTGTTTAATGAAGTTTATTGAGTGCGAAAAGCATTCCACATGTGGATTTTCGCCACGTTTTGTTAAGAGAAACAGAGAGAGAGGGAGAAAGAGAGAGAGAGAGATGGAAAATTGTTAATTTAAATTCGATTTACTCCGTTTCGTCCATTATCGATTTTCGGTTGCGGGGAAGGGCAGCTTACTATTTTGGCCCATATTCCGTGTGGGACATGGAATTAAGCCGAATCGGTTGAGGGATTACATGGCGCTGCATAATTTATTTGCGTACATTTACACATACTCCACGATTCACATCATGATCGACAATAAATTATACCCTGATCTCACCTTACAATATTAAACGAGAAGGGACGTGTGAGACGCTTCTTACGCGTCACAACTTTTATACCCGGCACTCAGTACTACATCTGCAACTTAGCAGTTATTTGTCAAATTTTACATTTTTTCTTCATCTGTCATCTACATCAACAACACTACTCACGCCAACACGCTCCTTTAGCTCGCCACCCTCCCCTATAGACACACACTGCAGAGTCACGGCAGAGGCAGAGACGTGAGGGGCAGAGGCCATAAACTGCGCGAAGCAGAGTGTGCTGCTATAAGCTGCGGTACGGGGTGGGTTTGGCCACTGAAAATTAATTTCTTCATTGTGGCCATAAAAATGATCCAATCGGATCCCAATTTGGTGATCGGATAGATATGGTCATTCCCTACGGAATGGCGTGTTTAGTTTTCTGTTATCTTCAAAATTGGGAGGTTTTCGCCCTTTTGCGGGGGCGGAAGGGGGCGGGGCTCATTTTTGAAATACACTGGTTTCAGTGTGAGCATACAGCAGTCTGGTGCCAAAATTTGGCTCTAGCTCTCATAGTCTCTGAGAACTAGCCGACAAACAAGACGGACAGACGGACGGACGGACAGACGGACAGACAGACATGGCTCAATCGACTCGGCTTTTGATGCTGATCAAGAATATATATACTTTATGGGGTCGGAAACGTTTCACCTGACACCCCTTCATTGGCGAACCCCACTGCACATATTTATCAGCGATGAGCCCCAGGAACCATCCGTTACCCCACAGCAAAGTGAAATAAATGAGGCAAATTAACTGGTCACTGACCAGGGGGCATGCCACACCCAATGCCAAGTGCAGACCACCCCTTTTCGCAAGGGGCGGGCGCAGTGTCAATATTAATGCAAAAGTTTAAGTGTTCCAAATGACGTTGATAATGTGGCCATAAGGGAGAGGAGGATTGCGGCATGGCTGTGAGGCAGTTGTCCTTGTTGTTGCACCATCCGCTGGCTTGGTCATGGTCTGGTGGCTGATGCTGCTGCGGGTTCTCCTGCTGCTGCTGCTGCTTCTAGGGGAAAGGAACGAAGCTTAATATGTAATTTATATTTTTGATTGTGCTGCCAGCGTTGACATCGAAGTAAGCTTCGCTGCTGCTGCCAGCAGTGCGCTTAATCCGTGCAGAAAAATGTAAGTGCCCCCCAAATGTGTTGCCACAGTGGTGTCCAACCAAGAGTGCTGAAAAACCAACTAAAAGAATACGTCTTTTACCACAAATTAGACTAAAGATATGGTGGAGTCTCCAGGCTCTGGAGTAATGGGTAATTTGGAAGCTCCAATTGACGTAAACTTTACCAGAAGATCCCTGTACTTACTCTCTGAAAAATAGAATTGTGGGACGACAGATTGTGGGGCGCGGGAGTGATAACTAAGAATCTAATGCCGCTCGAGAGAGCCGTGTGGATCGTGAGAGCGAACACTTACAGTGCGCTGTTAATGGAGATCGTTCCTGGCGAGCTGTAACACGCTGTTACAGTCTGCGCTGTTAACAGTTCTGTTTTTCTGTGGTGTTAACTGCACTTATCGTCTGTGGTGTTAACAGCGCTCTTCACTTTTGGCATTAACAGCGTTGTTTATCTGTAATGTTAACAGTGCTATTGATATGTTTATGCTACAGCGGCCCTGCACATGTGCCATTGATATGCAGAGAAATTCGAGAAGTATTTTTCTCAAAGTAGACCACTGTGTCGCTTCCCTTTTCTCGCTCCTCTTCATCACCCCTTTTGAAGTGTTTGCATTAGCCAGAGATAAAGAGTGAGGGGGAAAAGCGTGGTGTGTGGCGGGGTGGAGAGCAGGCGGCGGGTGTGCGTCAGAAATTAATGGAGCGTAATTTATGAAAATTATACAATTGCCAGACTGGCCACGCCTCCAACGGCCCCACACCAACACACACACACACACACACACACACGGAGCTGCATTATAGCCACGGTTGGGGCAGGGTTGGGAGGGTGTAACTCAACAAAAATTTCATCAAGCCGAAGCAGCAGCAGCAGCAGCTGAAGGATGTGGCAGGATGAGGATGCGGCAGGGCAGGAGTCGTGAAACAGAAGCTGGCATCTTCCTCTGCTTACTTTGCCGAAAACTTTATATGAACAAAGTTTAAGCCAAGTTTGTGGATGGGTGCCGAGGGGAGTGTAGGAGAGTAAGAGAAAGCCAAAGGGAATGGAGGTGGAGGAGCAATAGTAGCAGGAGGGAGGATGGGTGGTGTACACCAGGTGCCGGGGCCGGAGAGGGCTCAAAATATTTTATTAACAGACATCGTCTATGAAAAGCTTAAAAAACAAAAATTAATTTAAATTACATATTTGCCCACAAAACAATGGCGGGGAGAGCGAGAGAACGAAAGGAGAAAGAATAGAGCTATGGAGTGAAGAGAGAGTATGGGCGAGGAAAGCGTTGACAGAGGGGTGGGTACTTCGGGGACAGGGAGAGATTTTCTAGCAGATGGAGGATGCATACCACGCCCTTGTTGTTGGACCGCTGCTGCTGTTGTTTGGCAAAGAAGAAAACCTCAAATTACACACAAATTTACGATGTTTTTCTAACCTCTCTCCCTCGCTCACTCTCACCGTGTCTCCCTCTCTCTGGTTCTTTCTCACACTCTCTCCCTGGCGCTGTGCCAAAAAGCAGAGCCAACAATAATAACCAAATTACAACAACAACAAGAAGAAATGGTGACAAACAAAGTAAAAAATTGTAATAATAAAATTTCAAGCTGATCACGAAATTTGAATGCATTACAAAAGTTAAAAAAGAAAAAAGATTGATTCATCGAATTCGAATAGAAATATAAAACCAACAAGTGATTGATACACCCACTGTGCGATGAGAGATTAAATCGTTGAAGCCAGTTCACAGCCCCGTGTAATAATCTATTTCTGGTATTACACCGTCCTGCCCTCTACATCCACTTACACCCTGGTGTGGCATCTGCGCTGCCTAAACTGAAATGCCTCAATCGCAGAGTGCTGCTGCTGCTCCTGCTACGGCTCCTGCTCCTGCTTGTGGTAGGTGGCAGCGGATGAAACAAAAGCAAAAGCCAAAAAAAAAACAAAAGAGAAAAGAGGAAGCGGAAACACGGAAATGTTTTACATGCACGCGCATAACGAGCGTACACCCAGAGGTGGTTGGAGCTGCGGAACTTTTCCGGGGGTTTGTGCCATCCCCTGCTCTGCTCTGGGATGATGGAGCAGAATGGTGGGCGGACAGAGCAGGAGCAAGATGAACGCGCTTTAGCACCAAAAGTCAGCTACTCGTCCCCCACCCCCTCCCCACCATTGTACTCACCCAATGCCACGCGTGGAGGTGGAACAACCGAAGCGCCGCTGCAAAGTATGCAATGGAAAACATCATTTACGCACCTATTAGCTCCCATATCTCTGTGTGTGTGAGTGCCCCCTATGTGCGTGTGCGTCTGTGTGTGTGTTTGTAAGTCTCCTAATTAGAGATTATGCAAACATACACACACACACACAGCTGCAACTCTGTTTCCTCTCTCCTCCCTCCGGTACAGTCACGCTTGCTTTTTCCAGTATTTTTTTTTTGCTCCTCTCTGATTTTTTGTTCGTACTAGAACAAATTTTTGGCGAGCGCCACAGCAACCACACAGGACACGGACACGGAGCACACGGAGAAACACGAACGAACAATACCAAAATACACAACTTTATGACTATTATTTACCCAAATCTAAGACCAAGTCTGCCGGCAAGGGGGTGGAAAAACAGGTGCCAGGGGGCGCTTGCGGAAGAGGAGCGCTACCCTCCCCGCTTGCCTGTGTGTCAGTTAATTAGTTCATAAAATATGCAGAATGGCGAGCAATTCGCACCTTTAGACAGGAAAGTGCTTCTAAAGGCTGAAAGCCAAAATGGCTGTTGCCAGCGGCTGGTGGCAGGGGGGGCTACAGCTAGAAGCGGGTACAAATGGGTGTTACCAGTAGCTATTATATGGGCATGTGACTATAGGACAGTGTTAGGCATACACACCGACAAAAGAAATGATAACGAAAGTAAACGAACAGTCTAGGGTCTAGGATGTCCTTTTACAGAGAAAAAAAACCATAAAAAACGAAAAGAGATAAACGTCCCATAAATTAAATAGTGCCGCAGATTCATTTGAAAGGGACGGGATGAAACACTTGCTTGAGGGATGTTTGACCAGATTCATTTGAAAGGGGCTGGATGAAACACTTGCTTGAGGGATGTTTGAATCGTTGTAGGGACCCAAATCACATAAGCAGGGAGAGAGAGATAGTTGTTTGATGCTTGCAGGTAACCAATCATATAAGCAGAGAGAGATGGATAGTTGTTTGATGGTTGCTGTCCAGGATTATTGATCATGGATTTTTGACAAAGTTAGTTCACATTTTGTCCGCTAGGGGCGCCACAAAAGTAGTAGGGATTTAGGGGGTTGGTACCCAAGGTAAAATTCTCACCAGGGGGCGCCACATCGGAAAAGTGGTTCATGAACGCGATATTCGAGTAAATTCTCACCAGGGGCTCCACATCGGTGAAAGTGGTTTATGATCTCGATATTCGAGTGCATTCTCACTACTTGGCGCTAGTGTTTGCCTGCTATGGGATATTCTGCTTAGCAAGGATCGTAACTACCATTAACATTCCTATTAAGAAATAAATTCTTATAGGATCTGTTACTTACATGATCATGCTAAAATACATACTTTTAGGATATTTATTAACATTACATTGTGAATATATGTAAATGCTTTCTGGATCTAATATTTAGCCAAGCATATGGAAATATTGCATGGTAAGAGCTCACAACAAGAATGGAGTCATAAAGGATGAGAAGACAAAAATTAATTAATTCGACTTATAGTAAATATACTACACTCCTATATCGAATGCTACTTTGTGGCGAGTCTAAACCAATCCCCTAAATCCCTACTACTTTTTGTGGCGCCCCCTAGCGGACAAAATGTGAACTAACTTTGTCAAAAATCCATGATCAATAATCCTGGACAGCAACCATCAAACAACTATCCATCTCTCTCTGCTTATATGATTGGTTACCTGCAAGCATCAAACAACTATCTCTCTCCCCTGCTTATGTGATTTGGGTCCCTACAACGATTCAAACATCCCTCAAGCAAGTGTTTCATCCAGCCCCTTTCAAATGAATCTGGTCAAACATCCCTCAAGCAAGTGTTTCATCCCGTCCCTTTCAAATGAATCTGCGGCACTATTTAATTTATGGGACGTTTATCTCTTTTCGTTTTTTATGGTTTTTTTCTCTGTAAAAGGACATCCTAGACCCTAGCAATCCCCTAAATCCCTACTACTTTTGTGGCGCCCCCTAGCGGACAAAATGTGAACTAACTTTGTCAAAAATCCATGATCAATAATCCTGGACAGCAACCATCAAACAACTATCCATCTCTCTCTGCTTATATGATTGGTTACCTGCAAGCATCAAACAACTATCCCTCTCCCCTGCTTATGTGATTTGGGTCCCTACAACGATTCAAACATCCCTCAAGCAAGTGTTTCATCCAGCCCCTTTCAAATGAATCTGGTCAAACATCCCTCAAGCAAGTGTTTCATCCCGTCCCTTTCAAATGAATCTGCGGCACTATTTAATTTATGGGACGTTTATCTCTTTTCGTTTTTTATGGTTTTTTTCTCTGTAAAAGGACATCCTAGACCCTAGACTGTTCGTTTACTTTCGTTATCATTTCTTTTGTCGGTGTGTATGCCTAACACTGTCCTATAGTCACATGCCCATATAATAGCTACTCACAGCTACAAGCCTTATCATAAACTATTGGATTCTAAACTAAGATGGACGACCTCGAAATTATTTTTATAAACTCGCAACCTGAGGCAGCTATAGATCTGGACACCCAGCCCGACTCCGTGGACCTTTCGCAGATATTCGGAATTAAAACGCAAGAATATATAATGCAAGGGAACGTCTTAAGTGATATTGTATGGGATGATAGTCTCGATGACCTAATGACTGCTGCTCCGATTGACGAAATTCAAACATTCAACTTCCCGGATGATGACAGTATATTCGATTTGGTCGATGATAATGACGAAGGGGCAAAAACGATTCGAGGAACTTCTTCGCGACGAAGATAATGCCGATTTAATAGCTGCGGTAGAAAGAGCCGAAACGAAATTTTAATAATATTCTTATTTATGTTTAATACAATTAATTTATGTATTTTTCTACAAATAATATATAATAAATACAATATAAATTTAAAACAATATTTATTTTCAATGGATAGTTTTTTTTTTACTTTGATTGGTGCAAATTTCACTCTAACAAGAGACTCATAGGATTCGTTTCCAACATGGTTTTTCTAATAGAGGATTCCACAAAAAAGAAGAAGTAGATTTTAGGTAGAATGCCGGGGAGGTTTTGAAACAGGTTTGGAAAAGATAACAGAACCTTTGTTCATTCAACGGTCAAGTGAGTGCCAGATAAATAGAACCTCATGGATGCACAAATCCCTTAGTCCTATTCTAATAGTGAAAGTGGTTGCAAGTGGTTAGTGATACAAAAAAAATAAAAAAACTAAAATGGAATCTAAAATTGTGTGTGATCAATGCTCTAAGTCCTTTAAATTAAAAGAATGGTATGCTCATTATGAGGAATGCTCGAACCGTTTAAATGCTTTTGAAGTACTTATGACCAAAGGGTCAAGCGATCAAGAAGCATCAACGTCAGGCGCATCAAAACGTCGTAGATTGGAGACTTCTATTGAAAAACCCACTATCACCTGTACAACTTGCGGTGAAAGTTACCCAACGTCCAGGGAAATGCGTCATATAATGTCAGAAAAACATAAGAATGCAACAGCAGCGCAACTCGAAGATAATGAAAATGTTATCGTAATTTCAACAGAGTCACGATTTCCGTTAAAATCATATCGTGTTCGCTCTGATAAAAGTGACCGGCTCGATTTAAAAGAATTTTATAATGATTGCAAAGCGGACTTAACCAAATTAGTGCGTTACTGTATGAGTGAGTACGGGTCGGCTAAGTTCAATCTAAAAGTATATGGACTGTATGTCAAACAAACAGATGATGAAACCTTATCGGAAACGATGAAGCATTTCGTGACATCATATAAGTCTATATATGCAAATGATGAGATTGATGAACATCTAAATGAGGCCGTTGACCTTTTAATCACTCTAAGTAGTGAATTCCAGGAGAAGGATTCAGGTTGGGCAATAAAAAATTTGAATATTTTGAGCTGACAATAATTAAATTGGAGCATATCGCTGTAAATAGATTTATACCAGCTCCCAATAAAATAAAATCTCGAAATGCATTAATAAATGTTAAAAAATGAAGATGATTATTGCTTCAAGTGGTCAATTTTTTAGCATCATTTGCATATAGGCGGCACTTGAGCACTACATTCTCAACTGCAAACCAAAAAAAAAAAAAAGAGATAAGTTAACAAACCCTTCATATTATCGAATGATAGACATCAGACAAGACATAATTTGCTATGACGGAGTGAGACTGGATTTTTCTGGGATTGAGTTTCCAATCACAAACAAAGGAATAAAGAGATTTGAATTATCCAATCCTAATATTAGCATAAATGTGTATGAAATCGATGACAATGGAAAGAACGTAGTAGGACCAACAGTGAGGACTAAAGGAATTCGAGGACATCACATCAACCTATTAGGAATTAATAATGACTCTTTGCAAATGATGCATTATGCCTATATAACGTGCGTGAAAAAAAATTATGCTATTCTCAACATAATAAATCCCATTGCTCTGCATATTTTTGTGAAAATTGTTTACAATTTTATACTACCACAAATACCACCCATGACAATAAAGAGTGCGGAAAAGTTGCTGCACAATATCCTACTCCAAATACCAAAACGGTTTTAAAAGTTTCATCAAAAACTATCTCCCCTGTGGTCATTTATGCTGATATCGAAGCTGTATTGGAAAGTTTTCATAGGAATCTGAATGATCCCTTAAAATCATCTACCACTATGGCTCAGAAGCATACGGCATGTGCAGTGTCATTTTATGTTGTACATAACTATAATCATCATTTAAATGAGATGTGGACATATGAAGGTAAATATTATCATAATCTAAAGGTAGTAAAACAGTTAAAACATTAAGATTTACGCTATTTCAGGACCAGATTGTATCGATCAATTCTGCCAAGTGCTTCGATCGAAAACCATGGGACTTTATGAGAAGTACTGGTTATCCGCTAAAAAACCAATCTACGAGTTCAACATTTGGGATGAGGACTATCAGGAACATGGAGAGTGCTATGCCTGTGATGAGCCCATTTCGACTGACGACCGGGAGAAGTTTTTTAACCAATTCACAGGCCAATATGTAGGTCCTATTCATAAGGTTTGTAAGCAAACATTTAAACTAAGCGATCCTTTTTTTTCCGGTAGTTTTTCATAACTTGTCTCGTTATGATATTCATTTATTTGTAACATCAATAAAAGATGAACTTAAGCCCATACCGTGTAACAAAGAGTTATACATTGCGCTAACTCAAATTGTTGAGATTGATTTTTCAAATCATCAACATTATAAAATAAGATACATAGATTCAAATAGATTTTTAAATTCGAGCTTAGAAAAACTTGCTAGTTATATGGATCCATCAAATTTTAAAATTTTAAAAAACAAGTATCAAGGGGAAAAATTTGATATGCTAAGGCGAAAAGGAGTATTTCCATATGAATATTTAGATAGCTTTAACAAATTTGATGAACCCCAACTACCTTCGAGAGAATTTTTTTTCAACTCACTGAGTGATGAGGAGTGTAGTTTAGAAGACTATAATTTTGCTCAGAAGGTTTGGAGAACATTTAATTGCTGCAGTATTCGAGATTATTTGAAATTATACTTAGAAAGCGATGTTTTAATTCTTGCTGATGTGTTTGAAAACTTTAGGAGTATTTGCTCACGAATATATAAGTTAGACCCAATAAATTATGTTACTGCTCCTTCTGTTTCATGGGATGCAATGCTTAAATATACAAAGATAGAATTGGAGCTAGTTAGTGATCCTGATATATATAACTTTTTGAAAACTTCAGTACGCGGAGGGTTAACTCAATGCACTCAACGGTTAGCTACGGCAAATAATAAATATTTAAATGAAAGATTCAGGGCTAGTGAACCTATAAACTATCTAGCGTACATTGATGCTAACAATTTATATGGTTGGGCAATGAGTCAGCCACTTCCGTATTCCAATTTCAAATTTCTAAGTAACGATGAAATTCAATCTTTCAACGCTCTAAGTATATCTGCTTGCGGGGATGTAGGATACATCTTAGAAGTAGATCTGAAATATCCTGATTCTATACACAATAAACATAATAGTTTACCATTCTGCCCCGAAAACAAGATTCCTCCAGGCGGAAAACAATCAAAATTGATAGCGGACTTATCTGATAAAAAGAATTATATATTACATATAAAACAGTTACAGTTATGCATAGAACAAGGGATGATTTTAGAAAAAATATCGCGAGTATTATCTTTTAAGCAATCATGTTGGCTTAAACCCTATATTGATCTAAATACATCCCATAGAAAAGTAGCTAAGAATGAGTTTGAGATAAACTTTTATAAATTAATGGTTAATGCTGTCTACGGTAAAACGATGGAGAATGTAGAAAAGCGACGTGAGGTCGCATTAATTAAACATTATAATTCAAGACAAAATTCCGCAGGGTTTAGACAACGCATAGCTAGACATAATTTTTTCACAGTGTTGAAATCTTTGGTGAAAATTTAGCTGCCATTGAGTCCACTAAATCAAGAATTTTCTATGATAAACCCATATACATTGGAGTTTGTGTACTAGAACTTTCAAAATGGTTAATGTATGACTATTTCTATAATTTTCATTCTATAAAATGCCCATCATCAAAAATACTCTACATGGATACAGATTCATTTATTATATCATCAAAAGAAGATTTTTATCAATTAATTAAAGACAATCCTAGTCGCTTTGATACCTCAAATTACCAAGAGTCAAACATTTTCGGGATAAATCGGGCCAATAACAAAGAACTAGGATTAATGAAAGACGAAAATGCGGGTCGAATAATGACCTCATTTGCAGGGTTAAAAGCGAAAGCATACTCTTATTTAGTTGCCAAAGATAATAGCACTGACCATAACGTCAAAAAGATTAAAGGAGTAAAAAGTCGGTAGTTAAAAGATTATCACATGCTCAGTATATTGAATGCATTAAACATAAAAAAACATATTATGGACAGCAGAGAGTAATCAGAAGTAGAGGTCATAAAATTTACACTGAAATTGTAAATAAGATAAGTCTAAATTATAAGGATGACAAAAGATTTATATTATCCGATAATATTTCAACGTTAGCACATAATCACTTTGAAATTGTAAATATTATAGATCCTAGTAATAATGAGCATATATTATAGAAAAATTTAAATTATAAATATTTATAAATATTATGTTTTTTAAACTATTTTGTATATTAAAAAAATAAAACGAGATAAAAAAAAAATGTTTTCTTTCTATTCAATTATTTTAATATACTTTTTTTATCTATCCAGGAATTATGTGTTTCATCAAACCCTAACCATTTAACAAAAACTTGATCCTTCTTTCGTCGGATTATTTTTTCCACTAAGAAAGCATTTTCATCTTTCACTTTTTTTTTTTTTTTTTCATAAAATGATCCTTTAATCATTTCCCCCATATAGTCTTCCAGTTCATATGTTGCTGGACTGGTAGACTTTACTTTTGAAATTTTAAAAACCTCGGTTGTCCAGTTAGGTTCATATCCCTTTGTAAAAATACCCTTATATTTACTTATTCTAACAGGATCACCAATGGAAAACTTATGTTTAGGGAAAACCTTGCAAATATTATAAGCTGTTTTCAATATAAACTCCTCATTTTGTTTGTTGACATCTACAGGATTCATTTTTATGGTTCGATGATATGAATTATTGTAATCATTCACTAGATCTTTCAAGTTATGAATCCAGGTATGATTTCCCTGCATACTAAACATTTTCCACATACGATTTTTTAATGTTCTATTAAAACGCTCGCAAATAGATGCTTTTAGGTGTGTATATGTATGGTAATGGTTTATGTTATTTGTTTTCATAAGCTCAGTGAAGGAAGCATTAAAAAACTCCTTTCCTTGATCAGATTGAATATTTTTAGGTTTATGGTTAGATAGTTTTAATATTTTTTTCATTGCTGATAGCACATCTAATGCTGTTTTCGACTTAACGGGAGCTGCATATGCATACTTTGAGAATGTATCAATCACGGTTAGCAAATATCTAAATCCTTTATTTTCCTTACAATAGGGTATCATTTCAACTAAGTCGATTTGCCAAGTATCATTAATGCCCATCTGAACGAATTTACGTCGGATAAAGTTTTTTCTGGCAGGCTTATGTATTTCATTCACAACTTGTTGTTTACTCATTTTTATTTTTATTTTTTATTATTGTTTCTGGATGATTGCGTATTCAAAAGTGATTGATTATACTCAAGAACATCGCGTTTTATTTGAATATACATTTTTTTTTGAAATTTCAAAGCATAAACGCGTTAAATCTATTTGAACATTTTTATCATAAGTACCATCCAAGTCAGAGAGTTGAATATCAAATTTTTGTAAAAGCAGCACATTTAGGAATAATATTATTATAGTACAGGAATGTAATTTGTTGTTTAAGTATCGTATTCCAACATAAAAATGTTGTAAAAAATATACCTAATCTTAAAAATGATCTCCAGGACTCGCTATCAAATTCAATCTTATTTCCAAACTGATTTATTATAAAAACATACTGCTTATCGGATTTTCTGAATCTAAAATTACATTTAATAGTGGTCAATAGGGGATGATCTATAATTGTATCAGGCATCAAGAAATCATACTGATCAAGTTTTAATTGAATATACTCCTTGTAGGTAATCAACTGCATCCATTCATCTTTGTCCAGTCCAATGAAATTGTTTTTGCTTTGTTGCATCCAGATCATTGGTGTGAATTTTCGTGTAGTTGAAAAGCCGCATTTTAGTTTTAAATTATGTACTACATAATATTCGAGCCCGAAAATGACTTCGTGGTCTTGCTTCTTTCTGGTGGACCTAATTCTTTTTGATTGCAGCGTGTCCATTAGGGTTGAATGATTTTTTAAACTAAGAACTCTTTGCGGAATTGGGTGGTATATAAAAAGGGGAAAGATATCACTGATTCATTCAGTTTCTTAAAAAATCTTAAGCCGACATGAACTCGATCGACAGGAATTCAAGCGTGATAGTTGATTTTCAATATCTCTTTGGGAATAATAAACAACTTTTATTAAAGAATTGGCGTTTATGCAAACCGGATCAGTAACGCCAAACTTCTTTCATTTCAAACCACCATATCATCTAAATGAATTGGATCATGAAATGATTAAACAGCAGAACATGCACCGTCAGACCATAAATGGATTGGACTGGTCAGATGGTGAAATATCGTATTTAAGTTTAGGTGAAATACTATCACCACTTAACAGATTTAGCACCGTAATAGTACGTGGTGGAATTAAGAAGAAGTTCTTGTCTAAGTATTTAACAAATACCATTATTGATATTGATATAGGAAAAAGTCTGACCTTATTTCCAAATTATTATACCAACTGTAGAATTCACAAAAAGTTCCTCTTAGATGTGCACTAAATAATGTATTCAAGCTTTTGTTTTCTTGGAAAATTCGAACTATGATGTATACTGTAATGGTGAAACATATGTATAGAATATAAAATCCCAGTATGGAATAAGCGCTTGCATAAAGTAGTTGTTTAAAATGGACTTCTTTAAGCGTATGTTTGGAAGTGATCAACGCAACAGAGGATACACAGAACTTGTTTACTGCAATTATTGCGGTTCTGATACTCATTACGAAAAGAACTGTCACAAAAAACGCGATCAGGAGAAACCTAAATAAATTGTTTTAAAGGATAGAAAATATTATATAAATTTTCAATAAATAAAACTTATTAAAAAAAAACATCAGCTATGTTTAAACAATTTATACATCCTTTTACAATGCTAATTTGTGGTCCTTCAGGGTCTGGAAAGACAACGTTTTTAGAAAATTTAATAAACAATAGGAATGAAATGCTAAGTATTTCAATTGATCGAATACTGTGGTGTTATGGTGAGGAACACGCTAAGCCAAATTTCAATAACATCGAATACTATAAAGGAATTCCTGAACAAATTGAAAATGAAGCGAATGAACCCATTCTTTTAATATTAGATGACTTGATGATGGGGGCATTTAATAAAAATGTATGCGAGCTTTTCACGAGAGGATCTCACCACAGGAACTTATCTGTAATAGTAGTTACACAAAACATCTTTCATAAATCATCACATACGCGAGATATTTCTCTAAACACAAAATACATCGTTGCATTCAAAAACCCCAGAGATAAACTGCAATTTCAATGCTTGGCAAGACAAATTTATCCTGAGAACTCTCAGGAGCTATTTAGAATATATAAGGAGGTCACAGATGAGCCACATGGTTATTTACTTATTGACCTTACTCAGGGAATAAATGATCTCCTGAGATTTCGAACAGATATTTTTAATTCTGTGTACACCATTTGCTTTGCTGATGAAAATGGTTTACAAAAAGAATCTAAATCGATTGAAAGCGAACAAACATTTATTGTATGTGCTCAAAAGGGCCAACCACAAACTTCGAAATGCAATTATAGGTAATTGTGATATTGAGTTGGTGAAAGCATTAGTGGAAATAGTGTTGAACACATTACAAGGAAATCATAAGATATCAAAATCTCAACTATATGCTCTCAAAAGTATAAAAAATGCATTACGTTATATTTCATGTCCAAAACGTTCAATCAATTCCAAGAGAAAAGTTCTAATCCAAAAGGGAGGATTTTTACCAATTCTAATCAGTTCATTGCTCTCGGGGATTTTTGAAAAAATATTAAACAATGCTTAGAAATACGCATCAATTAAGCAAAGTAATTTTAATGCGTCCGAATGCTTATCAAAAACTAATAAAAGGTGGAAATGAAAACGATTTAATAAATATAACATTTTTACCTATTTTAAATGATAAGAAAACTAGTGACTATAATAAATGGATCAAAATACGTCAAGAATTGTGTTACTATCAAAATAAAAAAGAAATAAGACAATGGATGTACGACCTAGTCTAAAAACATCACATCCATCATCTAAAACCACTGGAACACAAACACAAGACGACTCAGTCGGGTTTGATGTAATGCCAACAACTGATATTCTTTACAATAAAAATAATGTTAATCCAAAAAAGGAACTCTCAATAGATAATGAGTCCCATGATTTACCTAATCTCAGCGACGATGAAGATTTAATGCCTGAAAAAACTTTTAAGTCAACGCATAATAAACGTAAAGTAAAGGACACATCATTTTTAGATACTCCATTTGTAGACACTCAAGTATCAAAAATACAAGCAGTGTCTAAAGTAAAGCTTACCGATAAGCAGCAAAAACTAAGAGCAAAACTTAAGAGGGATAAAAGTGAACAAAAACCATTACAAGACTTGAAATACGTAAGCGGACGGGAAAAGTTGAGTAGATCTGTTAGAAACAGAGAACCTTTGCAAATTGGAAAAACAAAATTAATTGGGTTTCCTACAATTAATAAACGGAGAAGAACATAAAACCAAAATGACATTTACAACACAGTTTTTCGTTACATTACTCAGTAATGATTCATTAAATGTCTTTAATGATAACGTTAAGTGTGCATTTACAAACATTGTAAATATTCCTGAAAACATGAATGACGAATGGGAAGTTGGAATCACAGACTTATATCTTAATAAATGTGCACCAGACAATCATAATAATTCATCGATTATGTCTGCAGAAACAACAGAATTCGTTATTAGCTTAGTAAATGGGGAAACATTTAGATATGAAAATGAATCAATTGAGTCTGAAGTTTTTGAAAATGGATTAATTTTTGTTTACACTGACATTATTAAGCCAAGATGTGTTGGAAACAAGAGACCCCGATGTCTTCGAGTATTATATTTCAATGGAAAAGAGCAACTCATACAATTCAAAAAATATTGAATATTATCCTATTGAAATATGGTCACCAAAGGAAATTTCAATATTAATTACTGATTCCAAAGGATATAAAGTACCATTTGAATCTTCAACAGTTCCAATATTTATTACTCTACACTTCAGAAAACGAATCGAAATGCTATAAATAAAACAGTACAAATCTTAATTAGTTCAGAGTAGAAATAGTCATCATGACGAGATCTTATCAACAATATTATTTAAATCAATGCGGTGGTGGGTTAAATCATATAGGAAGT
The DNA here is from genome assembly GCF_008121235.1 of Drosophila subobscura. NCBI lineage: Eukaryota > Metazoa > Arthropoda > Insecta > Diptera > Drosophilidae > Drosophila > Drosophila subobscura. The sequence continues at coordinate 2,581,559 of NC_048530.1, forward strand.
CTATATGTGACACCCAGAGTTATCCAACAAGGTAGAGGAATTGGAAATTTCTTTAGTGGTCTTTTAATTATATAAAACCACTATTCCTTTCGGGGATAAACGCTATTAAAAAATCAAGCCTCTGAAACTGGAAAGGCTGTAATAAATGAGTTTGGTCGAAAACCTTTAAGAAACATTATCCAAGAACAAAGCAAAATTGCACTGCAAAATCTATCAAATAAAGCAATAAATAAATTTACACGATTCCAAAATGGTGAAGGTAAAAAGAATAAAAAGGAAGGTCTAGGAAAAAACGAGCTCATTTTTATCATCTAAACAAGGACGCAAACATACGCAGTCGAGATCAATAAAGAAAAAATCATCCAAGAAATTAAACATAAAAGATATTTTTTCGAAATCAAAATGACCACCCATATAGAATGTATGAAAAGCGAATTGGATCTGTTTGAACCACATCCCACACAAAGTTCTATTCTGAGAACTGAAGAAGTTTCATACAACCCCATAGCATCGTTGGACAGTGCTTCTTCAATTGAATTCGTGTGCTTAGGAAATGGTGAAACATATAGAGACCTGTCAAGTGTTTACTTAAGACTTGTTGTACAGCTAAGAAAAAATGATAATGGTGTCATTGAAGGAAACAATGTTGGAGTAGTTAATAATATTTTGCATTCAATGTTCAGAAGTTCATCAGTCTACTTAAATAATATATTGGTTTCTCAGAGCGATAATAACTATCATTATAGATCGTATTTGCAAACGATTTTAAACTATGGCAGTGATGCCAGTGAAAGTCACTTAGCTACTCAAGGGTATTATCCTAATTATGGAAAATTAATATCTGGTCAATATGTTAACACCGATGGGAACATTCTGCTCAAAAATATATTTCAAAACAGTAATAAGGTTGAACTGTTCGGAAAAGTTCATGGAGATATATTTAATCAGCCAAAATTACTCATAAATAATGTTGATTTGAGGATAACTTTTAACATTGAAAAACAGCATTTTATTTGATGGAAACTGATACTGAGTCAAGTCTTAAGATATTGGAAGCGCAACTTTTCATGAATCACATAACTATTAATCCAAGCATTTTATTGGCCCATCATCATGTTTTACAAACTAAAAATGCCATTTATCCATACAGCAAAGTTCAAGTAAAATCATTTACAATATATCCAGGAAATAATACGCTATCAATTGACAACGCAGTTATTGGACAGCTTCCTAATTTCTTAGCTTTTTGCATGGTAAAAAACAAATCATATTCAGGAAATCGGACATTAAATCCATTCAACTTTGATCATTTTAAAATTCAACGCTTTAATCTAATGGTAAATGGTGTGCAAGTACCATCGCAGGCACTTGAATTTGATTTCTCGAATTCCGAAAATGCTCAAAGCTCTAGAGGATATAATATGTTATTCAGATCAAGTGGCATAAGACATTATGATCGAGGCTTGCAAATCACAAAGGAAATGTTTGATAAAAACAGTTTTATATTAGCATTTGACTTAACTGCAGATCATCATAATTCAACTGTATGCTCAAATTTGATTTCTCAAGGATCCATCCGAATTGAAGGACGTTTTTCTGAGCCTCTTACAGAAGCAGTTACTTGTCTGGTGTACTGTGAATATGACTCAATGATTGATATTGATAAACATCGAAATATACGTGTTCTTCTGTAAAAATGAATACATTGCAAATCGATAATTTGCTCTCCAAGCATTCAAAAACAAAAACAATTTTTAAAGGCGTTTATCCCTCTGATAGGCTCCCAAAAAAGTAATTTCTAAATATCCTGCTTTAATAATAGCTAACACAGATTCTTCAAACCGTCCAGGAACGCATTGGGTTGCATTTTACTTTGATAGTAAGCATTCAGCTGAATTTTTTGACTCCTATGGTCAATATCCTCAGAAGAAAGAATTTTTAAAATTATTAAGGAATAATTCATTAAAGTTTACATTCAATAAACAACTACTTCAAGGATATTTTTCAAGTACATGTGGTCATTACTGTATCCTATATGGAATTTTTAAAAGCAAAAAGAAAACCTTAAATTTTTTTTTTTTTTAATTTAAGAAAAATGATTTAAATTATAATGATAAGCTAATAATGAAAATGTTTAAAAAATTAGCTTTAAAATAAAAAAAAAAAAACAACGTATTTATATTTTCAAGTAAATATTTTATTTTTTGGAGTGGGATTCATTCTGTTATTTAATCTATAATATTTAAGCATAAGGTCTATAGCTTGGGCTTTCTTTGCCGGTAACGTATGACAAAGGCATGTATCAGGTCCATCGGTAGCATCGTCGTCGCTCCAGGGGCACAGCTTATAGTGAAACCCGAACTTGGAGTATTGGAGCTCCTTTTCCTCCAGATCCTCCAAAATAAGCATGAGGTTTTCCAGGATTTTTAAATGCTCATCGAAAATCATCTCTTCGAATTGAATAAGAAAAAGTTTTATTTGATGGGCGTGCATGATTCAGCTGGCTTCTTGTAACTGATACTGATGATCGTTCAAGGAGCGCGGTTCTTTTATATCCATGCCTTTACTCCATTTATCTCTTTCTAACTCGCAAATGTATTTATGTTTTAACCTGTTGTCTAATTTTTTTATTTACATGAATATCTAGTTGTCTCTTTTCTCTTATGTATAAGAGAGGCAATCCCTTAATTCTTTATTTATTCTTTACATAAAAATTGGAAATGAGGAGTGCTATATCTAGTCATCTCTTTTCCTTTATATATAAGATGTGAAATTCCATGCTCCTTTAGCATCTTAAAGGGTGTTTTTGTAGAAAATTTGGTTACATAACTTTTAGGTAAAAATATCCAAAGCGGTTCATTGTCCTTATTACTTAAATAGAGGACTACCTTTGTTCCAAATGATGTTTTTTTAAGTTTACATCCATTGATCTTGTACGCAAATCCTATGCATAGATCTTCAACCTTGGTGTATCCAATCGCAGGTTTTATCTCGTTAAGTGAATCTAGGAACGCCTATGCATGTACATGTTTCACGAAGATTTGATTATCCTTTTATTTATCAAAATAAACAAAATTCTTACATACCATTATAAAATGAAACTATTCAAACTACACAATGTTTTATACTAAATTATTTAATCATGAATACATGATCTTATATACTCTCATTCGTCTTTTCTTTCTAAAATGAGATCTATGCTGATTGGTTGTTGCGCTAGGTATATAGTTGTACATACATACATGTAAAAGCCAGATGTGAGAATAGGATTTCAAATATTATATTTCCTGTCTTTATATACGTACATACATATGTACATGTAAACGTATGTACATAAACCATTGAAATGAAAACATTATATACATATATATAAAAAATGGGCCGTGTGCTAGGGTTTACATTTTACATATGCTCATACATAACTCGAAACCCTATATAAGAACATCTAACACTTAAGATACTTTAGTTCATTTTCTATTCGAAATGAGTGAATTTCATTGTGAGTTGTGTTATATGAAAAGAAGTTTTAGGTCCCGCAATGGACTAAAACATCACGTATTAAAAGTTCATAACTTCAGTTATCAAAAATCAAAATCATCATTTTACCAATGTTACTTATGTCCCGGCGCTATAAAGTTTTGGCTGAGATTTGACCTCAATATGCATGTTTTATTAAAGCATAACGAATATTTAAAACAATTACACAATAAATTAAATATTAAGAAATAAAATAAATATGTCCATTTCACTTGACTTTTCACGATGTTTTAATATGATGTGAAATTCAACCAATAAATACATTCAATAGTGCCTGCATTCTACCTAAAATCTACTTCTTCTTTTTGTGGAATCCTCTATTAGAAAAAACCATGTTGGAAACGAATCCTATGAGTCTCTTGGTAGAGTGAAATTTGCACCAATCAAAGTAAAAAAAAAAAAAAACTATCCATTGAAAATAAATATTGTTTTAAATTTATATTGTATTTATTATATATTATTTGTAGAAAAATACATAAATTAATTGTATTAAACATAAATAAGAATATTATTAAAATTTCGTTTCGGCTCTTTCTACCGCAGCTATTAAATCGGCATTATCTTCCTCGCGAAGAAGTTCCTCGAATCGTTTTTTTGTCCCCTTCGTCATTATCATCGACCAAATCGAATATACTGTCATCATCCGGGAAGTTGAATGTTTGAATTTCGTCAATCGGAGCAGCAGTCATTAGGTCATCGAGACTATCATCCCATACAATATCACTTAAGACGTTCCCTTGCATTATATATTCTTGCGTTTTAATTCCGAATATCTGCGAAAGGTCCACGGAGTCGGGCTGGGTGTCCTGATCTATAGTTGCCTCAGGTTGCGAGTTTATAAAAATAATTTCGAGGTCGTCCATCTTAGTTTAGAATCCAATAGTTTATGATAAGGCTTGTAGCTGTGAGTAGCTATTATATGGGCATGTGACTATAGGACAGTGTTAGGCATACACACCGACAAAAGAAATGATAACGAAAGTAAACGAACAGTCTAGGGTCTAGGATGTCCTTTTACAGAGAAAAAAAACCATAAAAAAACGAAAAGAGATAAACGTCCCATAAATTAAATAGTGCCGCAGATTCATTTGAAAGGGACGGGATGAAACACTTGCTTGAGGGATGTTTGACCAGATTCATTTGAAAGGGGCTGGATGAAACACTTGCTTGAGGGATGTTTGAATCGTTGTAGGGACCCAAATCACATAAGCAGGGAGAGAGATAGTTGTTTGATGCTTGCAGGTAACCAATCATATAAGCAGAGAGAGATGGATAGTTGTTTGATGGTTGCTGTCCAGGATTATTGATCATGGATTTTTGACAAAGTTAGTTCACATTTTGTCCGCTAGGGGCGCCACAAAAGTAGTAGGGATTTAGGGGATTGGTTTAGACTCGCCACAAAGTAGCATTCGATATAGGAGTGTAGTATATTTACTATAAGTCGAATTAATTAATTTTTGTCTTCTCATCCTTTATGACTCCATTCTTGTTGTGAGCTCTTACCATGCAATATTTCCATATGCTTGGCTAAATATTAGATCCAGAAAGCATTTACATATATTCACAATGTAATGTTAATAAATATCCTAAAAGTATGTATTTTAGCATGATCATGTAAGTAACAGATCCTATAAGAATTTATTTCTTAATAGGAATGTTAATGGTAGTTACGATCCTTGCTAAGCAGAATATCCCATAGCAGGCAACACTAGCGCCAAGTAGTGAGAATGCACTCGAATATCGAGATCATAAACCACTTTCACCGATGTGGAGCCCCCTGGTGAGAATTTACTCGAATATCGCGTTCATGAACCACTTTTCCGATGTGGCGCCCCCTGGTGAGAATTTTACCTTGGGTACCAACCCCCTAAATCCCTACTACTTTTGTGGCGCCCCCTAGCGGACAAAATGTGAACTAACTTTGTCAAAAATCCATGATCAATAATCCTGGACAGCAACCATCAAACAACTATCCATCTCTCTCTGCTTATATGATTGGTTACCTGCAAGCATCAAACAACTATCTCTCTCTCCCTGCTTATGTGATTTGGGTCCCTACAACGATTCAAACATCCCTCAAGCAAGTGTTTCATCCAGCCCCTTTCAAATGAATCTGGTCAAACATCCCTCAAGCAAGTGTTTCATCCCGTCCCTTTCAAATGAATCTGCGGCACTATTTAATTTATGGGACGTTTATCTCTTTTCGTTTTTTATGGTTTTTTTTCTCTGTAAAAGGACATCCTAGACCCTAGACTGTTCGTTTACTTTCGTTATCATTTCTTTTGTCGGTGTGTATGCCTAACACTGTCCTATAGTCACATGCCCATATAATAGCTACTGTTACCAAATGAAATAATTGAGTGCCAAAGCAGCAACAAGGAATCTACTCCAATGGGTAACCAACGCACCGGTCAATGCCCTAACCCAAAAAAAAGCATTTTCCATTCAATCTTTTCAATGCTTAAGTTTAAATGTAAAAATACAAAAGATATAACATTATTGTTTATGCTTTATCTGTAGCATAGTTAATGCTCTCATCTGCCAAAGAACATGGCTGGAAAGTTTCCGTATACCAAGGATTCTTTTGATATTCAAGCTACTATCTTCATTTTGACAAACTCTTTTGAAGTATCAATCATTCCTCAACAAACTGATCTGAACTAAATAGCCCAATCAAGGGATAGCTTCAACTTTTTCGCTTCTGAAGCTTCTCCGCTCATCTCGCTATTCAACTGTTTGCTCAAATCGATATGAGAAATTACCCTATACCCTAGAACAGGAAAGACAAAAAGACAAATGTCGACACGGGCTTGAAAGTCTTCCGAGAGGTTGTGTGTGGTGGCGGAGGGGGTTTGACTTTCATTCTTATTGCTGCTGTGTCAGTTGCTCCTTGAGTTCGTGTTTCTGTTATTATTGCTGTTGTTGCTTTTGTTGCTTTTGCTGCTGGTCATGTATGGCAGCGTGGAGCGTTTCGTGAAGTTTATGAACTCTGTAATTACACACTTTATTAATTTATGCGCTGCGGGGCCAAGAACGCGAAAACTTTCAGCGATGAAATGTTGTGTGCGCGAGAGCGGTGGTAAATATGGTTAAGAACTGTGGGACAGCAGAGAGAACGAGAGAGAGCAGAGCAAAGGCAATGCCAAAGGACAACGTGTTAATGCTTTATGAGCCAGCGAATGGGATACGTATGGCATATACCCCAAAACGATGACAGACTCCTGGATCCCAACCTCCACCCTCCACCAGAAGTCAGCCAAATTAGGCAACATTTTTTGCTAGTTGGGCTCCCTTCCCTTTCCCGTTCCCTGGCCAACCTTTCCTCCTAAATTGGCTCATTTCTCTTACCAAAAATTAACGAAACAGCAACGAAAATGTTGCCCCAAAAAGTTAAAAACCTCAACAGAAAAAAAAACATCCTGCCCCACCAAAATAGAAGAAGGAAAATAGAAAAATCGAAAGAGAAGGCAAAAGAGAAGGCAGAAGGAAAGTGTTTGGCTTTGAATTTTGAATGGGAATGTTTTGAAATTTTAATTTGAGAACGTGACTGACCAATTTAGGAGGGGACGGTTGAATGGAGGATGCTGGGGGCACAGACCCCCAAGGGAACACAGGATGGCGGTGCTACTATGCCTCCTCGCTGTGGGTGAGACTTGTTTCTGTGGCAGATGGAAAGCTAATCGATCTTAAATGGCGGCAATTGGAATCAGAAGAGTTCAAGTAGCTCAAGTGGAGAGTTTTCTTGAAGTGGGGAATTCAGACACATCGAAGCATTCTTTCAGCAAGTCCTAAATCATTATAGCACCTGAGAAAAGGCTTGTCGGGTTGCCGGGACATAATTCTTCACCATCCAAGGGGCCCGTGGGCTGGGCGACAACCCTACGATAGCCGAGAGTTGCCAGAGCACGTGCCAAGCTGCGGACATGACGCTCATGAACAGGCAGGGACTGCGGAAGCATTTCCCAACCCATAGATTGGTGGTCCAAGGCAGCAGTCAGAGAGATACATATCCATGTTTTTACAGACATTTACATGTCGTTTGTTCACGTGTGTGTCTGTGCATAATCCGAGCTCGGAGCTCCCCTGCACACAAACGACAACTAAAAGCAAATATTACGCATACGCAGCAGAGGCAGCAGCAGCGTGTGCATCGCTATTTTGTCCATTTGTCCGTTTGTCCATCACACTCTCTGTGTCTCTATCTTTTTTTTTTGGCAGCTTTGCACTTTAATTAAATTGTAAATATTTCATTCGGGATTTTTATGTCCATCATTGCCACTGCCACGTGCTGCTGTTGCTGCTGCTGAACCACAAAAAATGGAAATTTATAAATGAAAACCGAATCAATTTCAATTTAAATATTTTGCATCGCAATTCTGTTGCCCTTTTCGTGCTCGAGTTCCCTCACCAAATTAGGTGTAATTATATTACAGCAGTTGGAAAAATAAATCAGGTCTTTACAATGCATTTATTAAGCTTATTTTGTTGTTTTTCCCCATGATTCCCATGGTTGGGCTTGTTTTGGAAGTAAATCCAAGGAATGCCAAAAGAGCACAAAAACAAATATTATTTACTGTGAGCTCGTCACTAATTAGCGTTAGACAGCAGCAAAGTAAAATTCAGTTTATTCGGAGATTTTCATTTAAGAAAATGATGGCAAAAGATGCCAATTCAAGTGGTCCTTAAGCCTAAGCTTATTGATTTCGTTTAAAGATTCAACTTAATTACTTCTCGAGCATTGATTTCAATTATTTTAATTATTTGCAGAGCATTTATTTCATTCGATGTAATCACTCGAAGAACTATGCATTACTGATAACGATGAAGGCAGTTATAGATACGAATATATTTTTGCAAAGCACTTGAGCCCATAAAGATATAAAATAAGTCTGGTGAATATCAGTGAATCCACAAATTTGAACAAATTTCTGTTATTTCTGTTATTTCTGTTATTTCTGTTATTTTGGTATTCTCATAATAATAACAACTACTCTGAGGAGCGTTTTAAGGGACAGCTTCCGTTCCAAAAGAAAGAGCGAAACATTTGCTCTGGATGAGGATTAGTGTCCATCTTCTGGCTCTGTTCGGATCGTTGGAGCTTGACCCCCATCGGACAGCGTCTCATGTGCCGCGACTGCCTCCATGAATTTCAGCGCCTCCTTCCTCTGCCGCTCGTCTCTCTCATTTATGTGACAGTCCGGATGATGGAGTCTTACCTTCTGGTGGAATGCCATCTTAATCACATCGCCGGGAGCATTGCGTCCCACACCCAGTATCTTGCAGCAGCGCAGAAACTCCAGGTCTTGGCCGGCATCGGGCTTCGAATTTCTGAGGTGTCCTTCAGCTGGAGGGCCTTCTCAAAGTCGCCGACTGCCTCCTGGTACATCTTCAGCCTACTGTGGCACTGCCCACGCAGCACGAGCGCCTTCCGACACTGGCCATTCAGGGACAGAGCAAGGTTGCAATCCTCCACGGCGCTCTTGAAGCATCCAAGGCGAACATGGATCAGTGCTCGAGCTTCGCGTTTATCGGCCTGTTGCCGACATCGATCGCCAGGGCGTCCGTGTAGAGGATATACGCCTCCCGAAAGCGGCACATCTGGAACAGCCGATCGCCCTTGAGCTGTTTGGCCTTGGCGAGCGGCTGCTTGGACTTCTGGTGGGCGGACTGGCAGTGCAGGATGCAGCTGTCCACATTGTCAGTGTAGTACAGGCCGCGCACAAAGACTGCGTCCGTCGAGACTGAATCCTGCTTCATGGCCATTTGCAGGGCCTCCGGACACCGATTCAAATGGGCCAGACATTCAGCCATCAGCACGCGATACTCAACCGAAGCTGGGGCAATTTTCAACACGAAATCCAGGTATGTAGGTCCTCATGGCGGTAAAGACCTTGCGATCGTAGCTCGACCTAATGAAGGGCGCCATTCGTGCTGTGTTTTCAGGATTCCTCTCCCATGCCTTCTTCACGGCCTTCCCCATGCCGAAGATGTCGCCCAGCACACGGTCCGGGCACGGATGGATGGCCTTGGGGTCTGACTTTAGAGCCGCCTCGTATTTGTAGAGGCTGCTGCCTGGAGTCGTCTTCGGTTGAGCCACGAACCTCGCATCCTTGGGCTCATCCATCGTGAATCTGTACGGGTATTATTGACAATAGAAAAGTTTGTTTCCATTTCAACTAGAATGCTCAGATTCCCTCTGCTTACTGTGCGCTCCTAGGATCATGGGAGCAAGAAAACATCAATGCTTCGATCTCTACGCTCTGTCGGGTAATTGGGTCAGCATGGGGAGGAGCGTCCCCTCCTGAATGACACTCAATCGCTCTCGATGTGTCGATGTCAGTGCAAACAGAAATTTAAATGCGTCAGCATATGGGGGGACAAAGAGTCAGGCAGTCAAACAGTCAAGCCGGGATGTTCCATGGAAGGACAAGCAGAAGGGGTACATACCCCTGCAGTCAGCAGAATCAGAAGATTTCCCAGTAATAAGTCAATGGAGACCAGGAGTGGAAAGTGCGAAAGCGAGAAGGCAGCAGCGACACGCACAGACATCTCAGGCAGCAGCAGTAGCAGCAGGAGCAACAACAACAACAACAACATCCACAATTTGTTGTCAAACAACAAAAGTGACAAAATAAATTAAATTGACTTGCCTTTTGTCTATCGCCGTCTCTGTCAATGCCACGCTCGCTATCTCTTTCCCACATGTCTGCTTGTGCATGAGAGTGTATGTGTGTGTGTATGTGTGCGTGAGCGTCTCCTGCGGTGGCAGCGGGTTGACATTTACCCCTAGTTATTTTTTCTACATTTCTTCTTTCCCTTTTTGTTACCCTTCTTTGCTTTTACAACACTGACATTACCAATGCTATTCCTTTACCACACTGCCTTATGCATGTGTATTTTATGCCTGCCATTGAGGCAATGCATCCGCAAGGGTATCCAAAGTCTCGGCTTTCGGGACTTTCCCTCCCTATTGTTTTCTGTTTTTCTTTTCCTACTGCCTTTTGTTGTGCCCCATCATACCAAACGCAGAAAAACTTGCCACAGCATCAGCAACAACAACAACAACAACAATAGCGACGACTACGACGTCACAATGAAAAGAGACAATTGAGCGTGCCGGGGAGAAGCGATAGAGAGCCAGAAGACTGGGTGCTGGTTCCTGCTGGATGGTGGATGGTGGCTGGAGGAGGTGGTACAATAGAGTAGAGAGATGAAGACCATGATGAAGACATCAACATAGTCAAACGTCGGGACATGGGAGCACGAGCATTGCCGTCACGTACACGTACTCGGAGCTGTCAGTGGCACGGCCAGTGCACGGACGGAGTTCCCTCCACTCGCAGCTCCAACTCATTTGAGTCATGGCCTGGCTGGCTGGCGGGCTGACAGACTAACAGACTGACTCAGTGAACTAAAAGTCAGCAAAAGCTGCAAAACTAAATTAAAAAGAAAGAGCACCCGGCACCCGCAGCATCAGCAGCAGCAACAGCAGCAGCAAGTGGTGCAAAGAAGAAGTTTCTGCAGAGGAGAGAAAAGGACACACACTTCACTTTACTTGACTTCACATCACTTCACTTTATTCATGTGCAGACGTCACGAAAGAATGCGGGAAGGTGACTTAGATCAGCTGTTCTCATCGCAAAGGTGAATTCATTTCAGATTTAATCTTAATTTTGGATAGATCCTTGATGAAATCTTCTTCAGAATTTCCACCGTAAAAGTTCTAAGCCCTCCTTTAGTTTTCTATAAAGTTTAAACTTTAAAGTGATGTTTTGTTTGTCTGTTGGTTGCCTGGCAATTTGCAATATGCCTAAGAGTATTTGTTTTCTGCTCATTTATTTACAATTTATTTTCCGAAGATTTAATCTTTGCCTTCATTGCCAGTTTAGTATGTATTTATGTATGTATGTACAGTTGCGAAAAAAATAATAGCACCACTACAACACATTTTGTTCTTGAACAAAAAAAAAGCAATTACTGTTGCGATTTTTTTAAATTTTTAGATTTTTCATATAGTTAAGTATTCCCCATTAACAAACAAAGTGTTGCCTTTCTTCAAAATTCTGTCTTTATATTTTTTTTTTTTTTGAACTTTAAGAAAAAATACCACGAATATGGCGAAAAAAATAATAGCACCGTTAGCACTATTTGAAGTGAATATCCGTAATTTCGCGGAATTGACTTTGTATAAACCACGTATTTATTAGTTTTAACTAATATTTCATTGTTTCTATCATAAAAGCTAATAATAATCATTACAATAATACGTGGAAAGCTCTGAAATGCGAAAAAGCGCGACCCTTGCAAAAAATTTATGTTTGACGTAAAAACTACAGAGAATTTGGTCAATTGGTAGGCAGTTTCAATAAAATGATTAAAAACGCCTTAAACTATGAAGAAAAGTGTAAAACACGTGGATGAAAACGATCTATGACCCCTTTTAGGGTCAAAAGGCTGATTCGCGAGAGCAAGAAGGTTCCCTTCAAGCCTGCTATCGAGCTTAAAAAAAGAGCTTAAAATAAAAGCGACGGGCTAGAAAGTTTGGAAATATCTTAGACAACATAGCCTAAAAGCCTGCTGCCCAAAAAAAATCGCACTTTTAAACGCCAGACAAATTACTAAGCACATGATGTTTGCAAGGGAGCATGCCAATTGGACATCCCTATAATGGAGCATAAATTTTAATGTCAGATGAGTAAAAAGTGTTTTATTTACTGAAAAGGGATCTCGATCATACTTAAGACGTTCAAGGAACACCAGTACACCAAAGAAAACCATTAAAAATAAAATGTTGAATTTAATGGTATGGGCCTGCTTCTCTTACTATGAAGTAGGGCCAATACATTGACTATAAACCATCATGGATCAGCAAGTGTCCTTGAATTTCATGGAGACAGTAATGCTACCCTTTGCAGAATACGAAATTCCACTCGTATGGGTCTTTTAAACGGAAAATAGCCCCAGCATGAAAGCAAAGGAATGGTTCGGGGCCAACACTGAACGTGTTAAAGTGGCCTGCACAGTCGCCTGAAATAAAACCGATCGAAAATCTGTGGTCCGACGTCCAGAAGGCAGTTGCTGATTCCAAACCAACCACTGTCGGATCACTTTGAGAACAAATTCAAGAGTCCTGGTCCAAAGCTCCCCAAAAGCTATGCCTGGACTTAGTGGATTCCATGCCAGGACGCTGCGCAGCTGATGTTGCCAAAATAGGACACTGAACTAAATCTTGAATGATAAATATTGATTTAGAATTAATAGTTCAAAAGTGTTAACTAAGAAATTCATTACTTGTTGGTCATTTTTTAAATTTTAAATCCATTTTTCAAAAGTGGTGCTATTATTTTTTTCGCCTAATTTTACGAGTTTCTCTAAAGTTCCTTAAATAACTTAAAAGCCTTACAAAAAAGGTGCTTTTTTTTGTTGTTCCCAGATTTGTAAGAGTCTTCCCTTTCTAAAAATGTGCTTAAAGTTTCCTTAAAGTTTAAAATGTGAGTTGGGCAACTATTTAAAAATTGCTTGTGGTGGTGGTGCTATTATTTTTTTCACAGCTGTACATAAATATATGCAGTTTACAAACATACTATGTACATACGTACATACATATATGTAAATGTATGTATTTAGCCAATTTATAAATAGCTTTAGGGCAAAGTCTGTTTATTGTACAAATAATCTGAGCAAAAATAGTGCTGCTTCAGCTAGTAAATTAATCCAAAGAAAATCCAAATCGCTTTCAGAAATTTGTGGCATTGTCTTGGTCTGCATATGCATAAATCCTGTAATCCTATTCAAACGACAGGTATTCTAGCGGCATTTTCAGCTACTTACAGACAGTTGTGGGGGATGCTCTGAACAGTTAGCTCTTGTAAAATGCCTTCACTGAAAAGTGTCGTTTAACTTCAACTCTTTGCAGCTGCCTTCTGCTTCTGGGAGCGAAAATTTACTGCGATTTAGGAAAACACTTTCCACATGCAGTGCACTTGCACATTGCCAGCTAAATATGTAACGTCAAAATAGAATTAAATAAATGAAAAGACTTTCAAAAAGTTACCACCCGACAGGAGCAGAAGATCGACATTCTCACCAAGAAATTGTTGTTTTGCCAGCCAGTGTTTATTGGAGACAGGAAAGGAGTCTGGAACAGCTTACTCTCCCTGCAATATGTATGCACATGTATGTATGTATGTATGTGTGTATGTATGTATGTATGTATGTATGTACCATGAGTCTGTAGAAAGTTTCTTCAATTGTGTTCGCTTTCCCCACTTTCGCTCTCTCTCTATCTGCGTATTTGTGTATTTGTGGCTGGCTTTCCGTTACTTTTCTTTGACTTCCTGCAACAGCAAAGGCAGTCTCAGTGGCAACAAACATTTCCACGCTCTGCTTGATTTGCATGAAAAGGACTGCAGACATCTCATCTCTTCTTTACTTACACCATCACACATCAGTTGCTCCTCCCCTCCTCTTTCGCCTGCAATGCGTCTCCCCGCCTGCATGGCCTTAGCTGCCAGCTAAACAATGGCGCCGCTATGTGAAGTCCCTTGAATACTCTTCCACAGGATAACACCATCACCAAGGGGAGTCACTGTAAACATCATTAAAGAGTGCAGTCCAAAATAGAACTCTGCCTGAATCTATGGCAGAGCCCGACAGCAGAGGCCATGTGCATAGGCAACGATCTCGGGCAGCGCAGTCACCATACGCACAGCGTCGAAGCTTCGTTTGGCTTCGGCTCGTTCACAGAGAGCCGCCGCGGCGGCAGAGACACAACTTCGCATATGGCCTATGCATAATTGCTCGGTGGCCGCAGCGGCAGAGAAGCAAGAAACGTTTTTGGGCTTCGTGTCTGTCGTAGAAGTGAAGAATGAATGAAGAAAGAAAGAAGTTTCACCACATCATAGCGTTCAAAGAAAATGTTGTAATGAGGAAATTTGAACTGTTACTCAGTAGAATGTGATGAAAATTTAATGAAAATTCAATGAAAACTTGCAGCCAGAGAACTGCTGTTAAGCGCAAGGGTATTAAAATCTGCGGCGACCCCAAAAGCTACTTAACTTTGCTTTCGTGTCACAGCTTGATGCTTAGACACACAGCGCGACAGAAAGAGAAACAAAAAGAGAGTGAGAGAGCGGCGAAGAATGAGTGAGTGAGTGAGAGAGAGAGAGAGAGAGAGAGTGAGTGAGAGTGCCGTTCCATTCAAGTTGTTACTTTGCGCGTCTTTGCTGCTGACAACTGACATCGAGTGGCCATATACGAGTGTGAGGGAGTGAGCGAATGGCTGTATGTTTATTGCTCCTGCTTCTGCTTTTGCTTTTGCTTGCTGCTCTTATGTGCTCCTGCTTCGTGCCATTCATGTTGTTCTTATTGTTGTTATTGCTGTGCTTATTGTCGCATCACAAAAGCTGACGCGCCATCATTATCTTAGGGCAACCGAGTATTGCCTTGTCCCGATGGCAAACTAACGTTTTGTTCTACTGCTTAGGAAGTACAGTAAAACCATCCACTGTACCTGCCACGCAACCGTAAATGCCAGACACCTTTCACTGTACCTGCCACGCAACCATTTGAGGCATCAAAGCAAACAAGATTTCCATTTTCCAGCTGATTACCAAACAAAAGCAATGCCGAACCAGCTCTAAACAACAGTAAGCACTCGCAAATGCATACTAGAAAAAAAGCAAACTTTCATGCAATAAAATTAGAGTACAATTCTAAAAGGTATCCCCATGGCCCAAACCCAGATCCCCTTTTGTTAAAGAAACACAATTGCCAAGCAGACATCGCTGCCCAGTACCCACTGTACCCAAAGAGAGACAGAGAGAGAGAGAGAGAGTGGAGTGCAACTTTTCAGCTGACGCTTCATTTTCGAAACTTAATTTGCACCTAATGCAGCGTTGCCCCTGCCGTGCCCCACCAGATGCTGCCGCTGCTGCTGTGCTTCATTATATTCTCAAAACTTGATACTTCTCGCTCGCCCATCAATTTACCCTACCAGAGAGTCGTGTGACTCGTTCATCAATTGAGTAACGCATTTAAAAAGAAAGCATACCTATAGTTTCTTTGATCTCTAAGTATTTATCTCCAACATGCCAAGAGAGTGTATTTTCGACTTCGTCTCCTGAATGTATTGTGTTAGCTCTGCGTTGGTGCAAAACTTCGAGTTGAACGCCTCGCTGTCATTGTCATTGCCAGAGATTTCCCTGACTCCCCCTTCCAACACACATTCACATGTCTTTGTATCTGTTTCTACATCTGTGTGTGCCTGTGCCTGTCTAGCAAACGGCTGACAACAATAGCAACTATCCTGCTCAGTGTGTGCTGCTTGTGTGTGCTGCTGCACATTTATTTGTTCAGTTCTGCTCTGTTCTGTTCTGTGTCAGTTTCGGTTACGTAAGTAAATTAATTAATTTTCAATTGCTTTAAATAAACAAACAGCTTTCTAAAAGCAAACAACTTTGAGCAGCAGCAACATCAAACATAATGAACAACCTCCAGGACGTTGGGCCTGCGCCTGGGCCTGGGCCTGGTGCTGGTGCTGTGGGGGCTTTTAGCTGGTGCTTGGTGCTGCTGCTTGGGGTACGGCGGCAGATTGGTCAGGCCGAGATTACGCCAGCGATAACGATTGCAATTACGCTGGCAACGTCGCATCACTTGGGCAAACAGCATTGTTGCCACGTTGCCGCACTTCAGACGCGTCGCGCCGCGCCGCCCCACGACACGGCGTTGCGCTTAATTGAAAAACGGCGGAAGGGGCCATCCCTTAGATACCCCCAGCATAATGCATCAATGGAACAACTTTGAAATCAGCCAAAAACAAACTCGTACGTGGCAACTTTTCCATCTGCAACTAAATGAAACTTCAGGCCATAATTTGTTGCTCCATGAGCGGAGTACTTACGAGTATGTCTGCCATTTCCGGAGTAGTTTTCGCGAAGGAAATGTCGGCTCATCCGCTCTGCATATTGAACTTCGAACATTGCATTGAGCGTGAAACATAGATGAAACAATTGAAATACAGTGAATCCTTTTCCAGCTTTACTGAGACCAAAGAGTCTCAGACTAATTGGATCTCCAAAGAAAACTGAAAATAGCTTTGCATAATTCGTGTTGACTTCAAAGCATTTGCAATGTTCCGGTTAAAATAATAATAGCATGGCCCCCCGCCAGAGTGAGGCATCAATAATCTGCTTAAATCTGGTATTGAAGACCTTTGGCTTAATCTGCTTACCATCCACCAGCGCAGAATGCCACCCTTAATCGACTGCAGCAACTTAATCTCTGTTGTGGCATGCCGCAGTCGGACAAGTACAGTAAGCACTCGACACACGGCAAGAGCGTAATCGAACAAGCTGAAAAGTTGTTGTAGAAAAGTAAGCATGATGCCGCACTCTTGTTCCATCTTGTTTGGGGCTGTACTTTTCTGTGCGAGAACTTTAGAGTGCCGTCGAGTGGATATCTCTGGCAGAGCTGCCCACCTATTTATGGTTTGGGGGGTATGGGGTTGGGTGTATGGGCACACACAATTTGGTCCGACTGGCAGGGCCTTCAATCGTGGTGGGCGAGTCGGTGCGGGCTGGGAGCGGGGGGCACATGGCAATTAGCAGGATAAACAGGGGAGCATGAGGAGGGGCGTTGCTTTTGAAAATAATCCACGCAAGGAATTTAATTCTTCGAATGCTTCTGCATCGGTTGCGGTGCTCTTCCCACTCAAGAGAAAATTCTGTTTAATTAGCAAATAAAGCGTAAATCGTGATGCTCTTAATGATGAAAGCTTTGCCACCCCCAAAATCCCCAATGCAGAGCTTTTCACCACGCCCACTGCGCACACTCGCTCTTAGTGAGCGTCCGCCCCCCATCGAATCTCCTCTTCCTTTTTCGGGCGCTCTTTCATCTGGATGCCACAACAGATGCATGCGGCAAAGACAAGTCAAGTTGCCTTCGCCTTTAAATGGCGGCGGCGGCGGCGACGGCGGCTCCTTGGCTCTTTGTTGTAATTGTCTTACCCACAAAGCTGAGGCTGATGCAGTGGCAGTGGCAGCAGTACTGCGTGGTAACGGGCAGACAGGGTGTAGAAAGGGTTGCAAGTGGGTCACTGGGGCAGCAGCAGCAGCAGCGTGGCAGCGGCAATCAACAGAAACAAAAAAATAAAAGAAGAATCAACACGCAGCGAATTGAAATGAAGACTTCCTGCCGTGCTGACGTCAACCATAAGGGATCTCCCCCCCGTAGCTCCATTGGCCCATTAAAGTAACATCTTTAAGGGGAAGCGCAGGCGTGACCCTCCTCCGTCAAGAAAGCTTCAAGAATTTCCACAATAATATGCAAGAAGACGATTTGAAGAACATTTTTCCACCGGGAAAGTCAAAGATCTCTCAATGACATAAGGCGCCAAGAGTTCCGTTCCGCCTACGAGATTTGAGTATATATTTTTTGGCGTCGCTTGGGATCTTCACTGGCTTTAGCGGCACCAAGACCAGACCTACTTCAGTCCAAGCGTTGCTCCAATTTTCACACTAACTGTGCTCCGGACACGACGCCAGACAAGGACATCAACTGTTTCGCTGTGGCTGTCGGCTGTCGCGGCCAGTGCTGCCCAAAGAAGAGAAAGCAACAACAAGAGCAACAACAATTTCAAAAGTTTCGTCTGCAGTTTTTCAGTTTCTCTGCTGCTTTATTTTGTGTTTTGTTATTTTACCATGCCATTTTGTGTGCAACATTTCAGAGAGTATTCGGATTTCCATAAGAGAGGAGAGATGCAGCAGTTGAATTGAGGGATTTATGGTTCAAAGAATGGGATCCATCGATCCCTCCCCATATGTTGGAAAAATTGAATTAAAATCGAATTACCATAGCATATACATACATACATATGCAGCAGATATTTACATAGCTGAAAGCAGATGCTGAAAGAGTATCAAATGCTTCGTCTTGGAGTGAATTTCAATTTTCTTGTTGTTTTTGTTTGGGGGGCGACAAACTTTGTTTTGTTATTGTTACCGCCTTCCCGACGTCGCTGTTTTTGTTCGTGCTGCTTGTTTTTATTGTTGATGGCATAATAAGAGTGCAGATTTGTTTTATTATTAAGTTGAAGTTGCACGCAGTTTGCGGCAAGCGACGGCGCTGCCAGCGCCAGAAGCAGCCATTGCAATGGCTGCAGCATCAACAACAACAGAAGCAAGCAAAAAACAGGAACCGGAAGGAGCCGCAGCAGGCGCGGAGGAGGGAGAGGAGAGTAGTTGGGCGGAAAATGCAAAAATAAAATGACGGCGGCTGCGGCGGCTGCGGCGGCTAGCCGCAGAAGCTAGAAAATTGGATGGAAAATGGTGGTTGGTGAAGCAGTAAAACGGGTGGTGGAATGGGAATCTAGACAGCGATTAAAGTAGAAACAGGAGAAGAGCCTAAAGCAGAGACCTGCTCTGGAAGAACTCCAACAGATGCAACAATAATACGCGCATCTACACGAAAAACTACACCAGGAACTACTCCAACAGCACAACACCAACAATTGCAACAACAACAAAAATGTTGCATACAAATTAGCGCAAAAAAATAATAATGAGGGGAAAAGGATGGAAGTTGAGGAGGGTGGAGATGAGAGACGAAACCTGTGGGCACAAACTGAAGCAGAGACTGAAGCTCAGACAGAGCCAGAGACTGGGACACAGACTGCAGCACAGACTAAGCATGAGGCAGAGACTGTGGCATAGACTACAGATGAGGCAGAGGCTGTGGCACAGACTAGAATGCTGGCCAGAACAAAGGCGAGTTAATGTGAGTCTAACAGGAGATTGCGTATGCAAGTTATGCCTTATAATGGCAGGGTTAGGTGGCCTTCCACAATGTCAGAGCGTCAAGGAAAAGGGATCTGCACTTTTAAGAGCATACAAAATTGCTAAAACTATAAGTAAGCCTCAGCAACAAACATGCCAAACTACTCCAACAACAGTACAACAAAATACACTTAAAATCAACACAAAAAACAAATTTAAAAAAAAAACACTCAGAGCCACCGAAACTTATAAAATACGTGAATACACGCATCTTAGTCAAGTAGCTTAGATTCAAATAAAAATTCCAACACAATATATACATCAGAATACACACCAATAGCATCACTTTCACCAACAGCAGACAAGAAACACAACAAAACGCCTAATGAAAGAACTGTTCCCAGAAATGTGTCTGATAAGTAATTCCATAGATACACACACACACTTGCACACACACACACACATGCACAAAATGAGTGCAAGGAAAAGCAGCGAGGAAAATCAAATTGTCGCCATTCAGCGGACTATTAACGCAATTAAGAAGCAACCCACACGCAGACTAAGTGCCGCAAGGGGTTGTGTGGGTCAAGGGTTGCTGAGAGTGTAGGGCAGAAGGATATACGCATAAGCTCATGTTGGTGCGAGGACCACGACCATGACACAACACAGCACAGCAGACAAGAACAGCATTGTTCAACTTTAATGAGCATTATTAAAAATTAATCAACAATTTACATTTATTTACAGAGGTTATACAGTGGCCGGAAGCAAATGGAACAAAGGGGCAGAGGGGCACAGGGCACATGGTGGTGGTTTTGTGGTCCGGGGGGTGGGGAGAGGGTTTAGTGGGTAGTCATTCAACCTCGCCCAAATCCCCTTTTGGCCAACCAAACCTAACCAACATCCATGGCTGACCCAAAGCGACCGCACTTCAAACACAACAATAACAAAAACAAAAGCAACAACGACAACAGCAGCAAAAAAACGAACTCGAAATGAAAATGAAACTGAAACTGATGTAGACATTCACTGGAAATTACGTAAATTAAATTTGTTTTTATGGCAGGCAGACGCTTAAATGTATCCATCCCACATCCCCCCTCCTCCATCCTCCATCCACCATTTCCCTTCACCCACACACATAAACGCACGCAGAGCTTAATAAGCGGCACACATACACACTCAGACACACAAACACTTGCATGCGAACCCCAAAAAGTTGAAATGAACACGAAAAAATCAAGATGGAAATATGCAACTATATCACAGATCGAAGCTTTGAATACACTTACAGAGGCATATTCCTACGAGGATCCCATTAGATTCCATTCCATTCCATAAACTGTCAAAGTTGCTTAAGATTATATGAAGAATCATATCGGAATGAGAGTGTTTCAAGGTAAGACTACAGGAAGAGCATGACGATTCAATTTCTTACTTTCAAGATTTGAGTATCTATTTATTTTACATATGTTAGTCGTGAAAATCGAATGAGTCTACCGAAACTTCAGCGTTGATTATGTTTGCGAATTGTCGCAGAATGTCCGCAGCTTCTCGAAACTGTATGGCCCGAAAACAAAGCACTTCACTTCACTCATTCGCCGCAATAGTTTAGTACTTTCATGCATAAAAGAGTTAGCATAGTGTAGGAAATGGCAACATCGAAATGCCCACTGAAAGGGTATCGAAAATAAAAAGGTACGGAAAACTGAGCAGAGCCCAGAACCGGACCGAAGGCAGCCTTTGGGCCAAGCCTTTTGTGGGTTGGGGTAGGGGCTGTAAAGAGCTGTGGGAATCGAGAGAGTGGGGTCGGAGGTCAGAGAAATGTGAAATAAGGACACAACGGGGAGGTGCTAGACCTTTGGGTCATGCCCAGGCGCTTTTCGGTTGCTACGTTAATAATGAGAAGGCAAACTGCAGGACATGACGGAAGACCAGAACACCAGGCTGATGGGGTAGGGGTAACCTGCAAAGCAAGAGGCAAGGGGAGATGGGAAGATTGTTACACAGTTTGTTCAGTGGCTTCATCAATTTCTAGTTTCGTGACTCTATGTTTAGGCTGATGCGGTGATGAGTTAAGAGTCGAAAAGGTATTATCCTCCCCGGTCCGGCTGGGACTCAGTTGTAATTGCACGGAAATCCATTTCGGACATTTCATCGTTGTTCATTATAGCATTTCCCGCATCTGTACCCGATTAGTTTAAATTTCCTGTCTCTTTCAACTTGCCTCTGAGCATATTTTGCTTACTTTATTGTTCCATAATATCCCCTGAAAATGAAACAACGAAATTTCCATTCTGATGTCATCCTAAAGCAGTTTTTGCTCAACATCTTTCAACCTTTGTGTCACCCCCATCCCGGCCTTTTTCCCCATCAACTGCGATAATCATGGAAAAAGTTGCGAGATCCGGAATCATGAATTACTTAATTTGTTTACTCCTTGCCGGAACGTTTCAACAATTGAAATATCTCAGTCCCAACTTGTTTTACATTTGGCCAAAAGCGCCTCCTGCACCCTGGCATGGAACCAACGCCAGAAAAGCAGATTTGCCAGGCCGGCACCTGTGACACGAGTCCCCGAGAGTTTCGCCTCTTTCGTTGCCCCATCCCCCCATCCTGTAGAGAAAGATGTAGAGATGTCTATGCCCTTGCCCCGTTTTAGTTTCGTCAGTGTAAGGCTTGGACGAGGTGGGAGTAGGAGGAGGAGAAGAGATAGGGGGCTTTAGAGCCGCTTCTGTTTGCAACTCAAATTGAAGGCCCCTCGTAACTTTCAATGTCGTTGGGCGAAAACCGGCAAAAAGTTTCATTTACAAGAGGCGGTGGCAACAACCACCACCAGAAAGACACCAACAACAACAACACCAACAACAACAATGAAAATGCCCAGCGCAAATATCAATGATATGTTTGTTAAAAAACACGACAAGGACAACGAGGACCTTTTGCAAGCGTCCAACCAGCCGTTCGCCGTTCGTTCCACGAAATAAAGACTGAATATTTTTTGTGTTGGGCTTTCTCTTTGAATACCCTTTCCTGTGGACAGATGTACACAGAAGAACTACACAGAAGACCTCACCAGGGATTATTATTTCGAAGCCATCCATCCTTTAACCGAATCTTGAAGTGTATCCAAAGCATCGACCCAATGAGAATCCAGAATTTCCTTTTCGTTTTGCTTGATTTTGGTTTATTCGACAACGTTTTCGGTGAGTCCCCTTGGCCCCTTTTTGTATCCGTCCGTCCGGCTAGCCGGTTGGACCGGAGAGCAGCCATAGAAGAGTTGTCATGAGGCGGCGAAACTTTTGTAACCAGTCGTCGTGGGGCCTTACTCCCTCTCATACCCCCGACAGCCGACAGCCGACAACTGACAACCTCAAAGGCGGCCAATAATTGTAAATTAAAATTGAAACGAATGAAAGCAAATGGAAGATGGAAATGGTAATGATGGCAACAGCAGATACTCACTCCCTTGCTCCTGAAGGAAGAAGGAACACCCAAAAAATAAAGGGGGTGGCAGGGGACTTGTTGGTCCTTGTGGACCATAGACATGTTTACCGTGTGTCCAAGGGAATGCGAACAGGAAGGAGCAGGGGGCTAAGTGGGGCACTGCACAGTGTCCATGGGGTCACTAAACGGAAAGAGGCCACTGATATGGCCTGCAGTCTCATCCAAAGGCTATCCCTAGACCCTAGACCCACAGTGCGTATTATTGCTGTCCCCCTTCTCCTCCTCCTCGTCCTCCTCCTCCCCGGGGTCGTGTGGCTAATGGGCAACGCTTTGCCTAATTCCCAAGCCCCAACTCCGCGCAGAGACCGCTGTCTTGGACGCTTTTGTTACATTTAACTAATGCATTGTGCCTTCGCATAATGCCCGCAACCATACGGACGCATAGGACACACAGGACAGGCAGAACGCAAACAGACAGCCACACAGATGGTCGTACAGATATACATAAAGCGACACGCTGGGAGGCCATTGAAAACACACATACACCAGTTATTGCTGTCGCTATTCAGAAGCAGAACCAGCATCGGCACAGTGGCAGGAATGCAAGTGGAAGACTTGTAGATTGGCAACGTGCACCAGCTCACTGGTAATGTATAACGATTAGCGCTGCAAAAAAAAACATCAAAATTGTCCAAAATTAAAGATTTATGTTGCTCCAGTCTACAGATCTCTCTTGCACTCTACGAGCATTGATTATAAAAACCAAACAGCGATGGATCTTGAGTACACATAGCCATGAAACAGCACTCACGCCTCAATATATATTCTGTTTTTTTTTCCTTGAAGCTCCAGCGATGATTTTTAAAGGCAATGGGCCGGCGACCACTGTGGCACAAGTAATGCGCCACGTTGATGTGCCGCAAGGGTCAAACCCAAATGGCAGTTTCCCTTGCTCACACACAGCAACAGAAGAGACAAGCAGACAAACAGATACATTTGGAGGGAGAGTGTAACCAACGCAAAGGGGGAGGGTGGGAGGGGAAAGGGAAAAGGGAAACGGAAATGCGGCTGCAAATGTAATTTTGGGTAAAAGTGTCGGGCATGGGTCTCGGTCTTGCTCTCGCTCTGCATGGCTAATCAAATTCGTAATCGATCCGGACTTCAACTCGTTTGCCAGCATCAATCAATTATCATTTTGGAGGGTCTACCTACTGCACTACCGCCCTACCACCCTCCTCCCACTCCCCCCTTCCCATCCCACTACCTTGCATGTCGCACTGAAGTGTATCAATTTCGATTTGATTTCGTAGTGTGAAAATTCGGCACGGTACGGCACGGCACGCGACTCTGCTGCTGAGCGCAGCGGGACGCCTGCCCCATGGCCCCACTCCATGGCCGCACAATCGCTGGTGGCCCATCCCGATCCCTGATCCCAGTCCCATGAGGCAGCATAAATCAATTAGCATTAAGGCGGACAACGAAAAAAAAAAAGAAACGCAATCGGAAAACGGCGAAAAATCTGTGCAAACCATTGCCCGAAGGACAAACACTTCACTTATTGTTATCCCCGGCACATAAATAATTGTCGCCAGGGGAGGAGAAGCGCAGAGCAGAGCAGAGCCGAGCCAGGCAATGGCAATGGCATTGGCAAGCAAAATAATCAAGAGTGCGAGAGAATGTGAATAAACACGCCGGAAAGGCACTTAATTGTATCAATTTAAGCAGTTAAAAGCGCCAAACGGGCAACAGAATGTGAGGCGCGGGATACTCGTACCCTTGCAGGTCGATCGTTCATTCGATACACAGAAAAACATAACGGATCCCATTGGCAGTAAGAACAAAATGGCGATAGCCAAATTTAACTTAATTGTTGTTTGGTCGCTGCTGCTGCCTGACATGCACTTTCCCCTCTTCTCGGCATTGACTTATTACTGGGCAATCTTCTGATTCTGCTGTCTATAGGGGTACGGACCCCTTTTCCTTCCAAGTACCATCCATGGACAAAGCTTGACTCATTCACTTTTTGTCCTCCCCTTTGCTGACGCATTTAAATTTCTCTTTGCACTGACATCGACACATCCACACACCTTAGATATTCAAAACCAATGCCTCGACGCCAATCAAGACCTGAAGCTGCTGGGCTACTACAAGATATGACAGTGACGAGCAGCAGAGGCAGGAGGAGCTAACGCTCGTGAGATGCTGTCCGATGGCAGCAAGCGCCAACGATCCGAGAAGGGCCAGCAGATGGAGACATCAACCCCGATCCAGATAGACATACATACATACATATGTATGTATGTCCATGTTTTCCAAATATGTTTTCCCTCCCCACACCTTTCGCATGGTTTTTATTCCATCGGTTATTCGA
Organism: Drosophila subobscura; assembly: GCF_008121235.1. Classification (NCBI taxonomy): domain Eukaryota; kingdom Metazoa; phylum Arthropoda; class Insecta; order Diptera; family Drosophilidae; genus Drosophila; species Drosophila subobscura. The sequence continues at coordinate 2,606,687 of NC_048530.1, forward strand.
GCTGCTAAAATGCATTACGGATATGCATAATGAATGCTGTCAGCAGGAGTGGCGAATGTTCTGTGTTCACCCCCAAAAGCAAACACTCTTAGTCGCCAAAGCAGCGCCATTTATGCGTGTGTGAGTGCCACGAAAGTGGTTGCCACGCCAATCGCACACTCCCACCCCGGCAGGCCGATTCAATGGACAACATTGTTATACCCTTCCAAAGAGGTTCGAAGTTTCTGCTGCATTCCCGACCCCGCAGCCAACGAGCACGACCAGCTCATTCCCACATGTCACATGCACCGAGTGGATCATGAGAGCGCTAACAGCGCGCTGTAGCCACAGGCTGTTAACGGAGACTGGCTCTGTGAAAACGGTAACAGACTGTTAAAGCAGATATGTAACAGGGAGCGATAACAGGCTCATGTTAATCTTGGGTGGATTCAGTTTGGATTTCGCTAACAAGTTTAAACATTTCTCTTTATTAAATATGCAAAGAAAAAAAACGATCAGCTTGAAAAAAATGCTGAATGTTCTACAAGATTGCGATTGATCTTAAAACTATCATTAATCAAATATTTTAATCCATCGATAATCATGCAAAATGCAATTGACTTCTCCCTTAATTGCACTCAGTCTTCATTGCACTCACTTATAATACGAACATACATGTGGATGCCATCTACTATGTGAGCAGTTCGTGCACCTCGAGCAGGTTGCTGGGCAACTCTTTGACAACTCGAGCCAGATCAGATACGGGACAGGCATATAGGTAGCCCTTCTTCAGGTTCCTCTGCTTACTCTTCTCGTTGCCTTTGGAGAGCCAGCGCAGCCAGGGAACCTGCTCCTCTATGCGTTCACAGATGACATAGGAATCGTGGATCTGGGTGAGCGTTGCATGGGGATTGTTGACACCCACCAGTGCGATGCCGCGCCGCGGCTGTGCCTTGTCGATGAGTACGCGATAAAAGAGACTTGGCACTGGCATCACATCATTGTTGTTGGCATCCGTGGCCAGGTGGAGACCGACGCTGGGATTCTGCGGCAGTGGCATCTGGCCATAGGTGCCCGTATAGACATTGACCGTGATGCCAGAATCGGCCACAAACTTTCGTGTGGCATCCTCCAGACTGGCCCACAGTCCTCCATTGAAGATCTGCCATTGGGGCGCCGCGTTCATGTAGTTGAAGCTGCTGCGCTGCTGGCTGGCATAGATCAGGTCCGCCTTGGCCACCAGATGTCCACGTGCCAGGAACATTCCCGTCTTTTGGTTCATAAGCTCACCCGGCGAACCCCCCAGAAGGCTCTGCTGATGGCTGAACGAGTAAATCTTTTCCATGTCATAGCCCTGGAAGTGCCCGGCAGGCCTGAACTTCGACCGCTTCACCGACTTCTGGTAGTGCACGCTGGCGGGGCTCATCTGATGGAAGGCGTAGTGTGTGCGCAGTGTGTGGGGATCGTGGCACAGCTCCATAGTCTGCACAAATCGCCCATCCCCGACGTCATAGCCCACGCGATACAAATGCGACTGATCCAAAGCCCTGATGCCCCTGCAGCGGCTCTCCAACTGCTCCACGGTGTATTTTATCGACTGGGAGCAAACAAATTTGCGAAACTCGAGCTTTGAGCCGTCCCACTCGAAGTGCGTGTCATGCAGACACTTGACCTCTATGGATTCCAGTCCTGTGCTCATACCCGCCAGGGTATCATAGCCGCAGTAGAGCTCGATGGCACTGCCGCGTGGTATCTCCAGCTGGCCCTCCGCATTGGGCAGCCAGTATTCTGTCGTATTCGGGCGAAGGTAGAGCGGCTGCACCTGGTTCGGTTGGGGCAGATCCTCTTGCACGTCCACTTTGCAAGGTGAGGCTGAAATGTAGGCGAGGTACTGCTTAGTCAAATTTGCTTTAAACTTTAAAAGTAACTTTTTTCTTAATGGTTAATATTTGCTTTGCCTCGAACATATGTTTTAATATTTGTTGGCCAACTCTTTGCCAAAATTAATGGTCGAGAGAGAGAGAGAGTTAAAAGTCGCGAACTCTTTGCCAAAATTAATGGTCGAGAGAACGAGAGTTAAAAGTCGCGATAAAAGTTTCTCCCATATCCACTCACCTCGCTCCAAGGCCGTCCCAGTGCCGTCAACATGCAGTCCATCGAGTTCTTGAATGATCTGACCCACATCTGGACCGGGTGTTATCGCCTCACGTGCCCGAATCTCTCTCAGAATCACGATCGACGCGATCACCGAGATAAACAAAACACGCACCGAAATATTCATTCTTATTTGTTGTTCCCCGAGCAGTGCGTGGCCACTCCGGTCGCTAGTCGCTATCTATCTGAAACATTTCTTGAATCGACAGGTGGTTTTATTCTCTTTTACCCCCGCTCTCTCTCTCTCTCTCTCTGCACAGCACTTCTCTATCTTTCTCTTTTCTGCTTGATTCTTGATTCCTGACTTTGTCGCTCATTTGGCATTCAACGAAAATGATGAAGAGAGCAGCACAAAAGCAAAAGCAAAAGCACGATGGCTTTTGTTAATAATTTTGACATTTTGTTGCTGTTAAATAATTAATTGTGTTTATTTTTGTTGAGAGGGGAAAAGCTTCCGTACGAATAAGAGCGAATAGATGCACGACCTCACGACTTCGACAAATGTCGCACAGAACGGATTTCCATTCTTAAATACTGTTTTGAGCAGTGGAGTATCCAAGATTGGATTGTGCCAGATGTCGTTCGGAGGATGCTATACATATATAAGTATATACATATGTACATATGTATGTATTTAGGTACATATAATGCAGACTGTGACATTGATCTTCAGGGGCACGGCCCTGGATGGGTGAGTCTTATTCGCATGCATTTACCTGTCCTACACCCATTGCCCCACACCCGATCGAGGTTGAGTGTGAGCTCTTTGTGCAGTGTGCCAACAAAAATACAAATAACCATACAAATAAATATTGTGGATAATATTTGCGAGCCAATCCTATTTTATTATACCCGGTACTCGAAGAGTAAATAGGGTTTATTGTATTTGTGCGAATAACGGTTGTATGTAACGCACAGAAGGAAACGTTTCCGACCCCATAAAGTATATATATTCTTGATCAGCATCAATAGCCGAGTCTATGTCTGTCTGTCCGTCCTGATGAGCGCCTAGTACTCAGAGACTCTAAGAGCTAGAGCCACCAAATTTTGCATCCATATTTCTGTGTGCTCACACTGCTACAAGTGTATTTCAAAAATGAGCCACGCCCCCTTCCGCCTCCGCAAAAGGGCGAAAATCTCCCAAATCTACAATTTTGAAGATAGCAGAAAACTAGCGAGAAGGGACGTGTGAGACGCTTCTTACGCGTCACAACTTTTATACCCGGCACTCAGTACTACATCTGCCCTTTAGCGGTTATTTGTCAAATTTTACATTTTTTCTTCATCTGTCATCTACATCAACAACACTGCTCACGCCAACACGCTCCTTTAGCTCGCCACCCTCCCCTATAGACACACTTTGCAGAGTCAGGGCAGAGTCGCGGCAGAGGCAGAGGCAGAGCCGTGTCAGGGGCAGAGGCCATAAACAGCGCGAAGCAGAGTGTGAATGCTGCGGGACGGGGTGGGTTTTGCCACTGCAAATTAATTTCTTCATTGTGGCTATAATAATGATCCAATCGTATCCCAATTTGGTGATATGGTCATAGATATGGTCATTCCCTACGGAATGGCGTTTTTGGTTTTCTGCTATCTTCAAAATTGTAGATTTGGGAGATTTTCGCCCTTTTGCGGAGGCGGAAGGGGGCGTGGCTCATTTTTGAAATACACTTGTAACAGTGTGAGCACACAGAAGTATGGATGCAAAATTTGGTGGCTCTAGCTTTTATGGTCTCTGAGATCCAGGCGCTCAACAAGACGGACGGACAGACAGACAGACAGACAGACATAGACTCGGCTATTGATGCTGATCAAGAATATATATACTTTATGGGGTCGGAAACGTTTCCTTCTGTGCGTTACATACAACCGTTATTCGCACAAATACAATAAACCCTATTTACTCTTCGAGTACCGGGTATAAAAACGCCATTCAGTAGGGATTGACCATATCTATCACCAAATTGGGATACGATTGGATCATTATTATAGCCACAATGAAGAAATTAATTTGCAGTGGCAAAACCCACCCCGTCCCGCAGCATTCACACTCTGCTTCGCGCTGTTTATGGCCTCTGCCCCTGACACGGCTCTGCCTCTGCCTCTGCCGCGACTCTGCCCTGACTCTGCAAAGTGTGTCTATAGGGGAGGGTGGCGAGCTAAAGGAGCGTGTTGGCGTGAGCAGTGTTGTTGATGTAGATGACAGATGAAGAAAAAATGTAAAATTTGACAAATAACCGCTAAAGGGCAGATGTAGTACTGAGTGCCGGGTATAAAAGTTGTGACGCGTAAGAAGCGTCTCACACGTCCCTTCTCGTTATAAGTATTACAATGCAGAAACTCAACTCCGCCTCCCCTTCAGAAATAAACTTTAGTGTGTTAATTGTGACTTTAAAAATGGAATCCATGGAGCATGGACCTATTTTCAACAGAATTTAAATTAACAGTTTAAATGTTGAGCGCTGCAGGCAATTTTTGAACGCAGTCCAGGCCCTACCCCACTACGTGGCAGCGGTAGCTGGAATCAACAGCTTGGGGCGAGGGTAAGCGCTAAGCCGCAAGCCCACACCCCCACACCGTGTCGCACAGTCCTGCCACGACCATTCAACTGAATTATTGTGGCAGGCGCAACGCTTGTCCAGAAACAAGTACACAAAAAATAACCGAATGGGCTAGAGAGCGGGAATAGGGAGTCTCGTGAACATCGCAGAGATGGTTAATACATTCCACATGAGGTACGTCAAAGTTCAGCTGAAGCATATCCACAAGGAGCAGGAGTGAAAATCAGCAAGAGGGAACTTCTGCAACAAAAAAGAAGATTTATCAACTTTGATTAATAAATGTTGCTATTACAATTAAAATTCTGAAATAATTTTTAACAAGAAATGCCTAAGAATATGTCAAGAATTATATCTATGCAAATTCGCCACTGCGCCCTCTGCGAGAAGTGAAGAAACCCCACAGAGGGTGCTAACGTGCTATTTATAGCAGCTTTTCGAACAAAGCTTTGCCAGCTAGAGGGCGCTTCAGCCGAAGTAAGAAATAGTAGTGCAAGCAGTAACCGATGGATGGCGCAGATGAATGATGAATGTAGTCTGATGTAGAAACACCTAAAGTTACATGTAGTTAGGTGTGCAAGCATGTCTTAGAATAATTCTGATTTTGCTTTTTTGTGTAGATTTGATTAATAGCGTGTTAGTTGCATGTAATCAAAAACCTATGCTAAAAAGTGCCTAAGAATTACGAGTTGTGGGGGTATCCATGACGCCTTACAGTATATTAATTAAATTAGAAGTGCTTTTTAGATGCTGAAATATAGAAGAAAATTAAAACTTTTTAATTGAATCAGCTCTCAATCAATGGCAATGACCTCTCATAGATAATCCAACGACGCCTTCCGATAATCCCCATCTGGCTGGAGGGGGGCTGTAGTCAGATCCGCCACTACGTCCGCTTATGTTTATTTGTTGTTCCTCTTTGGCAAACGGCGTTAACACGCTGCTGCGGGCGTGGCACCAGTCCCAGCCCCGGGGGCAGTGTGTCAGTGCAGGCGTCGGGAGACGATATCGGTAGCCGAAACAACAAGCAATGATTATTGTTTATTAGAATAACAATATGACAAACAAATGCCCAAAGCTGACACGTTTATTAATGGCCATAAGGCACCTACAGCGCCATCTCCATCTCCACCACCACCACCTCCACCTGAAAACCTCACTCAGCACTTTGTGGTTCACGGGTTCTCGGGGTTCATTCACTCACATTAATTGCCCGGCGCATTATCCGAATCCTTGATGGTGAGCCTGCTGCTGGAGCTTCTGCTTATTATTTAATGAATGCATTCATTGATTTTTAATGATTTTATTAGCAATTAATTGTGATTGCTGTTGGCACAGCTGCTTAAGCCAGAGCTGGTGCTGCCAGGGGATCACAACTGGAATAAATCATCGATGAATGCGCGACGGAAAAGCGATTGATCAGCGATTGATCAGCGATTGACCAGCGCTTGAGCAGCGATTGATCAGCGATTGTCCATGGATAACACGCAATCCAATCAATATTCATTTTCATAAAAGAAAAATTCATCTGAGATAATCTGCAATAAGTCAATCCAGATCGATTGAGTGAAATTATCTCGCGGACTCCATAGGGGATCATAATAAGGGAGCAAAAAGCAATAACACCACGTTGCGCGTTCGGTAAACAACAAATAAATCAACTGCAACGCCAAAAAGTTTAATCACGCAAAAAAGTAACGCATGCCGATGAAGTGATTCTATATAAGCTCTAAATTTGTGCATGACGATGGAATTTGCGCAACTCGTCGTGGGGGCGGTAGCCAAAGGTTGCTTCAGCGACTGATTGATTGAATGGCAGACCAACAGACGGACTAACAAAGAGACAGACTAACAGACAAACGGACAAGCAGACAGACCTTTCATATTCAGAGGGTCGGAGGCACACAATTAACGATTAATCGATTAGCTAATATTTGACACCCGAACAATTATCGGGCACGAATGCCACTCAACAACAACACACTGGGGAGGGGTCAGCGGGGGAAGAAAGGAAGGAGTCGAATGCATGTCGAGCTTCGAGCAGATAATTAACTGCGTCAAAGCCCCCTCCCCCCCAATCAACAAACAATCAAGCCAACCAGGTAATTGCCATGCACACTGCCACTGCCCTATCAATATCCATATCCATCTCCGAGATGCATAAATGTATGTTATTATCACTAAGTAATACCCGTACCCTTACCACTTATTTGATTTTGGCCTCTCCTTCACAGTGATTGGAGAGATCCCAAATCATGGGCAATGAAACCGTTGAAACGCCTCCAATGACTCCAAAACTAAGCCAAGTAAACAGTCGAGATGTAAAACTCCGTTCATAAATTTCTCTCCGCTCTCCCACATAAAAGAGCATTTCCAATTCGCATGAAACTTTAATTATTCATCGACGCTTTTATGATTCATTTTTGGTTTTTTTGTTCTCTATTTTTTTGTATGGACCAATCTTGTTTTGCGTGGCTTTTGTTTCTTATAACGAGATTATGACAGTTTTGTGGATCGTTCGCCGTTTTGTTTTATGATATCTGTAGCCGAAAATTGCCCTTAACGATCGACCGATCGCCGATCAGGCAGCAATCAACGCCAAGACGGGTCCATCTTTCGATAGATCAGAATTTGCGGGTGGGGGTTTTGGATCGCTAGATCTAGATCTCAAATGTATTCAATTTTTTTTATGTATTGCCATAAATAAATTTGCACATTAAGTGTAAGCATTTCATTTGCATTTAAGTTGTTCTGGCTTACAAGAATCTACCGCGAATATTTTGTAGTTAAAATTTGAGTGTTCTTATTAGCGTTTTGGAAATATGGCACCCTGCAACGATTTTTATGGGCCTATGAGGTGAAGCGACGAGTCGACATGGAAGTGCAATGAACCTTTTATTCGAATGGATTCGATTCGAGCTGTTGAAAGGAGAACACTGATACGTTGCCGACAAAGAGATTGCAAATTCATTTTTGATTTCTATAAATAAATGAATATTTAATAAGTTCATATTCCCTGGATCTTAATTGTTTTCAAAATAAACGATAAATGATTGAATGCACCCAGAATGATTATTCACTCCGTAATCTCCTTCACAGCTCCTGACACCAGCTCCTGTTTATGGCTTTCGAAAACCAATTTCCAACTGCAGCTCCACATATGTACATATGTACCTCTCTCTCTCTTTTTCTTGTTTACATTTTATCTTTTATTTAAATATTTAATCTAAATATAAAACAAACATAAATTTAGTTTATTGTTTATGTTTGTTTTATCTGCTGACTTTTCGCACTTGCATTTTTTTCCGAATAATTATTTTGCCATTAAAATAAAGATGTTTTATCTCACAGTCAATAAATGTCAGCACTTCTCCTATCTGTCTCTACTTGTCTATACATTCACATATGTATGTACATACATACATACATATGTATGCATGTGTGCCTGTGTGTTTTTGAGCCTCAGCATATGTATTTGTTTGGCCTATTTAGGTAACATTTTGCTTGTAATTTCCACAGAATAGCGGCTAGGATAGGCGCTTCTGCATTGCTAAATGCCTCACACAGACCCTCTACCGCCTCTCTCTCTCCCTCTACACGCCTCTTCACCTCTCCTTCCACCGCACACAACACCCCACCCCCTACACTCCCCTACACTACACCTCGAATCCCCATATATTTTGCCTTATTTTATGTGACAGTTTTATTTATTTAGTTTCTTTTTTGTTGCTGCTGCTGCTGCTGTTTTTGCCGTGGTCCTTTTTTCTTCGTATGTTTTTCTTTATATTTTGTTGTTGTTGTTGTTGCGCTTGTTGTTAGTTTTAGCCCGTCAAAACCAGAGAAAAGCGAATCACTGAGACGAGAGACGAGAGACGGGAAAAAGACATGATTGAGAGGCGCTTGGCCAGAGCGAGCCTTTTGCATAGTCGCATGTCTGTTTTTGATACACTCACTTATGGGGGATATATGCCATTTGTACGCTTTTAGGAGTCCGATTTGTTGGCTGCTTAGCAGTAAAACATTTTGAAACGCCGAAAGTTCTTTCACTCATCTCAATCAATCAATGAAAAAGATCGGCTCTCCAATTGGAGCCTAATCAAAGCTTTGATAATGTGTTTCGAATGATCTTGCAACTGCAAGAAGTGTATACAGCAGTCTCTGCCACAAACATTTTTGCTTTCAAGTATTTCTTTTATATTTTATTTATTTGTTGTTTGTGTTGTTGTTGTTGTTGAGATTCTTTTCGCTTTTCCAGCCTCTTTTTCTGCTGCTTTTTTTCTGGCGCTGCTGGTTCTTGCTTTTAGAGATGCGCTTTGCGCTTTTTTGCGGTTTCTTGGCCATGTTAATGACACTCACAGGCCAGCACACAACAGCAACAGCAACAGCAACAACATGGTAAATATGGTGGCGGAAACAGAGAGTAAAATAAATGTCACACTAACACTTAAAGGGTGGGGTGGGGTGGGGTGGAGGAATGGGCGTATGAGCGAATGCATATCGTACATCTTACACCTCTATAAGGCCCCATCCCATCACCCTTCTTCTCCCACCCTCCCTGCAATCCCTTTGCCGCTAAGATCCGTCTCCCTCTGAGATCCTGCACAGACCCGTCCTGACCCCATCTTCAACTATACACATATGCATGTACGTACATATACGCTACACAGTCCCCTTCAACATTCAGCTGAAAACAAGTACGGTAAAAACTTGAAGAAGAAACACGGAATATATTATATTTGAAGGGAATTATCTACATATGTATGTAAATGTACATATGTATTTCTAGATATGAAATACTAATTATCTATCCTTCTAGATCATACATTGTTGTCAGCGTCCGAGGTTCCACTGTGTTTTGCTTTGGAGCCCATTAACATTGGGCAGCTAAGCGCTCAACCCAAAAGCCCAGAAGCACCATCCCATCCCATACCATCCCATCTCATCCTCCGCTCCGCTCTAACCCTCTGCCCTTCCCCGCTTTTCTAAACTTCCCCTGCCCCGGCCGCTTGGTCGTCGTAGCCCACCGCCCTGCAGGCTCTTCACGTTGCCACTAATGGGACATTTGCAATTAAATTACTCGAATAAAGCATGTAAATTGCCAGTGAATGGAGGCTCACACCCACACCCACACCCACCAGCAGCCAGCCATCCACTCTGCACACCAGCAGAGGAAACAACCGTCCGTCCACCTCCCTCTCTTCGCCTCTCGTTGCCCCATCCTGCCCCCGCATAGAGGTGAAAGTGCGGAGCCAACAGTGCGTATGTGTAATGTGCTTGGGCCTGGCTAAGTATGCTAATGCTAAGGCAACCAACCCCCCAGGAACCTCCCAAGAGCACCCACCAGCAACGAAAACAACAACAAAACGAAATTTCGAGTAAATTAAAAATTTAAGTCTCATATTTCCCCGAAAATGCCATGACAGCAGAAGGTGCCAGCCAGCAAGTGGGATTTCAAGGTGGAGCGCAAAGATTGAACAACAAAATGTTAAAGTTTTCAATTCGAAAATGGGCAAAATTCGAAATAGTACCACGAGTCCTGCGTTCAGTCCGGCATTACGGCGGATGCCGGATCACGCTGTTGTTTACCTAATCATTCATTGACTGCAGCGGGGTGGGGGCAGCTGTGGAGCGGTTGAGCGGAGCAGAGAGTGAAAGAGAGTCCTGTCCTGTCCTGCCCCACTCCCACCCCACCAAACGACAACGACAGCTGCGAGAGTGTTCCCGCACAGTGAAATTCTCTCTCCGGCAGACACACGCTCTGGCACTTTCCTTCGCAGGGAACATTACAAAAGGTGAACTATTTCCTAGGTCAATCTCGCGCGCGCTCTCTCTCTCTCTCGCTCTCCTTGCATATCCGGCTTTTTGGATGTCCTGCGCATTGTTGGCCATGGTGCGCGAGAGTGCCAGAGTGTGAGAGAGCAAACACAAAAATCCCTATGCAAATATTTCCTTTCAAACTGTTATACAGCCGTGGCGGGCAATTCAAACGACTCCGCTTTCGGTTCATTGAACCCCGCCGTGTTCGATCTTGGTTTTTTTCACCCATTTTAGGGTTTGGGGCCACCAATTACATTGCGGTCGGTCGATTCTTCGGCGCTTATCTAAAGCCCCAAGTCACGATTTCAATTTGCAAGCGAAAACAGCCCGAAATCGATCTATTGATTCCATATTCAGCACTCAGAGTGGACGACATAAATCAAAATCTGTTCTGCGACAAATGGTGACAGAAGTGAGGCGCACCCCAAGGGCATTGTTTCAAACGCGGAGGGGGAAGGCCTGGTTTGGCTGCTTTCTGTGGAAGAGTTCCCGATTGGCTGCTGGGTAATGCGATAGGTTCTGCAGACCACACACTACCCGTACCAGTATCCCCTTCAACACTTTGGACACGAGGCCCCTGCCTCTTACGCGCACTCATAGCTCAAGATCGGCCTCTAGCCCGCCCTGGCGGCGCAGGTAGACAGACAGACGGACAGACCCGTGGAGACTCTGTTGGCAATTAATCAGCTGATTGCCCGGGCCGAAGCAGAAATTTGCCGAAACGGGACAAAGCACACGCACTTGCTGTCCCTTTTTCAACTGCACGAGAGAGAAGAGTGCAGAGAACAGGGCTTCGCTTCTCCTTGCACGCTTGCCGCTGCCTTTGCACAGCTGAGACGCCAGCAGCGGCAGCGGCAGCGGCAGCAGCAGAGAAAAAGCACCACAGAAAAGGCAAAAGCAAAAGCAGAACATAAATGTCAGCCTGTTGGCCGAGGCATGGCATACTCTTTGAAATGTTTTATGTACTGAAAAGTCCAATTAGAATCCAATCAAATATTTCTAGGTTGGAGTGCATCAGCTACGCTGATCCATTATCCATTAGGCTGCATGCCTATTATTACTTTATTGTTTTGTTAAGTTGCAAAAAGGCTAGCATCCTCGGCCAGAACCTTTATCTTGTTAGCAATATCGAGATTTTTGAAGACAATGAAACGGGCACGCTTGATGCTACCGTCGGTGGTCTCAATATCAATCAAATTTCTGTCGTACTCGCAATATTCGGAATCAGTCAAGATTGCTTTATATATTAGCTCGCTGCGCAATTGCTCGGGAGCCGACTTGGCGATTAGGACCATTGCTGCAGTTCCATAATACATAGATTTGATGATGTTTGTGAAGTTGCAGTCAAAATCACCGGTAGCCACCCGCAGACGTACAATGTCCATCTTTGTTATCTGCCAAAACCAAAACACCATTAGATTCTGCACCGATTTTCGTATTCTAATTCTCACCAATTGCTTTTCAACGCGATGAAAATTTCTTGAAGGCTGCGCTTTCGACTGATTTCCTGGCTAACCTTTGGGCCCCTCTCGCAGCTTGTTTACGAAATATTATTATTCAACAAATTATTCACAATTTTTTCTACAAATTCTTTTTTTTTTCCTTCAGTTATAATTTTCACAATTTTTCTCCAGACTTGTTCTTCACTTCCGAATTATTTTTTTGCAATGACAAGTCAAATGTACTACCAGCTCAGCCTACTTGTGTCGTCGCAAAGTTGACAAGTAAATCATATCGATACGTCCATGTCACGCGTGATCAGAGTTGTCGCCACTGTCCAGCATGCTGCAGGAAAGTCTTGCAACACTTATTGTCTTTTGTTAACTTCCGGATCCCCTGGAGAATTTGCGGAATTGGCTTCTGGTAACGTTAAATGGATTTTCTAGCAGAAACAGCACACACGCCAATAAATATAAGGGACAAGTAGGTGTTGTAAGCAACCCTACTGCAGCTAATGTTTGCAACTGGTGTGGCCAGAGTTGGTCAATTAGTTGTGGGAATTGATTAGATTACATTGAATTTGTTAGGGTGTGGAATAAGAAATACATATTACTTTCTTGAAGGGTATTCCAAAAGCGATGACAACGACAACACGACGCCAACGCATTGCGCATGGGCAGCGCATCAGCAGCACTGAGGAGCTGCCAATATTATAAAAAAAGACCTGGAAATCGGAAGCGTCTGACGGTGGCGTTCAACCGCTGTCGCTGCCTCTGCTGCTGTCACCTACCTTTGCCTTTGCCTTTGCCTTTACCTTTATTTCTGCTGTCGCCGATGTCTCTGGATCTGCCACAGTCGCTGTCGCTGTCGCTTTTGCTGCCTCTGCCGCGCACTCAAAAGACGTTGAAATGCGAGCGCAGAGTGTCGTACGAAATCAGAACGTTGCCGCTGCGCATACGCAAAGCACGCGCCCACACACCCACACTCACACGCACGCACACTCGCACACTCGCACACGCACAATCGGGATACACACAGCCGATACACCACCCATTATCCACCCGCTGGAGCAAACCGCCTTGCCATATAAATATCAGAGGAAAACTATAAACTAAACAATTTTTGAAACATTTCTTTATATTTTTTTTACGTTTTGATATTGGATGCGTGACTTTTTTTAATTGAGTTGAAAAGTTAAAAGTTTCGTGCGGATTTTCACAGTGTGTGTGTGCGTGAACAATTTTTTTTGAGAAGTGATAATTAAGTGGAGTACATTTACAGGTAATGTTTATGCCAAATATAAACGGAAAATATCAAAAAACTCAAATAAACAAATATTCGTTTTGCAAACCAGAAAACTATTTTAGTAGCACGATTTCCAAAACAAAAATCTTTCGGACCACAAGCTCCATGTTCCTTCTGAGAACAAAAAAATATATTTGTATGTATTTATGTATTTTCTTGTTTATGTAAATCCATGGGGGGAAAGTGCATGTCAGAAAATTGATGACATTATTTTTCTGTGCCAGTTACCATTGCAATCAAATCTTTGAAGTGATTAATGAGTGTTCTTATCTCGCCCATCGGATCCACAAAATATGTAAAATTAAAGCAGAGAAATGTAAAATTAAAACACAATCGGATTAGCATTTGTTATTTAAACTTATGCGGTAGAATTCATATAAATTATGATCATTTTTATTCCATAAACACGGTATGCCTCGTGGTAAAATTAAATCACAATCGCATTAGCATTTCTTATCTAAAATTATGCGGGAGTGTAATAAACAAATTTCATATAAATTCTGTTCAAAACAGGAGATGCATTGTTGTACATACTCGAGGTTCAGCGACATTTCCAACCAAAACAAAATTCAATTCACAAAAGTGCACCTGCCAAGGAGTTCCAGAATTCCAGAAATTACGGTACGATTCGGTTCTGTTCGGTTCAGTCGTCATTCAAATAATCGAATTAACCCCGAATTCTCTCGCTGTTTGGATTTTTGTCGAGAGCCAAATGGAGTGCTACCCGATCGGCATACTAAAGAGGGATGGGAATCGAATGGTGTGGAGGCCTTCGTGGAGTGGTCAGGGTACTCGAACTCACACTCGCACTCGCACTCGTACTTTATACAATGTGCAGTTAATAGAACCCGCTATGCCAAGGGAATCGGGGGAAAGGGGATAGCACTTTTATGTGCCCCATGCCACGGCAAGGCACGGCATGGCATTTGTGCATTTCAATGAGGCTTCTCTTTTAACGTGCCCCTCTGAGTAATTGATTCCACACACCGAAACTGTTTGCAATGACTCAAAATCACTTGGCCAGAAATCATTTTTGTCCGCTTAGCCATGAATGCACAGTAAATATATACTATATGCGATGTATATACATATATTATGAACACCACGTTGGGGGTTCTCCATTTGTGGAGTTGTGGTTTGGAATGTTGTGGAAAAGGAAAGAAAGCAAAAGTTTTCAGTTAATTGTTGCGCAAGAAAATTTCCATTGTCGCTTTCGTTGTAACTTTCTATTGTCGGATTGGGGCGGGCTGTTCAAGTTCAAGGAGAACACCAGCTAGTTCGACGCATACTTTCGAGTTGGCAAAAATAGAGCTGTTAATCTGCTCTGTGGGGTTTCATATGCCATCTGCATTGGGTACTTACATATGTACATATACCAATCTCCTCCGCTCACAACTGACCTTCAATGTTAGCCGCCGTTGAGCCGGCTTGGTACGTTACTGACCCTCCTCCTCGCTCTCCTTTCGCTCTCCCTTCAGAGTTTTCGCTTTCGATTAACAATTTTTAAATACCAAAAGTGCCAAGGATGCCAAAAGCCAGTTCCAGACGTCACGTCGGGTCAAGATTAACCGGAGAAGGAGGAGAGACGATTAAAAACTGGGAGAGACTGGTAGACTGGCACGCTTGTTCTCACGCCCTGTCGTGCCATCAATTGTGGTCTCTCGTGGCACAAAACAAAAGAAATTTTAAAACGGAAATATCTCGGCGATGCCTCAAAACAACAGTAAAAACACAGAAACTGGAAACCGTACAAATACGAGTATGTACAGACGATTCTAAGCCATTAATTGGGACATTTGTTTGGCAAAGACGTTTGATTCATTTTGCGGTTTGTCGGGGGTGGCCAGATCCAACCAAATCCGTATTCCAGTTGACACATTGACACATTTTTCTTGCCTTGAAACAATTGGAGACGATACTGGTGGATCGATGGATCGATCGAACGATCGATCGACAATCAAAGTGAAGCCTTCTCTTTGATT
This sequence comes from Drosophila subobscura, assembly GCF_008121235.1. NCBI lineage: Eukaryota > Metazoa > Arthropoda > Insecta > Diptera > Drosophilidae > Drosophila > Drosophila subobscura. The sequence continues at coordinate 2,621,919 of NC_048530.1, forward strand.
ATAAAATTTACGCATGTTTGATGCGGCTTGTTCGAAGACACATCTACGTGAGTGGCATCCATGAGGAGGTGGAGACGGAGACCCATGAGTCGACAGCCTCGAGCCATCCATCCATGACGATTCTCGCCCGAGAAATTGACTCGACAGAGACATTACAAGTCTGTTTATGTTTGTTTATTTATGCCTAATTTATTTATGAACTTATAAAATGGACTTATCAAAAAGCCATTAGCCACTACAAAACGGTTACCCAAACAAAAGAAAACACACACACACATGCCGAGATAAACAAATTCTGTAAACAGATTTCGTGGGAGATTTATTTCTTTGTGCCAATTCCAGAACAGAACCACTTTGCGGATGGACGAGGTGAGGGAGAGCCCAAATCAAACCAAACGAAACCAAACCAATTAGTGCTCTGCGGTTCGTTAATAGATTTCGGTGTAGACAAGCAGCGCGATTTCCATTTGATGCCATTCCCAAATTTGCAAATCAGTTGAATAATTTCTAGCGACTTAAGAGTGTGTGTGGCGTGACCTCCAAAAGGGTATTATACCAACTCATGGGGATGTTCATACGTTTCGTCATGCCCGGCCCGAGTAGGAGCTTACAGAATCGTGACTGGTGCAAAAATTGTCTGCTTAATGACAACAATAATGATTATTATTATTATGCGTATCAATATCATTATTTGTGATTTATTTCTGTCGCCCAAAATTTCGAGACAAGTTCTGCTATTGTGTGTGGGCTTCCACATAAATATGTACATGTGTACATATATTTCAATCTATTTGTATCCGTATATATGGCGCCTTGCCATATAAATCATGCGAATTTTGCAATTGAAAAACGGAAGAAATAATCCACGTTGCCAAGTTTCTTGTTCAATTATTGAATGTGCGCGAAATATAAATGAAGACCTGAACAACCAAAAAAAAAGAAAATAAAAATATTTATGTGGAGGCGCACGTGCCTTGACCCCACGGTACTTCGGAACACTTCGGTTCGATTCCTCGGTTCTTCGCTTGTACTCCGACAAGTCAATGGTGTGTGAATTTTAAAATAATGCTTAAGTAGGTCTCTGCAGGGCCCGGCTCGGCACGACTTTTGACACCACTCATTGCGCTCCGAGTGGACATCTTTATTGGCCCGATTATTTCAGACACGGTCACGCCCCCCTTGGCCACACAGACACACAGCCAGACAGCCAAAAAAGAAGGACAAGACATTGATTGCATAAGGTGATACATTCATTGCCCCTTATTTTCGTCGATGTGTGGACTCTGTGGAATTGCGGCAATTGCGCAATGGAATCGAACATTAAATAAACCCATCGCGAAACACACTGGACACTGCCACGTTGGTGGCGCTCCTTTTGGAACTCGGTCTCCCCTTTACACGTTCAACTTCCCTTTTTTTTTGGGCTCAAGCAATTTGGTTAATTTACAACTTAATTTCTGTCATGGTTTTCAATTTATCAGTGGACCCGACGACCAGAGGCTACGGAAATTTCGTACATTTTTCTTGCGGGGAGCGGAACCCAGCCCTCTCCGCTGCTCTTCTGCTCTTTTCTCCCATTCTTCTGCTTTACAATTATGATAAACGTTGTTGGTTATTGCCAGTTGTTGTAATTGCATGTCGATTGTTGTAGTTTTTGTTGGTGGTGTGTGTGTGTGTGTGGTTTTTTTTCTGCTTCATCTACAAGGACGCTGTTTCGCGCTGTGGTTTGTGTTTGCATCTCTTTTTGGGGGCGCCCATTAATCGGTTTTTGCCGCTGTCGTGGAATATTGCATGTTGCACGCTCATTTAACACAGTCGCGACCCCGGCCTGCGACCGCGACCGCCACCCGACAGCCAGCCTGCCAGCTGCCTTATTGATTTCTGGGACCCCCAATTAAAATCCCAGCACTCATGCCTAATTACATCGCCTGTGGCAGGGCAGGGCACGTTGTTGGGGCATGGGGCATGGTGCATGGGGAAAAGGCAACAAAGCTGGCGCTCAAGTAGCTTCTAGGTGGGTAAGCTGGGTGGCAGGCTGTTAGTGCATTTAACACCTGCCTTAAATTCCTAATTAACCGCCAAGCAGCGGCATCCCATCGAGTGCTTAATCACTTGAGGCAACTTGAGCTTCCGCAGCCAAGACCAAAGAGCCTACAATTTTCCCCTTTCCCCCTTCAACTTTGCCCTGAACTCTAGACAAAGTTTTGAACCGTTAAGGGAGGGAACAACATTTTTGGCTGAATTTTCAAAGGAAATATTGAGGCCAAGGAATACTTAACTGAAATATTGAAAATAAATTAAGTAAATAATTATAATAATTAATTTAGTAAAATACGAATTTCAATTATAATTTAGGCAAGTCCAAAAATGCTAAAAATGTCCGAAATTTCATTAATTTCCCTCTCATTTGAAGCATTCGTATCTAAAAATAAAAAATACACAACACGGAAATCAACCAAATATGCAACATAAGTGATTTAGTTCAAGAAACAGACTCTGCTTCATAACAAAAGCCTCCATTTTGCCACTTCAATTCCAAGTATAGATCGAGTCTCCTCAAATGGCCACTCCACAACTGCTCTTATGCTCTCGAAACGCACCTTGTGGCTCAGCTCGACTCTGTCGCCCAAGCCCAAGTCAATGGCCATTGAGAAAAACAACATAATAATAATACGAGTGTGTTTGCTAAAGAATCTAAATTTTTGCATACATTTACTCTGAATTCCTGGTCGACATCTAAATGTGTATGTGTGTGTGTTGGCCAGCCAATTTGGCGGAGTGGGGCGGGTAGGGCCCTAGAATAAGCGATTGGACATGCCCATGTTCCGTAGGTTGGCTTGGGGCAGAAGCGTAAATAAGCAAATAAATAAAACCACACTTGGACATTTAATGAGAATCGAAGTTGGTAGAGAGAGACAGCCTCTGGATATATATTTTTAGACCCCAAAAGCTTCTCTTGTGTTGTTGCTTTTTCGTTGAATTCGAAGGGGGCCGGACCGGGTTCAAGTGACGGAGTTGGAAACCCGTTTATGCATTGGAGGCCCCCAGATCCAGATCCAGTGCCCAGCCACAGCCACAGCCACAGCCTCAGTCTCAGTTTCTTTTTCAGCTCCAGATCCAGAGACAGCTCCGATTCCTCTTGTGCTGCTTTGTGCGTAAACTAGATGATTCCATTAAAAATAATGTAGCAAATTGAAAATAAAAACATAAAAGACTCAAAGCGAAAAAAGCGTACAGCCATTGACATTTTTTAATACACTTTCAATGGCGGACTCTGGGTGGGCCCTTATGGAGCATAAATATTTGAACTCTTGATTGACTAGCATCTAAATTGTGGGACTGTCTGTCAGTTTAAGGGATATCCCCAAGGTATTTCCATATAATCGCTAATTGGAATTCCTTTAATAGGTTGAAAAGCTAAAAATAATTCGACTTTATCCATAAATACAACATAAATATCTCATCTCATCCATATCGTCTCTCATCCCACATCTATCTGCATAACTCCCTGCAAAACTTAATCAAAATCAAATGCAGCGTATCCACCGCCTCGGTTCTTCGCTCATCCTTCGCTCTTGATTACTTTTTAGCCCATTTTTTTTGTTTTCTGCGCCAGCAAACATGTTTAACATAAAAGATAAGCCCCAAAGGGCCCAAAAAAAAACACATCATATTTAAACAACAACAGCAAAAGTAGCAAATATAAATACACATACGAGAGTCCGTCTGCCTGTCTGTCTGGGCTGCCGTCTGGTTTTGGGTGCATCGGTGTGTCGTGTGTCTGTGTGTCTGTGCGTGCTGCATGTGGATATGCTCGTAAATTTATTTATAAAGGGCACGCAGCCATAAAGTCGGAAAGCGGATCAGGTGGACGTCCTTGCAGGCAATACACAGACTGACAGAGACAGAGACAGTGGGGCCAGACCGAGGTGGAGATTTCGTTTCAGGTGTGCAGATAATTCCACCGGGAAAATCAAGAGGAGATTTTTCAACTGTTATTACAAAATCAAATTTGATGGGCACCAAGCATTAGAAACGCTGTGCAGGGAATTTCGGTAAAAGAAAAGCAAATCGAATTCTGATTCAGAAGTTAAAGATCTAAAAAATATCTAAAAAGGTTTGATTTTAATCTTTATGGATTGCCAAGTGTTGTTGTAGTTGCTTACTTTAGAATTAACCTTTCATTTATTATCGTTATTGTATTTATTGTTCAGTTTACCTTATTCCTTGACTCTGCCACTTCGGAATTCCACAATTGAAGTGCAAATTCGTCAATATATTTCCATTTTGAAATCTGCACAAATAATTCTAATATTTGTGGCCATAACTCACCTCATAGAGCTAGAAAATCAAGCAAGGCGAGACCAAGTACGAGTATCGTTATGTCGCGTCGATACCAAAGATATCCGACTGTTGCCTTCTGGCTGTGAGGGAAACTATTACAGACTCAACTTCATGGATCATTCTTTAATTACAGAGTTGCCTTGGCTCAAACCATCTTTGAATTTGAAACCAATTATTTACCTTGAGTGATACTAGTACAGTCTGTAGTCCTCGTTCCACTGTTCCCCCAAGAACCCGTTTCCAGGGCATGAATTCGATTGAATATCTGAAATTGAATTCGCATCTCATTACATAAACATTTTTTTTTCTAGGCAGGAGATGCGGCGACAGATGACAGTTGGCTCGGGCTCGGACTCGGGCTCGGGCTGGACAATGAGCACACTCCAGGTGGTTCTGGTAAGAGGCAAAACGAGTGACGAGTAACCAAGCCCAAGACCTATGCGCTGCTCTACCTTTTTCAGTGCCTGCTGCTGGGCGTTGGTTCGGTGCTGGGGCACGGACGCCTGATGGACCCGCCGGCTCGCAATGCCATGTGGCGCTTTGGGTATCCCAATCCGGTGAACTACAACGACAACGAGCTCTTCTGTGGCGGTTATGCGGTGCAGTGGGAGCAGAACAGCGGACGCTGCGGCGTCTGCGGGGATGCCTATCACGTGAAGTCGCCGCGACCGCACGAGGCGGGCGGAGAGTTCGCCAAGGGCATCATCTCTCGGTACTACACCTCCGGCCAGGAGATCGAGGTGGAGGTGGAGCTGACAGCCAACCATTACGGCCGCTTCGAGATGTTCCTCTGCCCCAACAACAATCCGCGCCAGGAGGCCACCCAGGAGTGCTTCGATCGCTATCCGCTGCTGATCTCAGGCAGTCGGGAGCACCGCTACCTCATACCGCGCGATGCCAAGAAGAAGGACATCTTCCGCTACCGTGTGAGGCTGCCGGCCTACGTCACCTGCACCCAGTGCGTCCTCCAGTGGACATACTACACGGCCAATATGTGGGGCACCTGTGCCAATGGCACCGAAGCCGTGGGCTGTGGCAAGGCTGGTAAGTTACTAAAGACAGAGATCTCTCTTTGCTGGACCTCATATCCTTGAAATATCCTCCACTGCACAGAGACATTCAGGAATTGCGCCGATATAGCCATCATTTCGAACACTGGCGGTGGTGTGCCACCCATTTTCGTGAACAATAAATCGCCATATCTGCTCTACTATCGGGATTATCGGGCGCCCGAGGACAACAATGTCTTCCCTTTGATTGTGCGGTGAGTACGGTGTAAGGTGTGGGTTCCCACGTTGCTTTCGCAAAGAAAAGCTGTACAAATTTGTTGTATTTTTTAGCATATTTTATTATTTGAAACAAAAAATAACCGTTTCAATATCAATTTAAATATTTCCCCAATATTTGTAGCCTAGATTTAGTCCGCACTTTTTTAATCATTGCTTTGACCTCTTTTCTGGCTCTTGTATAATACTATTCATAACCGTTTCATTATCGATTCAATATAATTTTAAGACACACATATGTACATATACTTACTTATTAATTGCGATTCGTTTTTTAATCTACTTTCACTTCTGGCTTTTAACCGATTCGTTGCCGATTCCTCGCAGTTTCGCGCATTACTTTAGTATATCGATTTCTGTTGATTTTACATACATTTTGGTTCATTCCGTTTCTTGCCCTTTGAATATACATATATTATATTTGGTTTTGTTATTTTTAGCCGCTTGGCTATCTACGCTTCTTTTCTGTCTCTACTTTCCTGTGCTGTCCTTAACCTCGCACCATGTTCATTCCTTAACCGTTTCGTTGCTTCAATCTCTTTGAAAATCTACAATTTGAGCACACAATTCTAACTCTTGCTTTGGTTTTTAGCAATGCCACGCGGCATGCGCGCAAACGAGCCCACGCTTAACTGCTTACTACCCGCTAAATGCTACCCGATACACTGCCTATTAGCATATACCCGATACCCGCCACCCGATATCCGCCTACACAGCTTACCCGATTTGTACTGTACCCAAGGTATGCTCTTCACGCCATGAACCGGGCTAGAGTGGCTTCCGAAACGGGTAAAAGGTAAATGCGTTCATTCGTAAATATTAAGCAAACGGTTGTTAAAAAACGCGGTTATGGTTTCAAACACACAGACACAGACACATCCACATACTCATAGAAAAGACACTTGCTGTATATGAATGCTTAAATAAACATAAAACAAATATAATACTCGAATTTATATTGTTTTCTGTTTCGGGCATTGCCGTTTCGCAGGATTCGCTTGGTTCTGGTTTCTGGGGCATAGTCCTGGGACTCAATACACAAGAAATTTATTTATTAACATTGATCTGAGTCTCTGTTGCTTGTGGGCGTTATCAATCGTAAGCTGGAAAACATAATTTAGACTTTTTTTGTTGTTGTTTGCGAAACGAAATGGCTGGAAGTGGGCGATGGCCAGGGCCAGGGACTTCACTGAACTTTAAGAAATTTTGAAAAACCACATTAGAAGCAAAAATCATTAGCAACATCAAGAAATTGGGGAACGTCATGTGGTGCAGTGTTTGTGGTGTGGGTAATGAGCGGCGGGATCAGGGCCATGATCAGCAAGAGGATCAAGAGCCACTGTGCGACCCCATCAGGATTGTCTTGAACAATTATTGACAGCAATCCTTTGCGGAGTCGGCCTCCACTCTTGCCAATCGTAGACTTGTGTTGACCTTTTTGGAAGACTTTGTCCGTTTTCCGTTCAAACGTGTCGTCTTTCGCTTGTTGACCTTGAGCCCAGGTTCACGGGCTTTCCGGGTGCTGCGATCCACCGTCAGGGCCAAAGTTAGCAATTCAATCAGCATCCACGCCTCCACTTGGCTGCCATCGCGGAACTTTTTGGAAGACTTTGTCCGTTTTCCGTTCAAACGTGTCGTCTTTCGCTTGTTGACCTTGAGTCCAGGTCCGCGGGATTTCCGGGTGCCGGGATGCACCGTTAGGGCCAAAGTTAGCAATTGAATCAGCATCCACGACTCCACTAGGCTGCCTTCGAGGAACTTTAGGTCGGGAAACTGGGATATATCAATGAAGACATGAATCGACTCAGCATCTGACTTCTTTTCGACTTCGTAAGTCATTAAGGGGGGATACTGGGAAAAATCATAGAAGATATCAATCGACTCAGCATCCGACTTCTTTTCGTCTTCGTGAGTCATTAAGGGGGGATACTGGGAAAAATCATAGAAGATATCAATCGACTCAGCATCCGACTTCTTTTCGACTTCGTGAGTCATTAAGGGGGGATACTGGGAAAAATCATAGAAGATATCAATCGACTCAGCATCCGACTTCTTTTCGACTTCGTGAGTCATTAAGGGGGGATACTGGGAAAAATCATAGAAGATATCAATCGACTCAGCATCCGACTTCTTTTCGTCTTCGTGAGTCATTAAGGGGGGATACTGGGAAAAATCATAGAAAATATCAATCGACTCAGCATCCGACTTATTTTCAACTTCGTTTTCGTCATCGGTGTCGGACTCGGAGTCCGACGTACGAATCATTATGTACTCGTTGACAATGCCACATACCACGGACTCGGCCGTTAAGCGAGGTATATGCACTTCCGATGCCATGACCTCCTCGTGGCAGAATTGGATGGATCTGAAGCAGGGGGACGGTGAGTAGAAGCTGCAGAAGGATTCGCTAGGGCTCAAATCGTTGGTGCCCGGGGTGGTGCTGTTGTTGTTGGTCGGCGTTTCCGCAGGATTCTGTGGTTTCGGTGGCACATCTGACGGGCCTCCTCCTTCCGTGCGTAACACCGAACCGATAATGGCCTGAAGATTGCCATGCATCTGTATATTCATCTTTGTCAGCATCTTCAGCTCCTGGATCATGTGTTCATTGAACAGACTCTGCTTTCTCTTCTGCTCCTTCGAAGCGGCGGATGCTTCTATCTGCTCGTTTATCGACTTGAGGTTGGTCACCGTCTCGTTCAGCTGCTGGCAGCTCTCGTTGAACGTCTTCACGGTCTCCTCATCCCAAGTGTGTGCCTCGAGTTCCTCGATATCGGAATTGTCTTCCATAATGGAGTTGGTGGAATCATCGTTAGTTTTTTTATCGGAATGAAGGGAGTCACAGCTGGCCGTAAGGGTGCGTGGATGGAGATCACAGCTGCTGTTATGCAATCGGGGAAAAGTCAACAGCTCCTGGACATTGTCCCAGGTGGGCACCTCCGCCTCCGAATCAGCCTCCGGCATACCGACCTGAGCGATCAGCTCCCCGTTGTTGCCACTGCCGCTGGTGCCGCTGACATTACTATTGTTCAGCACCGCCAGTTGTTGGGCTTTGGGGCGTGGCATATTCTTTTTGGGCACAGGCCGGGCCAGTGGCGTCTTGAATTCTTTCAACGTTGCAACGTTTGGCTGGACTCGGCGGGGGAGTCCAGCGACGCGTGGCAGAAAACTCCTCTTCGCAGAACATTTATTCGGAAGTGAAGTGGGTGCTGCCATAGCGAGACCTGCCACAAGTGGTGTGGACTCACCGAAACGTTGATTGTTATGGACTCCCGCCGACAGGCGACGACTGCGTCCCGATCGCACCTGGATTTGGGCTGACCAAAAGGGTAAGCCAAAAAGGAAGTCCGGCAGAGGAGATAACAACTTACCATTTGGTGGATATTGCACATCCAATCTGTTCGTGGGCATACCCATATTTACGAGCTGCGGCTTACGGTGAAGCGGCACCCGGCAAGCTCGAGCCTTGGCCTGGGCCTGCGCCTGGGCCATTTTTCTTTTTGCCGAAGGTGCTCCAATACTTCAGCCATTCTTGGGCAATCTGTTTGTTTTATTTAGTTTGTTGTGTTTCTATTTCTTGGACTCAAAATGTTTGAGATTTATCTCTGTGTTTTACGATGATAAAAAAATATATTTCGAATATTTCAGACTGGAGATCAGACAACTTCCATTCCGGACCGAAATCACTGTTAGAATGGGAAATTTCTTATCCAAAACATCGAATGTTATAGACAGAAATCAAAATGCAGCCTAGATCTCAAAGGTACACCTGGAGATCATACACTCATCAATAATAGAACTAGGAAAAAATACCTCAAAGCTTATCGGATGTAATTATTATCCACGTTATCTCTCTAACAAATCAGCAGTTAGTCATTCGGTTAATTGGTCATTAAGTAAAAGTTCTGTGGGATCCACACTGACAAAGATATTGCACTCAATCTTTGCAGACTCATACCTAAAGTTCTTATCTAACTGTATTTGAAATGTTCTCCCTTTGGCCACACAAGAACCTTTGCTTTCAGCAGGAAATGCAATCAATCCACCCAAGATGAGCGGTTGAAACCCTCCAATAACTAAGCTACATTTTACATTTCCAGTCAAAGGTTTATTTTTGTTGCTTGGTTTGTTTAATGCATTGCGTTTCTTATTAACTTCTTGGCGGTTACGTCAATATTTTATGGGACTTTCTGCTGAAATCTTCTGCTCTGATGCTCTCCTCTAGGCCTTGCTTTGGTTCTTGGAATTGCCCGTCAGCTTGGACTTTAGCTTCGACTTGAGCTTCTGGATCATGGGATACCTATTGTTGGACGGTGTCTTTGGCAGTGCCTCGCAAACGATGGGCTCAAATCGATTACGATCACGCTCTCCCACGGTCATTTCTAGGTCCAGGTCCTGCATTAGCGAGGGCGAATGAAAGCATCTGTCCAGATGGTAGCCGTAGCCGCTGTACATCGGCAGACCGCGTTCCAGCGAGGCAATGGGATTGGCGATTCGATGCCTCATGACGATGTCGGTGCTGGGTGTTTGGATCTTGACCGTCTGCCTGGAGCCGCGCATGTTCATGGCAGACCTGGCATTGCCGTAGCTGATGCGCAGCTCTGTACGCCTGCGTCGCTCCTCAAGCTCATTGCGTCCCTGCTGCATCTCGCTGAACATTCCGAACGCCAAACGCAATGCAAAAAGATTAATTTGGAGTTTTTACAATTTAGTTTCCCCTTTTTTGGTATGGAAAAACTACGGACATTTGCTGGAAGTATTTGCCGGACAACTGTCTGATGATGTGTGCTCTCTCTAGCGGAGTAACGAGAGTTGTTTACTTTCCAAATGAGTGACATAAATGTCTAGGATATACAGAGTTGGGGAACAAGTGTTTCTCCTTCATCAAATGTTGAAGGAAGAGCAGATTAGAATAGCGTCATGGACCTTCTCCAGCCACTCATCTTCATTGATGTGAAATCAATCTTTCTTTGCAGAGATCAAAAGTGCATTGGGGCACCGGCATTCCGTACGTTGCCTGGCATCGATCACTGGTGCGAGCTCAACTGCCTTCGCTATCCACCAAATTGTCCGGAGGAGGCCTGCCACTGTCCGTAAGTAGAGCGAGAGAGAGTGCCTGGCGATGCGCAGATAGATAATCCCTAAATTTGTTTTGCAGTCAGGATTGCGTGGCCATTGGGGAGCTGGCGGGACGCGAAGGAGCCGACACTTACTGCATGGACGAATGCCTCAATTTCGAGTCGGATTGCCCGCGCGACAGATGCCGCTGCCAATAGTCGGTGAAGCCGAAGCTGTGCTGCCAATTGCCCCACCCCCAATAGACGATGTGAATGTGAAATGGAAGTGGAGAGAACGGAGAGGGAGATGTATATCGTATAACGTGAATGAATTGAATTTGATTAAGCACAAAGGCTACCGGCGACTGGTTTCAATGGGGTTTCAATCTCTATTCCCGCTTGCGTCGATTCACGAGGAAGGGTCTGGTGAAGATCTGTAGCACTTCCCGCTGCTCGCGTAGACGTCGCGTCTTGGCCACAGGCGTCTCCGAGCTGTCGGTGTAGCGGCGTGCACAGAACAGAGACGTCACCTTGCTGCTCAGCTGCTGCCAGCGTTCGATGGCACGCGATGAGCCCGATGCCCGTGCATAGCTGCTTTCCCAGTCATCAAGCGGCGGCAACTCCTCCTCCTCCTCCGGCTCCTTCACTGGCTCTGGCAGAGCGACTGGGGCTGGGGCTGCGGCTGGATCTGGAGCTTGGGGCATCACCTGGCTGCGTATGAGCACCTCGGCCCGCTCCTCGCGCCCATCCGCTTCGTTGTCCTCGTGGGGCAGAGCCGCGCAGCCGCCGGCCTTCACATTGCTCACAAACTCGAAGGTGGAAGAGATGCGACGCAGTCTTTGACCCGCTGCTTCCTGCGTGGATGATCTTTTAGCTGCCTCTGCTGCTGGCGCTTCACCTGCTTCGGCATTCAGCTTATTGCGCATTCGATTCAGATTTGCGTTTGAGATCATGTTCCCATAGGTGAATCGCAATTTGGCACGATGGCGTCTCGCCTGTTCGTCTGATGCTCGCTTGTCCGGCTCTTGGAGCTGGGCCGGAGTCTGGCTCGGCGCCAGAACCTGCGCCTGCGCCTGCGCCTTGTTCTGTTTCTGGTTGGACATGGCAACTACTCCTGCAACGAGGTGTGCAACGAAAATTACACTAAAATTTGGCTCAATTATTGGGATTGGGATTGGGATTTTGACTATTTTGGGTTACACAATTGATGTAAAATGACATCTGGTGCCCGGGCAATACACTCTTGGTCTCACTTTCGAGCACTCTTCACATCTTTAATGGACAATATTAACTCGTACTGAACGCAATCTCAACAATGGTTTGGACACATTTTTGTCTCGTGGGTCTTAGGTCTCTACATTAAATGCTAAACAGCTTGGCAGCTTGGTAGCTTGGTAGCTTGGCGGCAACTTAGAACTGCAGCCGCTTTTTCTGTGGCAGGCTGTTGCCGCGAACGGTGGTCTCCACCAGCTTCCGCTTGACCGCTTGGCCGGGCTTCTCGTCGGCCTTGGCATTGGCTGCCACAATGGCCGAGGGTAGGGGCAGCTTGGGACCGACGGTGGGCGCCGGCTTGTTGCCAAAGTAGGGCATGCTGAGGGCCTCGCGGCAGGAGACGCGACGCAGCGGATTCATGGCGAAGAGGCGGCGCATTAGGTGGATGAGGTCATTGTCGGCGGCAGTGAATATGTTCTGCAACGGGGTGCCCGTGAAGTGACGGAATTGTAGGTAGTCGTGGAGCTTCCCCAGGTACGGCCACTCGGCCTCTGTGGGTGTTCCCAGGGTGGCGAAGATGCGGGTCAGCTGATCAAGATCTGAGTCGCCGGGAATGAAAGGCACGCGCAGCATGAGCTCGGCCAGAATGCAGCCGACGGCCCACATGTCCACACCAGTGCCGTACTGGCGGGCGCCAAAGAGCAGCTCGGGCGACCGATACCAGCGCGTTACCACGTGATGGGTGTAGATGCGATTCGGCGACCCGTATGTCTTGGCCAGGCCAAAATCGCCGATCTTGAGCACTCCGTCGCTGTTGACCAGCAGATTGTTGGGCTTCAGATCGCGATGGAGGATCCAGTGTAGGTGCAGGTACTCCAGGCCGCGCAGCGTCATGATGGCGTACGCCTTGATGTTCGCCTGCGTGAGTATGATTTTGGTGTCCTTGATGATCACCTCCAGGTCGGTGTCCATGAAGTCGAACACCAGCGACACGTTCGACAGCTGCCCGAACACATCCACCAGACCGATGATGTTCTCGTGCTGCAGCTCCTGCAGAATTTTGATCTCACGCAAGGCAGTTCGATTGATGCCATCGCGCGCATCTTCGCGGCTGCCACGCTTTATCTTCTTCACGGCCACAATCTGGCTGGTCACTGTGTCCCGGGCCTTGTACACAATGGCGAACTACGGTTCAACATGGAACACAACAGAGCAAAGCCATCAAATGCATTGAAAGTGAATTGAGCGGCGAACAATATAGAGGCTTTTAGCGGCAGACAACTCACCTGACCCTCGCCAAGGAACGAGAGTTTGGCATAGCGGTCGCCTTTGTCGCTGCTGTGGGGCAACATTTGGGTGCCAGCTTCTCCGCTAAGCACCATTAATAACACAAATCAATCGGGCAAATCAATGGAATTGACGAACGTTAAATTGGCACTGGAAACAAAAACCAAACACAAAAATTAATTAAATTGCACACAAGCAATCGATTGGCTTGCGCCGGTACTATCGAATCGAGACATCGATGACAAACATCGTTGTGGTGCTGTATAGCCAAAAAAACATTGGACTTTGCTAGCTTTTGTTAGCTGCAAAGAGATAGCCTTATGGAGAAAAGTATGCAGTGAGCCCGAAAGAAATATATGCATTTTCCATTTTGCTTGCTTGATGGCTGTGTGTGTAGTAAAACATAATTTTGTCCCAAACAATTTCTCAGTTCTGTGACTGAGCCGGTATACTTTTCTAGAATTAGCTGCGAACACCAATTTGCATTTTGTCTCCCATTAGCAAAGGCCTAGTGTCATATGCTCTTAATCTTCGTAAACATAAATGTAATCGCCCGTAAATATCGCTCTTTCTCCAGCTCGATGGTTTATCTGAAAATGTAAAATATTCAAATTCAATTGAGTGAATGCGAATAAATTATATGGTTTGTGCTGAGAGCCTTGGCATGCTAGAAATATGAAGCCAAACATAATTATCTCGGCTTTACTCAAAGTGTTCAATTGTTTAAATAGAGCGTGGCCAAGTGGGCCAAGTTCGGAGTTCTGCTCGTTATATTTTCGGTATATTTCTGAGGGTCAGCTGGTGAGTTTTGGTATATTTCTGCGGTCACACGATTGCACTGAATTCGCGACTATATACACAAAGAAAACATGAAATTTACTGTCGCCGACTGCTGATGTACACAAATCCACCCAGGGACTGAAAGCGCAATCACCAAGTACATCACACACAACCGCGGGGGGGTCGCGCGCACCTACGTGTCGTCCACAAAAATAAAAAAATGGTAAGCCCAAGTCATAGCCTCCTCCCATCCGCCGCCCACCGCTGATTGGTCTGGCGCTGGTGCTGCAACTGGCATTGGTACTGTTGCTGATTCACACCACTTCCTTTCTTGGATAGCATGCTGCATCTATGTCGACGGTGGAGGTGCTGCTGCACGAGTTCTACCAGCCAACGACGAGCAATGCACGCAAACGTGAAATTGAGACTAATCTGTTGGCCTTCAAGTCGCAGCCGGAGGCATGGCAGCTGTGCCTGCGTGTGGCCACGGCTGGCAACAGCTTCACGGACAACCAGTTCCTGTGGTTCTTCAGCACCTCCACTCTGGAGCATACGATAACACGTCGCTGGGCCCAGCTAACGCCCTCGGATCGCGCCCAGTTGCGCGAAACTCTGTGGAACACCTACGCCCAGTTGGGTGTGCTGAATGCGGCGCGACGGCACCGGGACACGCTGGCGCAGCTGATAGCGCTGATGGGGAAACGCGAGTTCCCCGAACAAGATCCCAACTACATGCAGCACTGCATGGAGCTGACAAAGACCCGCTTTGTCCTTGGCATCAATCTGTTGCGCGTCACGTCCGAGGAGGTGGTGAGTAATCGCGGCGACCTGACCACCGAATGGAAACAGTACTTCTACTCCTGGTAAGTGACTGTGCAGCAATTCCTGCATCCTGCATCCCCGCTCACACCTTTGTTTGTTTGTTTGTTTGCTTGCTCTTGTCCACGATGTCGACTGTCCCGGATTGTGTCCTGAATTGTGCACTAATCCCTCTGCATTTGCATTCGCATTGGCATTGGCATTGGCATTGGCACTGGCACTGGCTCCACTCCTCCACCATCTGTTCTCTTGGATGTCGTGTGTGTGTTTCAGCATTTCCATGTGTATACCCGATGTAATGGATTTAGTCACCAAATATTTACTAATCGCCGTCTGCCACATCAACGGCAAAGACATCCAATCGACCATACCAAACACCCTCATGGACTTTAGTCTAACCTCAGCGCTGCCAAATGACAATCAACTAAGGTATGTATCCACAGCCCCCCATCCCATACAGCAGAGACTCCCACACGAGAGATTCATCCATTCTGTCCATTCTGACTGTCTATTGCAGTTCCTCTATTTTGGAGCTGCTCGGCTGTGTGCAACATTTGGTCTCCTGGATACGCACTGAACTGATCTCGGAGTACTTCCTTATGAGCATACTCGATCTATCTCAATGGCGACCAGCCAACGAGCCCATCTCCCTGGCTGCCCTGTCCGTGCTGAACGAGCTGCTGTACCTGCAGAAGCCGCTGCCCTATGCCGGCACCCTTATGGGCGGCGTCAGCAGTCTGCTGGAGCAGCACAATGTCAACAAGCAGCAGAGCGAGATGTACAGCGACAAGTTTCGTGAGCTGCTGCGCCTCTACACCACAAAGTATGCGGGAAAGCTGATGCAGGAGCCCGAAGTGCTCGAGACTTTTCTCAATCAGCTCTACGGCTGCACCACAGAATGTAAGTCTCCGCCTGCGCGAAACCTAAACCCAAACCTACACCTAAATTAATTGTTCCCAAATTCAATCCCATGTGCAGTGCATGGCGCTCTCGACTTTACAGAGAAACTGGATATCTGGTCGCCTATTATTAAGGGGATTGCCCAGCAGCCGGCGAAGATAACGCGCTTTAATCATGTGTTCACGCAGCTGGTCGATGAGATCATGCGACGCACACAGTTCGAGGCGAACAAGCCCGAACTGGAGGTGCTGGACAACGAGCTCATGGAGGATGATGTAAGTCATTAAATTTGCATTCAATCCAATTGATTTATCTTCATCCCTCGGACGACAGACCCCCACCACCGAGTGGCAGCAGTTCCTTGACCAATGCTTCGAGTGCCTCGCCCTCTTGGCCAGCACCCGGGGCGCTCACATTGTCTTCGCACAAGTCTTTGCCCACTGGTCACGTCCGCAGATGTATCTGATGTCGTTGGAGCATGCCCTTGAACATGGCAGCAGCCGCTCCTATGAGGCAGCCCGAAAGCTCAAGCATGCCAATGTGGGCGAGATATTGCGCGATTTTGCCACCGTCTGCCAGGCGGTGGTGCGCTTGGCCCCGCTGATGGACACCGCGACAGCCGCCCCGGGTGTGGCCGACGAGATGGAGGCCCAGCTGCAAATGCTCTCCGACAGCCTGCTGCAGACGCTGCAGCTCCTGGCCAGCAATCGCATCGGGGGAACGGACATGGACAAGGCCACCTTTCAGACTGATTTGGATAACCTGTAAGCGATTGAGTTGCCATTGCCTTTGCCCTTGCGCTTTAATCTTTAATTTGTAATCCTAATCTTTTAGCTACGCTCAAGTTCTGCTGGCCATACGCAGCATCTTCCCGCTGTCGAAGGCAATGAGCAGCGAGGAGCTGCTGCATCGCCTCTTCGCCATATTGGGCAGCATCTTTGCCTACAATAACTCGCTGTCGGCCGCCTCGCCCATTGTGCAGCAGGCGGCCAGCGAGCTGCTGCTCTTCATCTCAACTGTGATACGGCCCAAGTGCCTGCTGGATATTCCACAGATCCAGAGCCTCCTGCAGGCCGGCCCACGCCTGGGCACGCAACTGCCGCGTCAGGTCTGCATCAATGTGCACATCAGTCTTGTGAGCTACATGGTGCTGCCCTGGAAGTGTGTACCCGAGCAGCAGCAGGACTACCAGCGGCGCCAGTGGATGCTGCGCGAGTACATCCAGGGCCTGGCCCAGAACTTTCTTGACCTCGATCTGAGTGTGGCTGGCGAGAGCAAGGTGACAGCCACCACGCTCACGCTGCTTGGCACATTCACATCACTCATCGAGTACTTCAAGGCCACTGGTGGCAATGCCAAGGACATGTTGGCCAGCACGTTCAAGGTGGGTGGTGGAAGCACATAGCAAAGCAACCAAATCCGAGCTAATCTTTGATTTCTGCTTCTGCTTCTCCTTTTCTTTTTTGTTTTGCAGCCCATCCTGAACAAGGCTTTGACGATCTTCAATAGCTATGGCCTAAGCAGCATTGCCATGGCCATTACGGTGGCCGAATTCAGTCTGAGCATGCTGCGATCATTGCCCACGCATCTGGGCGCCCAGTTCATCAAGGAGATGATCACACTGTTTATCAGTGTCAGCAGCAGGTTGGCCAATCCACCAAACTGCCATTCCATGCCATTCTCAGCCTGCCTCTCTTTCCGATTCAAGCTAAACCCATTTGTATTTCCTTCTCTTTCGCTTTCATGTTCGTTTGGCAACTCAAAAGGGATCAACTGACGCTGAGCCGCTTGGCTGTGATGGAAAAGATTCTTCAGATGTTTAAGCTCATTGTGGAACAGCCGGGCAGCGCATCGCTGGGGCTGCTGCCATCGATTCTGGACTTTAGCACACAGCAGATACTGCCATTGCTGCAGCAACAGAATGCGGCCACCGACAGCAGTGAGATTACTAGCCTGCTCTACGCCCTGTTCGACAGGTGAGATACTTTCCTTACCGTTCCGTAGCCATTCCTATTGACTAACTGGTTTTCGCCCGTGCAGTGTGCTTACGTGTAAGTGGCAGTTCTTCTACAAGAACCAGCTGTCGAACGGGCATAGCGCCAGTGGTGGAGGCGGCTCGAACAATTTCAACTGCAGCGACAACCTGCATCCGGCACACTTTATGGCAATACTGAATGCCTACGGCCAGATGCTGGTCAGTGGCACGGATCCCAGCAATGTGCGCAGTGTGCTCTTCTCCATGCAGAACGTGAACGAGCGCAGTCGTCTGTACCAGCGGGCACTGTTCAAGGAGCAGCTGCTGGCCTCGTTTCAACGGGCCCTGCTCAATCTGTTGCTGAGTGGTGAGGGCAGCCTGCACTTTGACATGATTGCCCAGGCGCTGTATGCCATGGGCCAGGTGGATCGGCGGCAGTTGCTCGAGAGTTTTGGCCATGCCTCGCTGCCGGTGGCACAGACGGTGCTCGAGGAGATCTGCCAGACAAGTGTGAGTATCAAAGCAGCGTCGTGCAATTCGAGGCAAGATTCGAGAGGTTTACATTTTGTTTCTTTTTAATTTGCAGGACATTCCAACGTTTACGCAGAGACTCACGCAATTGATGCAAGATGCCCACTGTGCGCATCTCAGTGAGACAACGTAGGCGCCTACTCCTTCTCCCCCTCCCCTTTTCTAAGCTTAATCCCAATCCCAACTAATTACGCGCTCGGTTTGACTTTTGACTTGTGTAATGTGCTTACACGTTGACCCGCTAGTCCCTTGTACTTCTCTTGCATATCGATTTATCAATTGTATTCTTTTCCTTTTGTTTTTGACTCGTGTATGCCATACTCTCGAGTGCCGTGCCCACCAGTGTGGATGGGCATGTGCCTTGCCTAAACTCTTGTGTCATTTGTGCTCAGCTCTCACGTTCTGTTCGCGTTCCACTGTATCACTCTCCACACTTCCTTGTCCCCAGTCCCCAGTCCCGTGCCTCGTACGCTTTGTTCCTTGTCATCGAAAGTCATTTGTGGTGCCCCCACGCCGTCTGAGTTTTATATTTTATATAACATTTTTGTTTTTTTTAATATGTTTTGGGGCATGTTTTTGTGACCGCCAATGGTCGAAAACAGAATTCATTCAATCGATAAAAGACATTGTTTAGCTTGTAATGCGCGATTCCGTTTGAAAAAAAGAGAACACATAATTGTATGTAAAGTCTAAAGAACATACAAATCACATATTGCATTTTTTGTATCATTATCTACTACATACTATTATTACATGCATACATACATACGTACATACATACATAACTCGTACATGGATATGCATAGCCACGTTTTGGTTCTGTCATCAGAGTAAATCGATAAAAGTCATGCCTATACCTGCATATAGTTAGCATATAGTGTATACCAACGTCTACATACAATCATGTACGTATTCATATACATAAATTAATTAGCATATATCAAATTGTGTAAATCAGCTACGTCATAAGAAAGAGCAGAAACTAAAACACACACTCAAACATACTCACGCCAACACCATATGTAATTTATTTATGCAGCAAACAGCAGACAGAAAACTGAAAACGATCAATGCAAATCCATATTCAAGTCCGAACCGATTTCGATTTAAGTTAATTTTAATTCTTTGAATTCAAAAATGTTTTCACAAGACCGTTCAATTCAATCAGAAATGCAATAAAACTATTTTTACCTTTTAAACACAACGAAGAACAACAACAAAAATAAGGTGATAATATCATCGGGCAATTCTAGGACTTGGAAGCATCAAGGAGGGAAAGACTTAAGATTTCGCAGTGCTTAATATAAACTCTTTTTGTGTCGGACTCTCAAATTTTTTCTTTAATTCTGTATTTGAATTTAAATGCGAACTCACGTGTTGTGCAAGCAGTGCAAGCGGTGCAAGCAGTGCACTGCAGTGCATGGTCAGCTAATCGAGTCAGAATGATCTGAAATACCCGAATTTGCAGCAAAATTGGATATTTTGGAATGCAACTTAGATGGGATTGCAGAGTGTAGAGTCTGCTTTGCTTATTACCACACAGATTCCGTAGCAAGCTAGCAGCTGTGATCGGTTTAACCTGCAAATGAAATTGGTAAAACAATTGGAATGGTTTTTAGCGTGGATAATTGTTATATTTTTGTATGTTTACATAATAACTTGCAGGTTGAACTCAAAAGAACTTCTGTTAGTGCACACGACACGCTCTGGACACGCGCTCGGGCCTGCTGAAAGTAGAACTAATCCAATTGCAAATGAAAATAAATAGTAAAAAGGATCACTTGAAATAACAAACACCAGAAACGTAGCATGGCAGGAGGAGGAGGATGAACAGGAGGAGGAGCAGGAGGAGGTATTCCTCTGGAGGATAATAAAAGCGACAGCTTCCTTCCTTTTGTCTGCAGTTCCCCATGGCCTTTGTGTAATTTTTGAATTTTTGTTCAGGTGTTGCGAACAAAAGCACCGAAATTGAATTTAATGAAAAGCGAAAGCAAAACACTGCACAGGATCAGCCCGAAAGGGGAACAACAGCGCACGGCAGATCACCCACTTCCGCTCCGTTCTGCAGAGGCAGCAGGTAAATCACATTCACAGGTAGACGTCAGTCACTAACCACTTTGCATACCCATTCCATCCCAGCCCAGCCAGTACGGAATCCGTTGAGCATCCTGCCCTCTCTCCTGGGCACTTCCGCAGGAAGCAAGCGGAAGAGAGTGTGCGCGCGCTCACTTTCCATGGCCGTGTGGCAAATCAATCGACCGAACGAACGACCCACCGATCGACCCATCGCTGACAATGACGAGGCGGGCAAGTGGAGCTTCCAAAGGGCAAACGCTTCGAGCGACAGGCTACGGCTACGACTACGTGACATGGATTTGGTTTGCTAATTCGCCGCCAGCGGATGCGCCAGCCGGAATACGCTTGACTCTTGGCGTGCCCCGCGGCGATTGCGTCCACGGTCCGAGGCAGTGGCCGGCGGGCATAAAATTGAGCCAACGGCCTGTTTAGCCTCACAGTTGAGCACTGCAAGCGAGAAGCACCAGTGCCACCTAGAGCCAACTTGGAGGATTAGCGGACTAGGAATCAGCGAAGGAAGGAAGGAAGCAGCAACAATGACAGTGGACACGGTGCAGGAGACGCTGCAACATGCGGCCACATCGACATCGGGACTCGGGTTCAGCCCTATGCTCACCACCCTGGTCGGCACCATAGTGGCCCTGGGCCTGTACGAGTACTGGCGCCGCAATACCCGGGAGTACCGCATGGTGGCCAACATACCGTCGCCGCCGGGACTACCGCTGCTGGGACAGGCTCACATGGTCGCCGGTCTGAGCAATGCTGAGATTCTTAATGTGGGACTCGGCTACCTGAACAAGTACGGCGAGACGATGAAGGCCTGGCTGGGCAACGTCCTCCTCGTCTTCCTCACCAATCCCAACGACATTGAGCTGATCCTGAGCGGGCATCAGCATCTGACCAAGGCCGAGGAGTATCGCTACTTCAAGCCCTGGTTCGGCGATGGCCTGCTGATCAGCAACGGACACCACTGGCGCCACCATCGCAAGATGATTGCCCCCACCTTCCATCAGAGCATTCTGAAGAGCTTCGTACCCACGTTTGTGAACCACTCGAAGACGGTTGTGGGCCGCATGGGCCTGGAGACCGGCAAGTCCTTCGATGTGCACGATTACATGTCCACGACCACCGTCGACATCCTGCTCTCCACCGCCATGGGCGTGAAGAAGCTGCCCGAGGGCAACAAGAGCTTCGAGTATGCACAGGCCGTCGTCGACATGTGCGACATCATCCACAAGCGGCAGGTGAAGCTGCTGTACCGCCTGGACTCGATCTACAAGTTCACCAAGTTGCGCGAGAAGGGCGACCGCATGATGAACATCATTCTGGGCATGACCAGCAAGGTGGTGAAGGATCGCAAGCAGAACTTCCAGGAGGAGTCGCGTGCCATTGTCGACGAGGTGCAGTCCGTTTCCACACCTGCCACCAAGAAGGAGGGACTCCGCGACGATCTCGATGACATTGATGAGAACGATGTGGGCGCCAAGCGCCGTCTGGCCCTGCTCGACGCCATGGTTGAGATGGCCAAGAACCCCGATATCGAGTGGAACGAGAAGGACATCATTGATGAGGTGAACACCATTATGTTTGAGGGTCACGACACCACCTCGGCCGGCTCCAGCTTTGCCCTCTGCATGATGGGCATCCACAAGGACATACAGGAGAAGGTCTTTGCCGAGCAGAAGTCCATCTTTGGCGACAACATGCTGCGCGACTGCACCTTCGCCGACACCATGGAGATGAAGTACCTCGAGCGTGTCATTCTCGAGACTCTGCGCTTGTACCCACCAGTACCCCTGATTGCCCGCCGCCTGGACTATGACCTGAAGCTGGCCAGCGGCCCCTACACCGTGCCCAAGGGCAGCACCGTCGTCGTCCTGCAGTACTGCGTCCACCGTCGCCCCGACATCTACCCCAACCCGACCAAGTTCGATCCGGACAACTTCCTGCCCGAGCGCATGGCCAACAGGCACTACTACTCCTTCATTCCGTTCTCAGCCGGTCCCCGCAGCTGTGTGGGCCGCAAGTACGCCATGCTCAAGCTGAAGGTCCTCCTCTCCACCATCGTCCGCAACTACATTGTCCACAGCACCGACACGGAGGCGGACTTTAAGCTGCAGGCCGACATCATTCTCAAGCTGGAGAATGGCTTCAACATCAACCTGGAGAAGCGCAAGTACGCGACTGTCGCTTAAACGTTCCAACTGTGTATATACCGTACCGTACCGCACAGTACCGCACCGCACCGCAACGCAAAGGCAAACGCAAACGCAAACGAAATGAAACCGAACAGTTAGAAGCCGCCAGTCAGCCAGAGAGTCAACCAAGTGAGTGAGTGGGATCGATCCAGCCATCGGTGCCATTTGCTCCAATGTTTTTTTGTTATATTTTTACTACACCTTTTTTGTTGGTCATAACGCTGGTGGTGCGCTTATATCAATATCCCACACTATAATACGCACAAAATAATGGCGGTACAACCTCTATACGGTGCACCGCCATCATTTTCTATCCCTTCTTTATCGTTTCAAAACGCTTTTTGCATTTCCTTTCTTCTTTTTTTTTGCCTAGCCAAGTAGTGTGATTTTTTTTGTCTATTGTAATATTTATTAAGTCACATGGTTTGAATGAAACCCAAAAAATATGAAAAATATACTTACGCCATCGCAAGCAGCCAATGGAGCTGCAAAAATAATCATTTGAATAATATTCTAGTTCTGATTTTGTTTTTCAATGCCACAAGTGCGCGTAGACTTCACTTGCAGACACAAACATAGCTTCATCCGTAAAACATTTGATATTGCATATGGGAACTGGTCTCCGCGCTTATATGGCAAATAATGTGAAATTGACAAAGGAGGGGCCAGTAGCTACTGGCCCTCATTGGGGTAATGCGCTAATGCGACGCAATCTGCAGCCACAAAATCGATGCCACTGTCAAAATATTGATGCCGCCTCTCCGCGGAGCCGCGACCAAGGGCAGACGACAGTCATTGTGCTGTTCAACAGGGACCCACGCATATTTGTTAGCATTACGCGGATCGCAGCAACGATTGATAGAGGAGACGGGGGATCCCTGCCCTTCGCTCACTTAAGTCGACACCTCATTTCGTGGGGCGATTTGTAACGCGATTAACAGCAGCGATCGATCGAGAGAGGCTGACAAATGAAAATGCCATTGTCCGCCAATCGAGAGCAGTTTATCGCAATTGTATCTGATCATTCCAGCGAGATCTTATGCAAAAAGCTCAGAGTATCTCTATACCCAGAGTTTAATTTGTGAGTTTGTTTTTTATTCGAAAGTCTCGCCATGTCATTGCTTCCTTTTGAATGATTGGAGGAGTCGGCTTTCACTTTTGGTCCTAGGCCATGTTCCGTTTCGCTCGATCATCGATTAACGAGCATCGGATTACGAAACGAGATGGGAACAAAGCGGAAATCCTTTCGGTTTCTGCCGCACTTCCTTACCCGTTTTCACAGTTGCCAAACACGATTAATGAACCCGTTCGGGGCGCAGCATCCCTGCAGCAGGTCCTTCCATCCTTGCTTCCTTCCTTCCTTCCGCACACACATCGATTCTGTTTGGTCATTGTCCTTTTTTTGCGCTA
This sequence comes from Drosophila subobscura, assembly GCF_008121235.1. Classification (NCBI taxonomy): domain Eukaryota; kingdom Metazoa; phylum Arthropoda; class Insecta; order Diptera; family Drosophilidae; genus Drosophila; species Drosophila subobscura. The sequence goes on from NC_048530.1 coordinate 2,645,791, forward strand.
GGCAAATAGCGCCGACAGCGACACCGACACCGAACCGCCGCCAACGGCTACGGTTACCAATTTAATTGCGTTTGTCTGCCTCCTGCACCCTGTACCTGTGTCCATCCATCGGCTGGCTCGATGGTTCGATCAGCTGTAATCCAATGCGGTCCTCGCATTGCCATTTTTTGTGTGGTGGCTGCTAGCCGGATGTTTGTGTACATTTGTTTAGTTTTTTATGGCGGGTGAAACCCTTTTAGGACACACTCGGATGTCCTTCAAGCGTGACACACAGGAGGCGCTTTGATCACCGCCGTACCGATCCACACCGATAGGTCTAATGCCGCCAACCACAAGCCATTAAATGGACATTTTTATTTTCTATTCACTGCCAGACTCGGGACTTTTGGCATGTGCTGGCAAGGATTTCCTTTACTCGTATATCCCTACATAAATTTTGCAATTAATGTTTGCTTGGACAAATGCAAGATCTAAGATCCAGCTTCAAATGGGTATTTAACTGAGTAAAATAATACTTGGATTACTAAGGATATAAAAATGTTACTCATTGTAGTTGTAGTGGGAAACGTTTGAAAATACAATTTCGCAGCAAGAAGTTCGGTCACCGCCGGACAGTTCTTTGTCAAAGTACAAGCTTATTTTTCCCATTTTATTTATATGTTAAAACTAACCTTAAGGCATTGGGAAATAATAATAAAATGTATTAAGTGGCTGTAAGGTTTTCATCTACATTTATTTCTACATAAACTGAAAAGGTCGCTCAATGATTCAGAATTCTACTTCACTTCGATGTGGACTAAAGCCGAGAGTTTGAATCATGGAATCACTTGAATAATTGAGATGTTTCCGGGATGCCCGTCGTGTGGCCATTCAACTGGAGAGTGGCGTTGTCATTATGAGACGACCCCACACCTGGCCAGGGAGCTGGGACCTGGACCCGAACCGAACCCGAACCCGAACTCGAACTCGAACCCGCACCAATTCTCAGTTTGTCAAGTTCAATGCAGCTTCAGGGGAAGTGGCAGCGAACAAAGAGCGGCAGGAAAACGGCAAGGATGACTCAATCAATGCAATGCAAAACTGAAGAAAACTGCAGAAAACGCTTCCTGGAGTGTCTTCATTCATTCAATGGCCGAGAGCTGTCAAAATTCTGTTTGGTCATAGAACGAGAAGAGTGTTTGATGGCTCAATTCCGAGTGTAGAGCTCTCAGGCCACCCCGAGTGCATTAGTCAAAACAGGAGAAGAAAGAAAAGAGTGCCAGAGTCTGGGAGGGGACCGGGACACACGTGGAGACAAAGACACTGCCATCGGGGCAATAGAAAATGTCCTGGAAAACATGTGCGGCCAAGCCTTGGGCCTGGGCCTGGGCCTGGGCCTGGGCCTTGGGGGCAACAACTGTTTTTCCCGTTTCAATCTGTAACTGTATCAGTTTGCTGCGTGCAGCAACAGATGTTGTCCTTATGCCATTCATTTTGAGGGGGGACATTAGGACAATATGGAAGCAGACATCGACTCGACTCATGAATGAAATTAACTCAATTTCTGTCAGCCGCAAGGCGCAAGATCATCTCCTTGTGGTTTTCTGTGGGCGGAGGGCTTAGGTGAACCTCTTGGCTAAGCGCTTCTGGAAAGTGTTAAGCGGCCAAGAGACCAGAGATTGCAGAGTGGTGCCAGCCCAGCCGTTGTCTCATCCTCTTGACCTGTTTTTCCATTTGCGGTTTAAGCGCTTAAGGACTTAGACACAAAGCGCACACTTAAGTGCCTCATTGTGGCCTGAAGTGCGTCCACTCCAAGGAGCACACACAGACTGCCATGAGCCAGCCGCAGAGACTCAAAGAGCAGAAGCACGTACATATGGCAAATATTATAATTGCCAGCGAAGATCGGAGCCACGCTGGGTTATGCCTAAACGAGGCTTAACTCCTTGCCCCAGGAAACTGGGTTAAGAAATCAGATCAAAGCCGATCCACTGAATGACAAAACTCTCAAGCCGAAAAGCGAGGATCAGACGGCTCAGACACTTGAACAAGTAACAAGAACACTTAAGTTCTGAATGAATGAATGAATATATGAATGTATGAATGAACGCCAGCACGAGCTGATCTCTGAGCCAGATTCCGCTTTAGCTGGCTCGCTTTTCAGTCAGTCAAATCTGATCAATGAACGGAGCGAAGATCTCACCCATACTCCAATATGTAAACTGTGCTGAAACAATGATCTTTGCATCATTCTTAATCCATATTTATTATGATATTTTATATTGAGTTCTTGTGTCACAGATCGACTCCCGATGGATCCTTGTGGTGGGCTTCTTGCAACAATCTTCTAATTATTATTGAGTTCTTCACCTTGAGTTCCTATTGCCCTTGGTCTTAGATATCTGAAAATGAAACCACAAATGAACATTGGCTTCATTCGGGCAATATATGACCTTATCCCTCTTGTCCCCTACCGCCAAGTACTTGTTAACTGTCGTAATTACAATCGAAATGCCAGGTCTGGCAGCGCGTGCTTGGCCCCAAGTTAGCACCTGGCCATGGGTTGTGTCTCTGGCTGTGGCTGCTTCAATGGTAATGTAATATGCCTCGAGCCGGTGACAAGAGGGGCACGGTAGATGGTGGGGGCACCCAATCAACCGACTCAGGGGCATGAGCATGCGCGCACGCTCAATGGGCACAGATCAGGAACGGGAACGGATCGTATCGTGCGGGTGGGGGCATGATAATAATGAGTTATTACACGAAATGATTTATGAATATTCAATGGTGACATGTGCGCCCCGACTCTGCCCCGGGGGCGTGAACCGATCGCATAACTGTACTTGCCATACGGTAAAAATCAAAAGGCAGAGAGGAGCCACGAGAGAGAGGAGAGCACCAGTAAACCCCACCCAGAGCTCTGTAACCGAATCCGTACAGCGAAGGACACGAGCTCCGGTAGGGAACGGTAACGGTAACCGCCAGGGAGCAGGGAGCAGGGAGCAACAGAGCATTCATCTGTCATAAGCCTTTTCCCATTCACAAAACCAAAAAAGAAGAGAACAGAACGAAGTCTGAAATTGATTTTTGGGAATCGAATGGAAAATTGAAATACGAGAAACAAAATCGAAGGTGTACGATAGACAGAGAGAGAGAGAGAGAGAGAGTCGGGGGGTGTCGCATTACCTGGAACCAATATTTAATAATCATAACGGAGCTGAGCAGATTTTCACTGCTAACGGCACAGATCGGCGCAAAAACAGTTACCTCCAGGGCACCCACAAAGGAAAAGTTGAAGGAGACCAAGGGAAAATGCAGCTCGAGAACGAGCCTCGACAAACACACCTGGCCGGCACAGGGGATAGGGGATAGGGGACAGGGAATAGGTTGAGAGGCGAGAAGGGAAACTGGAAACGGGCAACTGGCAACTGGTAGATGCCATTAATGGGACACTCGAGGGGGTTGTAGGCGCACAGCAAACCCACACATGCACACCCCTCACACACACACACACACACACACACACACACCTATTACCCAAGGTCTAATCGAATCCGAATCCGAATCCGACCCAAGCCGAACGGTAAAGATGGATTTTGGGTACTGCAGATGCACGTTCCGTTCCCTCCCCCCACTCTCTGTGTTGGGCACAGGCCAAGAAGGTTCTTGGGCCTTTGCCTTGGGCCTGGGTATCTTATGGGCAAACGATTTTCAATTGATTTTCCTCATTGTTTTCCCCTGCATGCCTGTGTGTGTGTGCAAGAGTTTTCTTGGATAATTTTGCATCATTTATCCTTTGGATTGGCGCGTTTTTTTTCTGTTTATTTTCTCTCATTTTTGTGCCCCGAGTCCTGGCAGCTGTCCGTAAGACAGCGAGACAACCAAGGCACAGGCACAGGCACAGGACAATGCGAACTGCATACAATTAGCCGAGTGTCTAGCGCCAAGTCAGGATGAGGGTGAGAAAGATGCAGGGATTTACGGCTGGTTGGGGTAAGATATTTGTTTTTGCTTCTGCCATGGTATCTTCCTGCTCTGATCGAACTGCCAAGATTTATTTATAATATATTATTATAATTGGAGAGCAAATGGGCAGCGAAGATGGAAGTATCTTCGCAGCAAACAAAAAAGAAACCCAAACCCGATAGAGCCCGGGGAGCTCTCTGGAATATTCCAGAAAAGTTTACACAATTATCTATAAATTGATCCTTAAGCCTGATGCTACACAAATATCAGCACTATAAAGAGTTATGCAAATCCCAAAGTGCTCGATGGGAATGCCTCAAGGTGTGATCGACCTTTTGTGGTTGCGCCTTATCGGTATGCGGCCGTGGTCGTCCTCCCCGAGGACTGTAATTCTTAATTACGCTGTCATTAGGCGCATGTTTAAATTGGACCGTTACAAACGGAATCCCGGACACTTGCCAACGTTGGCAGGATGCCAACTAACAATTCCCATAGACATTCCCACGTTGCACAGTCCCTGGTGGCCCGGACTCGGTCTCGGTCTCGCTCTCGGTCTCCTTGGGCATATGCCACTGTCATTTATCAGGACATGGACATGAGGCTCATTTGAATATAAAGTAAGCGGCGCACTCAAGCGCAGTGCCTTACCAGCTCATGGCAGTGCCAGCCCCCTGCCGCCCTGCCGCCCTGCCACCCTGATATGCAAATGTATCTCCATCTTTGTCGCTCTCCCTCTGCGTATATCTATCTCTATCCATCCATCAAGCGCCGTGTCCTTGCATGCTTGGCCGCTTATGAAAATGAACATGATATGCTGATTCCATGCCAATCTTTCCTCCATTTTTTTTTCATTTGTATTTTTTTTGTTTCCACTGTCGTACGGGATGGGTCAGACTCCGGATTCCCGCTCCGAGCCAGCCTTTCCCCTCCCCTGCGATGACTGTGCAGTGTTGGTAGGGACCTTTAAGCTGTTAGACATCTGATCTGTTTCGCAGGATCAGCGCTGGGAACTTTGTCTGCTGTTTGATCAGCCCGGGAAATGGTTGTACTTCCCATGAATGCCGAAGATCCATGGCTGTCGATAAAGAACACTAAATAGCTGTAAGGGCAATGGAACATATCAATCAAATATATTAGTATAACTACAAATATCTGAATGAAATATTTCTGAATGATGAAACTAGATTTCTGTTTGAGTAATTCTCCTTCGACTCGTTGTCGACTTTTGGTGACTAAAATGTTACCATAAATAAATGGTTTTACCCATGAATATTTAAAGTTTCTTTGAGTTAAAGATTTAATTCTAATAATTTAATTACTAGATTGATTGCTCCACTTGTGTAGCTTGTTCTTTGCCACCCAATAATTTCGCTTTGATTTTGTTTTGATTTTTCAAATAATATTGTTCATTTATGTATTTGCATTTGATGTATGTATGTACATATATATTTCTTCACTTATCAACTCAACATTTAGGGGTTCATTTAATTAGATCTATGAAAAAAATTATGCTTACTGAACTAAAAATAATGATAATAAAAAAAAATTAAGTTCCTGGCTCTACAAATGAAACCCAAATAAAGGATCTGTAACTATTGTGCGGGACTGGGTGGCTGGGTGGGTGGTTGTGCGGGCTGGTAATTGGGGAAGATTTGGTTAGTTTGGTTTTGGTTTTGGTTTTGGTTTTGTATCACTAGATGACTAAGGGACTCCTCCTTCTCCTTCGCTCTGGTTCAGCTGACGTCTCCCTCTCTACTATTTACACAATGACTCGGTCAAGGATCCGCAGGAGCAAACTACAAAAAAAATGGATTGTGAATCACATGAGCACTGCTGATGTGTCGTTGGAGCTGGATGCCGGCCCCGTCTCCGATTTGGGCGTGTGCGCCTCCCACCAGTCAATGGCATCGATCATGCTCTCGTCGGAGAGACATCCACCGACTCCCACGGCACCGACTGAGCCCACAGTGGCACCACCCGCTGGGTCCTGGTGGAGCATGTCGTTGAATTCCTTCTTGAAGCTGGGCAGGCCCACCACCACATTGTCGTAGAAGCTTACGGGCTCCTGGTCGTAGAAGGCGGGCAGTATGGGCGAGCACAGCATTTGGGCCTGATCCTGTGAATAGTTCAGGCCTGAACTTGTCGGTGAATTGCCATTCGTATTGGTGTTGGTGTTGGTGTTGGTGTTGGCCCTGCTGCTGCTGCTGCTACTGTTGTTGTTGTTGTTGTTGTTGTTGATGTTGATGTTGCTGTTGGCGTATTCCTGTTTGATCAGTTGCTGCTGCAGCTGGGCGGCACACGCCTGCAACAGGAGTTCATTAGCAACGGCGACAGGTGAAACTGTAACTGTCTCGAGCGCATTGCCGCTCGCTGGTTGAGGCATTGATGAACTGCCTCGCTGTATTGGGGATGTGCAGGGACTGCTTGTGGTGACTGCCCCTGCCCCTACCCCTGCTGATACTGGTGGTGGTGGCACGGGCGATCGCGATAAGTTCGAACCGCTTTGGGCAGCTGCAATCGGCAGTGCCATGGCAGGGGGATCGGGACTGGCATTGCTGCTCAGGCAATTTGTGTCAATTAAGGCACCGCCGAAGTGCTCCTCGTCCAGGCTGGAGCTGCTGCCCAGCATGTCCGGGGTCACCAGCTGATAGGTGTTCGTTCCCGGTATCCGCAAGTACTGCATTCCATTGAGGGTCGTCACACAGGGCAGCAGGTCCGTGTTGGCACTGCCTGTGTCCTGTGGTGTCTGCTCTGGCACTGGGTCTGGATCTGGCTGCTCCTGCTGCTGGCTGGTGGCTCCTATTCCTGCTCCTGCAGTCTCCTCCAGCTCGTAGTTGCTTAGCGAGTCATCAAAGTGCTCGTCCAGGCCATCAAACTCGTCCTTGATGAACATGAAGCTGTCATCGCCGCTGCTCGAGCTGTTCGCATGGAAGCCCAGCGGTGGGAAGTCGAAGCCCAGCAGCTTCTCCAGACTCCGAATGTACTCGACGGCCATGCGCAGCGTCTCCACCTTGGACAGCTTCTTGCTGGCACCCCGCCCGGCGCCCTGCGCCTCGAACGCCTCCGAAACCTCCTCGGGTATGCGCTCCCGCAGCAGCGCAAATCCATTGTTGACCTGCTTCACGCGATTCCTTTCTCGCGCATTGCGACGTGCCACCGCCTGCGGCATCGGCAGACCCTTGCGTCCGGGCGTACCCGCTGATTTGGCATCCAGCTCCAGGCAGGGAGACGCGGCAGTGGGTGCCGCCTGCTTGGCCGCTGCATTGCTGCTCGACTTCTCCTTGGCCACCCTTGGCTCCTGGCTCTTCTTGCTGAGTTTGCTGCGCTTGGCACTGCCCCCCGCCGGAGGTTTGCTCGGCGTGATCAGGATGTTGTTCTGCGAGTTCTGTGCGTTCTGTGCGTTCTGCGAGTTCTGTTTGGACTCGCCCAGCGGTCGCTTGCGTTGGCCTAAAGTTCCCGAGTTGGTTGTGGCCGAGGCGGCGGCACTCTGCACCGCTCCGAGCATGCCAAAGTCTCGGATCTTGCGGATGATCGTGTTCTGGTTGGCAATGTGCTGCTGCAGGGCATTCGCCCCGCTCTCGCTGAGCACATTGTGGACGGTGATCTTGCCAAAGGGCTTGCTGGAGCCCAGCGGCTGGATGCTGTTCTCCTTGGAGGCGGACGAGCTGGCCGTCGACTTGGCTTGCGTCTGCGGCGGCGGTGAGGGGCTGAAGCTGAGTGCAGCCATTGGGTTGTCAGTGGCTTGGATTGGGTTACCTTTGGCTTTGAGTTGGGGGCGAGGGGTTCTTCCAGTGCTTGTTCTCTCCTTGATGAGTGTTGGGCGGCAACTGCTGCTGTTGCGGGTGCTGCTGGTGGTGCTCCTCCTGCTCGTTGTAGTTTGTGGTGCGTTTTGCGTTGCTTAGAGAATGTGTGTCCTTGCGTCAGGACAGCTGGCAGCGTTCTGTGTCGCGTGCCCCGATATCTGGCGGCAGAACTCCAAAAACTGAACTGTCACCGATCAACGGAAAGGAAACGCAAGGCAAGGCCAGGCCAGGGAATAAAACGGATCGGAACGCCGGCGTTGACTGCGCTGCTCTGCTCTCCGCTGCTGTGCTCTGCCAGCGGAAATGACTTCGTTGACTGACTGATGGCGCGCACACAACGCACACACACACAATGCCACAACAAAATATAACGTATCCTTCGTGTCGTGTCCCTCGTATCGTATCCCTCACATACCTCGCACACACCTCATGTCCTTCCTTCCCCTTCCCCTTCCCCTGCCCATTCCCCACCGCTTATGTAAAACATAATGAAATGAAAACAACAAGCAGCGGCGGCAGCAGCAGCAGCAGCAGCAGCAGCAGCAGCACTCTCTTACTCGTAACAGAGGTCTGACTTTTCATCCCCTGGCTCGTAGATCCCTTATAGGGTAGCGTAGGGTAGGGTAGGGTGTCCACACTCGCACGCACACATCCATACACGACACACACAAAGGCTCAGCTCAGCTCAGGCTTTTGGGAAAACTAACATCTGATCCACTCCACCTGGACAAGGGTGGTTTCCCACCACAACTTCAGAGCTCCTCTCTGTGCTGATCTCTCTCTCTCTCTCTCACCCTCACCATTCCATTGCTATGCTCTCCGCCTGCTTGTATACCGCCCCTTGATGTACATAATGTAAAGACTCAAAGCAAAGGGCAGATCGAAGCTTTGGCAGCCCTGGTCGATGAGGCCAGTACCTGGGCACCAATTGCCACCTTAAAATTCCCACACAATCACGCACGTAGACGCAGGGCCATAGATCTCTCTCTCTCTTGATCACTTGACAGAGGAATAAAAGTCGAACTGGAAAGCGCAGAATCTATCGAACCTTTCTTTATATTGTGAAATTTCCAACAATCCAATCTAGAACTACGACAATGAGCCATACTGATTCAAGCACTCCCCTAAGCATATTCCCGAAATCACAGCAAAACTTGTCCCAAATCTCTAAATGGGAAATCGGAAGCCAACCCATACATCAAAGCAAATCAGCGAATTTCACTTTCTCTCAACTTTCCACTAAATCATTTGGACAAGAGTTTCACGGATATTCCCATGTGAAACCTAGGAGTTGTCTCTGGGACCCTCAATCTCTGCAAGAAGTAAAGAAAATGAGGGCTTGGCCAGGGCATTGTGCGAAATCATTTGCCAATTGTCGAGCTAATTAAGGGAAATGAAAGGAGAGAGAGGCAAAAGAACGAACTCGGATATCTTGGCAAATTTGTATGGCCATAAATCCTAATTAAAATTGACAAGATCCACGAAGGAATTTAGCTACCTCTAGGGGTAAGCCCAAACGCTAAGCCATCTTCTTCCGAGCAATGGCAACAGCAACATTGCGTCATTCCAGCAACTTACTTGCGGCATGCCTCAGGTTCAGCTTCAGCTTCAGCTTCAGTTTGAGTTCCGAGTTTGGGCCGTGGGCCGTGGGCCGAGGGGCAATTAGTTTCTTGTCTGTCCGTCTGGTGGGAAAATAATTTTCGGATTTTGGCAAAAATTCTCGAAGCTTAAGTCGGCGTCTCGGAAACTAGTTTGTAGGCCAGGGAGTGGATCGATGGAAGTACAACAGTTTTTTTTTTCGTTTTCTTTGGGGTTTTTAGTGGTTCTTTTTTTTGTTGCTTCGGCTTGGGCCAGGTAGTTGCTGATAGACCTGATCCTGACGAGTATCCTTCGCTCTCTCTCGCTCTCGCTCTCGCTCTAGCTATGTGTGCGTACTTGCTACACAATTTATAAACTTGAGTTCACTTGAAAAGTTCAAGGAAACGACTTGAGGAGGATCAGAGGCAGGCGGCAGGCGGCAGCGGCAGAGGACTTTGACTACCGGTTTCGCCTGAATGGATGTCGATCGGCTGTAGATCCTTGTTTTTGCTGCCGGTCCGGAGTTCCTGCCACCAGTCAACAGTCAACAGTTGTGTGCGTGCGCATATTTCTGGGCTCGGGCTCGGGCTCGGGCTCCTTCGATCCCTTTTGCGCCTGCATTGTTGTTCGATGAGGACGAACGCTTTGACTTGGTTCCGTCCCACTTTGACGACACGACACGACACGCCTAGAGATGCCACAGCCCCTACACACGCACACACATACAAATACAATATACATATATAAGAGCTTTGCCTCGCTGCAATTATAATCAAAAAAAAAGCAAAAAGAATAATAGTCATAAATAAATAATATTGTATAATTTTTTCGGGCCCTGTGCAACCCTCCTTGGAATTATAATTTGTCTGATTTCTGGCAGCGCAGCCCTTCCAGGGGGTTGAAAGTCTCATTAATGCAGCAAAACTCTCTCGGGAGAGCACACAGAGAGAAATGTGTCGAGATCTGCAGGGGAAATACACTGACAAAAAAAGGTGTGAAGCGAACGCATGACTACTTGTAGCTACGGGCAGATTTGTGGAGTTTTTAAGTTAAAAATGATCAAAAAAGTAAGTCATGGGTAAGGCACACATCCTGTCCAGGGACTATTATATTCAATTTCAGCGTTCTCCATTTTTGTACTTTCATCTTTGGCGGCTTGAGAAAACACAACAAGTTGGACAAACAAAAACTAATTTCGATCTTGGGATTCGGTTCGGGACTTATTTGCATTCGGGCCGGGCCGAAAGGAGAAACGCATCGATTTCAATGGGAACCACACAGAAAGTGGTGGGAGAGAGGGAAGCTATGAATCGAAGTAGATGAATGGGAAACGAAACTCCATCTATGAATATAGATGATGAGTGAAATTTGAAATGGGAGTGAAAGCAGAGAGTAAACAGACACACACAAACAGGACTCGCAGGAGTCCCAGATTCTCTAGGGCTCTCGGGGATTTCTTTCGCTCCTCACACTCGGCAATCGTAAATCAATCAGGAAGAGCATCAGCATTCACAGCACTTTGACTTTGATCCCCCTTTTGGCATCAAATTAGCTTTAGTTTCGTGTAACCGGAGGAAGGCGCCGATTGAATAAGTGACTGAGTCCCAAGTGATGCCCCCCGCTCATGTCCTGTCTGTAGTGCGTCTGGTACTTGTCGTCGACTCAAGTGCCTCGCTCGGTAGCTCGATCCTTACCGAACCAAACCCATGCCATCCCATATGATCCTGGCTTCTGTTTTTCATTCATTTGCCTTTGGCATCTGTGCGCAGTTGTGCGTACATAAATCGCCTTTTCCTATTCCTCCTTTCTTTTCTTTTCGTTTTGGTTTTCGGTTTTTTTTGATTTTTTGATTGCTTCTGGAGTCGCAGGAACATGAATTTATGAGTGTGCCATCAGGCTAAGGAAACTTGAAGCGGAAGTCCCCTTTCTCAGTGCCAGTCCTCGCTCGAAATAGCTTCGGGATCAGCCAGGCAGCAACTCAAACGCAAAGTGTCAAGGGTCCCAAGTGGAAGAACTTTACGTGGGGTAAAACATAACTCCTTGTGATTCGTCGAGACTCTCTGTCTCATCGCAGGAAATTGCAAGTGAAAATGCAATTTTTTGTTTGAAATTAGGATTTGGATGCGACAGCGTTTATCAATCATTGTGGAAGGATTCGCAGCCACTCATATGTAGCTGTCCATATACTGATCATAATTTAACCAGAGATTGTTACATCGTAGTCCTTTGCCTGTGTTCATAGCCTAGCATACTTTTGGGCAGGCCAGTCCTCAGCTGGTTCCCGTTGACTGCTTTCCATTCCCTTTCAGGAAAACTGTTCAACGGCATGCGCCAAACGTGTGGCCCTGTCCCTGGTCCCGTCCCAATGCCAGAGCTCGTCCAGTCTGCTTGCTGTAAATGGAACAATGGACACATCGGCAGCCAACTGAAAAGCGAAATTGAAAATTTCCCTACAAATTCGAGCACTCTCGAAAAAAGGTTGGGGTGCGATCGTGATCGCGCACGTGCCCCTGTAAATACAGCACACGAGGGAGAGAGAACACAAAAGAGACAGAGAGGCAGAGCGAGAATGTGTGTGTGTTGTGCGCATAGGAATTGTTGTTCGTGTGAGACCAGTGCCAGTGTACCTGGTGCCCATGACTATGCGTATCCTGGATCGGGACGCGCTTTTCGGGGGTTGGCACAGCAACAAATAAATTATACACGGCCTCACCCTCACCCTACTCCTCCTCCCCACCCTCTACTTCCTACTCCTGCTCACCTACTGCCAGGCTCGCTGCCTCAACCGACACTCCTGGGCCAATCTGGGACCTATGTATGTACTATGTACATATGTACATCTATTCATACATACATATGTACATCGCTTGAGGCAAAAATGTTTAAAAAAAACATAAAAATGAAGTTTTTGATACACTTTCTGGAAAGTATTCCATTAATTACCAAAACTATGGTATGGAGTCAGACAGGTCAGAACTTATGTATGTACATATGTATGTATGTACATATTTACATACATATGTATGTATACATAGAATACTTACAAATTTAATGGCAGCGAGGACACCTTCTTTTTCGTGGTCGTGGTAACCTTTCAAAGAGTATTAACATACATACATAGGAAAAATGAAAATGAAATAAAATGCCTGAGGCACTGCGACCGGTTCGGGGATTCTCCTTCATCGCTCCCTCGTCTCTCTATGGCACTCGTGCTCGCCGCTCCTCTAATGTCCTTTGTTGTCCTGTGTCCGTGTCCCGTGCTGGGGTCGCTGATCGCCAGCGTCATCCTCAACGTCATCATCATCATCAGCAGCACCAGCGTCATCGTCATCATCCACATCGTCAGCCGCGAAAAACATCTGCTCCTGCTGCAGCAATCGCTCAACAATTCTCCCCCTATATGCCATATGTGCTCTCTCACTCGCACGCTCACCCTGTGTGGACATCTATCAGATCAACCCCTATGTGCGCACACACTGTAAACTTGTATGTAAGGTTATTATTGCTTTGCCGTGGCTCCTGGCATTCTGTCAATGGTGGCATTGTCCACCAGGACCTGGCAGCCTACGCGCTCTGCTCTGCCCATTAAGTTTCCAACAGGATTACCCGAGCCTGGGGGTGCGGCGATTGTTTGCTTTTGGGATCTGCACAGATCCATTGGTAACTTTCCAGCTCTAGCAGCCAGCAGTCAAAAGCTGTCCAGGCGCAGTGGGAGCTGCTCACAAGTCAATATATCATTTCCATTTTCCTTCCATTCCATTTGATTGGTTTCGGCTCACAGCTCTATTTTATGGTTGTTCCTACAACTTTACGACGTAGAGCTCCAAGGTTTTATGTCCATTTCATATGTAGTTTTGGTTGTCTTATTTGGTGTTTGTTGCTTTCAGTTATGTTTTAGGAACATTCCCGAAATGAATGCTTAGAGAGTGGGAGATCGTTAAACATTTTCATGGGTTCTCGGGAGTGGGCAATCCATGAGCAAGAGTCCTGCTGACCATCTTTACGATGGAGTAGTTTTTTTTGTACATTTTTGCTATTATTTATGATTTTGGTGATCATTTTGGGACTATCAGAATGTGTTAATATTTCTCAGATGCAGATACGTTTCGCATTGTCAATAGGAAAAGATGAGCCATTAGATCATTAAATTTCTATGACTTGCGAAAGTAAAGATCTTTAAAGGGGCTTGTGTGCATTGTTGGCAATATTTCAAAGAATGTTTATGGATGCTATTCAGATTGGTATGGTTTGCTTTTGTGTAAAAATTGCACCCCCACTTAGGATATTTTCCATAATTTTGGCAGAGTATCGCAATGTTGTCGAGGCGCAAGCCATTGATCAACATCAACCCCCTCTATCCAATGTGCAGACTCTGTGTTGAGCTGTGCATGGGTTAGCTGATACTTTTGCAATCCTTTGCTGATCATTCCGAGGGTGAGTGAGTGCACAATGGCAACAGGATTGGGCGTAGAAACGGGAGTCGGAATCGCAATCGCAATCGGAATGGACATCGCCGGAGCACCGAACATTTACGCACAATGGCACAGAAATTAATGCGCGTACAATCGGGTTGGAAATGAAATGAAATCTATTTGAATAACTGATTACATTTCGCCGGGGGAGGAAGAGAGAGAGAGACAGAGAGAGAGCTTTGAAAAAACTTGTTGCCCTCCGCTGGCGGTGGCAGCGAGTCAGCAGCGGGGTGCGCACGCGCGAGGGTCCTTGACAAAGGATTCAGTCGGTGGTAATGCAAATTATGCAAATTCCCCCCCATGCACGCTCCGCGAAAAAGTTGATCCTGTTTGCTGGTCCTGCTACTGCTCCTGTCGCTCACCATAATTAAAGCAAAAAACCCTACAATCCAACGAAACCGAAAGGGTGGGCACAAAATGCCGCAAAAATGTGCGACAGGAGAAAAAAAAAAAATATAATTTAAAATTTCACACCCTTGCAGAAAGTTAAAATATATTTACCAGGTGTTTGGCAAAGTCTTTCCGAGGTCACATTGTCTCTATTTAATGTTTTTATTTAATATTTCATAGCTCTTTTTCCTTCTTTTATTTGACTTAAACAAATCTCTTGGTGTATAGATAACCCTATATTAAATATGAACAGTGGAAAGGTCTTGGGTAGGGTATACATATTCCGGAGCAAGCTTCCCATTGACTTTCATTTGTAGAACAGCGTGACCTTGCCCAGTCGGGCTTAACCGGCATATTAATGAGCTGCCGGACCCAATCAATGACTCTGCGCGTGTCCCCTAGCCTGTCCGGTTTTCCTAACCCCCTACCCCCTGTCTAAAGTCCCTTCACCAACTATTCCCTAGCCACTGTCCGCTGTCCGCTGTCTGCTGTCCGTTGTCCTACCCCTGGACGCACGCGCTGCGCGTTTTGAAGTCGCGCCGCTCGCAGGTGTTGAATGAACTGGTTGCGTTACGCCTCGTATATCTATTCCATTCGGACGGACCCAACCGGGGGCCTGGCCTCACTTTACATAACTCTCACCGGTACGGTCTGAGGGCTGCTGTTGACGGATCTTAATTAGCTGTGGAAAAAGTTCGGGGATCCCTATTTGGAATGCAGCAGCAACTTTGATCGGTGGATCAGAAGACAAATAGCATGACGATCTAGAATCTCGAACGATGTAACAGATTCTATACATTTGGAACATCTTGGTAGTTATCGTAGGTTTCTTTTACTTTGCTACGTGTTATCCTAAAATATGTAAGTTGACAATAAAAGCGGTTTAAATGAGCTGGATTCTGCATGCTCAGTGTGCTCATGTTTCGCTGTATTCCATTAGAATCCTTTCAAGTTGTTGGTAAAAACTCAGGTTGTGCCACACTCTGATCTGAAATTAGTTTTAAGCATTTAATGCACACACAATCATCACAAGTATGAAGAAGAGGATGAACTTTACAAGTGGAAAGGATTTTAGAGCTGAATTCCCTTTCTCAGTCTGAGTCAGAGGATACGGGTAACATCATCCTTGAAGTGAATGAGCTGCACATCGGGGGCTTCAATAACTACATATTTTTGGCACAATGGGGTAAGTTTTTTGTACTGATCAATGGATCGATCCCCCGCATGTCTATCGATTGGATCGGCTGCTTCGTTGATTCCCTGATTTCTGTGTCAAGCGTTGATTTCCTGCCCCTCAACTCTTTTGCCTTTCCCTCTGCTCGATCTCAATCGGACAAAAAGGCCATGCCTCAGTACATATAGAAAATTGGCAAAAAAGATTTTCGTGAATTAATGGAAAATTTACGGGCCGCTGAATTTTCCTGCATTTGCCCGCATTGTCCTGCACTTCAAGCTGCGGTTAGACAGTCGACAGTCGAAAGGGATCGATCGGAGGTCCCTGGCTCCGATGAGGATTTAAATACACTTGAATGATCCTCGAAGTAGGCTCAGGATCAGTTGCAGGCTCAGTCGCAGGCCCAGACCCGAGTCACAGTCTCCTTTTAAGTCTGGGCAATGCGTCAAAAGTGAATTGCCGCTCAAGGATTAGAGATCGACTGAAGTATGCCGCCGCAACGGAATTCAAATTGCTCGACAGACATTAACCAGTAATTGCTGTTGTAGCACTTTTGGCATGCGGCATGCTCCCTGTCGATAAGATACGTACTCGTCCCTCTAGTCCAACAACCAACCTGCCCAAAAGACAAATTATGACTTTGTTGATAAGATTGGCCCGACCTGCAACTGTGTGCCAGCAGCTGCTGACTTTCCAAACTAGAGTTTAATTTCTTTATGAAAATTGATTTTATGCAACTTAACTTCAAAAATTGTTTCATAAGTGCTCTAGAAAGAAATGGTACTTTAGATACGATTGTGTTTGAAGCAGAAATATAAAATATGTTTATAAAATAAACATCCTAGGCAAGAGGACTACCATTAGTTACAGTTTATTCCAGAACAACCTTTGTTCTGTTGCAATTTTCACACGACTTTTTGTCTCTCTACTTTCCCCTCCTCTCTTTCTCTTTGATGGATCATAATTTGTCGTTTGTCTTTTGCCTTTTCTTGTCAATTTCATGGAATTCAATTTGGAGTCTCTTTACAGTGGCAGTTTCATTTGTCCTGCCTCGATTCAATGTCACGGGTACTCCTCTATCGAATCACTCCCCTGACTGGCGAAGGCGATTCACAGTGGAATCGAACGGACGTTTTGTTTACACAAAACATGACCAAACATTGCCATAGGTTGAACAGGACAAACGCCCCGTTTAAACAATTGTGCATCCATTCAGTGCGTCAGCCTGTGTCCGGTCTCCAGTCTTCAGACTTTCTTTCTTCCATCTCCTGTCCGTTGTCCTATCTGCTGTCTGTTGTCCTTCCCTCTGTTGTTGCGTGTGCATTTTTTTGCACTTGTTTGTATATTCGATCAATTAAAAATGTTCCCCCACCACATATTGTCCGTATCCCGGACCATTGTTCGTCCTTGCAGATTCACAGTAGTTCGTGATATTTGCTTTTTCCTTACTCAATTTTTGTTGACTCTGCACGGGCAAAGGATAGATGGGATGGATGCTGTAAGGCTGAATGTGCCCACATGCTGGTTGTTTGTGCAGCAGCTAGAGCCGGGCATGGGTCTCCCTGAAAAGATTGTGAAAAATTGTCCATTGTTGTACAATTTTCTTGGTTTCCATTCTTGGCCATTATGCACTTTTCACGGAAATTTCGTAGCAAATAACGAGAGTGGAGTTCATCGCTTGCCCGAAGATTGTGCAGTTATTGATTCGCACGGAGTCCGAGTGAGTTTTTTCCTACAGTTCGTTTCGGTTCGGTTCAGATTGACTTTTGTTGATGCCCTGCGAACATTTGGTAACGCGGTAGGCAGGGAAGTCTTAAGGACTTTAACAGGAATGTATCTTGAATATATTGAACAGAAGTAACCACTTTCGCTTCATCTAAATTCCATCCTGACTCTAATCTCGCATGCAGATGCTTCCTCCAAGGATAAATATTCATATTTCCATGGCTCAACAAATATGGAAAAGAAAGATGAAAATGTAGCGTATGAGCAGGTCGGCCTAGCCGAACTATTTACCAAGCGGTTGCCCTGGCAATTCTGAGCGGGAGTATCTGTTTGACGGGTTTTGGCCTATTTGCGATTGTGCCCAACAGCCCGGGCTCATGCTGGTGTTTATGCTCGCTGTAAAACAGGAGTCCTGTGCTGGTGCGGCCCCTTCCTAATCCTTTTTGAGCAGCAGCCAAAAACATTTTCTTAGCTGCAGCTCAGGAATATTGCGCAAATATGCGCAGCATTCAGAGTGCCTCAGCCTGTGTCAATAAGATATATCAACGATGGATGTTGCCAGTTGTGTTCGCTTGTGGCATTGTTGGCCGAACAGCAGCAGCAAAGCCACAAAAATGGAACAATCCCCGCTTCAGTCCCAGCTTCTGGGAATGTATCTCATAGAAATCGCAGATTGTCGTTTCTCTCACGTTTGCTCTGGGAAAAAACCTTCGATCCTACGCCTTGGAGCTGCTTCGCCATTTCTCTGCTGTCCCTGGCCCAGTCCCTGTCACTGTCCCTCACCCTGTCAGTGCGTGATGTTTGATCGAATTTTGCGATTTTGTTGCACTTCGTTTTTCCTTTTTTTATGCAATTTCTTTACTGGCTTAGTCGTGTGTGCTGGCTGGCACTTCTGAGAACTGCGAAAGGATTATCATGAGGGAAAAGGTGCGCCGTGAACCCTTTTTGCAACACGCACTCTGCGACACTCCTTAGAATTGATCACTGCAAACATCTTTACTTTGCTGTTTTTGAACAGAGTCTTAAAACTCTCATAGATCATCCACTGATCATTGCGAGTTGGCGCGACACCCACAAAACGATTTGAGTCTGCATTTCTGAGTGATGAACTATAGAAAGTATTAGCAGAGCGAGGAAGCAACCGATCTATGTATATTGCCGATCACGATTACCGCCGTTAAGGGTTCTCGGTTATCTGTAGTTTTGTTTGTTTCGCTCTCAATTTCGCTGGACTTTCGACTACAGCTGCTGGGGAGTTGGGTTTCGTTTCCGAACTAGGTTCCGAACTGTTTTCCGATCACTTGAATTATTACAGCACTTCCGATCTCTCTCTCTCTCTCTCTCTGTCTGTCTGTCTACTCCGTCTGCTGTCCGCTGTCTGCTGTCCACTGTCGCGTGTTTCATGGGACAGAGCGACACTTGAGACTCGAGCGAAGTTCTTATCAAATGTCGGCTTGTTCCATAAAGAGCAGGAATCCGCTTTAGATGCTGCCGACGACGCCGTCAAGTGTCCTTTGGACTGGATGCTGTGCCCGAATCACATGCTCCTGATCCTTTGGCATGTTTGTTTATTTAACTGTTCACAAATTAGACTCCCCGGACTCCCGGACTGGCCGGTGTCCAGGCCAGGCGACTCTACCAAAGATATCTCGTCTGCGCCTTACTTCTGCTACTTCGTATCTATCCACTTGACCATTTGTACTTTGGGACGCGCCTATTTAGATAAGCCTCTGAGACCTTTGCCTGCTGCTAGAGCTGAAGTTCAGCCCAGCATGTCGCTGGCTGTTGGCTGCTGGCTGCTGGCTGTTGGCTGATCTACCCAAATCCCGACTTAATTGTTAATGCTGAGTGAGATATTATGTCTTGGGCCGACGTCTCCATCGACTCGTTAACATTTAGCCAGAAGAGCGCTACTCGGGGCAAACTAATTAAGTCATTTTGCCAGCTCGTTACACAGCGACTGCGGAACTGCGGACTGGAACACGGATTGGGACTGGGACTGGGACTGCGACATGGACTGGGACACGGACTGACACTGACTGCATTCTGTGGGGAGAGCGAGGCATTCTCTAGGACCCTAAAGGCAGGGCGCATAAATTCCGCATTCAAATGCAGCTCATCGCAAATCAGTTTTATAATGGCCGAGGCCTCTCTGGCCAACTGGATCGCGCATTCGGTTGCATCGTTTGATGTGCGGCTCGGCGCTATCTGAAGCAGCGACTGGGACTGGGACTGCGACAGGGGGGAACCCATTTTGGGTTCAGCCAATGAAATGCCAAAGAAGCGAGGACCCAGACAGAGTGTGGAGAGCGGAGTGCGATAAACTGGCCAAGATTGTTCGGACGGGGCTAATGAAGGCAGCGCGTAAAGTGCAAGATTGGCATAGACCACACAGGGCAGCTAAAGAACTGAAGCTGCTATGGTGGTTAGTGGTGGTTAGTGGTGCTGCTGTGTCTCAGTGCTTCCGATCATCCTTCATTCTCTTTGTGGTTTTCGGTAGCGGGTTAGAAGCAGTCTTCCTCCTCCTGCTTGATCCTGAGACTCAACCCCATACCATAGCATCCCATACCATACCATTCAGTCCCATCACATTCCCATTTCGGCTGTCTTGTTAGGCTAATTGATTTGGCAGTGGGTCTTCCTTCCTGCGCGGGACCACCTTGGGCGTCTGCGAGAGTGTTTCTTGCTGGTTTTTTTGCACTGTGCACATTCGGCGATCATTCGGGGATTCGGGCAACATGATGACAAGTGGTAACTGCTCACTGGCAGCTCAATTAATCAGAATCCGAAGGGTACTTGCCACAGGTGTACCGCGCGGGGCATGGGAATTTATCTGTTGCTATGGTCCGAAACAAATTGCTCACTCGAACAGTGATCAGCGGCGATCAGAAGCGGACTCAATCGTTGGGTTACGAGTATTTCCAGGAATCTTGGCCCTCCCCCGTGGCTATCAATGTCAACATATCAATTTCGGTTTGTATTCTGTGGAAAATGTCAACACAAACGGCAAAACGATCAGGGATCAAGGAGCAACGATGCGAAAGTGAAATCCTAGATGGATCGCTTGAGATTTCAATCTATTTTGGCTACTGATTGCATAATAAAACGCCCACAAATTGAACTCTTTATCTCTCTACACCCGTATATACATATACTACACCTAGCAGTCGTATATTTCCGTCTACTTCTGCTCTTATAAATCAAATGTGGATCGCGACCAAAAGGAGGCGCAGTCGGTGCCCACCTATGGTACCGTGCTGCTAAGGCACCGGCACCTGCAGCCCCAGAACAGTAGTCCACGGGGATGCTACCTGAACTGCCACTTGCTATCTACTCTCCATCTACTCCTATCTGCATCTATCTGTATCTATCGTTGTTGTCGCATGGAAACCTTTGGGTTAATTAGAATCTGAAATAGTGTAGATGCCCGCGGGGTTGCCCCATAAATTGTCGTTGCTGCTGCTGCTGCTGTTCGTGATGTTATTATTGTCATCGACACAGCGGGAGGAGATCTTTTATGATCTGCCCCCGCTCTCAGTTTAATGAAAATATTTTGTAACATAAATAACAAATTTCTTGCATTTTTGTTATTGCTTAAAATTAAAGCCGATGAAGTGGAAACTGTGCGACAGGGAACAGAAGTTGGACCATATGAAAGTAGACGATACCCAGTAAGAAAATACTCAAAGGAGATCTAATATGGAAAGTAAAGAGAATTCTTTGGAGTGAATTTTAATTATGAACTGAGAACCGTCGGATATACCCAGATGCTACCCTATGCCATTATGGAAAACGCAGGAAACTCTTCATCCCCACATCCACATGTGCACTTATAGCTGCTCCCCATAATGAAAACATTTTGTAAGGGCACACACACAAAGGATCCTCTTGGAAGGACTCTTGGCCTGTCCTGTCCTGTGTCGCCCCAACGCCTCTGCCACTGCCAGTGCCGATGGGGCAAACGGTAAATGTTGCACCTGCGGTAAATGAGCGCGTTGCCGATCCTTGGTGCATCCTCTGCAGCGGGCTTCCAGCTGCTTCTACTACAGGTGCGCGTGTGCCAAGACCTGCCCCAGACAGAGGGAGAGCCATAGAGATTGGAAGAGAAAATAAGATAGATGGAAAGAGAAACAGAGAAACAGAGAAAGAGAGAGATAGAGAGAGCGCTGATGCGGGAGAGGAAGCGTGTGGCCGCTGCTTATCTCTTTATCTAATTTCCATAATCCATGTAGGAATCCACTGCCCAAAAATGTCTTGATCTCTCTCTCTCTCTTACGCTAAGCCGCGGTGACGTCAGCTTTCTGTTTCGCGAGTATTATGAAATTTCCTGCTAGTGATTCCCCTCCCCAGACCCCTTGCAAGACCATCGACGAACACTGACGAGCGGAAATCACAAAAATGAGTTCGCTTTCCGGTGAGATCTGAAGAAAGGGGGAAATCTCTTACGAGCATGTTGCCAAATTGAAATGCAATAAAATTTACACTAGCAACAGCAACAAATCCCTTACAATACTCGTACAACAATAAAAGAATGGTAGCTTCGGCTATGCCGAAGTGTTTGATACCCTGGAACATGAATGGTTCACAAATACTAAACCAAATTGTATGGCTCCCCGACTTTTATGTAATTTGAAATATTTACTCTCACCATTTACTCGGAAATGATTTGCATATTCTTAATGTTTCCAACATCTCTGAGAGGGCATATACCCCCTTCTAGGGTATAAACGGCAACAAAAGCAGCAATTACGCTGCACTTGAATATTGCACTGCTCTCTGTGGCGTGGTCTGGTCGGCCGTTCCCACCCTCGTGCTTGGATTGCATGTGAACTGCTCGCAGAGCACGAGCACCACACAAAACAGTCAAAAGCGATAGGATGGGAAGCCATGAAACAATGAGATCTCAAATATTTAGGCACTTTCATTCAAATTAAATATTCCTTATATTACAGCCAGAGAGGCTTAAAATAAATAAAAACGACTTTGTTTTTAGTTTCCACGAACTCCAGGAACAGTATGAAGGTTATATTACAGGATAAATAAAAGCTCATGAAATTTTTGCTACCTTCACACAAATGCAGTCCGCGGAGACGGCGACAGACAACGGGGCAAAGAGCTGTACAGTCAGACGGACAGACATAAAGGCGAATGAAGAGAGAAACGACGTTTTCCGTTAACATCAATCTTGCCGGACAGACAGATAGGTACAGCGTGCAGAGCGAGGGAGAGGCTGTGTGTATGTGCATGTACATGTGCAAGATAAGAAGAGCTGCAGGTCTAACTAAATGACCTGAGGACTATTGTGATATTGTATTGTATTAAATCGCATCCGACACACCAAACACAAATGCAGTAAGAAATAAAGACCACTAAAGAAGGGGCTCGAAGCGTTTGATACCCTTCCAGATGGCACGATGGCAGATTTGCTGACTTCTTTGCATTAACAATATGCATATGGTGCAAATCATAATAACTCTTTTCGAGGGTATAACAAGAAAATGCAGAAGCAGAGACGGATATGCCGGTGGAACGGGTAACTGTCGATTGGGAGACGGCCACAGGAAGCGCCGACTTGCGCCAATCTTTTAAGCGTGTTATTAGTGTTTCGGCATATTTATTTATTATCATTTTCGCTCTACACAGATGACCAGCGCTGCTTTTGTTTGGCTGCAAATGTATGCACATACATACATATGTACATGTGCTTTGGAAAGCTGGGCGGACAAACGTGACGAACAAAAAAAACTACTTCATTTACTGCTTCACCTGATGCTTTATCTACTGCTTCTCGTTGTTCGGGTGATGGTGCCCTTTTCTGATCTGAAAGGCGGCCCCAATCAAGCCTTTTGATTACTTAACTTGCCCCCTGATTGTGGCCAAATGCCACATTGATGACATAACTGGCAGCCCGTTTCCGTCAATAATTTGTACATTTTCAAGTGCAAGTGCTGAACTTGAATTGGACCATGGGGAATTGGCTTGCGAATTGGTCATTGCCCATTGCCCATTGCCCACTTCCCATTGATCATTGGAATGGGATTGGATTCTTGACCGGCCATGGGGACAGCCACCATTCCAAAAGCTCGGTTCAAGATCATTGACCGCTCGTCCGCTGTCCGTCGACATCAAACGGATGACGGCGACCCACGGAGATCCACGAAGAACAATTTGTTTAATTATGCCTCAGGCGGAAGAGAGAAAGGGACAGGCTGGCAATTTTCGGGCATGAGGTGACAACGATGCGACATGATGAAGACCTCTCCCAGCTGTCCCACTCTCCCGCCCTCCACCATACTCCTGATCGACAGTTCTCCTCCTCCAACCGAACATACACTCTTCTCTGTTGTGCCACGCTCTTTCGCTCTTCCACCGACCATTCGCTCGCGCATTCAGCTGTTCTCTTCTTCATTCTATTACTTACTCTCCTGCTGAAAGTTTCCTGTTAGAGAGCGCCGTTACAGTACCCTGTGGTTCTGGCTTGGGCTACTTGCTCACATTAACTAGCCCATTGCCTAGTTCACGTGGATTAGTCTTTTGCCAGTACAGGCTGGTGCAATGAATTACATTGAGTGGTGCACTCGGGACAATGAGGATTGGCCAAAGATGTGAACTAGTCAGAGTAAACTTCGTGCTCTCTCCTATTCTCCTGTGTTTCCACTGCCTCTTTCTCTGTCCATTCCAGTGTTTTCCCACTCTCCCGTGGGCTGAGGTCTCCACCATCATTATCAATTGGGCAATTTCAGCTGGGGTGCAACTTGTTAGCACACACAGGCACCGACATTGGCAACGACAACGACAACGACTTTGGCATTGGCTCCGGGTCCCGCATGTGGCGACGGCGACGTCATCTCAGCTGTCAGACTGTTGACGCAGCCAAGTCAAGCTGCCAGCCAGAAGCTGCTCCATCCATCGGCCACGGATCCAGCTCCCATATCATTAGTTGTAATTGATCCTGTGTGATCTTTTGATTTTGCGTCAACGCTGACGTTTTGCATATGGACAGCCGCAGCGACGATACCAAACACCAGCAGCGACAGCCACTGCGACAGCGACAGCAACAACAACAGCAACGTCGCTCTTCTGGTGCCGCGAGCCGAAGCTCGAGCCAGAGCCAGAGCCAAGCCTGATGCCGATGCCAATGCCAATGCCGATGCGATGCCTCTCATGCCAGGGCCCTGCCCCTCATTAACATGATCATCAACGCTGTCGTATTTGCTCGACTGCCGGCAAATTAAAACAAAAACAAAAAAAGAGCAAAAAGAGCGAAATGAATAAAAAACTAAAGCAAAATATCAAAAATCAAGAAAGTAAGCGGTTCGACCAGTTCGACTGATCGACCAGCGCATACCGCTGGCAATGATTTATTTGTTCCAAGCTGTGTTTGAGCTTTAACGGATGCTGTCAAGCAGTTTTTGTAGCCTGATAGCCGATAGCATTGTTAAGCCGCTTTAAGAGATTTTTGGATAGTACTTTGTGCTCGCTAGACCAGCAGTTCTGGATCTTGAATGAACACCGAAACACAGAAACACATAGAATATTAATTAATTTCTACTTTAAAGTACCCTCTTTAGGAACAGCGAGACTACCCTCGACATTACCTATGAGTTTGGGTAGCACGCCAGTGATCTCTGCGCTCGACTTCACTTTGCATGCGGCCCACGTCGCGATGCGTCGCCATCGTCGCCAGCTACTGCCGTCGCGTCGCGTTGCGTTGAGATGCGTTGCGTGTGCCTCGCGAGACGCCACCTTTTCTTGACTGCCCCACCGCTCCACCCCATTCCTGTGAGGCCCCCCATGGTCCTGCCCTGCTGCGCATTTATGCTGGTGCCCGTAATTGCCCCTGGAACTGTGGCTGCTGCCTGCTGCCTGCTGCCTGATGCCCGGTGCTGTGCTGCTGCTTGCGACAGAGTCCTGGTCCTCGCCATAATTTAAATAGTTACTGCGGGCGAATACTTGACTAAGTGCCGTCGTTGGAGTACGACAGCCAGCCCCCGAACCACCCTAAAGAGGCTCTCCGTCCAACCCCTGCTCCGGCTGTGAGAGAAAGGTACGAAAAAGCCAAAGGAAAATACTTTTCAATTTGCATTTGTTGCATTGACTTTCTTCCCCCATGCCTGCACCCTCCTTGAGCTTCGCTTGGCCCTTTAATGTTTTAATTTATGAGCTGCAAATTCTGTTGGCTGTTCCTGTTCCCCTGGCTTCCACCCTGCTCCGAAAAAAGAAATGATTCAAATTCTCCAATTCCGAGTCGAACAGCACCCCTGGGGAGCATTTAGTATCATTTAGCTAATGGGATATAAATTGGTTCAATCGGTTTGACCACCAAACTTCGATTGCAAACGAAATTTGAATATGGCCCGACCTGCGAGAGGAAGTCCTTGATGGCTGGCTCCAGAGGCAACAGTTTGATTGCGTCATTACGGTAATAAAAGTCGAATGAAAGTCCCCAGAATGATGTGGGTAGGAAGTTGTGGGTCTCTTTTGGGTAACTTTTACTCATGGTGTGTAACTTTGACTCATGGGTAGGCCATGCATAAAATCTTCCTGTATTAATACCACCAAAATCACTGATCAGATATGATTGCCTGCTTTGCTTAGTAACTCCTCCACTTGGCACCATCCTAGATCTAGCTTCTGGCTTCTGTTCCCTCCCCATTCGTATGCCTTATATGTAACTCTTCGACTCCTTCACCATGCCCATGGCATCTTCTGGCTCTTGGTTTAATGCTTTCCATGGAAAGAGAAGCTGCGCTTCGCTGATGGCAAATCTGAAGCGCCGTTAGGCAATCGAAAAGCCTGGAGCTTGATACCCGGGAACTGCCTCTGGTTCTGCCTCTGGGCCGGCCTCCGATTGTGGATTGGGTTGTGGGTCTGCGACTGGGTCTGTGCCTGCTTCTGGTTCTGGGGTGGGCGTAGCAAAAGCAAATAAAACAAACGGTACATTTGCGGCCAAAAATGAGAAGATATTCCATCCCGTCCAGAGAGTGACTGGCATCAGTTGGCAATGTTGCTATCGACAGAAGGATCAGTAAATTTGTGCATTTTTACGCTGCGGCAACACGCGTTCCCCCTAATACGAGTAATCGGGATCAGGATTCTCCCTTTCTCCCCGATATCTCTTTCTATCTATCTTCGGTTCTCCCTCTCTCTCTCTGGATGAGTGGCAGTGTGATGAGTGGCTGGCACTGGACACTCACACTGCCACTGCCACTGGCCCGGCTACTGCTACTGATGATGATGATGATGACGACCAGCAAGAAAGGTTTTCATCCAAAGTTCGGGCAGCTCCTCCGCTCCTGATGGTGTTGATTGTGCGCCAGTCAAGTGTAAGCTGCACATTAGTCAAAAAAGCAAGCGAAATATTCGTGCAGCCAAGGAAACGAAACGATAAAAATGTGAAGAGAAAAAATAATACAAATAAAGAGTAGCCTGGAAGAACTTAAGCGGCTTAAGCAAGGCACGGCATCCCGTCCCATGACTCCATGAATGAAAAGAAATGAAACTCGATTTGGAACTGGAATTGCGGCCTGAACATTGGGGCTTTGTCGCAGTCTGCATCTGAATGGATTTCACTGCCATGGAAGATGCTTTACTTTGATGAATATGTTGGGCATGGAGGAAGAGATTCTCAAATGCGAATAGGAGTCGATATCTGGGATCCAAGAACAGAATAAGATAAGTAAAGTTTATCTGCAATTTTTCTGGCTTGAATTATATTTTTTCGGATTGCTTGCAGATAAAACCCAATGAATGTTCAAGGAACACACCAACCTGAGTATAAAATATTTTTTTACATTATATTTTTGCATGTTCAGGGTGCAAAAATGTGTTCTCTATGTAACTTTTTCGACGTTAATCTCTTCAGAGCATCTCACATTCGTATTGAAACTGAGGAATTTCCTTTCCTGTTTTAATTATAAAGAACAGCAGCCAAAATACCTGTGTCTGCGCCTTCGTTGAAGTCTCTGTCTGAGGCTCTGAAGCTGGAGATGGAGCCCGAGTACGAGTTGGACTTGAACTCAGCGGCTTGAAGCGGGATCGGGATCTTAATCCACTTGTTCAAACGCTGTTGATATTCATATGCTTTGTCAGTTGATTCGCTAATATGACGTCTGATGCGGCTGCGAAAATTTGCACTTTTGACTTGGGCGCACAAAACTTTTAATTTGGCCCTGCCTCTGGCCCTGATGCTGGTGCTGGTGCGGGTCCAGGCACAAAATAAATAAAGCTTGAATAATGGCTAAGCTACCTCAGAGGCAGCGGTCCCTTATCCTCACTGCTACACTGTCCCACTGTCCCACTGGCCCTGGCTGTGGCCCTGGCCCTGAACTGGCATCCCATCCAGAGTCACTCATTAAACACAATTTTGACTGGGGATCTGGGCTGGCATCGGTTGAAGGCATCACAAATTGTGTGCTCGAAGGAGGAGAGAGTCGTCGTTGTGTGTGTATGTTTGATTTGGAGGCGATTTGATTTGGATGCACGTGTTGAGGAGGAAGTGGCTCCATTCCACAATGTGTTGCTCGCTCATCAGCGATAATGATGGGCAATTATATAGAGAGCGGTCCTCCAAGCTTCACTTTTGCACTGATCTTGGCCAAAGCCTCAGCCTCAGTCTCAGATGAGCCACGCGACTGAGAGCTCGCTCTTGTCACTTCCACCATTGATATATTGGATGGCAGACAGGCAAGAGAGGGACGGCCCTTTTCCTCTACTCTGCTCTGATCTACTGTATTGCAGGGCCGCCTCTTCTAATGCTGTGGCCACTTCATTAGCCTTTTGGTGCTTTTAATTATGCGCGGCTGCAGGAGAATTTTAATTTGACTTCTGAAACCATTCAACGCATGGATTGGAGTGTGGAGTGTGGTGTGTGGAGTGTGTGCAATCTGTGTGCAATTCATTGTCAGCAAACAAATGCGATTCGCTGGTGATGAATGCGCGGCAGCCACGCACAGGCTGCCACCGATCTGCTGCCAGTACAGCCAGACACTGTCCCATTCAAAGTGCCCAGTTGCAGGATTCTATGCCGTATTATGCACACAAATTAATTTATGTGCAGTGCTCCCAAGTCATTCATATCCTGTAGTTCGTTTTTGGCTTGCGGAATGATGGGCTTCGATGGAAGAATGTTATCCCACGGATTTCATTAGAATATCCTCTGGAAATTGTCCTCTATATCCACCCAAAATATTCGCCAGCTCCTGCCACATGGTGTCATTGGTGACTCTACGTGGCACTGGGTATACCGATGGTCCATTATTGAAGAGCATCTTCTTGATGGCATTCCTACTGGTTCACACCGCAATTTGTGCTGGCCATTGGTTTGTTTGTTTGTTTGGTTTTCTCTTCGTTCATTCTTTTTGTTGCTCCCGATTCGTACTCTGATTCCAATCCCGATCCCGCTGCTCCTGTTCCTGTTGCTGGGAGCCGCGCAATTACGCGCTGCACTTTGATTCTCTCCCCTGGCACCGTGCTCCACCTCTGGGGGCAGGCAGTCTCCCCTTTTGGCTTGCCACACAATTCAAAATGTTCGTGTTTAAGCGCTATTAAGTGGCAAAAATCGCGCGCGCATCAACTCCAACTCAAGACATGCTTGTGGCCAAAGATGGAGGGTATGGCAGGGGGAGGGGATGGAAGGTTTTGGCTGGAGTTAGAGCTAAATCTTGGGCCGACAGAGACTGTGCTGTGGATGGTGGAAGTGGCCATGGCCACGCGCATGCCCAGCGAATGGAGCACTCGAAATTGGAGCCAGAGAGATGGGCCGAGTCCAGTCCAAATCTGGGGGCCGCCTGCGTGTTGCTTATAATTAAAAAAAACATGCCAAAGGAGCTGCACAGGAGAATGTTGGTTGGGTGTATGGGTGTACAGGAGGAGGCAGTGGGACTTAGAGCTGCAACAGCAAAATCAACTTATTTGCCTTTCCATTGAAATAATTAGTTCAAAGTTAAATATTGACTGCTCAGCCAGGGTCCAAAAAGGGAAACCCAATACCGAGTCCCGTCTGTGGAGGGACGGGGACGGGGCAGACTGCGGCTTTGGGGATTGCTTGAACGGGGCTCGGAGATGTGGTCTTATCGCATTTAGGCGCGGAATTAATCGATTTGCGTACCGGGTGCGAAAACATTGGTGCGGCTTTAATTGATGCGAGCCCGGCACGACAGGGAGGTGCCCAGGCAATGAGTCCCTGAGTCCCTGAGTCCCTGAATCTCTTCCACGAATCAGACAGAGGGAGAGAGAGAGAGGGAGAGGATTGATTAGCTCGAGTCGGAGAGGGGCTTTAAGCTATCGCTTATCGATGGTGTTGACAATTTGTGCGACAACACTGGACTATCGTTTATCGATCGGCGGCTAATGGGTGAGCAAGATGCAGGCGACAGAGTGATAAGCGAACATCTAGATGAGATCTGTTAAAGGGATGGTACATAGGAGGTATGGATGGTGGCCTGACACATTCTATGGGGCAGAGATCGTAGCTCACAGGTGGTACATTGCAAACGCAACTGGGAAGGACGTTGCTTGGCATGGGAATGCGGCCAGTCGCTCAGCGGGATCTTTGGCAATGCAGTGGAGTGTGTGGTCCTTGCAGATCCAGCAGCAGCAGGATATGCCGCCCAGGACAATGCAGGACGAGCATGAATTGCATAAAAGCAATGAGGCAATGAACAGCTCAATTAACTGGACAGCGCAGAGAGAAGAAGAAACCAAAAAATGCATAAGTAGGCAGTGGCCAAGGAAGCGCTGTCCAGGGTCCAGTGTCCGCTGTCCGTTGTCCGTTGTCCGCTGTCTGGGTCCTGGCTACGGTTTCCGGCCAAAATAATTGAATTGTCAGGATGGGAATAAAGATGAGTATGATGAGTGTGGGTCTGCAGCTGAATGAATGAAACGAGCGAACCCACACACAGAGAGCTGCAAACAACGAGCTGTAGTGGGTATGGGGGAGCCCATCCGAACTTGAAAAAACTTAATTGTGGAGAGATCCTTGCCCAGGACGGATGTCCGGCCCGGCGGTCACTAGCCAGACGTTCGATCGGGAGGGCAACATCTCAACCCCCTCCATCACAAAACAG
This sequence comes from Drosophila subobscura, assembly GCF_008121235.1. Classification (NCBI taxonomy): domain Eukaryota; kingdom Metazoa; phylum Arthropoda; class Insecta; order Diptera; family Drosophilidae; genus Drosophila; species Drosophila subobscura. Next base: position 2,675,945 of record NC_048530.1, read on the forward strand.
CATCCCGCTGCCTGCAATCATTGAAAATTTATAGATCATCGATCGTTGGATCGTTGGATCGTTGATGTCGTTGCTGTCGTTCCATCGATGACACGCGTTGCCATTTTCGCTGGAAAAACCCCAGCCGGACAATGCCGAACCCCTCGATTCCCTGTTGGCCAGACTTGGTCCATTGTCCCTGGCATCTTTTGCGTGTGAAAAGTGCACAATGGGCCAGAACGAACCTTGGCCAAATACGTATTCAATTAGAAATTTACGATGTCTGGCCATTGTCTAGCCGTTTGCGTTCCATTGTCCCCGCATTGCTCTATGAAGCGTGGAGAGCGCGGAGATCGCTCAGAGCGTACTGTATGTCAAATCCATTTTCAATCGTACTAAGAATCGCATTCACCGAATGAGCCATGACGTAGCACAAGCTTTCGCTCAGCTCTAAGGAAGAGAATATATTTCTAGATTTTCTACCCATTTCTTTGAAGTCTTCTCTTTTACTCCTTCTATCTTTGCAGTGTGTTGTGGATCTCCCTGCTGAATGCTCCATCATGTCAGTCTGCCTTGGCAACTTTCGATCCTCTGCAGTCAGCCACGTTTCTGCTCGTTTCGCACATAAAAATTAATACGCATTTTTAATCGTCCGCAGTCCGGTTTACTGGCTCTCAACCGCTCAACCGCTCAACCGCTCAACTTGCTGTTCAGTTAGTCGCGTTTATGGCTACTGATTTATGCCAGAGTTATGCCGCAATGCCGCATGGGGCAGACGATTGCCCCGCTGCCAGTAGTTCATAAAAATTTGTCAATTTAATTGAACTTACAATTTTTAGAATTGTTTCGCTCTCGTTAATGCTCTCGGCTTGAATTTTAGAATTTTTATCATGATTGAAATGGGCATTGCTCAGTGAATTTTACAATGCCACTTGGGCAGGGCAGAGCCCAACCGAAACTACTCACAAATATGCAGTCGATGGGGTCGAACGGATGGTGTCGAGGTCGTGGAAACGACTCAGGGACGAGTCATAACCGAATGGCTTAATCTATCAGCAAATAACCCAAGTTTACATTGAAACAAAAGTGCCAGAGGCTCAAAGAACTGGAAGATTCCTTTTATAGCTTCTTCGTTTTTATTTTGTTGCTTCTCTGAAAATTCCACACTTCAGATGAGAGCACTTTGCATTCATTTACGATGCGGCAAACGATCGCTAAACGATCACTTGTCCATCGAATGGTTCCTCAATCGTTTCAACCTGCGAGTAAGTACAATTATCCGCACTTTGTTGCCATCACCACATCACCCAAGCAGTCGTTCACCCAAGCAGTCGTCCACTCTGGCAGTCAGGCAGTCAAGCAGTCAGGGAGGAGACCCTCAGGGAGCCGGAGCCGGAGCCCTAGCCCAGCGGTGGGTTCGGTTTTCAATTTGGTCATCCATTAGCTTTTATTGATTTTCGTGCAACATTTTTCTAATTTGCAGCCCCAAAAATGAATGCAAAAAGTTGCGTTACAAACAGCAGCCAGAGTCAAAAGACACAACGGAGGAGGGCGCTGGGGCAGTGGACACTGGCCGATGGAGACCAACCTTGGTGGCAAATATTGACTGGCTGAGTGACTGACTACTTGGGTGGTCTCTCGGCAGCTCGCCAACAGGAGCATCATCATCATCATCATCATCATCATCATCATCATTGAAGGAGCACTCCGAAGGCTCTGTTTAAAAAATAAACTCAATTCGCTGGCATGTAAAGCAAATGAGGCGCGTTTTATGCAAAAGAAAAGGCAAAATAAAAACGAAAACGAAATGAGAAAAATACGCAGGAAAATAAAACCACAATGAGAGAGCGAAGAGGAACTACCGATGGCTTAGATACCCTTTTGGTTTATAGTTTTCATGGAAGTTGAAGAAAAAATGGTGTTGGTTTTTCGTTTAATTTGTCTCTCTGAATGCATTTGGTTTGGGGAGTATTTCTGGGATTAGTTTTAATAGAAACCTGGCCAACAGTTCATACTTTTGTATGGAATTTTAAGGCTTTAATCAATTAAAGCTTTACAATTTTAATATTTAAGGAGCGTCAGATTGTTCCTAAAAGTTTAATTAAATTAAATCAGAAATCAATCGTGGTACTTTCTCTGTAAATAAATCTACAAAAAAAAGGAAGTTCAGTGAAAAATGCAGCATAGACTGTAAAGAATCGAAAATACTTCTTTGTGTGCGTTGCCCAAGGTACCCCTTGAAAGTGTAGAAGGAAAAATACAACAAAAAACTACACAAAAATTGCGAAACGAGTTGGCCATCAAGATCGAGACCATCAACTGGAGCAGCGATGGCTATCGATCAACGCTGTTCTGGCTCTGGTCGTGGCTCAAACCGTGGCACTGACTGGCTCTGGCACTGGCTCTGTCTTGATTACAATCAATGAGAAAACGTAGCATAATCCCGCAACCAAACGAAAAAGATTACAAAAAAAAGGAGAGAAGGAAAAAAGAAGTTCAGCCCCGAAACAGTTACAGAACCGTATGGATACGCTAATAACAAACAATTAGTAACTATCAGCACTGGCATTAAGCGGGCTCCCAGGATCCACGCGGCTGCTGACCCACATTGGAGGCGCCGCAGTTGCAGCCGGGAGGGATGCTGGGATCAGCGAATGAGCCAAAGACCATCAGCAGTTCAGTTCAGTTTGAGGCAGTTCAGGACAGCATTTCATTAGGTTACACAGATCGAAAGAGTTGAAAAAAATGGAGAAACATTTAATTTGGAATTACGAGCAACGCAAAAGGCTAAACGGGCAGAGAGTGGGAGAAGGCAGGATCTGGCTGGAGTGTGTGTGCGGTGGGTCCTGATCCTTGGACCTTAATTAGTAGAACTCTCCACTGATACACATCGCTGTAGGAAATGGAGGAAAGTAAATGGAAGAGAGAGAGAGAGAGTCAGTGCGCGCGTGTCCCTTTTTTCTGTTTTTTTTTTGGCTACTGTCCTGCGGGATCAATTAGTACCCAGTGCTGATACCCCTTCCCATTGCCTCGCCACATTCGCCTCAAGGGTTAGCGTGGATGCTGCGGTAGGTGAAAGTCGTAAACCGATTAGACATTAGTTATGCTCGTAAAAGATTGCGTGCTAGTTGGTTGTGGACAGGTCGCTGCAGCAGCATCTCCAGAAGCCAAGTTCCATTATAGTCGCAGTCGCAGTCCGCGATAGCATCACCTCGAACGAAAGTTATTGCTTACTTTTGTGTCTGTGTATTTGTGTTTGTGTCCCCTGTTAGGAAAAACAAATTTCACATTTTCAGATAGACTGAATTATGGTCTGATGACTCACAAGAATGAGCTACGTGAAGGCGCACAGAAGAAAGTTATGACCATAAAGGACCTCCAAAAATACTAAAATAGTTTTGTATTCTATTTTTTGTTTGAGCTGAGCATCCATGTGTGTGTCCTTTGTCTTGACTCTTGAAGTATTTGAAGAGGCAGAATAACCTTTCCATTAATTATCTGAAAATGTAGTACATTACAAATATGATCTAAAACATGTTTCCAACGATGGGCTGACATGGCTAGTCCCCTAGTAAATTGGGGCTTGGCATGACGCTATTGTGTGTAAACATATATTCCTGATTGGATGAAGATCGCTGGGCACAGGCAGTCCATGAAGATGCAAGCCACAACGCACAGGGCCAGTGCCAGTGCCAGTGCCAGAGGAATATCAGCTGGTCTCCATCTCCACACACACAAGTCATTGGGGAAAAGCAAATAAAATTATCTCATTACAAATTATGCCCTCAAACGCAGAGTGGCAGAAGAGAGCAGGAGGAGGAGGAGGAGCACAAAGGGTGAAATGTGAAGCTTAAGCTGAAGCTGGCGGAGATCTGGTTGCCTGGGTGGAGGAGCACGAGCAGACGCTAAATAGATTATGTCAAATGATCGAAATCACATCATAAATCCAATGCTGCTCTGGGGTATGGGTAGTGGGTATTGGGTATGGGTCCAGCATGGATCAAGTGCCGCTGGGCGCGGAATGAATGCGTCCAAAATCAAATAAGCCAGGGCGGTGCAGTGTGGGCGTTGCAAGACCAAGTTGCAAGCTGCCGCTGCCTGCCGCCTGCACCCCTGTGTGTGCTCCGCCTGTGCCTCTTTAACACGTTTTTAAATGGAGCCCAGCACCGGCATCGATTATTGTTTTGCATGTGGCCGAAAAAACCAAAAAAAACAACCGAAGAACAGAACTGAAACCGATATGAGAATTCCCTCCTGCCACTGTCCCTGCCTCAGTAGCCGACGGCGCTTTGAAGTTGCACCTTCGATCTCTCAAGCTCAGCTGATAACGCACCACCACCGACACCACCAAAGACACCACAATTGAAGAGAGGCAGAGGTGGAGAGACAGAGAACCCCAGCCAAGGAGGTGCAGAAGTATGGAGAAAACAATAAAATATTGATCGGAATGAACAATAAATTCAATGCCTAAGTACAGAGCCATATTTTGTGGTTTGTGCTGTGGATTTGGATTGGGATTCGGTGGGGCATACGGATACGCTTAGTTTCGGCTCGGCTCGGCTCGGCCTGCTGCCTCGACTCCCTCACACTTTGCGTGCAAAAATCGATCAGCGCGAAATGAAATTGAAGTTAAAACGCAGCGCCCCAGGGCCGAGGCCATATAGCATGCCCAGATATATATCTCGGACTGGTCCCAAACTCCAGCAACAGCTCCAACAACAGCTCCAGCCACAGCGGGCCAATGACTCCAAAGAGCTTCCTGGCGGGGCGGCTTTTGCGTGTGAATCTTCTTTGAAATTGGATAGATCGCAGCACAGGGAGGTACTGTCGGCGTATGACAGAGTGTTGGAAGGATCATTGTTCGTGTGACATTCCGGGGCAGAGCGAAATCAATTTGCGAATGGTTCAATGCTTTTCCGTACGCTGCACGCCAACCGACTAAAATGTGTAAAAAATGCATTTGCTTTGGCATACAAAGTCATCATCGACGTTGGACTCGTCGGTATCGGTTCGCTTCGGGTGATAAATTTTCAATTCGTTTGACTTGAGCGCGCATTCTCACCCACCCACACACACCGAGGATGGATCCTCCTTTGCTGGTAGCGCAGCGAATCCAAGTTGACACTGCCGCACGGGCGACAAAGCAGCCTCATCATGGCCCATTGTGTGTAGTGCAACATTAGGTCATGCCGAATCAAGTGGGTAACACCTACAACTACAACCTTCAGCTACTACCTACTGCTCACCTCTCTCCCCTCCTGTGAGCGCTGTGCCCTGTGTCCTTTGACCTGTCCTGGCGCAGGACAATCGCTCTGTGCATACATTAAACACAATAACTCTTTGTGGCCGCTTCGCTTTCATTCATGCATCATCTTGGTGGGTCTGGGTCTGGGTCTGACTCTGGCTCTGGGTCCTTCCTCACCATCCATACCCATAAATATTCTCACACACATTGTAAGGATGTCCAGGCTCCTTGTCTTCCAGCCTGACATCTCCATTAGCAGTGGACAGCGCAGGTTAATTAACATTTTATCCAGCTTCCATGCGGACAGGAAGTGATTACCATATGAATAGAAATCTAAATATGAATGATGCGATCGTGGAGGAGACTTTTCTTTAACAAAGGTTACTCCATTCAAGTTGAAGAGGATTTCTAACTCTTTGAACTTTACTAAATTAAGTTTGAGAAATGTTTCTGGTTCCATTTGATAATCGAACTTTCTTGGTTACCTTTCGAAGTGTTCCATTGTGTGGTTCCCCACACCGCTATCCATATGCGCAGCTATCTATTTCCATTAAATGTATGTGAACATTGACTCATACATGTGTATCTATGCCACCCATATTAGTGAGTGATTAATATGAAATTGTAGGATTTTCTTTTTTTATCTGAAAACTTAACAGTGGCTCGCAGGTGGGTTCTGATAACAAATTCTGATAGGAAAGTTGACGGTAAGTAAGTTCCTGCTACACTGTGGATCGGCAGCATTAGACTCGATGGATAAATAATTTCCCAATAAATGATCCAACAATTCTAATTGAATTAATTGAAGGAACTTGGCAAATTGGCATGCGGATGATAAAATATTAATTTGATTTTCTTGTTACATGCTCTTTGCAACGTACCCTAGAGTCATGTAACGCACTGTAACTGACTCAGCACATTCGTAAGCGTGTTTAGTTACATGAACCCGATATTCATATCTACCAAATCGATCGATAGAAAGATCAAAAGAAAGAGGGAAAGAAAGAAATAATTGAATAATAGATATAAGCGAAAATTTGTTATCTGAAGAAGGTTTGTGTTGGGCGCCGTATAAAGGCCCTATAAAGGCCCAGACAGATAGTGCCGCCAACAGTTAGTTGAATTCAACCGGGAAAGCGACATGACCAGCAGCAGCAGCAGCAGCAGCACCCAAGTCAAGGCGTTGGCCTGGTTGACTCTTCTGGGCCTGGTGGCAGGAGCGTGCGCCGCCCTGCACCGGATACCCGTTCGCCGCTCGGGGAAGTATGTGCGTACCCAACAGAGCCTCATAGCCGAACGGGAACATGTGTGGAGGAAATACAACCTTTTGCAGAGCAATGTCAGCAGCAACACCAGCAGCAGCAGCAGTAACACCACCACCGCTGGAAACTACACCGTGGAGACTCTGTCGAACGTGTTGAATTTGCAGTACTTTGGCAACATCAGCATCGGAACTCCACCGCAGTATTTCCTGGTGCAGTTCGACACGGGATCCTCCAATCTGTGGATTCCCAGCGTGAATTGCATGAGCGTCGACTGCTACTATCACAGAATGTATAGCTCCGCGGCTTCCACGACGTATCAGGCCAATGGGAGCGCCTTCTCCATTACCTATGGCTCGGGCAGTGTGGCGGGGACGCTCTCCACGGATGTGGTGACAGTGGCTGGACTGAAGATTGTCGCACAAACATTCGGTGAGGCCACCACCGAGACCGGCACTAGCATGCAGGGCGCCTCGTTCGATGGCATCTTTGGCATGGCCTACTCCAGCTTGGCCGTGGACGGGGTTCAACCGCCCTTCTACAATTTGTGGAGCCAGAAGCTGGTGGACGCGCCGGTGTTCTCCTTCTACCTAGCCAACAACGGCACCTCAGAGGCGAGCTACGGAGGAGAGCTCATCTTGGGCGGCTCAGATGCATCGCTCTATGCAGGCAAATTAGTCTATGCGCCCGTCTCCAGCCAGACCTACTGGCAGTTCCAGATGGATGCCGTCACCCTGGGCGGCACTACCTTGTGCACGTACTGCCAGGCAGTGGCCGATACGGGCACCTCGCTGCTCATTGCTCCGTACGCCATCTATGAGAAGATCCTTACGATGCTCAATCAGCGCGTTAACTGCGCAGACATTGCAGCCATGCCCACCCTGACATTCACCATCAGCGGTGTACCCTTCCAGATCCCGCCCAGTGCGTACATCGTGTCATCGGATGGTTCATGCACCCTGGGCATACAGTACATACAGGGCGTTGATTTCTGGATTCTGGGCGATATCTTCATTGGCCGGTACTACACGGAGTTCGATTTGGGCAACAATCGCTTGGGTTTTGCCTCCACGAACTCCGGGAGTGTTCTGGGAGCAGATATATGGAAGATCTGCTGCCTAGTGGCTCTTCTTGGACTGTGGAAGCTGTTTAACCTGCAAAACTAAACCTTAAAGTTAGTAATTTAATACTTACGAGCATATTCCAGGCAGTGAATCACAACCCAAAGTAGATCGATCAATGGCACATTAGTCTTTTATTGTAGATAACACGAATATCGGTAGCCCATCGCTCTATTTATTATTATTTTTTTTTTGCACCCCTCTCCTTGTAAATAAACGATACGAAACCACATCCAATACATTTATGTACATATGTACATACATATGTACAGATAATGTCAATTCTACTTACAAATCCCACTCTGGAGAGGGAACGTTTAAGAGCGGCCCCCAACCTAATTGAGTTGCGGAGGGCCTATGGCTTTTTGTTGGAATGTTTTTTCAGCTCCTCGGGGATCAGCGATCGCAAATTGAGCGCGCCTAATTGGACCACGTGATTTATTGTGAAAAAGAAACGGAAGACAGAACCCAGAGAGAACAGAAATTGGAACTGATCTGAAACTGAAGCTGAAGTGAGGTAAAGTGGAACTCAATGAGCGCATTATTTATGTGATGTTATTTTTTGTGCTATAGCTGGGGATTAGGACCCGGTCGGCTCCCACACGGGTTCAGTTCGAGATCTGCTTGGTTGGTGGCCCAGCTCCTTTCGAATTCAGGTTCAGGATCACTCTAATGAGTCCGGGTTACTCCACTTCGGGGTTAAATTTATTGATCAAGCAATTGCATCAACTCTCGACGCTCATCAAATACCAATAAAATATCATTTGATGTAATTGAGCCCAGGGCATCGATGGCTGGAGTCTCAGATCTCTGGGACCACCAGCATTTGACCCCAGGCTCTTTGAGATGAGACTCGGAGGCTGGCCGGGAAGGGGTCCTCATCTCTGTCTCGGGCCACGACGAAAGCAATCTGTCTCATTAGCCGCAAAAGCTCGCCTTGATTTATGGCCAACTTGTAGTTGTTGTTGTTTTTGTTGTTGCTGTTGCTGGCCGTGTATCGGTTGTTAGCCGCTCAGATAAATCACATTCAAATATTTCACATTGCCTGTCCGAGGGGTCAGAGGGTTGTATGGGGGGAACACCTTAACAAGTTGTCTGCTGACAAATCTCTAAACGAAATCAGTTAACAACTTAACTAATGATTATCAATACGCATTTCAAACAGCCACATAAAGGACACATCGAGGGCTGCAGACCCGAAGCAAATGATACCCTTGCAGATCCAACGCTTCTATATGATATGCACACACTTATTAACTGTTTATTTTGTATGAAAGCTAAATTAAATAGGGATCAATTCTCGACTGTTAAGTACAGGGGGTCAGCAATCAAACACTTTTTTCTCTGCGCTACAAACATCCCATCAGAATGGCAGTATAGCTGCAGCGAAAGAGTACACCAACGTTCGCGCTCGACAACATCGATAAGGTACCCCTTCAACCCCACCCTCCACCAAAAACGATCGAAGAAGCTCAAAAAGCCGCATGGTGCTCACAAACACAAGCACACTTGCTGAGACACACACAGAAAAGTTGTGTGCGCGTGTGTGCACTGGCAGATATACGAAATAATCTTTGATAACGGCTTTGTAGCTTCGCACATCGGCAAACTGTTGCTATCCTGCTCTGTTCTGTTATGTTTAGTGCTCTGTCCAATTATACAGCCACGCGAAAATGTTACTTCCTTTTCCTTTGGTTGCTTGCGTTATGCACGAAACATTTTTTCTGTTATTCTTATCTTAGCGAAACTTACATTTATTAATGGCATCATTTGAGCTTCAGCAACAATCCAATTGATGACAAGTAGGTCTCATCTCCAGGTCGCCTATATATTGCATTTGCTTTACTGCGAATATTTTGCTGCTCGTGTGTGCCGTTTTGCTTGAACCATCAATTTCTGCCCTTCTACCATAAGGTTATACCATTTATTGGCAGCTCCGCAAACCCAACAGCCACGTGCGTGTGTGCGAGTGTTTCAAAATATGCAAATTAAATGTAAATAAGTTTTGCAACTATTTCTTGTTCTTTCTTTTCTTCTCATTTCTTTTATTTTATGTGCATTTATCTTAATGTATTTTATCGCAAATCGTTCGTCTTCGTTTGCGTCTGCGTCTGCGTCTGCGCCTGCGTCTCAGTCAGCGTACGCGTCTGCGTTGCGTTCCTTACCTGCATAATCTGTGTTTGACGTTGTCGCTGTTTTGATACCCTTGCAGAGGAGAGTTTATAGCTTGCCCATTTTTGCTTTGTGCACGCAAATGAAAGTGCATCCTCCTTGATAATTTTGAAAACAAGTGAACTGATCAAAGTTAACAGTCAAATAGGTGACAATAGTTGTTACATCGTTTGATGGAGCAAATGATGTTGCAGCTACAGGGGTATTTAATCTTCGGTTCCTGTTTAATACTTGTACATTTTTTTGCGTGTCTTCTTCTGTTCGGTTTTTGTTTTCCATTGCGAGGCTGCGTGAGTTTAACGGTTCTCAATGCGTCGATAAGCGTCGATTATCCCAATTGAATTTTATCAACGTTTTTGCATATAAAGCCAAAGCCATTATCTGCAAAAAGATACTTAATCATTGCTGCGATTATGAAGCATTAATGAGCGCTTCGTTTTGCATGGGCCTCTAGTGTGGACATGGCCACAACATACAGAGAAACTGTCCCTGGAGTTGGATTATAGCGTGCCCAGAATAATCTCCCAAAACCACAAAAAAACGCCCATAAAGAGAGATTCATCTAATTTATATCGGAGAGATTTCTTTATTAAGAACTTTCACTGCTGGTGATCAAACCCAAAAATTGTAGCTGTTTGAAATGATTAAATTATAATATTCCACAAAGTATTATCTCTGAAGAGCCGATGTTTTCCCATGGATCTTTCGCTTATTGAGCATTGTCGATTGCGCAAGACAAAACCTATGCAAAAGCACACACCTTATCGATGTAAAAGAAATGCCACTTTCGATCAATTTAATCATTGCGGCAATTATAAAATTGTTTATTATGGAAGTGTGGCCCCGTAAGTGAGAGATAAATCAATGGGATAACCGCGATAAAGAGCGTCTCGCATTGGATTCGCCTCTCGTTTCGTTTCGTTTCGTTTCGTTTAGATTCGATTCGCTCCAGTTGGTTGCGAGCTTCGGCTGGGGCCTACATCGATAAGGATAACTAGTTTTGAGGCCTGCTGCCTGCTGCCCGCCACCATGCGCCCTAAGTGATTACAGTTTATGAGTTATTGTAAAGAGCAGTGGAAGGGGATGGGGAAGAGGAGCAGCCACTACGCGTATGTGTACCATCAGATATTATTTACTTTAATCTGCTACATCGGACCGACTTAATTGCAAAGTTGTTGGGGGAAAAGTCCTGGGTCGAACAGCCACAGTCACAGCCCCTGTCACGCATGCGGCACACTTTTGCGCCCCGAAAAATGTGTAATTTGTAGCAATTTTGGGAAGCTTGAAAGCCAGCTTGCAACTGCCACAGCGCTCTGCTGTGCCCTGTGCGTACGTTATGATAACAACAAGAGCAAAAAACTGGGTCAAAGTTTTATAGTCGGACTTTTGGAATCGCTTGGAATCGGGCCATAAACGAAAATGACGTCGATCCCATGGCCCCGCTCTCTGCGCACCCTGATCTTGCTGGTGGTGGTGGTGCCACAATAAAAATTTAGTTTAATGAAAGTGTTTTCGGATGCACCGATATTTTTGTGGCAGTCATTTTTTTGATGGCTTGATTGCCTGTGCCGTGGATTATGATATATATGTATGTATGTACATACAAAGCATGGTAGCTGGAATCCAGCGGATATTACGAGATGAGCAGCCTCGAAGCGCGTTGAAAGTGGATCGTCTTACCTTGGCATTTATGGCATAATTTTGCCTCATCAGCGGGGACAGATACTGCTCGTACCTATGCATGTCTCCGTAACTCCCATGGCAATCATCATCAACAGTAGCCATCCCAGGAGCAGAGAGCACAGAGGCCCCAATACCCCGAAGGACATCAAACAGGATGCTGATTAAATGGAAAGTTAATCAATTAAATCCGCTTAACAAGATCAAAGTCTGGGGCCAAAGCTTACTGCTCGGCCCACTTCATCGAGTCTGGTTACGGCAATAATACGCCCGAGAGACTACCCGACGAATGCCGGACTACTATCCAATCTCAATTGCCATCCCTCTGGTCGGTCAAGTGACTTAATTAGCATGCCACAAAGTGTATCTTAAAGATGCTTCACGAAATCGAATCAATCAAAAATGCAAAAACTCTGCCAAAAGAAAACGATGCAAAAAAAAAAATGGCTTGATGGCAAGAAACAAAAAAACTTTCTTTCTACTTGGAAAGTTTCGGAAAGCCAAAATGTGGCTGCCTTAAACGGCAATACTTCATGGATCGATGGATGCGGTGCCAAGGAGCATCATAACTGAACTAATTGAAATATTCTTAATCGTGATTCTGGTAGCGTACGCGAGAGATCTGATGATGCATTTAATCCGCGAGACCATGGCAGGGCGCAGGCCATGGATGCAATTTAGCGTTAACTAAAAATAAATCCAATGGCATGGGAATGGATCGATGGGCAGCGATCGATCTGTGGCAGAGTGTGCGCCTCGTTAGGACCTGTTTTCCTGGTGTGTCCTTAACGCTTAACAAGGTGGGCGAGGCCTGAGCCTGGACCTGAACCTCAAAGAAAGTTAATTTCTTGAACTCAAAGTGAAGCTACTGCTTGGTCTTCGTTTGGTTTTTTTTGGTTTTTGTTTTTTTTTTTTTGGGGCAAACGCGCCAAGTCGTTGAGATTAAAGAGCTGCCGTTTAGTGGCTACTTAGGCGGCGATAAAAAGCGACGTGAAATTGCATTAAACGGCATGCCCCCAATGGAGAAATGAACCAACAGCAGCAGCAGAAGCAGCAACAGATACACGAGGAGCACAGCACAACTGTTCAACTGGTTGAGGCTTCTGCCTGCGTGGATTTGGGGCAAGCTTAACAAGCTTGTAAGCTTAAATGGGTTTTTAAAGAGCTGCCGCAGTGCGAGATGCCCCTGCAGAAAGCAAATGCAAAAGGCCACATTAACAGCCATCCCCGCGAGTTAATAATCTGCACAGCAGCCAGCCACAACGGCCACAACGGCAGCAATTACAAGTAGCTTTGGAGATTGGAAATTGTGGATCGATAGTTAACGGGGGGCGGGAAGGCCCCCAAGATGAGCGCCGACAATGCCGGCCAGGAGCTGTATGAGAGGTGGATAGACAGACCTCTGCACAGTGGGTAATTTTTATTGACAATCCCCCCCTCGTTCAGTTCATTCAGCCGAAAGCAGCAGGAAAGATACCAGACTAATGCTATTAAGCCTTCATGATCATCAACATTCTGGCAGCAGGTACATCACTCACTCTGACTGAAGATCGGACACGATGACGGCCTCGGCCTCGGCCCCGGCCCGGCAGCATCATCATCTTCTTCTGTGGCTGCAGCGCAAAGCAATAGCCGCCACACTGGATGGATGGTTGGATGGATGGATGGATGGCCATGACCACAGCTAGCCCCCGTCATGCCAACAATCTGTCCAAAAGCGATAAAGTTATAATGGTGCAAATGTCGGACACAGTTTTTGAAATGAACGCCAGAGCAGGAGGCATGAGGCAGGAGGTAGTCAGTACCCGCCAGACACAACCAACAGGCAAAATCAAAGCAGGCCAGGCAGAGCCTCAACGCCATCATCGTCATCATCATAATCATTATCTTGACCATCATCATCATCATCTAAGTCGACGCGTCTTAGGCTTAAAGCAAGTTGAAATAACAGAATGGGGCATGTGGAAGACTTTATCGCGATGCAGCCACTGATGTGTCTGTGCTGCCTCCTCCGATGTGGAGTTTGAAAACTGTTTACAAACTGTCTGACAGAGTTTTGACTGCTGCTTGGCAGTGGCAGTGGTGGAGATGCTGCTTCTGGTGGTTCGGTGGCTCAGTGGCTCACTGGTTGATGTCGCCGCTGTTGTTTTAGTCGCCGCAAGACGCCGCTGTGATCGCTGGGATCAGCAGCAGCAGCAGCGGCAGCAGCAGCATGGCCCCAACCATGATGATAGACTGATCTTGAACCTGAACCCAAAAACCAGAACACAAAACCCAGAACTCGAACCCAAACTCAAACCCAAACCCGAACCAGATCTTGCCTTGATCTGGATGATGTACTCTCCTTGTACTGGCGCTCCAGGCGATAACATGCTGTGTCCTGTGTGTGCTTTGTGCCTTCTTTACGGATGAGTAAAGGGCGGCACAGTGGGCGTGAAGGCGTCAAGACGGCGCTTATGAGTAGCCATAGGAAAGTTTTGTGGAAACCAATGAACTTCATTGAGGAAAGTAACATTTGAGCGAGCCAGTGGATCGAGTGATCGATCAATACTCCCATTTGAAGAGCAGCTAAAGAAGCCATTGATTGCCGTGATTCCCTAAAACTTTGTTCCACTGTACATTGAAGATTTCTGGGCAGCGAATCATCATATCCCCATCATTTCAATTACGCATGCCAGCTGCATTAGAGATAGACGTGCGTTATTACCGAGATATGTACATATATAGATGGTCCGATGCCGTGCGGATCAATCGCTCAATCTGGACTGCCTGGAAGACTGGAAGCGTTTGGATCTAAACACCTTCTCGGAAGGATGGATTGAACGAAGGTGGTGCCCTACCACTTGGCCGAAGGCATAGGAATCAATCTGTCTTAACCGAGAGAAGACTGCAATTTTCTGCCGCAGCCGCAGCAGGTCAGGCGCCCCGAGGTGCAGGCGGCTATTTGCACAGTGAAGAGAGCATTTTTCGGAGTCATAATTTAGGTGCGGGCGAGTCATATATCACAGATGCAGAACACTGAGGCACAAGCTGGCGACTGGAGACTGTAGACTGGAGTTGGGGCTGTGATATATGGCAGCAGCCTAATGATAATGACGTGTCGCGAAACCCGCACTCTGCCTAGATCTGTGTATCCTTTGGATGCGCCCTCTCAGGTTCTGCTCCATTGAGATTTGAGTGTGGCAAGGAGACGGATGGAGTTCCTTATCGGGCCCATTGCATGTGGAATTATTGATTTAAATTTGTTGTCCGTTGCTTCATATTGATTGACGCGCGTTTGACACACTCGGCAAATGTTGACTTTGGCCGACTCGCGGCTTATTGACGCAGGGCCCCTGTCCCTGCCCCTGCCCCTGCACCAGACGATCGTCGATCGTCGATCGACATAGTTATGCAAGTACCATAACACCCACGCAGTCGCTTAACCGATTCCCCGATATCGTTCCCGAATCATTTGTAAATAAACAAAACACCGAAAGAACCCAGAGAGAACCGCAAGGGGGTATGCAAATAATTCCACTGAAGTATCTCCCTTGCCACGGGTCACGGCGATATCAGTTCCAGTGTCCGTCCACCGTACCGCCACCTCCTCATCCATAAAAATCGTAAACCCCGCGCCAAATCTTCCTCAAACACGGCACTGGATGATATTCCCTTGTGCGGCGACAATCCGGGACGGGGCTGCGGCTCGGCCTGTCGTTCGGGTTGTTCAAGTGAATTTGTCTCTCTTCCCCGGGTGTGGGTGTGATTATCTCTATGGCAGGGTGTGCATATAGGAATTCTTTTAATTTATCATAGATATATGTATATCGCTATCTATCCAGCTATTTGCCTAACCAAGTGGTTTACATTGCTTTGGACTTTGGCTTTGCGGAAATGGCAAATAAATGCGCAAGAAGTGTGTCATCCCAGCCCATCCCATATCGAAAGCATTTCCAACCACAGATACAGATAAATGGATCAAAGAAGAGCTAAAGGCCAGGAGAACTTTTGCCCCATTCGATGCATCCAATGAGAATGTTCAAAGTGATCCTTCATCGATGGCCAGCGACAATTTACGATGCGCCCCGCACAATTCAAATTCTAACAAACTGTACATCATTGGGGTGACAGTGGAATGGGGCCTATATCCTATGTACATATGTGTATTATGCATCGCCGCTCATTATGCACTGACGATCGGCATGGGATCATCAGCATGCATGCATAAATATATTGACAATATCCTGTGCATACAAAAGTCAGCCGAAAGGGTAGAGAAAAGATTCTTGGATGTAGTTTATCACAATGCTCACATCAAACGATCATAAACTATTTTGTCTTCTGTCACTTGGATGTATTTTCGGGGGCCAAGAAAGTGATGGGGATCTTCTGTGAATTGTTTCTCTCTCTTTCCTATCGTTATGGTTTGCTCACCCGATCAATCCGATCGGCTTGTTGTTTGCATTTTTGATTGATCGCTTCATACGTTGCACAAAGAATGAGAGTACAAAAAATGTAAATCGCCTGCGAACAGAACGAAATCATCAGAAAATCAGACAGAGAAAGAGAGATTCGAATGGAAGCCAACAGCCAACAGCCAACAGCCAACAGCCAAGACATTGGCATCGATCATCATTTGGCGGTTTGACGATCAGCACCACGTCGATGAAGATGATGATGAAGATGATGATGATGCGCGGCCGTTGATAATCAAATCAAAGGCACTGCCCCTGATCAGATCAGACAAGGAAAGGAAAAGGAGCTCCAGCAAACCATCATAATTTCACCTGTATGTAAGCAGCGTACGAATGTACGCATGTCCTGTCCTTTCTTTTTGAGTCTGGGATGTACATTCGGGTTGATCTACCTACGCAACGATCAGCGAGGGTCGGTCGACAATCGACAATCGATGCATAATTAAATTTAAACAAATCAAACTGCCATTGCAGCAAAGGAAACAGAAATCAAGTTGTACATTGGGACCACCAGAGAGCTCGCAGTGGTTTTCTTTGCTTTGTGGCGCAAGTGAAATAATTTGCTGGGCCAACGATCCGATCCGATCCGATCCATCCGATGTGATCGCAGCGAAGAGCAAAAGAAGCACCAGATCAACCTACACACATACAGAGACAGAGACAGAGACAGAGAATCAGAAGCTGCTGCAGAAGCAAAAACAAGTACATTGTATTGACGATCGCATCGGATCGCATCGCATCGCATCGGTTCCTGGTCTTCGGGTTTTCTGCGGTGTCTGTCTGTCTGCCCGTCTTTCTGTCTGTCTTTCGATCGTAGGACGATGTCTTTCGGTGGCTCCTGTCTCCGCTGATCGTTTAATCTAGCGCTAAAGATCAAGCGACCTCGTCGTCGTCGTCCCACGTTTGGCCAGAGTCCAAAATGATTGAATTGTGTCTCGCTGTCGATCAGTGCGTGAGTCGATTGGCCCCGACCAGCCCAGAGATCGGGCCAGAGATCGCCAAACCAAGTACTGGAAACGGGGGGAATGGGAACTGGGAATTGGAGTCATCCTCCATCCTCCATCCATTCTCCATCCTCCATCCTCCATTCGTGGGTTTGTATGCAAAGCAATGAATCGGTTTGGCTCTTTTGCATAATATTGTGGCTCGATCGCATGCAAATATCCGATATCTACCCCTGACTTTGAGTCCTGTTTCCGATCGCTGTCTGTCTCCGTCGCAGACTTTCACAGTTTTATAACAAATTTGATTGAATTGCCATTGGTGGCCAGGCCGTTTAGTCTCCAGGGTCTCCCAGTCCACAGTCCACAGTACCCATCCCCATTCCAGTCCCAATTCGAGTTTTGAGTCTGAATGTCTCTGTCGCCTGGCGATGCCGCCGATGTCTGCACCTTGCAAATGATTATGAATTGATTTTTGATTGCAGTCTCTCCTACCGGCATGCATATCATATCATATGCGAATGAGATTGATACAATACAGAGAAACTGGCACTGCGACTGGTACTGGTACTGGTACTGGTAAGGGTACTGAGACTCTGCCTTGAGGGTTACCGTTGTGCATACATTTGCATGAGCGATCCTCATGAGCGATCTTCATGGCCTCAGCTGCTTCCACAGATGATGTAGGACTTGGTAATTAGCACACGTGTGCGTGTGTCTCTGATCTGTGTCTTTGATCCGCAGAATACATATGGCAATCGCACGTCCGGTTCGGGCTCTCGGCAAGATCGTTGCACAATGATTGAGTCATCAGCCGACTAGACTTTGCCATCGATCATGGTACATATGTAGAGTCCTTTGTTGCGTGGGTTGTTAGGTGTCTTGCCAGGTAGCCAAAATATATTTTAATGAAGTGCCCAGCGTCCAGTAGAGAATCCAATCACTAATGTGCCTTAATGTTTATGCAAAACTCACACACGGGACACGACACACGTGTAGATACATTGATAATCATCATAGATCATCATAGATTGCAGAGAGACAGCTCATAGTGCTCCAGGGAATAGTCGAATAGTCCCAGTCCAAATCCTGCACGTGCTTTGCTCTAGGGAAATGTGCAGGTAAATGCAGCATTGAGATAAGGAATGTCTCTCCTTCACACAGTAGATTTTGATCACGGAATCTGGACTAAGGAGAGCTCAAGAGCGAGAGAGAGAGAGAGAAACTGCTGATGTCCCCAGATAACGCGGAAAGATGCCATCGCTCTCTGGGTGTTAGCTTTTGCCAAAGAAAAACCTGCAAAAGTTCAGCAAAGTTGCTGATTTTTCGAGTGTGATTTTGTTCTATGTTTTCCCAATGTGTCGTCACTTCTGGAATCCCCCTTTTGCAGGCAGGCTGTCCCCAGTATCTGGATGAACATTCGATAGAAGCTGCAATCGAAACGGTCAGTGGCCGGAGGCATAATCTGGGACCAGCATCTCCTATCTGCTTGAATTATCCCCAAGCTCATTGCGTGGACTGATAAACTTGCATGTAGAGACGTCAGAGATATGAAGGAATCCCCCATGCCATGCCCCCACTTCTTGATTCTCTCCAGATGATGAGAATTAAATCGATTTCTCATGTTGCCGCCGAGTAGGCTGTGGGGTGTGGGGTGTGGGCTGTGGGTAGGGTGACGACAGCCGGTAGATGCTGTAAAGAGGCTGAATTTTGAGATTAGCCAAGTGGCAAGTTGATGCTGCTGTTGATTTCATTATCAACATCATTATCAGCATCATCGCTGCGCGGCCATAAGATGATGTAAGATATATGAACCGATAAATAAGAAGCAACAGATCGACGATCCACGATCGACGATCGACGGCAAAGAGCCTGTAAAAAAAGAGAGAGCGAGCGAGAGCAACTTTATTAGAGCCTCTTGACATGATATCCGATATCGAATCGAATCGCAACGGAGAAGCTGCCGCTGCCGCTGCCGCTGCCACTGCCGCTCCCGTACCGGCTGCCAAAAGACATTAACAAACTGAACAGAAGATCAACCGATCAGAAGATCACAAGATCAGCAGATCACAAGATCAACAGATCAGCAGATCAACAGATCAGCAGATCAACCGATCAGTGCAATTAAAATGTTATCGCTGTTTGTTGTTTCACGTTGACGCGGCGATAGAGTGTGTGGAGAGTGTGGAGAGAACACTTCCTGTACTCCTGCACTGCATCTGAGATGAGATCCAATGGCAACAGTCAAGCCGTTTGCCAGTGCACTGCAGGCCCTGCTAGTGTGTTCCCTTGGCAAGTGTATCCCCTAGTCGGGGGGGCATGGAGTGTGTTGTGTGGTGGCGCGCAGTCCCAATGCTTGTTGCTTCACGCCTTTGGCATTTTCGCTGAAAACTTAATTTAATTAATTGCCAAACACACACACATACATTCATATTTGCCCATAAAAGCCAAAGCGACCTTCTCTACCCATTCCCCCATTCGCATTGCCATTTGCCATTTCCAGTTGCAGCTACACTAAAAATCCCATTCCCATTCCCATTCGCAGATTCGCCTCTGGTCGTCGCTTCTCCCCACTCGAGGCGCAAACTTGAATAATTGGAAGTTGAAATCATTTAAAGCTGATTCGCTTTACGAGGCCTTTTGCACTCGCCTTTATGATTGGCAATTAATTAGGCCAAAACGCACGAATGCGAAAATGCTGCCCGATCGATGTCGATGCCGATGCCGATCGAACTGCAGCGTGATCGTGATCGTGATGCCTTGGGTTATTTGTTTTTACAGCTACCGTGTGTACATATATACTCGTATATGGGTGCTTCGATTTGTTTGCTTAATTAATCGCAGCTGTAATAACAATAACAGGGCAAGATCGTTCGATGTCCGATCTCTCCAGGCATGAAATTAGTTTCTCCTGCCAGACTGCGCCTCGACTGACAGATCCTGGGATCGATCCCCGATTCGCCTGCCATCGATTAGTGCGCGCAATTGCACTTGAATGTCGATTGTGGCAACGTTGATTCGTTGATTGTTTACCCAATTGTTCTGGCCCTCACACTTGGCCATTGTCCGGGCATTCGCTATGGCAATAATATTTTCTAATCATAATACGAGCAACTGCTCTATGGCCATGCTAATCCTTTCCTTTATTCCTTACACTTCTCCACGGCCAGGGATACACTCAGACGTGTGTGGGCTGCGCCAGCGCGGGATTAGGTCACGATGATGCATTTTGGCATGAAATGAGAATGGGAATGGGAATGGAAATGGAAATGGTTATAAGAATTTCCACAAGAATGGGAAATACCTCGAAAGATCACACGGCAAACAGAAGAAATGCGTTTTTTATTGTAATAACGAAACATTCTTTTTTTTTGTTTCTGTCTGTCTGTCCGTCTGTGTGTGTTTTTTGTTGGGCAACTTCTAAGCCAAGGCAAAACGCAAACGAACGTGCCAAGCGACCAAGAGGGACCACCCTAAAGGCAGTGAGAGGAAGGACTCTTCCAACAATTTATTGCCATAGACCCAAGACCCGATCCGACACTTAGAACTCAGACTCCGATCTAGACCTAATTCCTCCAACCCTCTGCCCTGCCTTTGACCCTGTGTGTTGTACCTGGGGCGAAAGGATCTTTGCTGCTCTGCATCTTGGGCACTTCATTTCAATTTTAATTAGAGCATCGCCTCGATCTGCATTTTCCCCCACACTCCACCTCGAACTCTCTTTTCCCATTTTCATAACATTTTTCCTAAATTTTGTGTTGCGTTCTTTGTCGGCTCTTCGATCGATCGGGATCGGGATCGGCTTGGCTCCTTAGATCATTCCTATGGGGCAGACACTTTCGTTCGCTTCGATTATAATTAGATGGCAAAATGCCGCCGAATGAAATTGATTGTGAAATTATTTTCGTGTGTGCCACCTTTGTTTTTGGTGTTGATTGCTCCTCGTTCTCATTCTCCGCTGCGAGGTTCCCTCGAGTGAAACCGAAACGATGTCATCGATGTCCACAGTATCTCTGTGTGTGTGGCGCACGTTTATTTATTACAGCAGGTAATATTCGTGTATCTGTTAATTGGATAATTTTCTAACCAATTATAAGTGAGGGGAAAAAGCTGGCTGCGAGTGTCGGCTGCTCTTGGATCTCGTTTCATTCAGATTTCTTAGGGCAAGAGTGCTGCCCTCGAGAGAATATTTCTATCCAGACACTTTTTTGCATGTAGAATAATAGAATAGAAAATGAAATTATTCAAAGAATTCCTTAAATAATGTCAACGGTCTGTAGAGAGAGTTTTTGAATGTTTTTAACTTAATTTTTGTTTGCCATGTTTTGCCTTTTCTTGCATTTTTTTTTCGTAACTGCTCGAACATCCCTCGTTTCGCGACTGGCTTAGCCACTTGTTGTTCTCATTCCACGTCTGATTCCATAGGCCGATGTATGCAAAATATGCCGACACAAATCAAAAATTAAATCGAGCTAACGAGCTCCATGGAAGCCCACCGATCCCGCTGCCAATTCCGTCTGCGCATGCGCGGAAGCCACCAGTCGCCAGCCGCCAGCTACAGACCGAAGGTACAGTACAAATTAGTTGCAAATTTTTATTGGCGACAGTTGGGCATCCGAGGGTCTTTGTGTTGCCCCCAACTAGCAGAAGTTGCCGCTGGGAACTTGGGAATGAGAATGGGGCACGGACAGTTGGGAATGGGACTGTGGCACTTCCCTGGGACTGTGGCAAATGTTTTAGCCCTGGGAAGGACAATGCCTAAGCCACTTAAGTGGTCACAGCCCCTGGATAAACACACTGACCACGAAAGGGATGCATTTCCCTGAAAGGATTGTGATTGTGATTGTGAGTTTTGTCCGAGTGTCCAGTGGGCGTTCCAGAAGCTGACCACAGATGATACATGTCAAAATATTTCGATGGAAGTGCGGAAGAGTTGAGCTGCAGTTCCGATTCGTATACCGATTCCAAGTACAAGATGGGATTGCCAACAGGAAGTCAGGCGAAAGACTGCACCCGACAGAGGAGAGATCAATTGACATTACCAGGAATCAGAAATCAGACAGGAATCAGGACGGGGCAAGAGGGTCGACGTAGATACCAGCATAAATATAGTTTTGCCATTGCTTTTGGCATGCGTCTGGCTCGTGTTTGTGGATGGAGCGAGAGATGCTGGTACAGACAGAGACAGAGGCAGAGACAGAGACCGCAACAAGTCCCAGTAGGGAAATTAATTTCATCTTCAGGGCCCAGGTGTGTGTCCAAACAATACTTTAAATATTGTACGAGTCTGCCAGTCAAGGCTAAAAACAACATCTGGGATGTTGACTGGCACTGCGCACTGGGCACAGGGCACTGGGCACTGGGCACTCGTGCCATTTTCGCTAATTGTGTATAAATATTTGGCCAACAAACAAATGAGCAACGGGCCATGGTCAAATGCGGACAAAGGACCCAGAGACAGAGAGGTCTGCGACAATTAGAAACTGCTTAGCTTTGTCCTCGGCACCCCGGAGCATGAGCTGAGCCCATCCCAGCATGCTAATAGCAGTTAAGAACTCGCAGGGATTCGATTCCCGCACATATTCCTGGCTCATTCCAAGGTATTTTCGAGCTGCGATCTGTCGTGTTGTGCGGTCCCAAATGGCCCATACACCAGCATTGTTCTCGTGGACAATGTTTTGACCGCATTGCCAAACCAAAATATATAGCTATATCCATCCATCTCTATAGAGGCACGACCCCCGCGTTCACGTGGCAAACAAAGGGCGCAAAAAAACCCTCACTCCCTCGCATTGGTGGTCTGGTCTCTCGCTGTAACTGCCAAATGTATCTCTATCTCTCAGTGTGTCCTCTGTGCTT
Organism: Drosophila subobscura; assembly: GCF_008121235.1. Classification (NCBI taxonomy): domain Eukaryota; kingdom Metazoa; phylum Arthropoda; class Insecta; order Diptera; family Drosophilidae; genus Drosophila; species Drosophila subobscura. The sequence goes on from NC_048530.1 coordinate 2,698,661, forward strand.
GTCGCGTTTTAGATGCGTGACATCTTATTTGTTTCGAAGAGACATCGTTTTGTGTCTCTATTATGGTCAGAGCTAGGGTCCTGCATACAGGGCTTTTTCCCTTCCCTTACCTTACCGTTCCATTCCATTAGAATTCAATTCGATTTCCATTCAATTCATTTGCCTCGATTTTGGTGGGCGTTCGTCAATTGTTATTGAATCCGCATTGTCAGTGCGATTCGGGATAAAGATACTCCGATACTCGGATACTCGCTGCACGCTGCAGTGGCACATTTATTGTCTCTGGCTATAGCAGAGACGCATCTGCCGCTGCTGCTGGCCGCCGCAAATTGCCTTTCGTTCCATAGAGTATCCTTGGCTGGCCATCAGCTCCTTGGGGACAACTGACAATTGAGGCGTGATTGCGGCGGCGCTGTGTGCGGTGGCTAAATGGGACTCGATTCCCTCTAAAAATCGCAAAATTCTTTGTGTTAGAGAAACGTAGGAGTCCATCAATCTATTATCTAAAAGAACCCATGGACATTCGTATTGAAAGAACCTTAAACTTTCCTTTTATATATACTTCTTGCAGATATCTTTAGCTACTGTTTACCAGTGAGTAAATTTCTCAAATATCTCCTTTTGAGTTGGATAAATGTTTGGGCAAAGAAATGTAATGTGAAATATTTCTTTTCAAGATCTTTCGCTAATTGTTCCTTGATTATTTTTTCGATTTTTCACGAATCATTCGTGGACTATTTATTTGATATATCGCTCATCATTCTTCGATCATTCCATAGATCATTCGCTGATGAGTTCTAAGTGCTTGCCTCTTTCCGTGATGTTTCAATCAAAGATCGTTCTCTGATCGGGAATAGTTTCCCATTTTTTCTCTTTTTCTTTTGCCAAATTCATCATCTAGGATTATCCCAAAATTGCAATTCATTTCGTACATCCATCTCCGAGTTAATTTTACCAGCAAAATGAAGAAATTATGGTTGGGAACTAGCTTGCGTATTGGCCGCTGGGGCACGCCCCTGCGGTGGGCGCGCGTGCCGCACGGAGGCACTAAACCCATTACGTCAGGTCCATGTCCACTTTGTGACGAGGTGTGATGTGGATGTGGCAGTGGCAGTGGAGAGAGTGCCGGGAGAAAGCTGTTAAGCGCATTCGATGCGCATGTCTCCTCAGTGGAGGGACCAAGATCAAAATTAATTAGTTTGGAAATGGAATTGGAAATGTGCAGGGACAGGGACAGGGACAGGGAGCGGTGGACTCCCCTCGAAAGGTGTTGGAAATCTCTGATTACGCGCTGTGACTCGCCTCAGTAATTTTAGATGATGTGCCCTGCGCCGTGTGTAATGCGAGAGAGCGATGCCTGCGATGCCTGCGCTGCCACGACTCCTACAATTTGCCACAAAATGTTGTAGGAACTGCGGATCGGATCCCTGTGCCTCTGCCTTATCAGTAATCATATTTGCCACGCCGAATGGCAGCAGGAGTAGGAGGAGGAGGAGGAGGAGGATCGTGAGTGTGCAATTTAAGCCGCAGGAAACAACTCAATTTGTATCGCATATCCTGTGTGTGCAAGGTCCTTTTCTATCTGGCGATAATTTTGTGGTTTTCCACGGAGTTTTAACACCATTTCTCCGACACTTTCTTTGTGGTTGTTGGTAGGAAATTATGGCTTGATAATTATTTCTGTTGGCATTTCCTTCCGCTTGGATTGTAATTTCATTCGTTGTGGCAAGGATGCAAGTGTTATCCGAAGGGAGGCTAAGTATATTCAGGGAAGAAAAGATATCAAAAAGATGTATACCAAAACATTTTCTTGGCTATAAATTCGAGCCGCCGTGGGATAGAGAATATTTGAAGAATATTTCACAGGAATTGGTCACAAATCAATCAAATGGCCAGCCTTGCTCAGCCATACACTTTTATTTACCATCGCAATGATCTAGTTTTGGGGAACAAAAAGACTAAAAAACAATAAGACTTTCAGTTAAATGCCTCAAGCAACTGATTTCTGCCCCAAACTACATACATTGAGGGGTCAGCGATGGTATCCTCCAGCCAGTAGTCTGAGTGCTAGTCGAATCTCTCAGCCATTAAAAAGTCATTGAAAAATTGACGTCTCGTCTCACCGAAACTACGAGATGTGAGCACAGTGAAAGAGCCTGAAGTCGCGTCGAAAGAGTTGTTAAAGAGGTTTCCGAGCTGTGCATATCGTGACGTCTAATTGACAGGCAACACGCGCTGCGACCAGACCCTGTCATCGCCTCGAAGAGCAAACAAATTTAGATACTCTTATCCCAAATAGACACACACTCGCAGTCGCAGAAGCAGAAGCAGATGCAGTCACAGACACTGACATGAACACGAGACAAGCACTCAAGTGGATTGCTCTGAGGCATGCCACCGTTTCACAGGGCCTTCAGCTTCAGGATATCTTGAGGCTGAAAGAAGCTTCCAAGTCGTAGTTTGTTCCATTTTATTTTTACCTTAAACGCTCTTTGATCCATTTTGGATTTTTCCCTGATCGTTTTCTTAATTCATAAGCTGAGTAATTCTTTTGTTATCCGCTGCTGAGATCCTTTTTCCTTTTTTCAAGAGCTATTATTTTCCTTCTACGTTGCTCCTCTGCGATAATTTTTTAATGGTTCTCTGATCGATTTCTTCCCACACTCTGTACCGAAACACTGTGCACGGATATCAATGATTCGCCATGCTTTGTTAGCTTTGCATTTGGCGATCAGTTCTGGTCTGTTCTGGTCTGTTCTTTGGCCTATGCAAAGTGTCGAATCGTAGCGCCGTCTCGCTGGAGTCGCCTGCACACGCCCACCGATTGAATCGACTGGGAATATATCAAATGGGAATGGGAATGGGAATGCTCAATGCTGCTGCTCAATGAAAACCCCGCCAGAGACCGCACTTGTTCCACGAAGCTGAGTGCCCTCACCTCAATTAAAACGACAGCCTGCTGCGTTGCTCTGGATTCAGAGTCCTGTAAATTGGCGGAAGCCGAGGGATACGACGGCGATTCCGAATGGGAATCGAACGGATCTCTGGGAGCGGGGAGTGGCCGGTGTTTGACCCAAATGTTTAGGGCATAATTGTTCACGCCTTGGCCGTTTTGGCCTAATAGAAGCGCTTTGATCATGCGGCCAAGATCCGGCTGGATGGCAAGTCAAAGACAAAGACCCAATCATTAATTACAACCTGCCTGCCCTCCTGCCGTAGATCCTGCCGTAGATCCTGCAGCCTGAATCTTATGCAAAGCGCCGCTAAATGTTGCAGCGTGTGCCGATCCGGCCAACGATCGCTCGCCAGATCGAGCGATTTGGGATTGCCATGCTGAAATGGGAACAGGTACAACGAACCAAGGGCCATAGCTAGGTAAGCCAGGGAATAGGAGGACAATCCAGCTGTGCGCTGGGCAGACTGATCGCCCGCTGTTTGTCGTAATTGCAGCTACAAGATACAGTATCTGGGAGATATCAATTGGCTGGCAAAATGCAACAAAATTTAGCAGGAAAAACACGGCCAGAGCGATCGAATGTTGCGATTAGCAGGGAGGAGGGCTTTTGTCACCAGCATCGTGCGATTAGATAGGAGCGTCCCGCATCAGCAAGGATACTGTAATCCTCTGCTTGAAATGGTTGTAAATGTAAGTAGATTCGTACCAAACATACACAGAAATATACAACCCGTGAGTGTAATAATTACGTGAATATCCATGGCAATCTTTGCATACATGAAACTTATGTTTCATTCACTATTGCCTCGCTTTTCAATCTTATGTATAAGTACATAAACGTCTATATATTCCTCTGTATATATGTACATACATATGTACACGTGCATCCTTCCATGAGAATTGCTCTCTTTTTTCCTTGTGGGGTGTCAAAGGGGATACGCCTCCGTCTTTTTCGTGTATTTTTTTCCTTTATTTGATGGGTTTCCCTTTTGGCCGCTTTTCATGTTTCCTGTGGCATGGTGGGTGTGGCATGTGCGGTCCATGGAAATTCTGTTGCATAAATGGAACCGAATCTCAATGCTGCTGCCGCCGCCCATTCTATGACTTTTGATGCTGTCAACGCGCTCCAGCCACATGGACCGCCGACAGCTCTCGACTCTAGGCTCTCAATGCCCTTTGCCCTCGGCTCTCTGTGGCAAAAATTCCCTGTTGCACTTTGCCGTTGTTCTAGGGACTTGGCCTGAATGCTCTCTTTGGTGTTGGTGCAGTTGAATGTGGGCCACTGCCAGCGGCACAATGGCCTGGACAATGGTGACAATTTCACGTCTTAATGCACATCAATGTGCATTAAAAATCGTCCTGCCGTCCTGCGGCCGGCCTTCCTTTGACCAGATCCTGCCAGCCTGTCTGGCGGTGGTTTGCTTTTGGAGTTCCCCCCGTTTTGTTTTCGCAAAGCGCATTTGGGCCATCTTTGGTTTTGCTTTTTGATAAATCGATTATCGCATCGTAGGAGGCAGTCACAAAAACAAAACCAAAAAAAAAAAGGAGACGCCGCTCAACCATCAAAGACCTTTGGCCGGAATGGCCAACGTCAGCGGTATCATCATCGTCATCATCATCACGAGCATTATACTCATCTCTTTGTGGTCGCTGAATGGAGACAGAGTATGAGTCGGAGACGTTGAGGATCGATCTAGATCATCAACATCGATCGGTACGACCCGTTCCGTTCCGTTCCATTCCGTTCGATCGTCATGCCGCTGCCTGCCGCCGTCTTGCGGTTGACATTTTCTCGGCTATGGTCGGTGACTCTGCTTTGATGATGCCACGACACTAGATTCAAACTCAACCTCAACCTCAACTCTGACCCCCAGTCCGTGTTATTGTGTTGTGGTTTCGCTTTGCTTTGTCTCTGGCCCTCTAAACCGATTTATCCGATGCGATTTTTTAGTTAATCTTTGCATTCTGTTTGGTTTTTTGCGATTGCTCGCCATTGATTTCGCTCTGGAAAGTTCCCAGGGTTAAGGGTCAGTCAGGTGGAAGTCAAAGAAAAATATTCCAGCACTGGGAAAATCCTTCTTTTTCATCGCGAAATGCTCTCGAGTCTCACAGATCCTTCAAAATTATTCCTTTGCTATGAATGGTTGCGCTCAAAGTCTCTAAAATAAATTAAAGAATTCCTAACAAGCTACTTCAAAAATAAATTAAGCTTAATTGCGAATCTTGGAAGAGTTCTAGATAATATTTAGATGTTATGTCCCTTCCTCTAGGCATTTTCTTTCAGCGACATTTAGCAGCAGAGAGATGGGTGTGCTGTCTCATCCAAATAGATAAATAAATAAACATATTTAAGCCACAGCTCAGGGATTAGAGTAGGGTCAAGACCTGCCCCGCTCTGCCCTGCTCAATGATCATCATGTTTATGTGCAGCTTTACTATATCCATTATCGCAGTCTCTCTTTCTCTCACTCGCTTTCCCTGTCTCTCTTTTGCTGGCCAAGACTACTTGCTGCGGCCTTAACGGTCCAAAACGTGTATTCAATCGCTTTTCGTTGGTCCACACGATGCCGTTTTTCACGCCATTTCACTTGTTCGTTTCGCAAATTTCCACACAAAGGTGTGTGCGCAGAGGAAAACCCCGAAAGTTTCCCAAAAGGCATTGGCACAGGTAGGAGATTTGCCACGCCCAGCGGTGTTCGGTGTTCGGTGACACCTCGGCATAGGACACGCACCTCGTTTCGCGACCCCGTGTCGAATGTTCAATGCTAATGTCCTGCCAAAGGCAAATCGAGCCCCCTACTGTGGATTAGCGTGTAATGCTTGGTATCCTTTCAGCTCTGGCTCACTGCGGGATGGGTTCTTGTGACTCCTTTTCGATGGCGCAGAATCTCGTTCGCAGGCTCCAAGATGCGCGGGCGGTGCTCCTTTTCAGGCTCTGCGCATCAATGGATTGCTTTTCATGTAGCTACTACGACTTTGAGTGTGCGCACTTCGTGAATGTCGTGAAATCAGCAGCGAAATAAAAGAAGAAATCACTTTTCATGCCAGACAATGGCGATGCGAAGACTTCCAGTGAATTCTTTTCAATGAATCTCGATATCGGGATCGGCATTGTCTCCCTCGCTTCGATCTGGCTTTTGCTTGCTCTAAAAACTCTCTGACATTGATTGCCTCTGATAGTTTATTGGGCCGAGGACTAGGACCCAGAACCTGTATACGAGCGCGAACACGAACACGGACACGTGTGCATCGAGAACTGCGTTCTCGCCATTGTGAGTGTCTGGCTCTTTGTTGATTCTGCGGTTAGTTTTTCCTGAGTTTTTCCCATCATGTCAACAATCGAGTCAAAGTTGAGTCCCAGTCCCTGATTCTATTCCCTTTCCCATTCTGATCCCCTGCCCGGTACACGCATGGATGGATGGATGAATGTAAAGTCATTTAACTACCGGCGGCAGTTCACACTGTGCTAAATGTAGCGTGTGTTTTGGACAATCACAATTCCTGGCTATCGATCTCGTTGAGGCAGCGTAGATCACTGCAGCAATAGATTCAGGCCAAAAAGCAATAGATAGTCGAACAAGATTACAGAGAGCGAGGGTAGCTGATCCTCATCCGGGGATCCCTGTGTCGTGCTGTTAGCTAATCACCGAGCTACATGTACACATGTGGAGATGACAGGCCGAATAAGTTGTTCCCAGAGGAGCAAATATCCCTATCACGTTGAGCTCTTGCTGCAAGTGATCCTCAATTGAGATCACGGATCATAGCTGTTGGAGTTTCACATATTAATTGAGAGTAGTCTTTTGTGTGGAAGTTAGCGATAACTTTTAATGATCAGATCAAATCTTCAAGTGATTTCTGACAGATTTTTCAAAGAACATTCAGCAGGAGGAACATAAAATTCGACCTCTCTTGTAAATATTTTGTCAGTTCACCTTCCTGGTATTCCAAGTAGACATTCCGCTTCGACGAATCACTTGGACAACAACTCAATTGGTGAATCGTTGGCCAGACAGACATTGGATCCCTGGACTGGTAGCCCGCTCTCGGTGTCGCCTCATTAACAAGCTACCAGGAAGCAATGGGCAGGGACTTGGAATAACTTCAACCACTTGTGGAACTAGAACTACCCGATGCCACTTGACGCCCCGGTTAAGTGCGAAATTTGACAAGAATTCAGAGTCAGAGTCCGAGTCAGAGTCAGAGTCCGCGTCCGTGTCCGAGCAGCGATCTTGGCTCGTTCTACCATAGATGATCGATGGTTCGCTGCGATAGATAGAGTTGGAAATGTCCGCGCAGGGACAGCAGTACTTAGAGTGCAACATGCGCTCTCGTATTTTGACACATGGGTCATAAATCTTGGCCAGCGATGCGCGGCTGGGACGCCGTCATAAAGTCAGAGATACATAACTCAAATGGTTACACGAGGTCGAGCATCGGGAGGAGTGCAACTACAAGTTACAAGAGGGACAAGTCGTACAAGTGTCCTCGCGACGGAGTGTAGTGTCCTTGCTCGTTTCCTTCGAATTGCGACATGATAGAATAACATTTGGCTCGTATTTCCGTACACGAAGGCGCGCAGCATCTACAAAAATAAATAGACGAGAGCAAAAGGATCGCCGGGGACACTCGAAGACTGAGTCTGTCTACCGAAAGATGCAAAACAAATACGCACTTCCTGCGGACATGTCTTTCTCGCTCCCGCTCTCTCTTTAAAGTGGCGCACAAAAGAAGTTACTACTTCCTGGCTCTTGGCTCTTGGCTCTCGGGCACTCAGCCTCTCAGCCGCTGGGCCTCTCGGTCTCTGGTTCCCTTCAAATGCTGAAACTCAATTTATTGCAATTGCCCAAGAGATCAGTTCAGTGCTCCTCTCTGATCTCCCGTCTGTCATTTGAGAGAGGTGGAGGATATATGACGATGCCTTGTCCCTCTTCGGGTGTCCGATCACTGGCTCTGTGTATCCTCCGGAATAAGGATATTCGCTTGAAGTCTTAGCTAAGATTGCATAAAACTCGCAGTGCCTAGCCTATTAAAGGACATTGGCTTAGCTCCGTATTTTGACACCTACCGGCTACTGTCCCTGTGTCCAGGACATTGCATATTCACACAGATATCTGCAGGCATGTGTATGTGTGTATATCCGAGCAGGTCCTGCGTCTTGGCTAAGCTTCTTTTGATATCCGGTAACAATGAGACACGAGACGAGATCAGCCATCAGCCCCGACGAGAGAGTTTCACTCTCATTCAGGGGTTTCTTTCATTGCGTTTCCTGGTTTTATCTTAAGCTGACATACAATCACATTTCGCATTGTGCCCTGGTCGTGGTCCTGGCCCTGGTCCTTCGCGTTCCTCCTACCTACTAGAAGTAAGGCGTCCTCCTTTGGTTTCCTCTCTTCCTTTTTTCTTCTTTTTTTTGAGGAAAAAATATTGGATTTTTCGGGCAAGACGATATGCTTCCTGTCATCAACATCATCATCATCGTCATCCACACGATCAGCGCATTCACTTCCTTTCGTCCTGGGGCGGGTCAGCGATCCTGATACCCTTGCACGTGTCCCTCCGGCCAAACAGAATTTGCATAATTCCAGCCCAGCAGTTGGCGTGGCCCATTTACATGGGCTACAGTACAGATGACATTCCTGCATATCATCAGCCAAATCATCATTTGTCGCGCAAGTCCTGCGTCTTGGCGCACGCCCAAGAGTTGCCACCGAAGAGAGGGTGCGCGGAAACGAGGCGTCTCTGGGGGTGGAGTGCGCATTAGCCTCACCCTTCAGAGGAACTCGGAAGGGGCACAGGGGCAACTTTGAAGCGGAAGGGGCACAGGGGCGACTTTGAAGCGGAAGTGCATTTTATGGCTCATGATTACGGCCAGCCAGCTTGAAAGCTGACAATCGCCGGGGTGCGCCAGCCACGTGGGCCGTGGGCCGTTGCCCGCCCGATCCTTACTCCTTCGTACTCCTATTCCTTTCGCTATTCCTGCTTGCTGCCGGCAGTCCCCGTGGTCTGCTTCAACCTCTCAGGCGTGACTGTCTATTTCCGCTCTCGGGGCAATTTATGTGGCATTAACAATGCAATGCCCGCGACCGAAAATTGAAACTCGTTAAACACAAAAAAATTATATTTCAACAAATATATTTCGCTGTTGTTTCCGGTAACACTGTTGTTGCCATGGTTAGTCAGCTCCAGTGAGTCATTGCTGGTACATATCAGAAACTAGTTTATGTCGAACTTTCAGTCTAATTAAAGGAAAAGATACTTGGGGCAATGCTTTAGAGTATGTGGCACTGTTCTATCTGCTCTAAAGCGTTTCTTTTGGTATTTGAATATCTATTTGGAGTACCAAAACTGTCAGTAACAATGTGCAAATAAACAGATAAGATAAGTACTGTTTGACTTTGTTGTTGAAACGAACTCAATCAAAGACTCTGAATCTTCAGAGTCTATTCTGTCTCATTTGATTACAAATTTCCACATTCCTTTGCAAAGTTCTAAAGAAACTCATAATTGTGATGTGTGGGATTTGGCTCTATGAGATTAGCAATTGATCGTTTCGAGTTGCTCATGTTTTCACGTTTCTAAGACATAACTTGAATCGCTGATGCAAGTACGTTCCTATTTGAGGAAGTTAAGTACTAAATAAACTTTGCTGTAAATTTTATTTTGCTCTTCCCCATAAAGTGATCTTCGTAGATCTCTAAATGATTGCTGAAAAGTTGTAAATGTTTTTGGTTTAAGAAAAAGAATTGCTTTTGAATTATGTTTTTGAGATTTGTTTGTTTGTTTTTATTATTGCATATCAATAATGGGTTCTTATGAGTAGTTTAGTGTCTTCCATGCTTATAACAGAACTTACAACTAGCAAAAAAATATTGTTTTATATCATTGTCTTCCATGCTTAATGCTAGCTTCCAAAAAAAAAGGGTCTTAAAAACTGGGGATATAGAATCTGGGACTTGGTTTCTTCTTCGCTTCTCACTCACTAAGGCAACATTTTGAATATTTACATTTTGTACAGGTTTTGGGGTATTTTTGGCTTGCTCTCTGGGATGGCTGGGATCGCTGGGATCTCCTGCTCGTGTGCTCCTGTGCACTTTTACTGCTCCTGCCACGAGGAGATGTAGTCGAGGAGCTCCTCATCGTCGGGCTGCTCGTCGCTGAAGCTCTCGAAGGACTCGAACTTGAGCTGATGCTGGTGCTGGTGCTGGTGGTGGTGCTGCTGCTGATGATCGTGCTCGTGATCGGGCATCTCCTGCTTCACGTAGCTGGCTGATACATCGGAATCGTCACTGTACGAGGGTGTGGGCGAGGCCGAGTGGTACGAGTGCGACTGCGCGACCACGAACTGCGACTGGGGGCTGTCCAGGCTGCTGTAGTTGTCGTTGTATGTGCCATCGTTGCTGCTCTCATCGCCGGAGCTGTAGATCGGACGGGGCTGGCCATCGCCGAGCATGTCCTGCAGACCGCGTATATACTCCACGGCGATCTTGAGGGTGTCTACTTTGGACAGCTTCTTGCTGGCGCCACGTCCCCCATTTGACAGGGCATTGATGACCGTCTGGGGCAGGTGCTGGCGCAGATTGACGAAGCCGTTGTTCACCTGCTTCACGCGGTTGCGCTCACGAGCATTGCGACGTGCCACCGATGGCATCTGGGGCTCTCCATAGGGCATCGGGTTGTAGTTGTTGTACTTCGACTTCTTCGACAGCATGGGGCCGGCAGAGCTGCTCGTCTGCTGGTGCTGCTGCATGTTCTGGAGCTGGCTGTTGCCCAGCGGCATCTTGGGGGCAATCAGCTGTTGGTGTTGGTGCTGCTGCCCCTGCTGGTGGTGCATCAGCTGCATGATGTTGCCGTTGGTCAGCTGGTAGTGCTGGTAGCTGCTGCATACACTCGTCATGATAATCCGTTTGAGGAGTAGAGTTTGCGTTGGGTTGCTCTAGGCTGCTGAGATGTTGACTGTGTGGAATCAGATTCCGCAATGATATACCTCGTCCTGCACGGGCCCCTTAAGTACTTGTTGGCGCGGGGCTCAGGCAACGCCAGAGGCGGCAGCGGCAGTGGCAGCGGCAGAGCAACACAGGCAGAGGCAGCGACGGAGAGTGCTGCGCTGTGCCGTGTTGGTGGTGGCTACCTACCTGCCCTTCGTCTTGGTCTCTCCCTTTGGCCTGTGCGCACAAGTGAACGAGCGCTCGGGGAACCCGAGAGGAGATCGTGCAGTGATCGGGGAACCGAGGAGAGTGAGCTCTGGCCTCTTGTCTCGCCCGTTCTCTCTCTTGCGTTCAGGCTCCTAGGGGTGCAGCGCGACTCTCCCTCACTCTCTCTCCCTCCCTCCCTCACCAACTTGATTTATTTCTCCCCCCAGTGAGCGAGCGAAGGACTATTTTCTCATTCTACTTGTGGGACGACGAAAACACACACTGTCTTTGTGTGTCTGCATGTATTTTCCTTTTCTTTTTTCTTTTCTTTGGGAAAACGCTCTATCGAAATCGAGACTTAAATCTGTGCGTTGTTCGCCTTGATCCTTGTCAGGAGGATCCTTGAGCAACGGCAGAAAGAACCAAGGAGCTGGAGCGACAGAGAGAGAGACAGCGAGAAAGGCGGGGTAGGACTCGGACTCGCTTTTCAATGCACTTCCACTTTTTGTGTCGTTCCGTCGCTGTCGTCCGCTATGTCGTTTGCATTGAAAGCAGAAATACTTTTGGGATCGTAGATGGAACAATATTCTTTATGGAACTTGATATAAAATGTGATCCATCATGTGAGAACGAAGCAAAGCGAAGGCGAGACGAGGAAAAAAGAAACCAAATGAAATGAAGAGGATCGCGGAGGATGGAGATGGGGATGGGGATGGAGACGAGGCGTTGGCACTTTCACTGCCGCGATCTGCCAACTCCCAGTCCCTTTCTGCCTTCCTTTCGCTCAGTTATCACTCAGATATTACTGTATGTACATACATATTTACACACTACACTGGCCTTGGTTACGCTTCTGGCGTTCCTCTGGCATTGAAGAACTTTTTCCCCTCTTCTTTTTCGTTGCCGCATTTGACACGTGCTTCCGATCAGAGCCGATATTACCATAAGCTCCATTCTGCAGGCCTCAAGAAACAGAACAACAGAACAACGATAATGACGCAGACAAATCCCACAAGTGTGTGCTCCCTCATGCATATAAAAGATGCGAAACAGATCCAAGAATCCAATGGAACGGCCATCTCTTGATACTCTTTCAACAGGCAACACACAATTTATTTCATATCGATTAACTAATCCAGGAGCTATAGTTCTCGAAGTAGTTTGCATTTCTTGCAAATTTGTCGAACGATTTTTCATTGCTTCACCAGAATATGCCAAAAACTCGCACTGCAAAGAGTATGTTGAAAAAATGAGAACACAAAACGACTGCCGCGGGCTTTGTCACGAAGCTAGTTGACATTGATATTGACAGCATTTGAGATCCCCTCTGTTTGTACCCTGCGCCATCCCTGCTGCCCTTGGCGAGGGAACCTGAATGATGGGATATAGCCCATGACTATTTATATCGGCTGTAACAAGTGAACCTCAGTCCTGCGAGCACGGCACCACCCCCGCCATAAAGCCACCAATAAATGTGTAAAAAACTGAAACAGAAACAGAAACAGAAACAGAGACGTCCAAGGGCAACTTTGTTGCAGATGAGGCAGGCAGAAAATGCGTGTCGGAGAGCGAATACCGTTAGGGGGAATCGGGATCGGTGGGTTGATGGGCTCGGTTCGTTCTGGTAACGAGATTGCGGCCATAAACGAATAAAACCTTGATTAACATTGGCCCAGGAGCAGCTGCCAGTTAAAGGAGTTGGCGGCAGAGTCACAACCATTTGGAGGGTACGCGTAGAACCCAACCTGGATAATCGAATTCCAAACTCCAACACACAACCACTTGTGCTCTACATAATTGTTTTTTAAAAGCTGCCACTGGTACGAGTGGTAGGGGTTGATGATCGCTGCTGATGGAAGTCCTGCTGATGGTGTGTTCAATCCTAATGCATTTCTAATATGTTGAATGAATGGAAAAATGTTTTGCGTCATCACCTGTACGCCCCCCTCTTGCAGGCTTCAACCCTTCTTCAATTTGCTCGATCCACACCCATCTGAACCGAGCCGAACCACACCGATCCGACCCGATCCGAAATGAAATGAAAATTGTTTTGGTAGCATTTTAATTAGCCGCGGACTTCATTTCGCTGTGGGGCGAGTGATTAATTAAACCGAATGAAATGTGGAAAAATGTGTTGATCCTTTGTCTACTCGGGATACAGGTACTCACACAGCAAGGATCAATCGATGGGCAGCAGGGTTGCCAGGTCGCAGTATCAAACCAATTGGAAAACTGCTGCGCCATCTGGCTTGCACGCGACTCTAATTGGATATCAGCAGCGACATCTGCCGCTCGTAGTTTGTTATTACAAGAATCCTGTGCTCGGATGGATATTCTTTCCTGTAAATTGGATATACTTCTTATTTTCCTACATATCTACAGCCAAATCGTTTGCCACTTGGTTTCTGCCTGTCTGTAATCCGATCACTTATGGAACATTCTGCAGAGCAAATCAATGTCATTCGCATCATTCGACGTAGTGCAAAAGAGTTACAGGCATACACATACGACAGGTAGAGACTCAATCAGTTATCCTACCTGTGGAATCTGCCCTAGTGAATCTCTCTTCGGTCTTGGCCGTTGCTCTGGCATTGCTCTGGTTTTCCCAAGAAGTTACCAAAACGGAAGCATCTTGCCACTAGCCTCCTTATCATGGAAATGCGCCATGAGACAATTAATTATATATTTTATGTGCTTGCTGTTCATTAACACTAATTGTAATTCAAAACATCATCCAGGGCAAGGTGGCTACTGAACTCCCGAAACGACACCCTTTGAACTCAGCAATCCGCTCACGTCTGTACGTGCCATCACAGACGTGATGGAGTAGGTCACCCGAGAGCAGTAAATATGTATGTACCAGTATCGGAGAGTAACAGTTATTGCGGCCATGTGACTGCTGTTTTTTGTAGGTGATATCGTAAGCGTGAAATCTGTCAGATCGCATGGGACCGAGATGGTGCGGCACGATCGAGATCTCTATCCTATTGTCATCACATTAATTTGACTTTTTATGGGTGTTCCTCCGTCGCCGATTTTTGGAGAGATTTGTTTGGGAAATGAAATGAATGAAACGAAACAAAACAAAATGCAGCGAAACGAAAGCGAAGTGAAAATTCACTTTTGGACAACTGAAAGCTGAGATCATCCTGCGGGGCCCGCTGATGTTGCAAGTTGTTGCCGCGCTGCTGAGACACGATCACACCTAATAACGGTAATTTACACGCACGCTACTTGCGATAATTGTGCTGACAGCCGCCGGCCAGGATATGCGGCTGTGGCACTGTGGCTGTGGCCCCCAAACCAAAAGGCCCCCGAGGCCCCGAAAACCCGAAACCAAAGTCAAAGTCAAACCGCAGCAGCGGCAGCGGCAGTGCAGCAGCAGCAGCAGCAGCAGCCGTACATCCCGCCCGATGAGCTGAGTGAGATAACAGCCAGAGCAAATCAGCAGCAATCGACCAGAGCAGAGCAGAGAGCTTCGGTTATTAAAAACGGCAGTCGGAATCGGAATCGTACACTGGAAGAAGTCCAAAAGTGCGATAAAGGCAAATAAAGAAAGATTTGGATTCAGCTCCTTAATGCTACGTATGTACATATGTACATACAAACATATTTCCGTGATGTTTGAGAGCCACTCACATGTTTTAGCGCATTTGTTTGAACCAACAACAGACGCGAAGTCCAAAAACGTTTCTGGGTTCTCTGCCGCTGCGGCGGCCGAGCTATGCTATTCTGCATAGGAAATACGAAGTTGTTTCTCTGCCGCTGCGGCTGTTCTAGGCCGAAGCAACACGAAGCTTTTAAGCTCTGCGTGGGCCGACTGCGCTGCCCGAGATCTGGTTCTATGCAAAATCAATATAAGAGACAAGCTTGTCTTTGATATGACGCTGCCGACTTATGTTATGGAATTCTTAGAAATATCTTTGGTTATATTACAACTCTCATTTAAAATATGAATTTGAAGACTTATTTGTAACATTTGAAAGTTTCAACAAAGACGAATTGCTTGATTGGATGAAGAACGCTAAGTGAAAAAGAAACAATTTACATTAAAAATAAATTTCCATCACGAAACCAGAGGCGCAAGTCTCACATCTTTTCGCACAGTGCTGGAATCTGAAGCTGAAGCGGTGGCGGCAATGCTTGATTGTTGTGGTAACCGAATCCGCGGCTCAAGTGCGAAAAAATGTTGTCGAGGTGTGAAAAATAACTGGCCAAAGAGCTACCCAAGAGGGGCCACGCGATGAAGGCAAGCAGCACAGGGACTGCGACTGCGACTGGGACTGGGATTCGGCCACTGAGACTGGAACTGGGACTGGGGCGGGAGGAGGTAGCTCTGCTGGGGCACGCATCGAAGGTGTTGAAAGCTTTGCGCTTCTAAGAAACGTTTGTCTCTTGGCTGTGGTTGTTGTGATTCCGGCTGCTTGATAGCTGCGAACAGAGCTGCTACCTCTTGGGCAACGGACAACGGACAACGGACATTGAACAACGGGCAGCATACGGACGCCGAACGGACAGCCAGGCGGTGCGTTGCGGTGCGGTGCGGTGCGGCAGCGAGCCCCAAGATGATATTTGTCGATGGTGTCGAGGTGTTAAAATTACCCCAAAGGTACATAATAATTACCTTAAATTGCAAAAACAGCGAAATAAATTTCCAGCCAAGGAGCAGAGGCAGAGGCACTGAGGCAGGCAGGCAGCCCGGGAATGGATTGTTGCGTCGCGTTGCATCGGCACGTTTGAAGCGTGCCGCAGCGTTGCCAGACTGCTGTTGCGTGAGAGTGAGGGAGAGAGAGAAGCATGCAAATGTGATTGTGAGTGTGAGTGCGAGTGCGCGCATGCTCCAAAAGGACAACGGGGCGTGTGTCCTCCATAAAAATTGAATGCTGTCGCCGTAATTAACAGGCGGCCAGAGGGAGGCAGTAGCGGCAGACCAGAGTGAGAGAGAGAGAGAGAGATGACCGCAAGAAAAATGACAGTCGAAGCTGTTAGCCAGGGGCCGATCTATTTAATTAATTGCTAACAAGTTGAAAATGTTTAAATGGTTTATGAGACACAAGGAACCCATCCTCCATGCGATCTGCTCTATACACGACTCGACAACGACTTCGATGTGGCCGCTGCCGCCGCCGCTTTGGTGGTAACGCTTTGGGCCGTTTTCGGTACCATAAAGACAAATTGTGATGGCTTTTGTTGTAGTACTTCTTGGCTGCTTTTGCTTGTGCTTCATTCCATGAAGGCTGGAGCGCGACATGGAGAGGTGAACCCTCTTCTTGTACGCTTCTCCATACCGAAGGATTTGCAGTGCTCACAGAAATCAGAAAGAGATGGATACAAGATGGATTGTGGATACAAGTTTGATATAAAACATTGCACACTAAATTATTTCCTGATTTTAAAGGATTTCCCCCTCAAGTTGGTCATTTCTTGCTTTCTTCTTTTGAATTCCATCTGATGGAATCGCTTCTGCTGACCAGCAGTCGACGCTGCTTAATGCTCAGTGTGTTGACACTTTGGCCACATCACATCACTTGGCCACATGCAAATCGCTTGGGGAGAGAGGCTGGTAAAGCCAAGGCCCAGAACCAGTCCGGGCCAGCACTGTGGCGGGAGACGACTGCAAGGCGGCGACACGACTCCGTCGTGCGAATCGCATTTATCAATGTGAAAAATGAGTTGTGAGGCGGCAATTATCATTAAAAGTAACATGACTGCCGTCAACGTGGTTGTCGTTGTCTCCGGTTCAGTCGCAGGTCCACAATTCCACAGTCCCATAGTCCATCCCCTCTGCAGAGTGGGGAGAGCGAGACCCCGCTGGCTGCCTGATGATCTCCCCAGAGAGCAAGAGAGAGACAGAGAGAGAGAGAGCTGGCAACCCATCGATAGATTGATCTAACGCTAATTAATGATTAAGAAGCAGGCAATTTCTCTGGGCACCCGTGGCTCGGCGGTAGAAATTATGCAAAGCTGCAGGAGGGGGCCAAAACAAACAGACACAAAAAACATATTTATGTAGTCTGAGCATTGGGAATGAGTTTGCGGTTCGTATATTGATGGCATGGATCGCAGCGGGATCGCCAAGACGAGTAGCACACGCCGGCAATTCGCAGAAAGGATCAAGGATCCAGGCTGTCGGGCTCCTGGCTTCTGACTCTCTAATGCCTGGCGCTCTGTTACAATTTCGATTTCTTTGGAAACACAAATTATTATTATTATTATTATTATTTTTGTTTCGGTTTTTTGCGGTTGCCCTCAAACCTCTCCATGTAATTTTTCAAGCGCAGAGCTCGTTCTTTTTTGGCTTTTGTTTTCGATTCCCTCGATCGCAGCGATGCAATTAATCTAAATCCAATTATAAGACAAAGCGGGTCAGGCCAAGGGCCATTAACCGCACCACACCGTATCTGTGTATCCGTATCTTACGCTTATGCTTTTGTATCTGTATCTGTTGCTCTTGCTGTTATATATACGGCAATGTGTAACCGATTTTTGTATTGAAATCAATACATTTAACAGTCTTTTTCCTTTATTTTGTTCAAGGCAGGGGCTGCGGAGTGCAGCTACGAGTGAGGCAACCGTGGTGGAACTGTGTGCATGAGGATAACTTCCTCTTGCCGGCCCCCGAGGGCCAGATGAGCAGTTGGGTGAAGTGAAAACGTTGCATATCATATTACAGCCACACTCGATTGGGATGGGGATTAGTGAGTGGCTGGATCTCTTCCACTGGCACTGGCACTGTGCTCTTGCTGCGGCTAACAAGATGCATGAAGTGTCTAAATTGGTGTTGAACCATATTACCCCTTGACTGGCCTCTAGGGCAAACGCAGTCAGCCATTAAGGGGAGGGTCGCAGAAAGCAGTGAATCCGGAGCAGTACAGAGAACTAGCTCAGTGTTGGCAAGGCAGAGAAGCAGGAATTGGCTATGCACATTACGAGCAAATGTGTCAGAAATCATAGAAAAACTTACTAAAAGGTTTAGGAAAGGGCAGAAAAAGAAAATACTTTTAATTGAATGTATTCTTTATGGTGATCTGAGGGGTAACATAATCATTTCGATTCATGGCAAGGTTTCTAGCTAATTTCTACAATCATTTCCACAGTGGCATTTGAAACGAATTTGTCCCAATCTCAAACATAAAATGGTAGTGCAAAATCAGAATAAATATATCATTGGAAAGACCAAAAGAAAGTTGTGCTAACCTTAGCTAAAATGCTCATTGAACATTGAAACATTGAAAGAGCAGTCAGGCATCTGCTGATGATGGTGAGTAGGAGGAGAAGGAGAGGAACCCACCGTCGCGACAATTCCCAAGTAAGCTGAGGATCAGATGTTGTCCCATCGAGAGGGTCCGAAGACTCGTCGCAAGTAAGCCGATTGGCAGTGGGACACAATCTTTGTACTTACTCGCACTTATCCCCAAAAACTTCGGGAGACCACACAGCAGAGCCAGATAGAGAGGAGCAGGAGCACTCCAGCGATAAGTATCTTCGTTTTTTTTTTTTTGTTGGGTCCTAAGTCAACACGATTTATGTGACTTAATTCCATCGAAAAGTGACAATTACACCGCAACCGGGCAGAGCAGATCCCGCATGATTCCAAGGTTCCACATACCAAGGTCCAACTCCAACTCCAACTTCGATGCGAGCTGCAAAAGGATTAAAGGACAGCGCGCCCCATCAGGTGGAGGACAATGGCGTTAAATATGAAAAATTGATAGACTTCAAGGATAAAGTCAATGAAATTTATGACTTATTTAACGCGGTTCCAGTTCTAAATAGAAATATCAATAGAAAATCGAGAATCGAAAATAGAGATGCCGAAGGGAAAAATCTACCCCATGACGAGGCATTTTCCCCTCGAGCTACGATCCTGCGGTCGTTAATAGCTCTTGGTATTTGTTACTTTACTTCTTCTTTTTATTATTATTTTCCCATTTTTCCATTTGCTTTATCTGCGCGCATCATCGTGAGGGAAAAGGACGACGACGAGGATAAGGACGACTTGGACTCCGGGGTTTTGTAGTTTTAATAATTTCATAATTTCTTCCCTCGTCTTTTGGGCTCTTGATGCTGGCCTGTGTGTGTGTGTGTGTGTTTTGTGTTTGGTCATCGCAGTTTGTGGAAATTTACACCGTCTCCGTGTATCTGGGCCCTGGAATCTCCAGCGTCCATGATAGGTCCTTCCCCCGCTCGCTCTCTGCGCGGGGCATTGTTTTGTTTGGTCCAGCCCCTCCCTGCCACCACTCAAAAATACACTCGTATTTGGGCTCTCACTTAGAGCCAAAGTGCCGGAACGTGTCGCTGGTTTTAATTGCCATTTATGTGGCCTAATGATCAATGTCCACAATGAAAATGGACGCGCCATCAGAGCGGGCTGTCGACATTTGATAATGACACAAAAATAAGTATTTAAAGTTCCGCAATGTTCGCCTTTACTTTAGTTAGTCTTTAACTTATTAGTAGACTATTTTCTTTATTTTTGTCAGCTGTAATTGTTTGCTTTTCCAATGAAAACTTCTTTAGGTGCATTTTTTGTATGGCTAATCCCTGATCCCTTGGGCATCCTCCGGTTTTAATTGGTTTTATGCTTTCGATTGCTTTCACCTGGGCAGCACATCGCTCCCTATTCGCGTGCTCTGCGGCTATTTAAATGCCATTCCGTCCATCGTTGATCGGCCAGTGGACACGCGTTGCTGTCTTGGACATGCAACTGGACTGGTGGCCAATTAGCCGATGCTGCCATACAATATAAAATGCAAAACGAGATGGAAAATTTGTGGTAAAGTGTTGATAACTTCATTTCGAAGTGGAATGGAGTGGAGTGGAGTGGAGTCCAGTGGAGGGCCCAATGCTAGCTCTGGGACCGCACAGGAAATGCGCTAAACACATTTTAATTATACACAATAGAGCTGATTAAAATGCAATTTGCAATCAGTGGGGGGATTTCAATTGTTGCATTCAGCGGCACGCACCCAAGAGACGAAGATCCATGGTCCAGCAGATCTCCGATCCTCCAGCAGCAGCAGCAGCAGCAGCAGCAGCTGGCAGAGCCTCTTTGGGTAAATAAAGTCATTAAAATGGGATCAAAATTATGGTGCAATTACGTTTTTGGGTGGCCAGCGAATTGAGCCTGATTTCAATTACCTTTTGATCATGGCCATTAGCCACGAATGAAAAGAGAACATTGCGAATTAAAGGGCGAACAAGTCGGTAGTGGATGTCGGGGTGGATCAAATATCGATCCTGTATCGATCCAGGACCAGCAGCGCGCGTTGGGAAACTTGAGCCTTGAGCCTTGAGCCTGGAAGCCGGGGCACATGCCATTTGGGACGCCTTTCATTGTTCGGCAATTGGCACTGGCTGTGGCCATTCTGATTCTCCTCACAAGATTAGCCACGGCCCTGACCAGGAGCTAGGAGCTAGGAGCTAGAAAAATATGCACCGGTGCACAGTAGCCGTCGGTGGCATGGTGTTGGCTACTGTGCAACGAATCTGGCACTGAAACAGCTAACCAGCTGGCCAGCACAGCACAGAGCAGAGCACACCCGACCCTCCAGATGTGCAACAGAATAGAACTTGACCTTGCCACCAGAACTAAAAGGGAAGCAAAACAGAAAGAGAAAGAGAAAGAGAAACAGTAACGGCAAAAGAATGAGATCTGGCCATGGATTTCATGGCTAGTCCAAATATTTACACCGATGCCCGATGCCCGATGCCCGATGCAAATGTGAAATTAATTTGCAGTGCAGTTGGGCCTTGCCACGGTAGCTGAATGCCACACGCATCCGTTGCGCTGTGGGAGATGCTTGTTCGGTTGCCTCAATACAAAACTCATACGAAATGCATTTCTTGGGCAGACATTTTGCATTGTACTCTCGGCTCCCACGTTGCTCCCTGCAACATGCCCCAAAACAGCAAACTGCAAACTGAAATGTGCATTTATGAATGAAGCTTTTTGTTCGCACGCCTCAACGGGACGGGAGCTGGGGGCTGTCAGAGACGTTGTGTATGAGGCTGTTGCACCTGATAATTGACAAAAACCTGCCAGTCTCCGTCTCTCTTTTTGTGCACGGGAAAACGGGAAGTGGGCAAGACAGCAGCCAAGAAACAGGAAAGGAAACCGAATCAATTTTCGCTCAACGAACTGGAAATGCTGTACCAAAATCTGTACCAAAGCTGCGAGAAGTGCGACTGTGGCAACTCTTTGGTAGAGTAAATTCTTTTACTCGGAGCCAACGCTGGGAGCTGGTAGCTGCAGCCGCGTGAGGCTGAAGAGTGAGTGCCTCCTGCCTGCATTTCATTTGGTCGAATGATTCAATATTGAGGTTTTTGTTGCGGTTTCCACTGAGAGTGGAGACTGAGTGGAGAGTTTGGTTCGTGGAACTGGCGCACATTTGTTTATCCAGTGCCAGCATCTCTCTGCCAGATACATGTGTATCTATGTATCTAAATATTTGCGCCAGTCGCACAATAGCCTCGCACTCAGAGGGAGAGGGAGATCGCTTGAGAGTGACGCCATCGGCTGGTTGCCGATAGGATTCTTTTCAAGGGGTCTTCTGTCAGGAGATCAGGGATCAAAGGATGTGCTGTCACCGCAGTGGATGACGCCCCTGTCCCCTGCATGGATATCAAAACAAATACGAGTATTTGCAGAGGAACAATCCGCCGCAGACAATGAAGAAAGAGAATTGTGTTTGGTCATGTCATGGCGCAATCCTTTAACCCAATCCCAAGCCCAAGCCCAATCCTTTGCACTGTCGACTGACTCGATAAACTCTTGAACTCCAGCCGTGGTCTGGGGATCTGGGGGTCTTTGGGTCTGAGGCGATTCTTTTGTGGTGGTGCGCGTGGCTTATGCTGGATGCCGCATCCTGCGCCAACGGGTAATTACAGATCATGATTTATGGGCAGCTGACCCGAAAGCCAAAAGCTGCTGCTGCCACTAAAACAACAACAACAACAGAAACAACAGAAACAACAGAAACAACAGAAACAACCGATCGATCAGTTCAGCTCTGTCCGCCCATTTAGGCCCTTTGGGGCAACAATCCATGCCCCCGCTGCCATCTCCTGCCACCAATGCTCCGTGTATCTGTATCTCGACTGCTGCTGCTGCTGCTGCTGCAGATGCGTCTGGCGGTTCTTGTTTTGGCTTTTGCGCTCTTTATGCAAATAAAATAAAGGAAGGCTATCCCCAAGGAGAGTGTTTGACAAAGTCGAGTGAGTCTCCAACGCCGCCAACGCCACCGCAGAGATTGATGGGGCACAAAGGGAGCTGCAAAGGGGAGTACAGTGCCCAAAAAATAGTCAAGAAAATGCCACAGAAATGCAAGAACAGTTTTTGGGATAAGATGGGATTTTTGGTGCATTTTCTTGTGAAAGAGAACAAGAAATTTGCAGCATGGAAACGAAATATGTTGTAAAAAGTGATGAGAAACCTATTACGATTGTTGATTTATTGCAAATAATTAGTTGAGAACGTTGAGTTTTTTCTTGGGAGGATTTTCCTTCGCATTTGTCAGACTTATTTGAGATTGTTTCCAAGTTATGTTTGGGTGAAAATAATTTCGAATTCCATCACAATTTGGAGCGTTTCCTTAGATGAGACCCTTAGCTTGATGATAATTTTGAAGCAATATTCTAACTTCATTTAAATGCAGCATTTCGTTTTGTTCAGTGTAGCAGTGGAGCATACTTCAAACCTATTTGCCGCTCGCTCGGGATCGTCGCACTAATTGTTTGGCGTGGCGGCGCGGCATCAACTTTATGGGCAAAATCCATATAATCCATCAAAGAACATCTCAGACACTGGCTGGCTGCCACGTACGTGTGGCGGAATTTTAATGCGAGATCTGTGCAAAACACTCAGCTCCAGATACAGATACAGATACAGAAACAAATGCAACGAGTGGCAAGAGGCATTCAGTGAAGTGTTGTGTCCCCGAAGATTGTGTTGTCATGGCTGAGCATTCTTTTTGGAATGGAATTTGCTTCAATGCATTGCTATTCCTATTGCTCATGGCTGCTGGCTGGCAATCTCAAGTGTCGGGCAATTAGTGGAACTGCCTGGCCCTCGTCTAGTGCCAACTGGGGCACGCCCAGTGGCAATGTGGCAATGTGGCAATGTTTGTGCAGCACGCTCTAACAGGATTAGAAGTGGCAGA
This sequence comes from Drosophila subobscura, assembly GCF_008121235.1. Lineage (NCBI taxonomy): Eukaryota > Metazoa > Arthropoda > Insecta > Diptera > Drosophilidae > Drosophila > Drosophila subobscura. The sequence goes on from NC_048530.1 coordinate 2,721,913, forward strand.
GGGGCGGTAGGAGAGGGTGCTGCTGGGTTTATCATAGCTCGAGCACTTAATTGGAGGACAATGCTGGTGGTCCACAGGCGCTAAGCTAAACAAATAAATAAATAAATTACATGCTCGGCATTTTGGCAGAATTTTAGAGGAGGATGCGCTCCCACAGGGGAGAATTCCAGTCGAAGAATATTAGTTTTAGTGTTTCAGCCAAAGTGGAAGGCCAAGGAGATGCTGTGGCAGAGTGCTAAATGCACTTCGAAAGAATATCCTTAATCTTTATGCATGAAGTATTGAATATCCTTGCGAGCGCATGGGAAACCGTGAACTTTCCCTAAAGTTTCCCAATTGTCAGCGCGCGCTTATTAGTTTTATTTTCAACAGGTAATCCGTTTCGACAATCCACCAGCCTCCTGGGTCCTACGGCAGGTGGAATCTCTTGACGCCTCTTAGCGCAGGTCAGAGCCATAAAGTCAGGGTCAGCGCAGTGCTGGCAGAAGTCCAATGCGGGCCCTAGGAATTTCCCAAGCGTCATAAAAACGTTTTGAATGATCGCCGGACAAATGTGACAGTGTCGCGGATCATCATCAAGGGGCAGGAATGGCAGCGTCGGCGGCGTGGCGGCGGCGCCTACCTAAGCCCTGGGTCTAGAGGCAAAGCCGGGGCTCAGAGCCCAGCCAAACAAATCAGAGCAGCGCAGAGACATCTCGCCGAGAGTTATCACATCTGGTATGTAACTACATTTATCACAACCTAATATGACAACTCGAATAACTTTTGCCTGGCAGCATCCGCAGAGCAGCTCAGTGCAGATATGCCAGACTGAGATTGTGGCACTGGCACTGGCACTGTGCCTCGTTCTCCTCGGAGTCTGGGCAGCAGCTTGTCACATTTGGCCCTCTGCTAATTGGAACATATTTCGTGGAGCGTTCCCTGGATGATGTGTGTCTCTGGTAGAAGCGATTTATGCATCCTTCCAGCAACCAGCAAGCCCGCAAACCAGCAAACCAACAAATCAACCATCCAAAAAATGAAGATATCAACTCAAAATATGCTGCCCCTCGAATAGTTTACAGATGAGCAGAATCGATCGAATGTATTCATTGGTTCCTCAGAGACTCGTTGCACGGCTGGGGGGGTGTGTGTGTGTAGTGTGTGGTGTGTGGTGTATGGTGTGTGGTGTATGGTGTGTGCCTCCCATGCCACCCGAGGGGCTTGTGCATCAATAATTCATAACGCTAATTAATAACGCCCCCAATCCGTGGAGTGCGTTTGCGTGCGCCAAGATGAAAGCCGAAAATGCCGACCCAATACACACAATAACAGGATAATAAACCCCAGAGAGCAGACTCCACTCCACTCCACTCCACTCCGTTCCCTTTGGAGCAAAGCGCCTTGTGCCTTATTGAAATTCAAATAAATCGAGAACGAGCGGAACGTTCCTGTTTTGATTGCCTCGTTCTTTATAAGGCTTGGGTTGGGCTTAGTTTGGGTTTTGTTGTGTGGGGCTATCGAGGGCTTTGGATCACGCCTTAGGTGTAAAAAAATAAATGTTTCAAGTAACAACTTCTTAAAGAGGTAAATTATGAGCTGAAGCCTGGACTCCACTCTCCACTCTGCACTCTCCACTCTGCACCGCTCACCCGCGCAAACCCCATCAATCTGAAAATGAGACAGAACCTGGTCCCTCGGACATGGGCCCGGTCTTGGCCACATCCTTAGCCTATAATTTGCTTGAAATACTCACATTTTCGGTGCCCCTGATTGATGCGACGCGTTGGCGGCGGCGCGTTTCGTCTGCAACCGGCACAATGTTGCCACGCCAAGTGGCGCGCCACGAAATCTATTAAACATGATCTTTAATTCATTTTCTGGGCACCCTTCAGCTCCGCCAGAAATTTGAAAAACGAAAGCAGCTGCCGTCGTCGTATGACAAAATACAGCGGGAATCGGGACTGCTCGGGGCTGGTCTAGGCTCGGGAGGGATGCTGGCCAAAGGTGAAAGTTCTTCCGGCGCTCTCCTACTCTCGAATATATCATGGATTTGGTATTTTGTATAATCCTTGCCTACTATTGTGGCCCCATTCCCAGCGGAATGGCAGCGCTGCTGCGCAGGGACAATCGCATTGAGTTGTCAAGTGTCAGCGTTGACAGAGATCCAGATCCAGATCCTCACTCCTCGTGTGAGCTCTATTCAGCTCCTTGGAGCACCCGGGACAAGGACAATGCGCTCGAGGAGCCTCCATTGTTCTGGCTGCCCTTTAATGTGTCAAAATATAGTTTGAGCCGCATTCTCCTTTTTGAAATGCAAAGTGATTTATTGTCTGGCCCATGGGTTTTGTTCTTAACGAACTGACGTCTTGGTGCGTGGGAGCGCAGAGCCAAGGATTTGGATTTTATACCCCGAGAAAGGCTTTCTCTTTGAAATGGAAAGTGGTGCGGCCTTCAATGCACTCTCCGTGGAAGAACTACATTATAAAGCCATCAATTTGTAGCACAAACAAAGCGAAACAAAGGGACAAGTCAGAGCAGAGCAATGCCAAAAGGAAGCGCTTACAGCCGGCCAGAGATTTTGGTTTTTATATAAAAACAAAATTTGAATTCGTAGAAAATGGAAAAAGTTCAGCGATCAAACAGAACACGATTCAAAATTGGAAAACCTAAACCAACAATTTCCTATGGAAAGTTGATATCTTTGCAGCCCAAAGAGGGATTTGAAAATAGGAAAAACTTTTGTTTTCTCCAAGAGCAGCACAAGATGCTGTCAGTATTTATGAGGCATGAAAGCAATGGGCCAAAAGCACAACAATTCGCTTATTTTACTCAACTTCTGAGTGTTCCTCGTGTCACTCTGTTTGGCTTTAGAAATCTCAAGCTGAAATCGGATAACATTTTCCTCTATGCACATCTAGATTGGCTCCGTTTGTCGCCTTCCCCGGAACTCCCGTTCTCGGCCTTGCTCTGTTTTCGGAATGATGACTGTGGCCCGCCCATTTCCGTTTCGTTTAGTTTCGGATTCGCCTCTCGATTTGAATTCAATTGAATTAGCATAGCCAAACTGTTTGCCCAGAGTAAATAGCGATAAGAAGTTGGCCGACGCTCGCGCGATAGCGTTTCTCCGTCTCCCTCCATCTCTCTGCCTCTCTCCTAGCACGTGCCACACGTATCGCAGAGCTACTCCCGATCCTACCTGCGCTTTTCACCAGCGCAATTTGAATTTCTCCAGCCTAGGGCAGGCTTTTCCCTCGAAGCCTTTCTACCTGTTGGGTGGCTTGTGTCGGTTGATTAGGGGCCAAGTCAACCCGGGCAAAGGGTTGCCTTCGCTCCTCGCTCTCTCTCTGTGATCCCGGGCAAAGACTAATCCCCCGAGTCGAGTCGAGTCGCTGAGCCCGTATTTGGGATTAGTATTAACGGTTTATGGGCGAAGATGTGGCATAAAAATTATGCACAGCAATCCGCATTAGTGGCCATAAACACGGGACCCGCAGCAACATCCTGCTGCCCATCACCTGCTGCCAGCAGCAGCAGCAGCAGCAGCAGCAGCACTGATTCCACCGACTCTCCGATTCGATTCGATCCACTTCACTCCAGCAACATCATCTTGGTTGCAATTAATGTGCAAGTGCTACCCGCATGACTGCAGATTCGAGCACCTTCATTATAATGCCCCCAAAGATCGGTGCTGGATCGATATTGTTCCCTACCCCCCACCCCCCGAAAGCACTCCAAAGTCTTTCATGTATGCTCGAAATTCCTTCTTTATTACTTCGTTACCAATAATTAACATTTACTTTAGGCTTTTGACCAACAAAAAGAAAAAAAAGAACATGGTACGTAATGTTTATGGTTTAAATATATGTTTATATTTTGTTTAATACATAGGAGTTTTTTCATACTGGTTTCTCGTGGTTTTCTTAGGCTAACAAAAAAAAGGATCATCTTAGACTATGTGCAAAAAAAATGGAGTGTGTAATAATTCTATAAAAAAAAACGGAGTCTATTTACAGTTTGAGGCACTTGGTTCAACTCAATCATTGACTAGATGAGAACAGGATGCAGGAAGGGGGAAGCAGATTGAAGCGGATGCGATGATCACTGCTCCTGCCACATGGAGATGTAGTCGAGGATCTCCTCGTCGTCGGGTGTGCAGTCCTCCTCGTCCAGCTGGAAGTGCTCGTAGGGCTCGAACTTGAGCTGCAGCTGGGCGGCATGCGCCTCCGGCTCCAGTTCCATGTCCAGCTCCATGTGCGGTGCCGACAGCTGCTGGGGCGCCGCCTCATAGGTGCCCGAGTCGAAGGACATGCTCGAGTTGAAGGAGGAGGTGGGCGAGTGGCAGGCCGTCGTCTGCCCAGGAACGCTGCCACCACCACCAGCCACTGCACCCACGCCGATCAGGTTGCTGTTCAGCGAGATGGCAGTCAGTGGTTGCTGATGGGGAAACTGCTGGCGCTGTAGCTGCTGCTGTTGCTGCAGCGGAGTTGGAGTTGGAGTTGGAGTCGTCGTCGTGGTAGCTGCTGCCGCCGCTGATGCTGCTGCTGCTGCTGCGGCTGCGGCGAGGGAGCTGCTGTAGTAGAGGTGGTGGCTGCCATGGCTGCTGCTGCCGGAGCTGCTGGAGCTGTTGCTGCAGGTCTCCTCGTCCAGGCAGAGCTGCAGCTGGCTGACGACGGCACTGGCGGCGGCACTGGAGCTGGCGGGCGCACCGCCATTGAGGTCGTCGACGAGGTCCTGCAGCCGCCGGATGTATTCCACGGCAATGCGCAGTGTGTCCACCTTGGAGATCTTCTTGTGCGGCCCCCGGCCACCTCCCTTGGTCAGGTCAGCGATGATCGACTGGGGAATGTGCTGGCGCAGACGGGCGAAGCTGTTGTTCACCTGCTTCACGCGGTTGCGCTCTCGGGCGTTGCGCCGCTGCACAGACTGCGACTGGTCCACGTTGTACGGTGCGCCAGCCCCCATCATGGACGAGGAGGAGGAGGACGACGATGAGGAGGAGGAGGACGAGGCCGAAGATCGCTCCAGAGCCATGCCACGCGGCGTGTACTTGCGCGTCTTGATGGGCATGGAGCTGCCGCCGCTGGGCAGCAGCTCCTGGCCGGGATTGGGTGCCGGCATTATGTGCTGGTAGCGGAACACCTTGGCGGCGCCGCTGATCGTCGTGGGGAACATCTCGGGCACTGCCACCGGAATCTGCTGGGACTGCTGCATCTTGCTGCTGGAGTACACCACACTTGACATCTCTGTCCGCTCGGCGCCTTCGGTTTTCTTTTCTTGTTTACTCTTTTGCACACACACGCACGTGAGAAGCGAAATGCTGGATCGCTGAGCAACAATTAAAAAAATATACTTCTGCACTGTGCACTGGCTGTGGGTTTGTCTTCGCTTCTTCTGTGTCTGTTTTCCTGCAGTGGAACTTGATCGTTTGACATGAGTGACAAGAATGAGTCCCTTCGTCCTAAACCCTCACTTTATGTACCCTTCCACACGGAAGCGGGCTCAAGAGCGAGCCAGCGAACCAGCGAGCGCGTGCTCTTGCCACTCTCTCTCTCTCTCTCTCTATTCGGAGCGCTTACCTGTCGGCAGGTAAGGCAGCGATCGACGCAGCGCAGCGGCAGAACACTTTCCTATGCCTTTTGCCGATGTGCGGTCGGGTGGCTTCGGCTGGGCTCGGGCTTGGCCAGTGCGTAAGCTACAGGTAGTGAGCGCACGCTCTCTCTCTCTCTACCTCTCTCCCTCTGTCAGTCTCTTCGCTCAATCAGCGATAAGGCGACTCTCTCAATCTTACACAAACTGTTCCCACTCGGGCACACGCTTGGTTTGAGATTTCACTCAGGGCTGCCTTCTTCCACTCATTCGTGCACTCCTGCCTGGCCGCTCTCACACTCCATGTTCCCACTCAGGGCTGCAGGGCGGCAGTTTTCACTCCACTGCAAAACCACTCGACTGCTGCCAGCCGTGCTGCTAGCCATTGAGTGCTGTCCCCCAGGAGCATTTTGGCATGCCAGCAATTTGATTTCCGTGTTAATTAACTTAGCAAAAGTCGCGATCCGCCAGCACACATTTCATGTGCAGCTCACGCACGCCCCTATTCATTAGCGCCGTCAGTTCCAGCAACGACTCTGCCCCAGCCAGCGGCCCCCTCTGCCGCAGAGCTCCACTCAGTAAAGCAGAACGATGTGGCATGCGCGTGTCGCCCATAGGATGCAGCCTTATTAGCTATGCAGAGTCAGGCCTCGGAAGGTGTTCGAACAATTTCACATATTCCTCTAATTAAATGATCAAAAGGATCACAAGTTTTTCACTCTGAACACATCCCGACGGACCACGGCAATTGTCTCCAGGTTCCAACATCATTATGTGCATGGATCGTGATGATGGTGATGCCAAAAACTGCCACTTCCGTTTGGTCATTTTGGACAAAACGTCATCATGCCAGCTTCCTCCTCTTCCACTCTTACTTTCTCGCTCTCTCTCTCTCTGTCTCTCCCTGTCTCGTGCGATCATCTATCGATCGAAGCAATCAGCGGATCCGCACAGATCCCCAGAGACCAGGTGTAAGTCGGGACTCGTCCACATTGTTTCCACTCTTCAACTCGTTCCCATTGTTGGCGGCACAGAGTTTTCCCTCATCATCATCGGCGGCTGTGGCTACGGCAGCAGTAGCTTCATTTCCATTTGCAAAAATCCTAAAACCGAATCCAAAAACCGAAACCAAAAACCGAAACCATAAACCGAAACCTTTTCAACCATGACCAGGCGACGGCGCTTCTCTGTGTACTTTATGTGTGGCTGCATCCTTTGACAATTTCCATTACCATTTTTGCATGCTGCATTTTGTTTAGAATTTCATGCAGTTTTTCCTTCCATTTCTTTCTTTTTTTTGCATAGTAATGCTGGGGAATCGGCGGCAGGATAGCAGGCTGGATGGCTGGATGGATGGCAGGATCTCCAGTCAACGGCTTTGGGTTCCATTATTTTGGCATCATTAACACGTGCATTGTTCGAGTGTCGCATATTTTGTGGCATTCGCATCGTTCCGCTCCCTTTCTATTCAAATTTTTGGCACAGCCAAAACGCATTCTTCCTCAGATGACGGGGAGGGGCACCGAATGCTGCAGGAAGATGCATTGGAAATGCTGGTGAAATGTCCAGAATAGGGTTGAAGTCCTGCGGCCTTTGTGCCACTGGATGATCTATTGTGTGTAGGGATACGAATTTGAAGTGGAATGCATTTGCGCAATGATTGATAGTCGGATATCGCAGATACAGCAGGCGATCTGATACGAGTCTCTGCCTCTGCCACTGCCTCTGCTTCAGGCGGTACTTCTGATCAGCCAGACCGATAGGTTTCGACTCGAGTATCCTCTTTCTGTGATCCATCGAACAGTCGAAAAGTCAATGCACACTCCGCGCCAAGCTCTCATATGCAAATCCATGCGCGAGAGCCTCGTGCCGTTATTGAGCTGCCTCAAAATGCAGATCATTATCCGCGATCGTATCGCCTCTAGCCCTATCCCAATACCTAGCCCAAAACCTACCTGCCTACTGGACTCACCTAAGCATGTGTAATGTAATCCTTTGCCTACCTTCCTTGCAGAGTAAAGATGTTTGAAGATATTTGAAGATCTTTGGGAGATGAAGATGGGAGTTCAATGAAGATCGAACCTGTGCAGGCGAAGATAGCCTTGGAGCCATCTCCCAACTCCCAAGGAGTTGGTGATGACATGAACAGTTCGCATTGAAAGATTTCCTGAATCAATATCCTTCTATCAGCACTGATTCTGCTGTGATTACTGGTATCTGAATATTCAAACAATCAAGAGGAAATTGATAGTTCGATTGTGATAAATCTCTTCCCAGTTCTATAAGTTATCCCTTAAGAAGATCCCTCTGATGCTCAGTCGTTTGACTCGAGAGCTAAAGATCGCTGTGATCGTTGCCGGAACCAAGCCAAGTCCTGCCATTGTAAGCTGTAACCTGCAACTTCTTCCATTCAATTTTGTTGCCTCGACAACCAGAAACAACTTCCTCCCCCCGGCAGCACTCGAGCTCTGCCCCTCGCCCATTTGTTTATATCCTTTCGCGGGGACTGCAACGCTTGGAAGATTTAAATGCATAATTACTTTGATATGAAGCATAGTTCCGGGCCCCGCGAAACGGGAAACGGGAAAGTGGCAACAGGAGCTGCAAGACGGGGAGACGCGGGCAGGGACGGGGCCTGGACTCGTGGCGGCTGGGGCAGGGGCAGGGGCTGGGGCAGGGCGCGTGCGTTAATTGCGTGCAAGCAGGACAGAGCGACAGGGCATATCCTGGCCAAGGGGCAGTCCAAGTCCAAGCCCAGGTCCAGGAGCGGCACACAACGTTTCTGAGGGAACGTGCGCCTGCGTTTTTCCCTCGAAACTGGAAATGCAAACAAGAAATGAAGGCTATCCGCGGGCTGTTGACCGAATCATTTGATACTCTCTAAACGATTGCAAAAAGGAAACTAAAACTGACAGTCTCCACCACTCAATGGAGTGTTGTTGGTTAAATTGAAGCTATCATCATAATAGCTCTTGGATTTGGAACATTTTGGGGCTATCGGGATCATTGATCAGGAATAAAATTTGCTCTGAACATCATTGCATATGGAAATACCCACAGAAAGGGCATCAAAAATGAATGTTGAGTGTTCATTGAAACGAGTTCCAGTTGGCAGGGCAGCAGCCAGGACCTGCAGGAGCTACAGAGAGAGAGAGAGAGAGAGAGAGAGACAGTGAGAGGGTGTGAGTGCACCTTCCCTCCACGTGCCGCGGGTTGTCCGGGGCAACGAAGCGTAGTTTAGTTGTTGCTTCCTACTTCCCTCGCTCACTTTCGTAGTTAATATTTTAATTAAATGCAGGAGCAGGCGCAGGAGTAGGTCCAGGCCCAGGCCCAGGTCCAGGACTCGCTTGCCTGCTCTCCGCGACTCTCCAACGTTGCAGTTGCAATGGATTGGGCCATGGCGACGCGTGGCAGGTGTATTTACGCGACCGAATCGGGATCGAGAGTGGTGGAGAGGGACCTGAGCACAAGGGCACGGGCACGGGCTCGGGCTTAGACAGCGTCTACCTTTCTCTGCAGCCCTGCTGCAGCTGAAAAATGAAACACAAACAGAAACAGAGACAGAAACACAGACAGCGCCGGGAACACACTAAAGCAGCAGCAATCATTTGCTAGGGGTTGCTGTCAGCCAGGGCTCGAGATGCATTTTAGTATCTACTCCAGCAAATAGGGGAGCCCAAAAAGTCGGGAAAACATTCAGAGACGGCAGCCCAAGATGCCCGCTGCCCGATGCCCGATGCCTGATACCGAGACGGCGCATTGAACTTTGCACAGACCAAAAGTTCAGATCATCGTCAGGACAAATCAAACGAGGGGAGGCATTTCTGATTCTTTCGCTTTGGGGTCTTCCTTACCGGTGGGATGAATGCACTTTGTCGTAGCGTTTGTTGCTGCTTTAATCACCATCGAACCTACTGAAGGCTGCGCAATTTTTCTAGATTTTTCTAGACTCCGTTCTTTCCATTTTTGCAGTAAATTCCAAGATACATCGAAGCTTTACACATTGCGCAAAGTCTGCTTACAAAGCATATGCCTCGAATTATATATACTAAGGGTATATCAAGTTCGCTGCGAAATCTCTGTGCGGGGTTGGTGGAGGAGTTCGGGCTCCAGGCGCTGGCGGCGGCGACGGCGTACGAGTAGTCGCGGGCTCAAACAGTCGCGGGCTGCGCGATAGACGGACGAACGGATGGGGGGAACGGTGGACCGCTGATGACTATCATTACCCGCAGAGCAGTGTGTTTTGTACCAATACATTCGTTTCGTTTCATTTCTGTATTTCGTTTCTCGTCGCTCTGCGGTCGAACCTGATCATCATGATGACGATGATGATGACGATGATGGGCTCAGAAGAGACTGCCAAACGGCAGTAGCACGCACCATTAGATGCGGTCAACATGAAAACATCTGCTCTTCTGTGTATTCCTTTGGGGTCAACACACACACACACACACACACACACCATAGAGATGGTGAAAGAAAAGATGACGGAAAGAGGAAGAGGAAGAGGAAGAGAGAGTGTGGCGTGCGCCATTTTCGAAATGAAAAGTGTTTTGGAGCGTGGAATTGAAAGCAAGAAAACAAATGTTGAGTCTACAAGTGGCCCCAGAGCTCTAGGGATTAGGGAAAGGAGCGTAACGTGAGCGTAAAAGTGCCCCAAACTCTGACTATGAATATTCAATTAATACTTCGGAACATATCCATTCGCCAGCAATGAAGTAGATGTAAATTCCTGCACCCTGCCTATGCCATTCTGTACCGCACCTTCACTGCGATGCGACGCGATCCAATTCGATCGGATGCAAATGAAGCCATTTGGCTGGGCATATTTATGGCGTACACTGTTGGGCCTCATTAAATTTTAATCAATTTTTCGTGCTTCGCTTCGCCGTGGATGCCGCGCAGCCCCTCCCCTAGGATGACCGTAAATCGCAGTTTAGTTCGGGATTAGTGCATATAACGTTTAATTTTAAAAACGCATAAAATTTTGTAACAATGTCTGCTGCCGTATGCTAGTATGTAGATGATCTCCTCCATCCCCAGGTCCAAGTCCAAGTCCAAGTCCAAGCCAATTCCCATTACGATCCGGACCGAACCACAAGTTTTGTTCAAGTTTTTGCGCCTTTTATTGAACCCAAAGACGAAACCGAAACCGAACCCGTTTGTCTGTTTTTCTGTTTTTCTGTTTTTTTGTGTGTTTTTTTTTCTTTCTTTTTTCCGTTGAGAGCGGCAGCCGTTTATTGATTTTTAATGAAGCGAATGGCATGCGATCGGCCAGATATAGTAAATGGGAGGAGCCCGCTGACCAGGAGACAGGAGAGACGGAAGCCAGGGCCAAGAAACCTCATTTGCCCGTCTAGCCTGTCCATGAATATGGCCAACAACTCATCAATCAGTATCGAAATCAGGATGCGAATTAGAGTCAAATGGGTGTCTATGGAGCGTCTAATTTGTGCTAATCCCTCTTCGAACGTCTCCAGAGGTGTGAACAGAGCCACACGGGACAACCACTGGACATTGGACTGCGGACACTGGACTGCGGACACTGGAGGTTCTGTGCAGAGAGACCATTGAGGCCATCCTATTAGTGGCAATTTTAAGCTGATTTACGCAGCAGCATGTTCCAATTAAAGTTTTGCGCCGAGAAGTGCCAAGTGAGCCTCTTAAAAACTCATTAATCACCCGCCTAACAGGTCCCAGCATCGAGGACTTGGGCCTGGGCCTGGGCCCAAGATCGATTTCCAAATATTGCCAACTGCAAAACTAAAACAAAAAAAAGAGCCAGAGAAAAAGGTGCGAACCAATTTGCACCTCAGACGTGGCAAAAGTCCCTGCTGCCTTTGCCTTTGCCTTTACCCTTACCCATTCATGCTCTTACTCCCTCTGTCTCTCTCTCTCTCTCTCTTGGTAAATGCAAGGCAGGACAGGGCGCGGCCCGTGATGGTCCTGCGGCCAAGCCCAATTCCGAGCGCAAGCTAATTTCTATGAATTTCACGCCTACCAAAATGGAAATTGCCTCGAGCGAGCCCGAGCGAACTCTGGCCCTGATCCTGGCGCCAAGTTAATGGATCATCACTCATCAGGAGCACCTTTTGACTTGACCTTGGAACCCGCGCCTGCTTTCTGTTCTGTTCCGTTCTGCTCTCTCTCTCTCTCTCTCTCTGCAGATCCTTGCAAATGTGTCCGCAACTCTAGGACTCCAACGGCAAACGCACTTTTATGGGCCAGCCTTAAGCTCTGAAAATGAAACTGAAACTCAATATTCAACAAGACAACTGCATCGACAGTATTAGCAGCAGAACGGAGCAGAGCAGCAGCTTCATTAACCAGAAGCAAACCGACCCTCCATCCCGAGGCCGCGATGCGCGGATCCAGCGTTCCTGCATCCTCGATGGGACTGCGACTTGGACTGGGGCTGTCCGGGCCAATTAAACCATTAAATCTAGACATGCACCAATTTAGGTGCCTTCAAATTATTCAACGACCACACATTATAAATTTTAAGGCAGACCCATAAAAACGGTACGCACCAAAGCCACAGAGAGAGAGAGAGAGGGAGAGAGAGAGAGTCCTCCTCAAAAAGCAAACACCAAACCCAGCCCAGCCCCGAAACAGAACCGAGCCGAACGGATCGGGAACGTACTTTTGTCACAAGATGTCAAAGCTCGGGTGATTTACTTCAGTGTCTGGATCGGCAGCAGCAAAAAACTTGAGCCACTGTCTGGACGTGGTCCCCATCGATGGACCCGACCCGCTGATGATGATCTCTGGGTGTCTGGTGCGTTTGATTGCCGAGAAATTAAAACGTTACGCTCGTTGACGCAATGCCCAAAACGAAGTTGACATGGCAAAAGGGTTTTAATGTGATGCCCGATCATTCGATACTTGGATCCACTCCGAGGCTTTAGCTGTGGCCATCAATCAATCGTCCAGGCCAGCCAATCACCCACTCACTCCTCACCACGTCTCGTCGCCACAATGCAACCAGCAGACAGGGGCTGGGGCGGAATGAATTTCTTGCAATTTTCACCAATAAAATTGCATGAAATATATGCAAAAGAATTACTCAGCCAGGAGAAGCCTCTAGAATGGAGTCAGACAGAGAGACACTCAGACAGACAGAACGCATGCCCGCGGCCCGATTGTCGAGCATGTAAGAGACTTTCAACACCTTCGCACAGTCAGTCTCCCAATCTTTATGGGTCTGATCCCTGCCCATGGTCAGCCGGGGACTGCCTTCAAATTGTTTCTGATTAGGGATACTCGTAGCTGGGGCTGCACACTGATCAACTTGCTCCATGGATCCCAGGGCCCTGGCCCGGGTCCACTTGGTTTGCGTGTGTGGATGGATTCTCGTTTGTTTGGTCCTCGTTGTGGTGATATGTATATCTGCCGTTGCCGTGGCGGTTCCTGCATATATAATTAAGGTGTTTGCCACGCATTTTGCCTTCAAAGCCAATAGGAAATTTACTGCAACAGAAACAACAATTGACAGCCTTTCGAGGTATACTATTTAATAGAGTTTTACCAGGGCTTAAAACAGTTTTCTATGTCTACGATTGAGCAAGGTTTTATCCTTCTATTGGTCTGGCTTCACCACATAAAGAGCGGGTTCCTCTTGGGTTCCTGCCCGATTCACCAATGGGTCTGCAGTAGAAGTGGCGGTGAGTCCCATTCCCCGCGGCCAGGGGTCCGTGCTCTTTCTGCTCAACAGATTGTCATCACTATACCGCGAAGAGTGAAACTTTCCTCCATGCCACAAAGCCAACCTCGTGCTTGCTTCATTCTGTGGCTAAAGTAACGCTGGGATGCGAGATTGGAAGCGGAATGGATGCAGAGAGAGAGAGAGAGAGGGGAATGGAAGAGGGATTGCCTAATGCAATAACAAATATTTATACTTTTTGCGATAAATGTTTGCGTTGGTTAATAAAGCGATTTGTTATTTGTATATTCGTGGCCATAATTTATATACCTAAATTGGATTAAGTCGTCGACGGGTCACGCATGCCCCACTCGGCACCACTCGAATGCGGAGGCGTTGGTGTTGAGTTGTGATTCTGTTCTGGTCTGGTCTGTTCTTTGGAACTGAAGGTTCGGGGCTGGATTTCATCTCGGAATCGGTAGCGCCGCGGGCAGCTGAATGCTGTCTGGATGGGGGAGGGAGCTGAGCTGCGATTTCGACTGGCACTCTTGGACCCAGTGAAGGTGTGAAAAAGTTGTTCCTTTATTACTTATTTGTTTGTTGGTGCATCGCATCCGCGTTGGCTGCAGTGGATGCATCGTAGGATGTCTGCTGGCGGATGGAGGAGCCGGGCTTAATGGTTTTTGGTGCTGTACATGGCAAATTACTTAACCGGCAACCTAATGACAACACCTACAAAACAGTTTGCTCTCTGCCCCGCAGAGATCCCTGCCCCATCATAGGGATGGGGCAGTTACAGTGCAGACCCTGAGCGAGGAGGTCTGGCTCTGTGTCTGTGTCTGTGTCTGGACCTGGACCACTTCCCGAACGAGGCGATCATTTACAGGCAACGATCATTTATTTAAAAATTATTGCCACATCGATCACTGGCAGAGACACAGCGATCGTGGGGGGATGGAGCGATCTGGGATTCGAGTTTGTTCCCTGTGCCATTTCATTATTATAGGGCACGCTCGATAGCTGGATCGCTGGATCACTGGATCGCCCGATCATTCGGTTAAGAGGAGGCTTCTGCTACGTTTTTGCACATTTGATGAGGCAGGGCAGCCGATTTACCGACAGACCGATCGACCGACCGGATATGCTGCACACGCAGAATGATCTACATTTATTTATGGATCCTGCGCAACGGACAAGAGAAAAAACGCAAAGAGCGTTTGCGAGCGACCAAAATCAATTGTAACTTTTGATTTTGATGAATTGATTTCAGATTGCTCAGATTTTGATAAGAGACGGTCAGAGTGCTCCTGCTCCTGCTCTTGCTCCTGCCACCGATATTCGAAGATTACTCGAAGTGTAAGCTGTCATTAGATCGCACTGATCGCAATTAGGCAGCATTTTTCAAAGCCTTCACTCACTGAGACACACACACACACACACTTGTGCTCTCTGGGGGCGATAAGGATAGACATTATAGGCAATTTGTTGTAATTGAAAATTAAAGTGTCAGCCTGTGGCATTCATTAAACCAGCGACAGAGCGACCAGGCACCAGCGACAAGATAAAACTGTGGGCTGTACAGGCAGCGGGACTGGGAGAGGGACTGGGAGAGGGCTGTCCTCCAGAGACCCATACCGAGCCCATGGGACATCCCATCGCCGACTGAGAGCAGCATTTATGCAGTTTTGTCGTCATGACATGATCGCCGACGCGATAAGGCACTGGCTTACAAAGTGCAGATCCTGCGCTTACATTAAGCTGATATGCAAATTATGCGGCGGGGCTTATTCCGGCGAAATGTCGGCGATCGTCGTTTAAATTAGCGTTAGCAAAAGTATGCCAGGGCCAGGCAACAGCCACAAAAACCTGTGCCTGTTGCCGGCAACACACACAGATTATCGATCCTCGATCGATCCATCGCTCCTTCGCTCCATCGCTCCACCAATCTACATACGTTCGCGGGCTGTGTGTATTTGTATTTAAAATTTACAGCTCTGGCCTTTTGCCAACATTTTAATAACGTTTTGATGAATTTTATATGCACCGCTTGTCGTCGCTGATCATGATGACTTTGATCATGGCTCTCGGCGCTCTCCGGCCACGATCCAACCCATCCCTCAGCGAGTGTCAGTTTATGGGTTTCATTATACATTTGCCTCCTCATGATACCCTGCGACTCTCTGGGCAACTCATTCATTACTGATCATCTCGATGGGATCCCACGAAAGAGAGTAAAGAGAGGAGAAGTCAGATTCCCAGGGTATCCCGAGTACAGATTTGGAATCCATATTGAATGAAGTAATTCCAGTGTAACCGTTCGAGCATGGTAATAGTCAGTGTAGCTGGAAAACTAAAATACCCTTTCAAGGACTTGAGGTATCAAACAGTCCGTAATGGCACGCCTATATCGATCTTACTTATTTTTAATAGGCAGCGGCGGCAATGTCGCGATAGGCGATCGATCGATCGTCGATCGGGCCAGCGATCGTGATTATGTTGTTGCCATTTTTTACGATCCAGCCTAGCAGCTATCTGTGGCTCCCAGTACTCCCTGTGTACTCTGTTGCTCCGTATGCGAGAGTCTCTCTGCTGCCCGACATTTGACAATATCTCTGACTGGGCACTAATTTACGAAACACCGATCGATGGGTTGTCCGTGGTGAGGGGGGGATGATCATTGGCAGATCGCTGAACTGAATTTAATCGATTAAAACGGCCATCGAGCTGGGAATGAGATGAGGGGGAGCTGGATCTTTTGTCTTTTCAGTTTGTCGCTAATAAAGAACGTGATATATTACACGCCAGGAGTCAGAAGGAGGCTTGAAATTGGAGTTCAAGAATTGGAGCTGCCACTGGGTCTCTCTCTCTCTCTGTCTCTCTCTCTGTCTCTCTCGTTTTCTGTGGTGTGTGGCCAAGTCGGAGCAACTTAATTTCAATCGGTTCGCTTATTGTTATGGCTCTGTTGTCGTGTAGTGAAACAATGGGACCAACATCAGAAGCACCAGAAGCAGGAACATCAGCAGCGGGAGCACACCAACGAAGAGGCAATAATAAAATTTAAGGATCCGATCGGGTCGATTGGTCGATCGGGGCCATCTGATGATCTCTGACGATCTGGCGATCTCCTGTCCAGAGATCCTCCGCTCGATCCAATTATTGTGTGCGTTGTTGCAATAAATTCGTTTATCGCCGTCGCGTCGTCATCGTCGTCGTCGTCGTCGGCAGTCGAAATCATTTAAAAGCGATCTGTTTTGCTTGTCGTTGTTGCTGTTGCTACGGCTCAGAGATTAAGTGATTGCCAAAAAGATTTCATGTTCAGCCATACAGTGCGTTTCACAGCTATAGGTATAGGCTCGGTCTACAAAGTTACCATTGAGGCTTGAAGTTGTAGCTGCAAAGCGAATGAAATGAATTCGTTTTTACCTTCTACCTCTTTTATTTTGTCTCATTTGCCATAGCACTGCGGCCGACAGCGTCGCATAGAAAAAGGTCTCGGGCAGCGCAGTCGGCACATGCACAGCGTAAAAGCTTCGTGTGGCCTCGGCCTATGCACAGAGAACAGCCGCAGCGGCTGAGAAACAACTTCGCATTTCCTAGGCAACAATTGCTCGGCTGCCGCAGCGGCAGAGAAGCAAGAAACGTTTTTGCACTTCGCGTCTGTTGTGGAAGTAAAGAAAGAACGAAGAATGAAACAAGTGCAGAAAGTTTCACCACATCACAGCATTGCATTCATCATCGCAAGAAACGTTTTTGAATTCGTTGCTGTTGTCTGTGCATGCAAAAGCTTTGTGTATTTTCTTCAAAGTCTTTTTGAATATTTCTAAAGAACGTTTTAATACGAAAACGCAGTATAATTAATCCTTTTGTCATTTATCCAAAGGATAATTATTTAAATGCTGCACAACGCATCGTAAAGTATGACTTTGGGGCCTTGTCATTACACTCCTGACACGCACCGTACGCCCATAGCATCTCTCTGGTTTAAGCGAAGCTTACGATGCTTACAAATTGATTGAGTTATGTAATTGCAATGCCGTTTCGTTCCGTTCCGTTCCGTTCCGATCCGTTCAGTGCAGTTCAGTTTTTTATTTAGTTTCGAAGAGCTTTACATGACTGCGCTTTACATTTTAATTAAGAAAACGGCAGTGCGTCTGCAAAGGAAAGCTTCCAGGTCTCAGCTCCCAGGGCTCAGCGCTCAGCTCTTCATCTCCCGCTCCTGGGACCGACCGCATCGCCCTGTCACAACAGCGCTTTGGAGCGATCAATGCCATTTCACTTGATGTCGAACCGAGCAACAGGCAGGCGCTGTGAAGCACATCATAAATCACCCAAGCGACAACGTCTCCAACTCCAACTCCAACTCCATTTCCAACTGCAACTACAACTCCATCTCCAGCTCAGAGAGTCTCCATTCCCCAAACTCAAACTGCAGCTCCAGCTCCAGCTCCATCTCCATGTCGATGTCCATGTCCATGTCCCGTGTCTCCTTAGCATTTTCAGCCTCTTGCACTTGTTGTAAATTTCATCCGAAACTGTGAAGCGTTGCACAAGTGCCGCCTCCTGCCTGCTGCCTGTTGCCACTGCAACTTTGGTAGCTGCCTCAAGTCTCTGTCCCCTGTCCCCTGTCCCTACCTCTGTCCCTGCCACTGCCACTGCCTCTTTTGGCTGCTTCTGGTTGCGTTCGGCTGTCATGACGTGCGCACAATGCGTGCGCATAATTCAGAGGAGTCCCAGCTCCATATGGAGCTGTGCTGTTTGCGTTGCATGCAACACGTCGCCTGTCCATCGTCCATCGTGTCCTGCTGCCCATGCAAGCTCGCTCATTCTTTCATGCAACGAAACTCCATGCCCCATCCGCCATCCAACTGTTCACACACAATCAGCTCCCTTCTCCTGGAGCTGTCATCACTCGGCTCATTGATTCAGCCACGGCACACATTCCTTTTGCTTGCCACTTGTCAACACTTCATTGCGCAGTCCAGACTACCAGTGCGACTCCAGCCCCAGCCCCAGCCCCTGCCTCAGCACCAGCCCCAGCCCCAGCTCCAACTAGTGCCTCCTTTTGGGCTCCTTTTGATAAGTCAATCATGCCAAGTGCCATTCGAGTGCCGTTCCATGTTTGTGGCATTGTCTGCCTGCATTGTGGCTGGAAATTTGTGTGCACCAACGAGACTTTGATGGGACCAGCCCTTTGTTGTGCTTGCCAGCGATATCCTTTGATGATCCTTCGATGATAGTTTCATTTGCATGACATCCACCATCCCCCATACAGCTACAGGTTCTGGCTGCAGGCTCTGCTCACTCTTTGTGGGAGAGATGCCACCGTCAGGTGTAAGGACTCTGCTGTTAAAAGCCAACTCTCATTAACCCATCATGAACATACTCACACTGAGCCACCGGCCACAGCCACCAGTCACCAGCCACCAGCCACCAGCTCCAACCCCGGCCACAGCCACAGCTGAAGTTCCAGTAATTTGCTTCCACTTAACAGCAGTCAAAATCTCTGAGGCCAATCCCCAGCAAAAATAATTGAAAATGGAAACGAAATCGAAACTGAAATACCCTTGCAGAAGGTGCCACATAATAATGTGAACCCATGGAAAGAGCTTCGGCAAAAACGAAAGCAAAAGGCGAAGAAGATTCTGTCAGAAGTTCTTACTCTAAAGATCACTTCAAGTGTTCACTCTTCAAGGACTTATTGCCGCATTTTACATGAAAATACAAACAGCTTTGGGCAGAGTATACATCAAGAAAAATCCACTCCAACATCTTGGCACATTGCGGCTGGTGCAAATATTTTTTCACAGCTCATTAAAATGTAATTTGAAGAGCAAAATGTTTCGCGTTTTGCGGCATGCCTCGTAATAAACCGTTGCATTGATATTATCGCGAAGCGGACCGGCAAAGTAACACCCGAATAAGTGAAGATCACCGCGAGACAGGGTGACAGGGAGGGGGAGAGGGGAGAGGGGATCATCTGATGTTAAGCTCCAAACTAAATGGCAACTTTGGCGCATTCAACAATTTAATTAAAATGAAATTTTCGAATCACATTCAGACGCATAGAGGAGGGTCCCAGAGGGGTGGGCGGGTGGCGGGGATAACTCTGATCTTGGCAGCAGGCTGATCGTGATTGCGACGCTGCTGCTGGGCGGAAGAGCAGATGGACCGTGGATGCGAGGGACAGTGGATTACTGGGCAACTTGCCGCCAAAGCAGACGCCGCCGATGCCATCGAGCACTTGCACTTGCACTTCCACTACGGGATCGGTCGGACGATGATCAATGATCGCTGCAACAACGCGGTGCAGCGCGACGACGCTACAGAAAAAGAAGAAAGAAAAAAAACTGATCTTGATCGGAGCTACAACATTGAGTATGTAATGCGCCATGCATTACGTGTATCTGAGGTTGTCATCGTGCCAGTTACTCGCATATTATTAATTGGATAGCCATAGTTTCGATCGTGCTTAGCTCTGGATCGGGCACGGAGACGGGCACGGGGACGGGCACGGGCACGGGGACGGGCACGGGGACGGTGACTCTGATCTGTCACTCCTCCCTTTTTGCTAGAATTTATGTGTTAATTTGTCTCGCCGCCAACTGTTGATTTATTCTCTGTAGAACGTCTTCTTGGGGCCTGTTATTATTGCCGGTGCAGCCCCTTATCAGACCATTAGCCGGGACAGAGATCCCAAAACAGTTGAGGCACTGACTGGATGGCTGACTGCATGGTCGCCAACTGCAATTTGTTGGCCATGCCACAAGAAGACGACGGCCGGCGACATAATCATTTCCCTTTTTGTGCACCGCAATTTGTATTGTTCGCATAATTAAATTGACGCTTGACATTCCACGACTCCAACTGTTGCTCCACTGACATTGACACGCGCAGGCAGGCCAGCAAGCAGGCAGGCCGGCAGGCAGGCTCTGCACTAGCAAAACCTTAAGCGATCCTCAGTCTAGTTGGTATAATTAGCAACGATTAAACACTTGTCGGTCCCACCCAGCTGCGGTGGAGAACAAAAGCATTTCTTGTGGCTTTTGTCGGTTTAGTCGGGCTTTAGCTAGTCAGGCTTTGGCTAGTCTGCCTCTAGGCCTTCTAGACTCTGGCTGGACTCTGGACCCATTGGAATTTGTCAAGCGCAAGGACACATTGCTCAGGGCAATTAGGCGCCCGCTGCTCCTCCATTGAATGGCAATTGTTGTCAGGCTTGTTTGATTAGTCTGTAATTGGTCTGGGTCTGGGTCTGTGGCTGGTTCTGGGTCTGGCCATTGCCCGTTCTGGGCCCGTTCCTGCATCGATCGTTGTCCCCGCTCGCTCGCTCTAAATACTCAATTATGAAATTATTAATTTAAATGAATTATTATCAATTTGCAATATGAAAATGCTCCCAGTGCCGGTTGCGGTCTGTGCAAAAGAAACAAAAGCATCATCATTTCAACAAAATATTAATCAAGTGTGGCACGATCAAGGTCGCCAGCATTGCACATAATAACAGGCTGCAACACGGGAAGTGGCACTGGCACTGGCACTGGCTTGGGCTGTGGCAGTGCCTTGGGTCCGATCGATCAATGCAGATTGCAGTTCATCAGCGACATCCATTAGTGATATCCCGCCCTGCCGCTGCCTCACCTCTCTCTGCATATCTAGTTCTAGCAGCAGATGATCGCTGGCGGTCTTGGCCTAATAGAACATCTCGCTAACCATTAATTTTCTCCCCCCGGATCATGCATGGTGGTAATTTTAGCAGCAAACTGGACGATCTTTGCTAACTTTGTTCAAGGAGAACATTTGTATGTGGACTGGTTATCCGATGTAGCCCATCAACGATCAAATGAATCAAAAACTGATGAAAGTTCGTCCATCAGCGATTGATTGCATACTCGTACAAGTGTTGGGCCGATCTTTCAATTAATTTTTGTTGCATTTATCGGTAAATCTACCCTAAAATCTTCAGGGAGTCCTGAGTCCGACTCGACCACTTCAAATCAATATGTAAATGCTCAGAGCGAGTGTCACAACTGAAAGCTGTGCAAACATCAGCCTGGTCTGTCCTGGCCTGGTCTGGTCTGGTCTGGTCTGTGGCAAAGGATAGGCAAACAAGCAAACAAACAATATTCATTTTGGAGTACCGGGAGGACACACACGCGTCATAGACAAGCTGCAAATGCAGCAGCAGCAGCAGCAGGAGCAGGAGCAGGAGTAGAAGGAGGAGGAGGATCGTGTCTGTTGTCTGGGGTAGGCAGGAAGACGTGCCAATGTGCAACGCGTGCGCCTCGTCTCAAGTGATAAGAAACGCGCCCAAACACACACACACAGCCAGACAGGGAAAAGGACATGAAGAAAATATTAATTTACACTAGGGCAATATCAGCTGTCCCGGTGCATAAAGGGATAGACCCGAGAAGTGGATCGGAATCAGAGTGCAGCGGCAGTCCTGGCACGCACGATCCTCCTCCTCCTCCTCGAGGCAAATATGAGACCCAACTGTCGCTAACCCCATCGTACACACACACACACACACACACACAGACACAGACACAGACACACTGTGTGCATCTTGCACCTTGCCATGACATAAAAATCGAAGTTGGCAAACGGGAATCGGGAATCGAGAATCAAAATCAAAATCGTCACAAAATGCCAGTTGACAAGAACGCCCCCGACATGTGCAACGACATTTGCAGCTTGCCCCCGATTATGGATCTGTGTCGTCAACAGGAAGGAAACAACAAGAAGTGTAAGAAGGGGTAAGAGGTAAGGGGTAAGGGGTAGGGGGTTAGGGTTAGGGTTAGGCAACAATGTTGCTGCCAGCCAGCGATTAAAGACTGCGTTGAGTAGAGAAGGAACACGAGCAGCCGCCGCCAGGTGATGGAGCCTCCCCATGGACGACCACTTTTTATGACTCTCCAAAAGCAAGAAGGTGAGCTGTCTGGACGCCTCTCACATAACTGGTTGTATTTGTCATAGTTTCCAGATAGTACACCACACGAAAAGTGCCAGATCTGGAGCTTATTTTTTGGGCAGGTTCAACCATTGTGAGTCTTCAAAGATATTCACTAAAGAATCTCCACATTTCGATTCAAAATCTACAGTTTCACCATCATTTGTGGTCTCCTAAAGAACTACTTTAATGCCCGTTTGTTGCACTGTTCTGTTTTCGCTCAGTGTATTTTCATTTGTCATAATTGCAGCGACGATTTTTATGTGTTTGTGTGTTTGGTGGTCTGGTAGGCTGGCGGCTTGGCGGCTTGGTGGTGGTCTGGCTGCTGATCCGTGTTCTGTATGGGATTTGCATTACGCCAGCCGCAAATGATGCAAATTTCCTTGGAGATTGCCGCTAAGATTACGCCCGGAAGATCGGAGATCGTTGCTCGGTGGCTTAGCCGCAACTAAATGCGGCTTAAACATTGCTCTTAGGCGTGAGATTTTCATTACGATCTCGTTGTTCTCGTTGTTTCTATTTCTGTTTCTGTTTCTGTTTCTATTTCGGGTGCTCTCTGTTGTCGGCGAAATTTCAAAACCTCGCTTCCCGGGAAAACGTATTCAGGGGCTGGCGAAAGAAAAACACAATGATCGGAGGTTTTTCGTGAGGTTTTTCTTTGCTTTGCGGCCAGAGGGGAGAGGTCATTTGCCGACGGCTGCAGGATATGTTTTGGAATTTGTTTGCATGCAAAACAGTTTACAAAAACCCTCATGTGTGCGTTTGTGTGTAACCTAAAACCTGGCCACAGGATCACAGGATCACAGGACCACAGGACCACAACGATCAACAGAATCCGAATCAACATCAGCAGCCGCAAAAGTCAGCCTGGAGTCCAAAGTCACAAACGGAACCCGGAGACCCCGAGACACATGAATCCGCCATCTCCCGCCAAAGCCTACAAGAACCTGCAATCTCCTGCAAGAACAGGAACCAGCGAACCCAAGTGTGCAAGTCCAATAACTCCGAGAACCCATGAGGGGTCCTTCCCCTTTGAGGACTGATGGGCCCGGATGGGACGCCTGCAGTTAGCCATTGGCCAGAGGCCATTCTGTGACGTTCTGGGCCGATTTTGGGCTGGCTGCCAAAATAATTAAGTCGTTCGCTCCAACAATTAAATAATTCTGCAAATTGTTCTGTCCCAAAACCCCCAGAGAATTCTCCAGTTCTCAGATTCGTGAGGCTGCTGCCGGAGCTGCTGCTGCTCTCCATTGAAAGATTCGTGAATTTTGTTTAATTGCAATTTGGCTGCGAGCGACAGTTTAACATACGAGATGGAGATGAAGACACGGACTCAGCGTGAGAAAAATGCATAATTTTTGTTTTTAATGTGATTTTGGATTTTTGTAGCTCTCTGTGCCCCATGAACATTCATCACGCGGCTTCACGAAGCCAGTTGCACAGTGAGCCAGCATTCGGTGGTTAAATCCGGAATAAATAAGTCACATTAGATACAAAAATGAATGTGGAATTTATTTTATGTTTGCAGACATGCAGAGAAGTGCTCAAAGGGAATCGAGTGATTTTTGTTGTGAAATTGTAATATTATTTCTTTCTTTTCGACGCTGAAAAGGCTACACTTTATTCTACAACTAATCAACTAATTTCAAGAAGCTATAATTTATATCAAAAACTCTTAAGACGAGACTTTTAATAGCCCTTTCTCTTTTATGTATCTTTATGTCATTTATTGGGATGGTTCTTCGATTCTCTTGAACTTTCTTTCCAGAACAACATTCCATCCATGCTTTGTAATGTCTAAAATTTGTTTAGTTATATTCGTGAATCCCATAAAATATATTTGTGCCACTGTGGGCAGTGTATCGTGCTAATGCTGACAACGGCGGCGGCTTTCACTGGCGTTGGCAGTCGGCGACTACTGTGCAACGCCCACTTTTTGGGCAGGCCCAGGCACCAGCAGAGACACAAAGGCAATCGCATAATTACACTTTTGTTTTACATTTATGTTTTGGCCAAGCGAATTCCAGGAGCTGTCCACCATCCATGTCCAGCTGGTCAGCCTCGGGGCGTGAGGACCGAGGACCGAGAGCCGAGAGCCGAGGACCTGATGTCCATGTGGGACCTGTGGAGTGTGTGCGAGTTTTGTGGATGGGTGATGCATGATGCGTGCCGCACGGACAATTGTCACATGCACACACATGCGGCTTTGTTCTGGCCATTGTCCGCTCGTGGGTCTGGGTCATTCCGGGGCATTGGGCATTGTTTGTGGTTTTGGGCCCACTCGAAAGCCATCAGAATCGGTTGCCGCTGGGCCAGCTTGTCCCGTGGGCGGATGCCGTGCCAATCGTCTTAGGTCCTCTTTATGTTTCTTTCTTTCTTTGTTTTACTTTTGTCAAAGGCCAATTAGGATTCATCCAGCCTCTCGTTGTTCCCCGTTCGGAGGCGTGCAAAGCGGTTTAGACCAGGCCAGAGCCTGGACAGTGCGGTCGATGATCTATCGTGGCCTCTCTGCAGATCTGTCTAGATCTGTGCTGATCTAGTTACCGACTTCAATTGAGCCAAATTGGGTTACGAATTGTCTCGGGCCTCGGGGTTTGTCAACATCTGGGATTTGACTTTCTCACCCACCGAACAGCATAAGGAACAGCCAGGACAACCAGGACAACCAGCACAACCAGCACAACGGAGTGTTGATCCACATCCGATTTTGCGGCTCAAGCCCAGTGTCACGTGTGGGCGTGTCAGCCGCTGATTAGCCAGCAAAGTCGCTTAGCTTTGTTAACATATTAGGAAAGGTTTATAATGGCATCCCATCCCCCGCCGACAGGGATCACTTTTTGCTCATTTCTTTTGCATTCATCAGCCAGAGTCCGAGTCGCAGTCCGACTAAAGTCGTGCCCGTCGTCTGCATCAAATCAATCAAATTGATGCGCTTCAATGGCCAGAACTCGGATGTCTTGTGGGGGTCTGCACAATATTTAAACTAACAAAGTTGAGGGCCACAAACGAACACGGACTCAGGTTGTTGGAGTCTCCCGTGAGGATACACTTTCAGGGCACTTTATGTAGTGTCCCAGCCAAGGGTATCTGCAAGTGCGGTTCTTCGTGGTCCTGTCTGTCTGCCTGTTTCTTTTTTCGTATTTAACATAAAAGCAATCATAATCCGCACACACTGAGCGCTGACAAAAAAGTTGTCAATTAAGTTCATCAAGCGATCCACTGAGCTGCCACTCCACTCCACTCCTCCGACGACGACGATGATGATGATCATCATTCCTGCAAGGCCTTGGCTCAGACTCAGATATATGTTAATGCCGGGGCCTCCATGTAGTCAAATGGAGCAGCCGCAGAACTGAATCGGGGGATTGGGATTGCATGTTCTTCGGATGTGTTCTGACTCTCGCTCCCGTTTTGCTTGTCTTCTGGAGGATGTCTTCTGTGTCGTCACCACCCAGGCAGCGCATTTATTATGATTGCATTTTGGGCCAAAAACTTGTGGTGTTTTTTTGTGTCTCATTGCCGTTGTTGTTGTTGATGTTGGGTGTCCCGCTGCTTAGTTAAATGAGACATCAGTCCAGGGTCCCAAGTTGGGAGCATGGATATTTTGGTTGTTCTTCTACTACCCAATCATCATCATCGTCTTCGTCCGGCAGCAGCAGCAAACTGGATTACCCCATCTGAAGTCGGCTACCGGTTGGGATCGATGGGATGCGATGCGATGCGATCCCCTGGATTGGGAATCTCTCTCTTTGGGCCGGGGGGAACTCATTTGGGTGGGCGCACTTGTTGGTGTTATTATTGATAATGATGTTGGAGTTGTTGTTTTTGCATGTACATAATACCACCACAGTGAGGGACCCTTTCTTTTCCCCATCCCAACACCAAGGCTCCCACAATTTGCAACTGTGCGAAAAAGGAAAAAAAAGAAACGAAGGGGCAGGCAACACGAAGATGTTTTAATGTCTTCATTACGCTTCCCCATTGGAGACAATCAGAAAGAGACAGAGTTACACACGTTAGCAAGGGGGACAGAGAGACTGTGCGGGGCCAAGAGTTGGGCAGGGAGCAGAAGAAGGGAGCAGTTCCATCTGCAGAGCAGAGCAGAGCAGAGCAGAGCAGGGAGAGGCATATATTGTTTATTTATGAATGTCATTCAATTTATTATATCATTGTATATTTGAGTTGAGAGGGAAATGAACGCATTTTGTTGCCGCAGATCCCAGACCAGACCTGACCAGATCCAATCCGATCTGAGCCCTGTCCAATGCTGTGCTGTGCTGTGCTGTCCTGTCCAGTCCCAAGTATCATCATCATCGTTCTCCTCCGCACTAACGGGCTTTTGGCAGCCTCATCGTGGTCGTCGTCGTTGTGTTGTCTTGGATGTTGTCGTTTGCTTGGACATCTCTTGCCTCATCGCCGGTTATCGTTCTGCCTTCAGCATTTGCATCATTTCCAGCGCCAAAGCGGATCGAAGTTGCCCCTTTCCTCAAGGTGGAGTACCTTTGACTTCAGAGGAAATGTGCATGAAGAAAGTTTAGCTGCAAATTGTGGGTTGAGATAAGAAGGAGCTAAAGGGGTGTAGAGTACATGCGGAGTATATTTAGGGTGTCAATATTGGAGCAATTGCAAATATGAGTAGTAAAAGATGTCTTTTATTTCGATGAGAAAACAAATGACTCATGCGAAACACTTCTGAACTGCTGTGGGGGTCTTCACGATGTTTCACCCCTTGAAATCGGTATTATTTCTACTCAAGATAGAGCAACCATGGGTCGGGCACGATCTTTTGGTCGAAGATCCAGAGATTTAAACTCGTTTCTCTTCTGGTAAGTTGCTCGTTTAGCGCAATGTTCTCATCGCTGCTGCTGCTGCCGCTGCCGCTGCCCGATTATTGTATATCATCATGCGCCGCTTGATTTCATTCAAACTGCATAGCCGCAGCAACCCACCGCCCCGCACCGCACCGCACCACACCGCACCACACCGATTCCATCCATTTCGTTTTATTCCGTTCCGCGACAAGTTGTCAATATCTGTGGCTGTGCAGTGCTGTGCCATGCCGAGCTTTGCCTCCTCCCTCGCTCTCTCGCTCTCTCTCTCTCTCTGTGTGTGTGCTTGTGGCATTGCATAAGATAATTGGTGATTTTCATATCGATTTATGCATCCGCTGGACTTGGGCCGAGTCTTTGCCTCCAGGCCTGCAGCCCTGACGGTTTCTGTTTCTGTTTCTGGTTCTGTGGCTCTTTGGCTCTTTGGCTCTGCGGCCCTGCAGCTCTCTGGGGTTCTTGCAGGCCGCTTTGATGATGTCGCTGACCATTAGAGAGCGTTTAACGCTCAGCGGGTGCCGAGACTTGTCTCCGACCAAAACAATAATTAAATCATAAATTGTATCCTCAGACTAGGCGAAGTTTACGCCCCCAAAACTAAATCAATGTCAACACTTAAGAATTTATTGCTCTATTTGGAGAAAGTCCCTCACAATCAAATCACAATAAAAATACTCGCACGCCCACCAAAAACCACAAAAAAGAGATTGATCAGATCCGAGCAGCAGATAGTACGAAATGGTGGGATTTGGAATATAGCTAGAGCTACGCACATTCGATATTCATATGTATTTTGTGGGCCCAACGTTTTGTAAACAATTTCCAATGTGGGCACGCCCCGCGGCGAAGGCGAAGGCGAAGGCGATGCCGATGGCCGAGCCAAGACACGTTTCACTTTCTCCCTGGCCTCGCGAAAGGGGTACGAGAGGATCTTGGTTCTCGGAAGGCCGTCGCAGCGGCTAAGTTGGCTTGTTAATGGCATTTATGGTGCCCCCGACCACTGCCAGTTGCCAGTTGCTTGTTGAATGTTGCCAGTTGCCTGTTGCCGGCCTCATAATCAGCGCAATTATGTTGCATTTTCAAATTCCAAGAGCTCGTCCAGGTTCAGAGGCTGGGCCAACAAGTGCCGCGAGTTTGCCTTTGTAAACCGCCGACCGATGGCGACGACGCCGCCAGTTGCCAGCCTGCCATATCCTTGTTATCCTGTGCCCAACCGCAAATGTGCTAACGAATCCTGCCGCCGACGCGACCCGCACTCGTCCAATTAACGCGAAAATTCCACCTGAAACCTTCAATCGGTGGAGGAGAGGCGTTAAATGTTCTCGCACCTTGCTGACTTGGCAAAAAAAGGAAACAAAAAAAAGAAACAACAAAACTAAGAATAAATGAGTGGTAGCTCAGCGCAGGGTGCGCCGAACAGGAGGGTGTGGAGTGGGCAGATACAAAATCACCCTGTCAGAGAGCGCCTAAAACAGTCGTCACAGAGTACATGCAAAAGTTGCAGCGAGAGCGAAGTTCGAATAGAAGCCACAGCCATAGAGAATATGCATACACATGTGTGTGTGTGTGTGTGTGTGCGTGTAAATTTGTTGTTTCCATGTGCAAGCAAGAGAGCGCAAATCTATAAATAGATCGCGAGAGAGTGCGCAGCGCAAGAGCAAGCGCGCGTTTGCGTTTGCTGTACTTACGTTGTTGTAATTATTAGAATAATTCCCTTGGTCTCCTGCCTCGCTAGCAGTCACTTTCGTTTTTCAAGGTGGTCAAAGCTTCAGCACAGCTTCGCCTGCAGCAGGTAGAATTTATTTTTTCCCAGCGTACAGCACAGATTGCAACTCTCTCGCTCTCTCTCTGTCACTCTGTCACTCTCTCTCCCAGTGCGTGTCTCTCGTCTTGCGTCTGGGTGGTGTACATGTCCATGCCCATGTGCCCCGGAATGGGGGAAAGCTTACGGAGATGCGAAGTGATCGACACTAATCCTGGACAGAGCCGCTTACTGACAAGTTGAAGCCGACTGGGCAGGGCAATCGTTGAGTGGCCGGAGTGACAAGTGAGCGGCTCGAGTGGCAGTGCTTAATGTTCGATCAAACACGGTAGACCTGAGACCGGGAGGTAAGCTACACGCTGCTGGTATGCCACACATGCCACCACTCGTGTTCGGCTCCCAGGCCACACTTTCTGATCTTTGACTTTGGGTTGCTGCGGGGATCGGAGCCCTTCAGTTGAGTTCATAAGTCACCGCTTTCGCTTTCCATTCTATCGCTCCATTAATAATAAAGTCATTATTCATGATTATCCAATCGAACGCATTTAACGATCCTTGCGCAAGGATAATGACAGCATGCAGTTATCCTGCGGCCGCTGAATGCGACCAATTATTGTACAATTTCCCGGGGCCATTGTTCGATCGATCGCCTTTCTTTTCAGCGATCAGTGATTGAGGATCGTTTGTTGTATTTGTCATAAACCGCTTTCTAATCGGTGCGTTGCGTCCTATTTCGCCTGGGGCATTGTCTCGCGCGCTCTGATCTCATTAGTACGCCCCATTTAGCACCTTTCTGTGGCCGGATCGGAATCGGAATCGGGATCAGGTGCATTCGGCCGCCTTTGATGTCGCCCCGAAGCGTGAACAAGTGGAGTGCGAGTGGTGTCCTTGTTACGCGCTGGCCTATTGTCCTGCCACTGCACGCCCCACTGTTTCACAGTTGCCAATGCCCCCACGATGCCATTCGAATTGTAAATGGTAAACCATCCATTAATTGTGTCCAAATTCGATTCGATTCCCACGATTACTCTTCGCGCTCGGCCGGCCAGGATGTTTATCCAACTGATTCGTTCTGCTAGCGGCACTATTGTCGGCTCTGGCCAAATATTTGCATAAGCCTTTGCGGAAACCGGAAATCGAAATTCCATCGATCTTTATCCGCTGCTTCCCACACCTCTCCGCTCAACGGTTGATTTCTTAGCGGTTTTCACAGCTATACAAATACGGGGGAGAGCCCATCGCATGCGATCGGTTCGGATCGGATCGGATCGGATCTTTGGCAGTAACCCACATCAAAATCAATAAAGCAACAGACTTCCGATCGATACCCTGACTGACTGACTGCCTCAAAATTGATTTCTACGCCCAGATCCCCACGATCTCAATACCAATGCCGAGCCCGCTCCTAAGCGGCATCAACGGCAGCTCATCAGCATAACAATCAAAAGACTGAAACCCTTTTGGCACTTCTTCGGTCTCCTGGCTTTGGAATTTGCCTGTTTTTATTATAATTTGTGTTTAGTAGCGTTTCCATTTTTCACACCAGCCTCCGTGCCGTGCCCCGTACAGGTACCCACAGGTGCCTGGCATACAGCGATGCAGGAACAGTCTAGGCCATTAAAAGGGCCACTTTTCGTAGAAACGCTCTGCATCGAAATTGATTCGAATGCGTTCGATTTGCTTAATTGAATTTTGTATTCCAGGTGGAGGCAGGCACATCGCCTGCGATCAGGATGAGGATGATGATGAGGAGCAGTCAGAGCCCTGTGATCAGTCGAGAACAGAATCCCTACTCTGTGTAGGGCAGGGGAGGGACGGCTGCTTCTTTAATAGATTCACACGCACGTTGGATCGGTTCGGGCCGTTAGGGGATGTCGAATGTTTAAAGAACTGTTCCAGTTGAGGGAAAAAAATATGCACAGATTAGCGGATATGCTCGTTTTTATGGAGGGTATCGCTCAAATTTGGATGTTTGCATACAAAATTCCTCAAGTCCGCCTTTAGGGAACGGCGCTCTTTCAGGGAAACTATTTTTAATAAATTGTAACCCTGTGGTCCACAGTAGATGGCGCTTTGGCTATTGGAAATGAACTGTTTTGGTTTCGTTTTTGTTCTGGGTTTCTGGGAGCACTACTTTCATCTGTGGCCGCAAATTTGCAGTTGCAGTTCGGCGGAACTTCGGCTCTGGCTTCATTATCGCAGAGCCATAATAGATATTTGATTGAGGGGCTACGACTGGCTACCCACTGACTTCGGTGGAATGTGCTAGGGGCAGGCGCTGCAACTTGAAAGAGCAGCCCTGGCCTGGTGACGGCTGCGGCTTCTGCTCCTGCCGCGTGTCCTAAGGATCAGGCTGAGGTCCGGTCAATTAGAAACACATCTTTTGGGCGCAACCTCTGAAGAGGCTTACAAACGCCTTACAATTTTCGGCCCGCTGTCCGACTGTCCGGCTGTCCAGATTGCAAAAGAATGGCAAGAATGGAGAGCCTTATGTAATTTGCGTTGACTGCTTTTCATTATCAGTGTCCTGGGCCATTGAACAATGGAGTTTTGAAAGCAAGGATCAGGGAATTGCAGCATTCATTCTATGGGCCGCCACGTGCAGCGTGTTGTCCTGGAAAGGATGCGTTTGTTTTGTGCCCATCGGTTTCTCGGACATTCACCACACGCTGCGCGTGCCTCATTTACCAATTGTCCCCTTGGCCTTTGCCCATTGCCCGAAAATTATATGCATAAATGTCACAATGTCACAATGTCTGGCACTATCGCAGTCGCTCAGTCTGCCTCCGTCTCTGCCGGCACACAGCTGGAGGGCAGGAACTTATGCTCGGACTTATGCAATCCATTATGCTCCCGGCCATAACCATGCCTATGAGTATTCCATGCATCAAAGCAGAGGGCCGCTGCCGGTGAAGATTGACCTTGCCTGAACTGGAGGAGCAGCAGCGCACCAATAGCTTTGGGCTGTCTGTCACGGGCGCGGTCATAACATTTCATTGCCATAATTTCTTATGCAAATATCCTGTGGCAGCAGGGCGAATTTATTAATTACTCGCCAAATGCCCCCGACAACTGAAACTAAAGATGAAACTGGAGCTAAATATGGGACAGCAGTTGGCACTGGACTCCAGTCCGCTGGCGGCGGCAGGAGCTGCCTCAGCCTGCCTGTCGGCTACCGGTTGAGACAGGGCGCCCTGCCCTGTGTCAGGCATATCCTAGCAGAAGGTACTTGGATTTTTAATAGGTGTTCGTACACCTCCTGTGTACTGTCCAAGTTCTTTATTTCCCCCATTTATGTTTCAGTATTTCTTCAATTTTATGTCAATTACTTTAGGACGAGGACTCCATGAAGTTTCTGTACATATTCCCAGCTGAACTTTCATGTTTATTCCTGGGACTCATCGCTGGGAAAGTGTATCAAAAGCATCGGCTGGTGGCGACTTCTGTCCCGTTTCTATATTGGATTTTGGTATCTTCCGAAAATCTTTCCGAAAAATACGCTGCACTGCCACCATGTGTGTCTCTGTGTGCTAGTGTGTGTGTGTGTGTGTGTGTGTGTGAGTGAGTGTATAATTAAAATGTTCAAAAAAGCGACAGTGTTCATTTTTTCATCATAAATTTCAAAAAGATTGCCATTTTGGCGCTGGACGCGCGCGTCTCCCATTTGAAGTGCACCGCAAGGCGCAAGTCGCAAGTCGCAAGCCGCAAGTCGCAAGGCGAATGACAACGATGCCCGTGCCCCGAATGATGTGGATGCGGTAGCCCAGGGATAGAGGGGTACAGAGATATATGGTTAAAGAGTGTGGGGCCAGGGAGACTCTGGCTGAACCACATTTAATTGGGATCTGGCTGCAACCCGTTTTTGCTGTTTTTCAGTTCATTTTTTCGAGTCATTTTCAAATCAAACCAAGGTCTCCGCTCGTCCGGCTGTCCGTTGGTCCGAGTGTCCGCCAGTTGCCACTCTTATCGGCGGCCTTCCTTCCCAAAAACTCTGGGTCTCGAGTGCCGCTTTTTGGCATGCGCGTGCGCAGCGGCAATTTGATGAAATGCATATGAAATCAAAAGTGAATTTCGAGATGAACTCCGCTGTCGTCCGCTAGCTGCAAAGGGGCACAAACACTCTACTCCGCTGCAGTGAAGGGGGAAAAGCACTCCACTCTCCGCTGCAGGGAATGAAGGGGAGAATCCAACAGGCAGAGCGAGAGCGAGAGCGAGAGCGGGAGAGAGCGAGTGCAGGGCGACTAATTAGCTCAGTCACGCAGTGAATGGTGAATCCCATATGAATATTCATATATAAAATATATACATATAACGATATTGTATATAATGCCACGCGTCGTCTAGGCAGAGACACTCCTGGAATGTGCCGCCAGCGTTTGGTTGGCTCTTCTCCAATTAAATGTCGTAAATTTCATTATAAAAGCTGCAATATGACGAGTCCCAGTGCCCTGGCTCTGTGAACATAATTTAAATTACCTTGAGACTCCCTCTCACACAGAAGCATGGGTCTGTTGCACTTGGACAGCCGACGGAGTCTAGGGCCGCTAGAAGCGCTTTGGCTGACATTTGCACATTTATGGGTGGATACTCCATGTCTATAAATCACTTATTTAGCTCTCAAAAATTTGATTTGTGCCATAAAACGCTTGTAGGGCAGTCCTGGTATATTCATTTTTATTGTTGAATAATTTTTAAGGCACATTTTAATGCAGATCAACCGACTGCGACTATGCACAATAAAACACATCTGTGGCATCGGTCTATAAATGTATCTAAAGTATTTTCTGGTAGATTATGGGGTGGTCTTTCCTTGCTTATTTGTCACCTATGTATGTAGATCCCATACGAATCCCAACGGACCAAATTACCATCATCCTCGCAGCGAAGATTACGCGAAAGTTTCCCTTCGCCCGTTGGCCCATTTCTGTGGGGGTTTTTGCTGCATTTGTTTGTTTGGGTTCGTTGCAATTAAAGAAATGTGCTGCTCCTCATGAGTCTATAATTAAGGAAGAAGAACGCTTTTGATGAATGCCGGACGCCGCTTTTAGGGTAATTAATTTAAATAATTCGAGACAAAGTGAAAGCCTCGCGGTTAAATTGAGACATTTTGTGGGGTAATTAAGCCATTGACCAAAGGGTGAAATTAACTCTCCCTTTTCCAGACTTCTTTGGAATTTATTTACCGTCTGGTTGGCTGTTTCCTCGCACTTCTTTCACAATTTCTAATGACCCTCAATAGGTGATTGGTGGCCGGTGATCGGTAATCGTAATCCCCTTCTAGGGCCACTCTTTGGCCTACATTTTTGAGTTACTTTTGAGGACCGAAACGACAGTGAGAGTATCATTATCATTATCATTTCAGCTGCATTGTCAATCGATAATCAGCTTAACTAATAAAAAAAAAAAACGAAACGAAACAATTCAATTTAGATCCCTAGGAATTGGGATACAGGATACAGCTTATGAAACACGCAATTGTCCATGTCCCTGTGGCCCTCGTCTACTTCTTTGATGGAATTCGTGGGATGGATTTCGGTGGGCGTTTTAATTGCTCGGGCCCGGAGATCGGTGGGAATCTGTAACCCAGAAACTGTAACAATGAACCGAAAATGGAATAGAATTTTTACGATGGTTTCTGCGACAAGTGCACCTTTGTTTGAGGCATCGCCACTCCATGTGCGAGTGCACTTGTGCGTACGAGGAGTATTTCGCAAGAAGTTGCATAACATCGTACATTTTGTGGACAATTGTGTGTGCACGCGATCGGAATTGGCTCTCCCGCACTCTCGCTCTCTCGAAAAGGGAGACATCGCCCAACAATGGATTTGTCGGCACTTGTGCTGTCATCTCGCTGTGAGCACGCCCCTCATTTGAGGGCGATAGATGGGCATAGACACTGGGTACATATCGGTGCGAATATCTCTAATTGCAATGCGGTCGACATGCGATCGTATCTGTCTGCCATGCCCCCACTCCTTTGCTCTCCTTCTGTCGCTCTGTGGCTGAGGCGCTGTGTCGCTGTGTCGCTGGGCGAAATCCTGGAAAGATGTCAGGGACGAACATAAATTACATTATTCTTTGTCAACATTTGTGAGTCAAAAACGCGTTCATGTTAAACAAATAACTCACTTGCTGCCCGCTCGGCGCTCTCTCCTCTGGAGAGATCCTCCTCTTGAGTAGCCCTCTCCCTGATACGTTATTTACGAGACATCAGTCAGCATCAGACGGTGTCTGGGGCCATCATGGGGCCATGGGGCCGCGAGAGGTTGGCTGTGTGGCGTGTTGTAATAAGAGCATCCTTAATAAATCATAAATTTATTCGCCCAGAGGCCGAACGCCGAACGCCGAATGCCGAACGCGGAGCACCGCACTGATCCGGCGATCGCCAGTCTGCTCTGCCTTGCCCTGCCAGACTCGCAGTTGCATGTAAAGAGAGTGCCACAAAAATGCACAACAAATATATACATATACTTGTGCTCGTATGAATGTACATATATAAATGAGAGCCCGAGGACCCCGAGGGGCAGCAGATTCTGTTTGGATCGGCCCCAGGGCCTGGCCTGGCCTGATCGGATCGGAGCGGAGCGGATCGCTACATATTTCTGCATATATTGGTGCTCCCTCTGAACTCCTTGGATCGTGCAGTTGGGCTCCCTTTGGGCCATGTCAAACGTATTATTAACTTCACACAAAAAGCGTTCGATTTTGCACCGTTTGCTGTCGCCGGACACTGTCGTATGTCGTCCAATGGGACCGCCACCAGAGAGGATCGCATCGAATCGCATTGAAACGAAACGAAACGAAACGGATCGACTCGCAACGGAATCGTACTTGCCCCCATCTGCAGATCAGTCTCTGTCTCAGTTTTCAGTCTGTTAATATGCAATGCAAAAACAGGAAAAAGCCGGAAATAATAATTCGATAAATGCGCCATGAAGACGGGGGCAGGCTCAGCCACAAGAAGACCGCAAGAACCGTTCGACAGAGCGTTCGTTCTTCTGTGGCGAACCCATGGCACAATGGATTGACGGAAGTGCGTATCCCAATTCATTTATCTATTAATGAGCTTCAGTTGCGGCTAGGCTCCAACGGCCGGCCACTGCAGGAAATGCGCGTGGGAGTCGCCCATTGGAGCGGATGTGCTGCTGGCATATAGAGAGAATAGTTCGTTGGATCTGGATCTGGACCTGGACCTGTACTCGCACCAGCACATGTTCCATGTCGTTGTTTCAGTTGGCATCCGCTATCTCTGGCAATGCCATCGCAGGGCATTTCATTGGCCCCAACAGCAGCTTCCGTTGCTTCCCCACAGAGACCCACTCACTGCCTGTCCCCATGCCCCATGCCCCATCCCCCATCCTGCAGCCTGTTTGCTGTGGTCCTTTGTCGGGGGCGATCTGAACAATTGCCGACTGGTGTCCACGTTGAACGTTGTGTGCCCATGTCTTTGCCATCTCTGCACTGTGCGAAATATCTTGTAACATTTAACTGCAGCACAGAATCTCCATTGAGTCTCCTGTAATATTTTCTGGCAGTGTAAATCCCTTTGGTTTTGGTTCATGTTTTGCATACATTGCTCGAATAACTCAAAATTAGTTCAGCCGCAACAGAAGCAGCAGCAGAAGCAGCAGCAGAAGCAGCAGCAGGATAGCAGCGTATACCATGGGAGACAATTCGCGGATCAATCGATCGATCGATCGATCGCTTGGAATTGTCGGCATCCCGCCTCTGATTAACTCTGCTCTGACCATGAACATATGCAAAAATGCGGCAAGTAAATTACTTTACTTTACTTTACTTAACTTAATGTTGCTTTTGCTCTCAAATAAGTGTACCCTGAACGCTGACAAATTGTTTGGATAATTTACGGCCGATCGCTAGGGAATTTAACGGTACAAGCTTGTACACAAGTCACCGGATTATCTCTTATCTGGGGCTGCACCACATAATCAATATTGAGTTGGCTGCTATAAATTACGTTACACTCGAGTGGTAAATCTTTGAGAGTCAGCCAGCGAGTGGTTTTCGTGGGAAGTTCTGCCACAAAAATGATGCACAAAAGTGATTAAGTAATGTGAAAAAATGTTGCAAAAATATAACTTCCAATCTCAAATGTAAAGTCAACTAACAAATATCTTAGATCAATTCCAAGTTGATAAAAATGTGGCACATATTTTCCAAGCTGGATCTAACTTCTTTAATCTGAAATCTATCACTGTTTTTGGTACTCCATAAATCCGGAAAATTCCCAAAAATTCTTCCGATGCTTTTCCCATTTGATTTCCCTCACCCATTCCCATTGAGAAGTCTTGAAAGCAGTTTCGTTTTTAAATATTATCAGTTTAATGTCCTCCATGTTTGTTTGTTAAAAAAAAAAAAGATATTCTTAAAAGTAAATTGTCTTCCATTATGAGCTAGATCTTAGGGTTGGAACAGTCTTATAAACTATATAATAACCAGGCACATGCAGCGCTCTTACGGACTAGTTTGTACAGGCAAAAAAAAAGGATGCTGCGAATGTGCCTGGGTAGAATAGAATAGAATACTTTGCTGGTGCGAGAGGTATATAATACTTGGCGGGCCAATCAATGGTTCGTTGTGTGGTTGCGACTAGCGGTGGATCGTTGGGTGGATCCGCTTAAAGGTCATCCTGCCAGAGCGAGATGTAGTCGAGGATGTCCTCATCCTCGGTGCCGGAGCTGCAGGAGTTGTTGCGGTAGTCCTCGTAGCTGGACTCCAGCTTCGTTGTGACTTCAGTTGGCTGCAGCAAAGTGGCCATGGCTGCGGCTGCGGCTGTCGCCGATGCTGCACTGTAATAGGAGGAGCTGTTGTTGCTGCTGTTGTTGCTGTCGCTGCTGTTGCAGGAGCTGACGCTGCCGGTGGGAGAGCTGAGCTGCAATTGCTGCTGCAGGGCGTACAAGTGCTGCTGCTGCTGCTGCTGCTGTTGGTGTTGCAGTTGCAAGTTCTGCTGCTGGAAGAGCATGTGTTGCTGCTGCTGCTGGACATGATGATGTGAAGGATGCTGCTGCCGCTCCTGCCGCTTGTGGTCATTCTCATCGATGACCTTCTGCAGACGGCGGATGTACTCGACGGCCATGCGCAGTGTCGAGACTTTGCTCAGCTTCTTGTTGGCACCCGGACCAATGCCCCGCCGACCGTTGCTTAGGTCAGCGATGACGGCCACGGGTATGTGCTGCCGGAGCTGGCTGAAGCCGTTGTTGACCTGCTTGACCCGGTTGCGCTCCCGGGCATTGCGACGCACCACCGAGGCGCCACCAATCTCCAGCGACTGCTCGAACTGATCGTACTGATCGTAGCCGAACATGTCCTGACTTGAGTTTTCGCTGTCCAGTGCCATGGCTGATAGATGGATGGTTGGTTGGATGTGTGGAGGAGGACTGTAGACTTGTAGACTGACTGGCTGACTGGGTCTTCCCTGCGAGCGCTGGCTCTGTTCTGATGCCCTTCCCCGGTCCGCTCGGGCTATTTATAGGGGCCCGAGCCCCGGCCTGGCTGAAGATCTCACCTGCAGAGTCGTCTACCTGCGCGTGCGCGCGCACACACAGGAAGCAAAGGTGCAAAAAGGTGCAGCATCAATGTGACTCACTCAAGGACCACTCAATCCGAACTCTCTCACTCACACTCTCACTCACACTCTACCTCCGCTTCACTCCACTCAATCTCTCAGCGTTGCGCTCTTAAACGAGCAACGCAATTTGCTCTCTCGCTCTCGCTCTCTCTCTCTCTCTCTCTCGGGCATCTCGCAGCTGCCTCTTCTGTGCCGAGTGCTTTGAGTGTTCCCTGTCTGAGAACAGTTTTTGGTTCGTTTTTTTACAGCTGCCTGTCTGCTGCCCTGCAGCCCCAAACTGGGGCTCGGATCGGTCGTGTCTCTGGCTCTGGGACTGTCGCGTGCCGGCTGCCAACCGGTTTCATGGATGTTTTCCCCAGTCCGCAGTCTGCAGTCTCGTCCCCACTTACCAGCCTCAGCTCCTCCTCTGCTCCTACAGCCACTGAGTCGTGTGCAGCCGCCTAATGAAAGTGGAGACCAACTTTTATGGCCGTAATAGTTGAGCCACAATAAATCAAGGGCGGAGGAAGAACAGGCAGAGGTAGAGGTAGAGGTAGAGGGAGTGGAGTTGTAATAGAAGATCCAGAGCTCAAGGTCTCGTCAACACCTCAAACAGTGATCCATCCATTCGCCTGATCCTGATCAGCCGGAGGCAATATTCTATTAACACTCTCCTAATGCCCCGCGGTCCTTTATGCCAAGCGTAGGGCACCGGGCACAACCCGTCGAGCCAAGGACGAGGACGCTGGCGAGGACATGGGCTGTAGAGCGAACTCGAAAGCATTTTGAAAGCATTTAGAGCGCGGAGAAGGACAGGGGACACATTTTTGTATTGTTGCCCGAACTGGGATGCTGCTGCTGGGCTCTCTGCTGGATGAGGCTTCCATTGTGCCGCCAGCCAGGGCATTCCCATTTGCCATTTGCCATTTTCCATTTCCCATTCTGGTTGCACGCTAGACAACCGTGCCGAAAGTGTCGATTGACATTGGACAGACCCATGCTGGGCATCGTTTAACACTTCGTTGCTGTAGCGGCGGGAGATTGCATCGCATTGCAAGAGTCAGGTGAGAGGTCGGGACAGACTGGAAGGCACGGGCATCCCCTCCAGATGGTCAAAGACAGTCCATGGGCCATGCCAGAGTCCAGCGAATCGATCGTATCCGGTGCGGGCTCTGTTGATGCAATAGAAATTCGCTGTGGATCAGTCTGTCCAGTCCAATGTCCATCCAATCGCTGCAGAAGTTGTAAATTAATTCACATTTTGAGCGCTACCAGAGCCGATTCGGCACGCTTAAGTGGAGAAGATCCGCAGCTCAATCCGAAGGCGATCGGCAGCAGGAGGCGCTATCATTATCTGACACAAAAATTTAATATAAATTATGTTGACATGTTGGCTTAAATATGTACGTTCGCCGCGGACCTTTTGGCTTTTGCCCTCTCCTCTCCGGTTTTGTGGCTGCCGCTGCTTTGCTTACGATCCGCGTACGATCGTATTCATAATTGAGCCGAGCCGCCGTTCCGATCGATCCGTTTCTGTCTCGGGGCCGACTAACTAGTTCAATAATTGCTGGTAAGACACGGCCAGAGCAAAACGAAGTCAGGGAGAGACAGCGACAGCAACTGC
This sequence comes from Drosophila subobscura, assembly GCF_008121235.1. NCBI lineage: Eukaryota > Metazoa > Arthropoda > Insecta > Diptera > Drosophilidae > Drosophila > Drosophila subobscura. The sequence goes on from NC_048530.1 coordinate 2,761,850, forward strand.
GACAGTGGCATAGGCAGCGAGTGAAGCGAAGATGAAGTCGTCATTAATATCGACTCGGCCTGTCAATAACTTGACATCGCATCATTTTTTCCACACTTCCTCTGAGGCGGCACTCCAGAGGCTGGCTGGCGGCAAGAGACGCGCTCGAAGACCGACAAAAACCTCCGAAGCGAGCCGAGCCGAGGCGAGGCGAGCCATTGCATTGCACATTTACCGAACTTTAGCGGACACTTTCGGGAACTGTTTCGGCATTGCGCCCCAGACCAAGGTCGCGCTGTTGTCATTACTCTCGACTCGACTTGACTCGACTTGGCTCGCCCCTTCTGCACTTTGCATAAGCCCCGAATCACATTTCTGTGTCTGTCTGTGTCATTTTTGATCGCCGAAAACGCTGGCTCACGATCGGGCATTGGGGATCGTTGGATCTCTCCACACAAAAGGTAGATTAAAGAGCGGTGGCAACTACATGACGCGCCAAGTCCATATTTTAATGACTGATTTGTGGAAAGTCTAATGTTGCACCGATCATTGAATAAACCAATTGCAGACGCCAACGATCCTTGAGCACTTATCGCTGAAAGTTCTCTGAGAGGACTGACTTGAGATTCTAACTTGGATGATCGCAGGGTTTTGCACAAAGCGTCCACAAATTTCGAGTCTGTACAGATGGGATTGCCTCATCTATCACATAATAAATAATGCAAATAAATTGCACTTATTATCGCTGCTTATTAGAAAAGCGTTCCGAAAGCATCTGAGATCTCTGCTGTGGTTCATTGGCAATCTTTGATGAAATGATAATGCTCGCTTGATCGGCGATCAAAAGTCAACTGTCAATTGTTCATGGTCATCAAATTGCCGCCTGACGATCGTGATCGGGTTGATGGAATGGGAATCGGAATCGGAATGGGAATGGGAATGGGCAACGATATACGATACGATGAAAGGCGAAAAGCCGCGCCCACTCTATGGTGTGCTGTGCTGTGATCCCTATCTGATTTATGTGCAGAGTGTCATCGAAAGGGCTCGACATCTAAGGTGCGCTTTTTGACGCCGCCAATTCTATTTGGCCGCCGTATTGCCCCAGTGATATTTATGGCACTGACACTGGCCACAGGATTGGCTCGGGCGTTGGCCCAGTCGCTGGCCCCAGCGGAATGGGGAGCAGCAGCAGTGGCAGCAATTTTTGATTAATTGTAATGCGAGAACTTTGATTAATTGCGGGCCAGCGCTCGAGCAGGCTCCAACAAAACAATTTGTTGTGGCATTGCATTAAATCAGACGTCCCCGGCCGAATGGAGCAGAAGGAGCGAGAGAGAAGGAGGCCCATTGCTCCTGTTGTCCAGGCGTGAGATTGTTGTGCGAGTAGTAGGGCCAACACCTCATCGAGGTGCACGGGTATTTTATGGATTCGTGTTGGGTTCGAAATTTATGAATGGTGGTCCATGGCCTCGGCACCATCATCATCATCATCATCGTGATCATCCTCTCTTTTGTTGATGCTGCGGTTGATGCTGCGGTTGCTGCTGCGGTTGCTGCTGCTCTTGATGGTCCTTTGGCCTGCTCTTTCATCTGCTGGCAATTGCAATTATGCAAAAAGTTGTCAAATACAGGAGGCACGGGGCGTGTACAAGCATGACTATCAACAAAATATAATCAAGCAACAACAGCAACAAAATATTGCCGAAAAAAAAGATGTGTACCAGTTTTGGTATTTTCCGGCCGAGAGCTCTCAGCAATTTACATGTCTGCCCTGCACCGGCACACACCCTCCCGTCGGTGACCGGCAAAACCAATCAACGCGTCTGTCAACTGGAAGCGGCAGTGGCAGTGGCAGCTCCTCGCTTATCGGTAGCCGTGCTGAAATCAGCTTCTGGCACTCACGATCACGACGCGCCAATCCACAGTGCAGCAGAAAAACCCGACTCTCTGCCACACCCCACTTAAACCTCCGACATCGGTGCTGTGGCAGCGTCCTCCCAGGCTGAACTGCAACTGCAACTGCAACTTCAAGCGCGATCTCGACCCTTTAGCGATCCATGCTCGTTGCTCCTGTCACAATTACAACAGCAAGTGCAGCGGCCTAATGACAACCACGGTGGCAGGCCCTGGGCCCCAGTGGTCACAGTGGTCACAGTGGGCCGAAGACGCTGCACAAAGCAAGACAAATACTTTTCGTGGATTTTATAATCGCAATGCAGAGACCGGCAGCGGCGTTTACTATGTGCAGCGCAGTCGGCACACGCAGAGCTTGAAAGCTTCGCGTGGCTTCGGCCTAATCACGGAGAGCGGCCGCAGCGGCAGAGAAGCAACAGCCGCAGCGGCAGAGAAGCAAGAAACGTTCTTGGACTTTGCGTCTGTTGTGGAAGTAGAGAACGAAAAAAGAAAGAAAGAAGAAAAGAAAGTTTCACTATACCATGGCATTGCATTCACCATAGCATCATATGCGTTGTTGGAGTCTAATTTTTGGTATGGAAGTAAGTTTATTGTTGTGAATATTCATTTTTCACAACTCATTGGCCCACTGTGCACGGCGATGGTCAGTTGACATGGAAACTTGATATTGCACACACACGAGTCGTGGCCCGAGCCTGAGCCTGAGCTTGAGCCTGAGACCTGGATCTGGGATTGGGCTGCGGCCTGTCGTCATCGTCATCGTCTTGGGTCTGTGTTTGGGTCTGGGTTTGGGTCTGAGTCTTGGGGCCTCTTGGCGTGCGCGTGCAGTGCAATTAACTTTTGTAGTAAGTCAGTCCAGGGCAACACTTGACATTGACTGGAGCTGGGGGACTCAGCGGAGCAGAGCGAGCGGTAGGGGCATGCCAATGGAAATGGGGCTGAGGGATATGCGGATAAGTGGGGACTGTGGACTGTGGACTTGGGGCACACGGCGACGACAATTTCACCTGTTGCATGGCCAGCCTGACACAGTAACTTATATATTATTTGCATGCGCTCCGTGGCTCTGTCGCTGTGTCGAACTGGTTCCCGTTGGTTGGTGGTTGGAGGAGGGAGGAGGGAGGATAGAGGATAGAGGATGGAAGATGGCGGACCCTGCCACGTGCACTAGATATGCCCCAGATGAGCATGATCCTAGAAGAGGGCTGAGCCATCACTGCAGAGGGGAGTGGACAATTAGGGTCAGTGTCGGGGTCAGTATTGGCATCAGGACCAGAGCTCGTTAGTGATGGAATGGAATGGGATCGGATCGGACAAGGTGCAAGTGCAGCACACGCTGTGAGCGGGTTCGGGATTAGCCAGGAACCACGAACCACGAACCACGCAAATGCAGCAGAGAGGAGTGCCAGGAGGAGGCTTTCTGGCCTGCCTATCCTGTCCGTCCGTCTATCCGGCAATTTAATATGGGTCAGTCCTTTGGCAATTACAAATGCTCGGCCCCGGCCCCGTCGGGGACTGCAACTTCAACACATCATTAGATATGAATGAGATGAATGGCAGGGATGACTGGGATGGCTGGGATATTGTTAACATTTTTCGTTCCATTTTCTCATTATTTTTGCCGTGTTTTAGTTATTGTTACTGTTGCTGATTTTGCTCATTTTGCGGCGCTTGCCACTTGTGGCAAGTGAATGGGCCGATTGCGTGTGCTGTCCGGGACGGCGAGCGTTCGTCTTAACTGATTCTCATTGATTAATTGCCATCATTAGCATATGGCAACGACGGCATGATTGATATGGATATGGTGCACATATATGTATATGGATATGGATATGAAGCTGCCAGACCGGACCACCAACAGCGGTTGGTGGTACGCTGATGGAATGTGGCCTCTTAATGTGCAGCACCTTAAAAGGCAGCAGCAACAGCAGCAGCATCAGCACCACCACCAGCACTCGCACACAGACGGGCAGCGGCAAGTGGCTCCAACTTTTGGCATAGACGGGCGCTAATTGTTAACAAATTGTTGGGTCAGCAGAGGGTGAGGCAAGGATCTGCGGCAAGCTGCAATGAGGCACGCAACGCAACTGAATGGAATGGAATGGTCCTCGGCCCTTCTTTGTGCTTCTTTTTGGGCGGTAAGCACGCAATCCGCGCGTAACTGAGAAAAAGCCACGACAAGACACACAGCGCAGGGTCACTGGTGCACACGCAGCTCCAGTACCCCCAATCAAGTGAATCCTAAAGTCTCCCCCTGACAGAACAGTAGCCTCCGCATTGCGGCATTGCTTGGTTTATTAGAGCAAAGAATACGATTATGGGGATGCTGATGATGATGGGAACAACAAAGTTAAGGACAACATTCCATGGATGATTTCCTGTGTTTGGTTTTGGGGCTTTGCATAAATTGTATGCCCATTGATTGAACTAGAATTGAACCAAAGAATTTATTCAATATTTCAATCGAAGCAGAGCGGCAGAAACTTTCAAGGAATTCATGAGGCTGCATCACAAAAATGTGCACCCTTGAGCAGCCATTTGAATGCCAATCAATCCCAAGCAGATGCATAAAAGGTTCTGCTCATCTCATATCTATGTAATCGATCTGCAATAACACTTGAGTCATTTATGCAGTAAAAACCTTAAGTACAGCTTTCTGAGATCGATCCCTTAAGGAGTCTTACTCTTTCTACCATCCCATCTAATCGCATAATCTGATGCTAATCGAGCTTCGAGAACACTTAGCCAGCCATGTGGTTCTGCTGGTTGCGATTCCGCTGATCGATTAACTCATTGAGTGGACTCAATTTCTTCTAGATCTCATTCACACGTTCTCATATTTCCTGTCCAGAAACTTAACGACTCTCTCCCTCTCTCTCTCTCTCTCTCTCTCTGTCAGCCCTTTTTGTTCACCCTCTAGGAGCTCTGTCCCAGTAGCATATGTATATGTGATCGATTGAATAGACGGGCCGCCCCATAATCTGGAGCCATCGCGGTGATCGTGGCTCGTCATCATTATGCTGCTGGACATCGTTCGGTGCTGGATGCGATCTGGCCATAACAGAGGCACGACTGCCATAACTTTCCATCAGTTGCAGGCAGTTTCAGCAGTTTCAGCAGTTTCAATTTCAATATGATCTCCCGCCACACCCCGCACCAGCTCCATACTGTCAACGATCTGGTAAAAGTACTAACTACCAGTTTTTCTTTCCTTTTCACTACTTGTTTTTGTTTTCTTTTGATACACTTTCGCAGGGCTTAACGCTATTGATCAGATGGGCTGACGCTCAGCAAAGAAAACACTTAGAAAGCACAGTCCAAAGGGGAGATTATGGAGATTTGTTATCATTCCAGAACTAAATTTCTCTCAGTCCAAAGGATACAGCATTCCATTTACGACTGAGGCAGGCTGCGTACCAAAGGGATTTCTTTATTTTTCAAGGCTCTGTGAGAGTATTTAGAGCTTCGTCTTTCTGCATCTTTCCATCTGGTTTTTTTTTCATAATTTTGTGCTTTTTTTTGTTTATTTTTGTTGTTGAGGAGAATGAGAAACTGCCTGGGGATCGCTTTGGAGTGGGACTTGGATTGGTTTGGGGACTGCCACCGCCTTGGGCAACAATTTCATTTTCACACTGGAGGCACACAGTGGCCGCAGGGGACAGCAGCAGCAGCAGCAACAGCAATGATGATGATGATGATCGGTATGATGATGTTGCAGGGGACCAGACCGCAGGCAAAAGTGTGCCCCAATTTAATTGAAAGCGGTTTCCGAGCGGCCTTGGCGGCACTCGCTGCCGTTGCAGCGTCCAGGCCACCAGACCCGTCCCCGAGGTGTTGCCCCCGATGTTTGGCTGGGTCGACTTTAGCTTTATTGATTGAATTGACGAAATGGAAATTTGTCAATTCTCACCTGGCACCTGTGCAGCGAATATTTGTGGTCGCTTCGCAGTTGGAGCTGGAGCTGGAGCTGGAGACCAGAGCATATCCCATACGAAGTTGTATCTTTGGGCTGCGGTTGACTTTCAGTTTTCAGTGTGGCTCGGCCGGCGGCAAGGTCGGGGTCGCAATCGAGTAAAGAAACTCTTTAAGATAAAGGGAAAACAAACACATGGGCAGGGAGGGAGAGGGAGAGGGGGCAGACAACTCAATCAAATGGGGTATCTTGCAGGGGATATTCCTGAGACTGTGACTGGGACTGGGACTGAGCCGTTATCCTGCCAAGCCGGCGACATACAAGAATAACCTTTTAATTAAACCATGGCCGGGGTATCCACAGATAAGGCATCCAAACGTTTGACGCTCTTCACGCGTGTTTGTCATATCGGAAATGAAACTCTCGAAACCGAAACGAATCGAAAACGCAACCGGACTTATCGACCAACTGAATGAACTCTCACAGCAATGTGATAGGAACTGGGAATGGTTATGGGTATGGGAATGGGAATGGGTATCTCTCATGAATGAAACTCGTTTGACATTTGGCAAACGATTAGATTGGATTGCAAGTGCATTAGTTGGTCTTTTGCCCAGCTGCAGGCACTGGCTGGCTGGGCAGAGGCATCAACCTCTACCTGCTGGAGTCAGAGCCACAGCCAGCGGTAGATGCACAGATACAATTGTATCTCCGTTTGTGCGGCTACACGCTACACGCTACACGCTCCGCTATCTGCAGGGACGACAGTTTCTTGGTCACTCTCTTTTAGTTTTATGGGATTGCCACCAACCAGGAATAGCTGGATGAGTGCCCCCCAGCCAATGCAATGCAAACAATTTCGCTGATTCGAGTCTGGGTCCATGAAATGGACCCATAAAAGGGTCATCAAGCTGCAAGTGCAGCCGAACATCCGATCATCACTCGATCATCGTATATCGTTGCAAGTTCTCAGCTTTAATTGAGCGATCAAAATTGACTTTCCCTGCTCCCATTCTCATTCTCATTCCCATTCCCATTCTCGTTCCCATTGCAATTAATTGCAGATCTTTCCTCTGCGCTCAGCGTTCAGCGTTCACGCCTCCCTTTGACCTTCTGTTGCTGCTGCCGCTGCTGCGGAATCAATTAAGTCTTTGATTAATATGCATAAAAGTTTTGATTTGCTAGGCATTTAATTGAAATCGAGAAGCTGCTGCGCGCTGTCGTAGAGTCCAAGTCCAAGAGATACCCTAGAATTTCACTCACAAAGTCTCATTGATGCACAGAATATCAACTCGATTAAGATATTTGCGCTTAGTCAACTGCTTTGAGCTTTTCAGCCACTTATGTCTCTCTCTCATTCTGCCCTCAGTCTGATCAAAGCTGCATGCAAAATTCTGCAGAGTGTAAACAAAACGCACATGAAAGCTCAACGTGCAGCCGATGGCATTGTCTGCAAGCTTCTTTACTCTCTCTCTCTCTGCTTCGTTCGCGACTCTCTCAATCTCGCCAGTTAAAGCAACGACCGCTGTTTGTCTCTCTCTTTCCTTCATACGAATGTTGGCAAAATTGCAGTAAATTGAGAGCCGTAGACGATATTCAAATTGTATGTAACTGTAACCTTCGGTACCTGCTCGTCGATACAGTTACAGTTACAACGCAGACTCAAGCACATTCCCATGCCCGATTCCCTTTATCAATTTCCACTTGCATTAATTTTCAAGGCGACGCAAACAGCTTGAGACGACTTTGTCGTGGCACAGCGGTGGCTCCTCTCAACTATGATGCCTCCTGATTTTGGCGCCTCCAATTAAAGCGGCAGCCGTTGATGAGGATGCTCTGTGTGTGATTATTAATGAAGCCGCCGCACCCGCTATCAGCTGGATGCACTGCCTCAGCCTTAGCATCATCATCAGCTTACTCGCCACTAGGATCACTTAATGGCCGCTTAGTTCAGACAAAAGTGTAGTCGTTTGAGGATATTCTGCGCCACAGGATGCCTTGCCTTGCCCTGCCACTTGCAACTTAATTTTTCTGGAAGGGCCAGCTACAGCCACAACGAATGCAAATATCTCCCCTATCCCGAGAACCAAACTCATGCGAAACGGAAGCCGCAAATGGCAGCGTGAAATTAAAGCGTCTAACATGAAATTAGGGCCGTTTATTTGGCTGGATTTATTGCATTTGAATAACCAGATTGCTTAGCGAACGGATCGGATCGGATCGCCTAATGATAGCCCCACGACCCAGGCCAAACCACGCAAGGAGCATTGTGCCCATCGACTATCACAATATTTGTTTTGGGCTGCAGCCCAAAATTTCTATAATTTGCATGCGCCACTGCGGTTTCCTCTCCTCTTTTTTTTGGGCTATGTAAATCATGTTGAGATCTGGGCCTAAACTCGGACCGCAAATTAGCTACACGTCCGACCCGTACGAATATCCAACTTGGTTTCTCGTTAAGCCTCAGCATAGGGACAGACCAGAGACAGGGACATGGACGGGGACTGCGACTTGGCTTCCTTAATGTTTCTCAATAAATATTTCAGACAGTTGGAGCGGAGAGTCCAGTTGCTGCCGTCTGCCGTCTGCCGTCTGGCGTGTGTTAATAGAGCAAGTGTTGTTTTGCTCACTTTCGGCGTTAAGTGTTTCGCACACACTGCCAGACCCATCCCCCCATCCCACCATTCCCCTATGCACCGTGCGTGTCCCCACAGCTTGCGCGAGAAGGAGCTGTGCTCTGTCCGTAATCAAAAAGCAAATAAATGTTGTCTTGTTGTCTCGCGAGCAGCCCCCCCTTCTGTTTGTTTTTCGAAAGTTTTACGCTGCCACGCCCTCGAATGAATAAATCATGGCTCCTGCGCTCGGTTGGGCTGGGTGTTTTTGTACCCACCATTTAGCTGAGCCTCGATGTGGCCACACTGGTAATTACAAGTGGAATTCGCAGCAGACTGCTGTGTGGGGCGTGGGGGTGCGGCTGGGATTATGCTCGTATTTGCATGCGTCCCCAAACATCAGTCTGGCAGCAACGAGTTCACCCCGAAAGTATACCGCGACCCTCAAAGTACTCTAGGCAAAAAATCGAAGCATCAAAGGGGCGTGTGTGTGGCGCCATCCAGCGGCAGGCAGCAGAAGCTCTGCACTGCCAGAGAGAAGTCCGCGAGTAAAAATGGAAACAATATTTCGGCTCCAAATATTTATTACAGAACAAATAAAATAACTTTACGCTTAGAATATTTGCCAGTATTTTGAGTCTTATTGTGTTGGAGTGTTGGAGTATAGCGGGTGCAATCCACAGGCCCCTCCCTCGCATGGGGCACCGGTACCACGCCGAACTAACATTGAAAATGAGTTATCATTAGAGCAGAGCAGTCTGATGGTGCAAACATATAATTATGGTACAATTAACGTCACTAAAAGGACAAAAGTGTTTACTTGCTTTGTTCCTAGTGTTTCTGTATAAGCTGCATGGAAAATCCTACTGCAATTTGGTTGCTGCATGAGTGAAAATCGTCATCAAGGCCTTTCATGTTGTGTCCAATTCCAATGTAAATGTCAATCAATGAATCAAATGTATCCGCTGCTGGTCATTAAAATGCATTTCAATTGCTTGCCAGCATCAAAAACATGCTAATATTTTACGCATAATTAAATAATTGTTATTTATGAACTAACAAATTAAATCCACATGTCTGCCTGTTGGTACTTTTTGCGCGTTGGTGCGAACATTTATGCATGCAATTGTAATGCAAATTCATTTCCGCTGACTATTTATTCACTTTTTATGATAATTTAATCTTTGCGCGCACTCAAAACATTGCATTACCTTCACTTTAGTTTACTTTCAAAGCATATTTGTACAGAAATCAAATATGTCTGCACTTACTTCAAACTTTGAGTTTTGTAGCCCAAAAAGAATAGTGGATGTTGTCTCTACTAGAACTGTGTAAGTTTAAAAAGCTATTCCAGAGTTTAGATACAGATAAAGAGTCCACTGATGCCAAAGCCTGCTAGCTTCAGCTTCCGATTTGCATACAAGCAACATCGATGAGTTCCCAGAGACAGCGACCGGGTATGAGAGGGAATACAGTGCATTAAACACACCATTCCAGCACATTCTAGTTCCCTTTCTGGCTTTGTCTCTGGCTGGATATCGGATCCATATAGATCTAGGCTAGACCTAGATAGACCCATGGGCATTGGATGGGTTTGACTTTTACCTTAAAGAGCGTAGAACGAACCAAGAAGAAACCCCAAAACTTGCTCCAAGGCAGCGAAGTAAATACAAAAAAAAAATAACTTTATTTGTTGCTTAGATTTCAAACTAGAATTAAATGAAAATCTTGTTTCATTATGTGTGTGGAAGGTACACATACATGCAGACGAGTATCATGCTAGTGTGTGTGTCTGTGTGCGTGTGTGCGTGTGCTTTGTGGTGTGGCTTTAAGAATTCCATTTGTTCCCGTTCTCTAAATATCCTACACAAAAATCGAGTTGAGTTGGTCTCCGTCACCGCCTCTGACTGTGGCGCCGGCCTAGCCCTGCTGCTGGTGGTGCCACCAGCCCGACTGTCGGGCATTTACATAGGTCTTGAGTCCACCCCCGAGCTGGGAGGGTGCCGGCTGTAGGGTGGGGAAGAGATGCGGCCCGCTGGTCTCGTAGTTGAGGCCATTGTGCTGGTTGAACACATAGGCCTTGGGCACCTCAATGCCAGAGGGGCCGACGGTGTTCGTCGAGACACTCACGCTGGAGACCACCTGGCCGGGAGCGCCGAGATTGTTGAGATTGTTGCGACTGCCGGGAATGCCAGGATTGCCGTTGAGGGCCGGCAGATAGTTGCGGCTGGGCAGCGAGGGGCCCCAGCTGGTTTGCGGCTTCTGCGAGAGCACGGGACGATACTGGTTGGTGGTCGTGTAGAGCGGCGGTCCGACAGCGGAGTGGCCGGGTGCCGCCTGCTTGGGAATGGACACGGTGTTGGGTGGGCCGTAGGCATTGTTCCGCAGATCGCAGACGGTGTTCTCGATGAGGGTGGCCAGCGGGGCTGTGTAGATGCGGAAGTTGGTGTCCGAGTAGTCCAGATCGGAAAGCAGGAACACCGGCATCCGATCGGACAGCACCCACACGTTCTTGTTCTCATCGATCTTGATGTCGGCGGGGAAGACCAGGCCCACATCGTCGCGGTCGACGATGCCATGGGACTGCGGCGAGTAGGGCATCGATGAGTGCCAGCAGCCGACGGCGTTCTGATCAATCAGATTGAACAGCTCCACGCCGTCGTCGCTCATCACGCGCGACGTGGTGTGGGCATTGGGACCGCGCTCATCCAGCGCCACAAAGTCGTGGTAGCTGTCCTCGGTGCGCGTCTCGTCCCGCAGGATGCGCGTGGACACGGCAAACTGGCGATGGCTGGCCAACGGACTGAAGTAGAGGGTGCGGTAGCCGTCGGAGCGTATGGGAGTCAGCGACATGCCGAAGATTCCCTCCTCGCCCCACTGGAAGTTGATGCCGGCCACGTTGAAGTCGCCGCGCAGTGGGTCCGGGAAGAAGTAGGAGTGCGCGGAGAAGCGCCACGACTTGTTCAGCTCCCAGGAGTAAGAGATCAGCCCATAGCCCAGCTCGTCCGCAAAGTAGGCGAATGCATCGTCACAGCTCTTGCCAATGTCCACGGCAATGTTGGCTATGAAAGTGTTCGGGTTGGTGTCTGCCGCGGGCAGCTCGTAGCGCCGAATGCGCGTGTCTGTGGCCAGATCGAAGATGTTGATCGCGTAGGGGCAGGGATTGGTGGTGGTGTTGCCGATGCCCACAGTGCCCGTGTCCAGCACCCACAGACGGCCGCACTCGTCCACCTTGATGCGGTAGGCGGTGGTGATGCTGTTGGCGCAGTCCCCGGCCGTGTTCGCCCGCCAGTCCGGGTATGGAATCAGTTCCGGGGAGCCCGTCACACTGTGGTCCATGTTGATGTAGGTCAGCGTAGCCGGAATTCCTGAAAGAGAGAGGAGCGGGGGGCACAGCTTTAGCTAAATGGAGGTGGAGAATGCAGCGTGTAATGACTAGTATTGGCTCATTGGGTTCGTGCCACACGCGGCAAGCTTGCGTGCAATTTCCGATGTCATTAGCCGCAACAAGCCGCGGCTGAGGCAACCAGCACCCAGAGCTGACATCACCGTCAACGTCACCGTCAGCGTCAGCGTCAGCGTCAGTGATTTCCGCTCCAATTGCATTCGAGCAGCACTTGCTCTTCCATCTCTTGGCCAACACGCGGGCCACTTAGACAGACCACACTGGCAGACCTGTCTCGTCAGTCAAACAGTAGCGGGCGTGCGACTCCAAATCTGAAATCCATCAGCCATTTACGAGCAGAGATATATGACAGTGGCTTTCCGCCCGGCCAACGCCTTTCAAATCCCATTTATCCAACTCAATTTGCTTTGTCGGCGCAGTCCACAGATTAGCGGAATTACTCACTACCCGCCCGAGCAGTTCATTCGCGTCTTCACTGTCTGTCTACATTGAGCAAAAAGAAATTACCGTGGACAAATTAATGTTTTGAAAACTGCTTTCAGAGATATTTATCAAGACATGAAAATGGAAGGCTTGCACTGCAGATAGATCGCTTTTACACCTGTTGCATGATTAGCTACATGCATTCGAAGCTTCCTTTTTAGCTGTGTAAATTATGTGGAATTGCAGCCAAGTCCATGACGTGACGATGGATTATCCAAACGAGCTTATCTGCGAGCCAAATGAAACGATGTTGCCAATGCGATATGTCCACTGCAGCAAGATTAATGAGTCACTGCGCTGCTGCTGCTTTCCCACAGAGAGGATGGAGGAACGTCACTGTAGTTGCTCGGCTCTTGAGGCGCATGGAGAACTGTCTCGTAAGTCCTTGAGGAGGAAGACACAATCTGTTGAGGGATAATCTCTAACAATGCCAATAGCTAAAGCTAATGTTTCTGACACAACTGTTCCATCGAGAGACTCGCACAAGGAAAATACTAATGGACTTTGCATAATTACAAAAGTGGCCATTAGCTTGCGTTTAATTTTATGATTTAATCCCCAATTTAATACCCCATTGAAAGCACTAAAACTCACAAGTTTCGGTAACTCTACTGCGACCACGTCTGCGCTGTACTTTCAGTAAACAAAGTTAAATACGCGCAATTACGAACGGATGCAAAAGCATTAGGAGCGCGGGCAACATTCCGAGAGACAATCTTCATTTCAATCCAATCAATCGGATCCCGCTGTGCTCGGACACTGACCGCTGAATTACTGCATTGTGGAGTGCATGTGGAACGGTTTATGACAATCCATGATAATTACCCCCCAGTGGTCCACACATCATTTTTTTATTACAGCCCGCCTGGGACCCCACCCATCCCCGGCCCCAACCCGCTCAAGAGGCGGGGCACACATAAATAGTGTCGTTGGCCGGTTGCAATTAATGTCACCGATGTGTCTCTGCTGCAGTTGCAGTTTCGTTTTCATTTTAATTTCAGTTTTTAGTTTCTGAGCTGCATTCTTAATCCGATTTTGTTTTCAACTGCAAACTGCAGTCTGCCGCTCGATTTCAATTGCTAATCTTGTCGCATTGCAAATCAATGGCCAACCCATTCGCATTGCCCAAGTCAGCGTAAGAGAGCAAATGGGAGGCTCATTAGATATGTGGGAACGACAACGCACAGCCAACCGTCAGCCGACAGAACTGATCTTACAATCGGTAAGATTCGACTCGATTCGACTCGTTTCAGAGTGCATTTCTCCGCCAGCTTGCTCGTGGAATGCCCTGGCGTGGGTCCAGGCCACTTTGCATAGCTGAACTGGTTGGGCTGAAAGCCATCGTTATTAGCCTATAAGCTATCGCTCATAACTGTCAACTGCAGCTGGCCTGGCCTGGCCCCACCTGCCTCTGTTTTTTTTGACTCTTTGGAGTGATTTCTGGCCGGGCTACCGCGGATTTTGTTTGGCTAATTGATCGACTTTTGTGGGCCGTTGCCTATCCATTGGAGCGTGCCACAAATATTTCACTTTACCATAATTTCTGTGTACTTTTGCTGGCTATTATTTATTTGCTGGTTCGGCCTTCTGGTTTTTTTTTTGGGCATTCGAATCTCCCTCAAGGCTGGGCCAGAATGTCGGATTTACGTCATGGAGGAGGGACTCTCTATGGTAATGGTAATTTCCCCAAAGGTTTTTGCCAGCTTTTAGCAATTTTTACCATCATAATCCCCCCTGTCTCTTCGCGCAGAACAATGCGATCCAAAAGGCTGATTTACGAGTGTGTTTTTGAATGTGTTCGAATGATTCGTGACGAGTGGCGTCGTCGCTGGCTGTTTTGTGCAACTCTCACTTTGATTGAACTGAAAGCTAATCATTGGTTAATGGCATAATGCCATAATATTGTAAGTTTATTGTATTTGGATTGGGTTTCCATTTGTAAGAGCCAGCTCTCGGAGTGGGGCTCGGAGTGGGGCTCGGACTGGGGCTCGGACTGGGGCTGGGGCTGGGCCTTTGGCTGACCCTGAAGAAGCCTTCACAATTGCCAGATATAATACCCCCACATACAATATAAAATATAAAAAATATATACTCGCTATGGTCATATAATACCAATGCCGCTAGTCTGCGCTTCGGCTGCTTACAACGGTTAATTGTTGAAAATGTAAATGCAACACCTGAATGCGCTGAGCGAATTAACCGGATTTTGGAGAGGTCAAACTAAGGTTAACAAAAGTGTGACAACCCGGGTGCCCGGAAGTCGATTTGTGAATGGCAATTGGGATGGTTCGAAGAATCAACAGAAGCTGCCAGAAGGTACAGCTATGCACTACAAATGGAATAGATATGGGAATAGACTTCTGTGGAATTAAGAGTAAATGTTGAACAATTTGAAAGTACTCAGACATGTGCCGCACCATGTGAAGTCTGCCCAGGCGGAAGGATCTTTGCCATTTATGTTTAGTGGGGAAGATGGAAGATTATTTTAAAGATTCTAAGATCGATGTCCTCTTTCTCGAACTTGCTCTAAGACGAGAGCAAACATACTTCACTTGCACCGCAGCCAACGTGTGCGCTTGTCGCACGCTCAATTAGTCAAGTAAGAGATCTTTCCCAAATCGAGTATCGCAAATTAATCAATTACACATATTTCACAGCTTAACACATTCGCTTTAGCGACTGCTAATGATGCCCAAAAACGGCAGCCTAGACCCAATGGGGAGGGGGTGTGGCACTTACCATCTCGCCAGCGGGGAACGGTGACAAAGAGGCGATTGCCAAAGTGCTCGACACCGACGGGCAGGGCATTCGTGGGTATGTAGTCGCCGCTGGCCAGGGCCTGCTCCTTGAGCCTGGCACTGGGGAAGGCAAAGTCCAGCTGGTTCCAGCTGTAGCGCTCCTGCAGCTTGTAGGCGGCCTGCGATGGGCTGACCATGGCGACAGCAATCAGCAGAAGTGAGAGCGCTGGCAGGATTCCTCCTTTGTCCTGGGCGTGCATGGTGGTGTCGTTGCAGCGGCGGAAAATCCTTAATCTTGGAGCACAAATCAGCACTGGCGGGGAACGGAGTCAACACAAAACAGTTGGCGATGGCCAACCAAAAAGCAAGTAAAAAAAAAAAAATCAGAGCCTGAGTTCTAGGCTGCTGGATGGATGGATGGAGGAGAGTTCTTGTATCTTAATCCTCTTCTGTGGACCGTGGCGCGCTAACGACTGTTGGCCATAATTTGTCGACCACGTTTTATATGAAGTTTTTTTGTTCCATCGGCAACGAGACGATTGCATAGACGAAGGCGCAAACGCGTGGTCGCCTCCTCGGCAGCAGCATTTGGCAGCGGTTCGTTAAGGTTCGTTGAGTGGTTCGTGTGGTTCGTGTGGTGTTGGGTAGGTTCGTGTGTTCGAGCTTCGCGTCGGGGGACTGTGCGTCGCTCTGGCAGTTGATGGCGGAGGAGTGGCTGGCGGGGATGGGGGTGTCTTTGTCTTCCATGATTGATTTTTACGCATTTTTCGCGGCCGCTTTAGTTCCGTTTAATAAATATCGAGACCCCAAAGCGACCGCCCCACCGATCACCGATCACCGATCACCTTTCGCTGTGTTGCTCTCTTGGGCAGTTTTTTGCGATTTTACTTGGGCAGGTTTCGAATGTATTGGATGATGATTCACCACGATCCATTGCCGAGGGTCAAATGCGGTTGCTTTCCGCTTTTAGAAGCCCGATAATTGCCACTGGGCCTTGCACCAGTTGCCATCCAGAAGTGCTTTACATTCGGCATTGGGGAGAAGAGCTTACGCGTGGATAATGCTCTGGGTTCAAATGGGTCCACAAACTGCCACAGACTGCACGCCGAATGCGCATATGTAAATGCGGTCAAGTCAGCCGAAAGTGTTGGCATAACTCTCGAGTCAATGCACCTGGGCCCGTGCCCACAGAGCCCACAGAGCCCCATACCCAGCCACGCATTATGCACATGGCACAGTGCGCTGCCGTCGGGCGGAGGGAGGCATGGAGGTACGGAGGGGGAGCATTAGTTAGCCAAGATCTGAACTGAAACCACAGCCAGTGAATGCTAGGCTGCAGTGTTTCGCAAGTGGCTCGCATTAGTTTGATATCAAAAGTATCCAAAGAGACCAGTCGAAGCGGTTCAACTTGATCCTGTGGCACCGTTCTGCTGCTGCTGCTGCTGGTGGTGGTGGTGATTGCTGATTGCCATCTGCGATTCAGACACCTACTCACCCACCCCGCCCCGAGGCACCCTTAGCGCCTGCCCACCACAGAACCACATAATTACCTCTAATGTGGCCTGCTAGGTGCCGCAACAGGCATAACCTGTGCGTGTTATTAATTAATAAAATGTTAATGCTGGTGCAGCCAGGTCTCTGAATGTTGCTGTTGTGCTGCAGTGTCTGTGAATGTTGCTGCTACAGATGCTGCTGCTGTTTCTCAGTGAATGTTGCATAATTCTTGGCCGCATGTCGAGCCTATAAGGTGCCACACGTGGCACAACCTGTGCGTGTCATTAATTAACTGCATGTCGATGCTGTTCCTGCTGCGAATGTTTTTCTTGCTGTGAATGTTGCTATCTGTGGTGGTATCTGTTGGTTTTGCTGCAGCATCTGTGAGTGCTGCTGTGAATGTTGCTGGGTGCTGCTGCTGCTGCTGCTGCTGCTGTTCCTGCTGTGTCTGTTGCTGCTGTTCCCGTCTGCTAATGCTGCTGAATATGTTAATGCTTCTGTTACTGCTGCTGCTGCTGTGTCTGTTAGTGTGTATGTGGCTGTTCCTGCATCTGCTCCGTCTGTTAATGAAGCTGCCTTCTCATCTACTGTCTCCGTTAATGTTACACAACGCCCCACCGGTTGGCGGTGGTGTAAGGGGAAAGCTCTCCCAAACAAAGTGCAATTAATAATCGAGTCGACGCCAAACCTAGCTATGAACAGAAATTGCACTTGTTTCGGATCCACTTTGATTTACTGGTCACAATATTTGTACATGCATAAATATGTATGTACATTTTGCTTTATATTTAGCCAGCAATTCCCGTCCTGCTGTTGTCCGTCTGGTGCGATTTGATCGCATTATACGTTCATAATTTTCCTAATAATTCAAACGAGTTTTTCCAGCCCGAAATGAAACAAAACAACGTCGTCGAGTGGTCGCCGACTAAGTGGCCAAATGTTGCGATGGATCCGCACACACTCTTTGGCATAATTGCCACACGCTGCTAAAGTTATGCAACAATCGCTGCAGCAGCAACAACAAAGCCGAAGCTTAAGGATAAAGCCAATGCGGGCGGAAAACAATAGCGAGAGATATGACAAGTTTAAACACAATTTTAATGACATTGCCCGGTGCTGGTCTGGTCTGGTCTGGTCGGGGGGCTGCTCCTCCATCCAAATATCCAATTATGGGAAACGGTTTCATATATTTACTTTTCTTTGCCATTTCCAATGCATTTTTCCTTTGTTTTTCCATAAATTTTCATTGCCATTTTGGGTTCGAGCGCGGAAACCTGTTGCCCAACTCCACCGTAACCTTAGCTCCGACTGCATTTTCCATTGATTTCAAGTTTATTGTCTGGGGCCTGTGCCGTTGTTGTGTTTCCATCGGCTGACCATTTACCTGATTTATTCGGCCAGCCGCTGATTTCCTGCTTACAGGCATATGCCACCCAGGCACATAAAGTCTGTCCTGTGGCCGGGGTTCGTTCGATTACCTCAGACACTATTTGCTTGCCACTGCAAGTCCACTTGTCACGCGACCCGTTGTAGAGGAAGCGGCGATGATGTCATGAAGGGGATTACACCATCGATCTGGACAACAGATCTGGCGCTGCTGGTGGAGTGCATTCATCGTCTTAGTCTGCGAGCACATTTTCACTCTCTTTGGCAGCTCAAATCACAAATCTCACCTCACAGCACAGCACAACCCAGCAAACATAAACTCTGCGATGAAAGTATGCGGTTCGGTAACCGATTAATAATAGCCGATGTTTCCGACAGGAGCACAGCAATGCCTTGTACCCAACGAGTGTGTTGTCGATAATTCGTGGATATGCAAATAAACGAGATCGGCCGCTGGAAAATCTCATTAATTAACTGACACAAACTATTAGCTCTGGTTCAGGCAAACATCATTAGCAAGTGGAGCACTTAATTGCTCTGGCTCGCTTGGGATTAGCTTTCCAATTAACCATGAAATAAAGTGCCGAGTGACTAACTAACTGGGAATCGGTCAAATTGAGCAATTTCATATTTTGTGCGTCTTATGGGGGGAGTCCGTCTGCACAAAAACCACAAAAAGCCATCAATGTGTTGCCTTGTGTCCCTGTGCATCTATTTATGTATTCTTTCACTGATTGTGGTTTGGTTTATTGTTGTAAGAACTTTCTTGCCGCTGCTCAAGCAAGTCTAGCCTCAGCAGCTGCCTCTCAAAGTGCTCGTTGTGGATTCTGATATCAATGTGAGTGAGCACAAAGAATTTCTCCTCCTTCCATACTTTGCGATTCATTTAATATTGCAAATGAATATATGTAAATATACACTGAGCAAAGCTTCGAGAACTTTCCCGAACAAACCTCTTTTCAATTGACGTTTGTGCCCACAAAAATTAAACCAATGCAACAGCTAAAGTCAGAAGAGATACTTGACATCAAAGAGTTTCAGTTGAGGCAACAATTCCTGTGCGAATGTAGCGTGCTAATAAAATTGTGAACCACAATTTCGAAGTACAACCACAAGGCACACTTTGTTGCTGCAGCCATGACGAAATGACTTGAAAATCTAGTTGAAATATTTGTATTTTACTGGTATTAAATGAGCTCATTAATATGCCGAAACCTCGTGAAATGTTGAAATTTGCTAGGCATTTTCCAGTTTCAATTAAGAGCTCTGTGTTCAACCTCAATTAACTTTGGTACATTTCAAACAAGAATTACTTAAAACCACCAAGGGGGCGGTGGTCGGGTGTAGTCCGCCACATTGAGATAATCTTGCTGCACATTGCCCGCCTCTCCTGCCTGCGCCTCGTCCGATTCATCATCACCAAGCAGAGACTCATCCGAGCCAGAATCATCCACGTCATCCTCCTCCAGGGGCTGGGCCACAGCCATCGATGCCAGCACAGCGAAGACGAGCATCAGCCCAAAAATGATTTGCCAGTGCAACTTCATGATTAGATTAGAGATTCACGATTGACAGAGAGCGAAAGTCGTCTACTGACTGTGATGAAAAAGAGCCGAGTCTTATATGCGATCTGAAACTAGAAGTGGCTCACGTTTTGACAACATCTTTTGTTGACACTTACCAGAGACTGAGTCTGAGTTTGGGTTATTTCTGCCAGAAGTGTTTGCCTTTCTTTGTCGCCAAAATGAGTCAAAAAATGGGGCTACTGGGGAGGTGGTTTTAACTGGATTATCATTCTGTACCCACTGCATAAAGTATCTCCATTGATGTGTGGAAAATTATGCCACATAAAGACCCACTTCTGATTGCCCGAATTCATTAAATAATTCGCACTTGAGCCGCGTAAACAGATGTTTTTATCGAACATCTTATTAAATAAATATCGAAAACTATGCGAAACATTATCATAAACGAATGGTAGCTTCAATTATCCGGTCGATTGCCTGCACAGAGAGAAATGTCACAAAATGCTGCGCCAGCAGGGTATCCGATTTCATTTAAGAGTTTCGTGTTTCAAATTTATATTTATGTGTATGGAAATTCCAGAAAATGTGTGAAAAATGCCACGGAGATTTGATATTTACTGATATGAGGTAATTTAATATCGAGTTCGTGTTTCATTTTGCAGCATGTTTCTTTTTTTTTGCCGTGTGGGCATCCCTGCGCCTCAAGGGGGGGGGTGAGGTGCGACTCGTTTTTGCATTCGGCCAGTTTCCTGGTGAAAAGTTGTTGTTGCCGCTGTTTTGACTGTTGCCAATTAGAGTGGCTAAAAAGAGTTGCAGCTGGAAAGAGAGCTGCAAATGTCACAACGATGTCGTCCAGCTGTCGTCGCTCGCTTTGGCAGTCCACTCGATGCAATTAGTTTTCAATTAAAAGGTATTTAAACTGAACTGTGGAAGAAGAGGAGTGGAGTTGGGGCGGAGAGAGGTAAACGTAAATGTCTCGTTTCCCGCACGCAAATATGCAACAGCTTCAGGAGAGCTTAGACAGACACAGAGATGACTTCCGATCATCATTGTAAAACGAAATCTTTGTCCAGACCCAACCCACTCCAACCCGTAATGCATGCATGTAATTACGTTCAGTTTTTATTATCGAGAATATTATTATCTGGTCGGCAATGTGAAGGACTACCAGTGGCGTGTGTTGAAAGTCAAATTGTAAGCCTCTAATTATGCATAAAAACTGTGCCTTTGTCTTGGCTAATTAAAACCTCAGTTGGTGATGGCAGATGGAAAGGCAGCAGCCAGCAGCAGCAGCCACCAACATTTAATTTAATAATTTAATAATAATTATCAACTGAAGCTGAACAAGCCAGCTAATTCTTATTTGAAGAACTGCTAAACGAAGTTCTTGTGGCAGGAGGGATTCAACTCTACACTGGGAGTAAATTTCAACACAGATTTAGCAGCTCAATGATTGGCAGCTCCCTGCGCTGTGAGTGTTTTCTTTTCTCTCAGTGCAACGCTGGTGCTGGCTGGATGGCTCCGACTGTGCTAAGCGTTTGACCTTGCCACGGACACGCTCTGCTTCCTCCCCATTTGACGACAGCCCAAAATGCAACAACCGAACCGAAAGAACGATCGAAACGATCGAAACACTGCAGCAAAATGGCATTGCCTGGCCTGGCCTGGCCTGGCCCAAACCCACTTAGCCATTGGCCAATTGCTAATCGGAAATTTCGAGCAAACCTCACACAAACCTTTATGTTGAACAAAGCCCTGAGTTCCGCTTGGGGTTTGCACTTAGCTTTTGGGTCTGCGATTACGTATACGCCCCGGTGTCAAGGTTGACAATGATTCGACCCAAAGTGTAGAGCGCTGCCTTTGCGTTTTCAATTCAAATCGATTTGCAGAATTGCAAATTGGCAGAGAGAGGTGCCAAAGTGAGCTAGTAACCGAATAACTGACCCGACCACACCCCATCTTGGCCCTCTGCCCACAAGGCTGCTGGACAGTGGCCACGCAATTCGAATCTGTTTCCGTTACCATTGCCGTACCATTATTTCCGAGCCGATATCCATCCATCAATCAATCAATGCTAACATTTCACTTTGCCATCAAATCGAAACGAATCGAATCGAATCAAAGCAAACAAATTGAAACATATCTCCGTCGAGCAGCAACGGAGGCGGGAGCCAACTCGATCGCAGGTCATGCCCCAAGTTCCGTTCGGTGCCGCTTGCAACCGGTTTTTACCTGCGGGTCTTCAGTGGAGATCACTTTATTGGCTCAGCGCTTAAAGTGCTGCAAAGTCTTGGCGTGCAGGTTGCTGTCTTGGCCAAACAGAAGCTCAGCAGCGAATAAAGAAACCAAATGGAGCGGCAGCAATCAAAGCTTAAGTAATTGTCGAATTGCGGGACAGTTGAGTGTAGAATATGACTCGAAAGTGTCATTATTATGCCATGCCATGTTTGAATTTGCTTAGCTTAGATACTTAACTACATATGGGCAACAAAATTAAAGCATTACTCCATTCTGAGTGACTCGCTAATGAGCTGCGCCGTAAGCGGTCAGGCCATGCATGTGCTGCTTAGATTTGCCGTTATGTAATTAATTACAAGTAATTGATTTGCCGAAGCAAGGCTTAAATGTTTGAAGAGCTGTCTGATGTATCTACTGAAGTCCCTTCTGCCGAATGAACTATTACCCGACCGCTGACAGTCCGTATGGTTTGGCTGTGCAGACAGATAATGTTTGTACAACTAAATCACATAACGCATAAGGTATATGATTGGTAAATCTGATCAGATCTCCAACATCTGCCCACAGAAATAAGTACAGGAATAAACTGTAAACGATAACTGTATCCTTTATTGCCGCCTGTGCAGCACTTAACTTGTACAAAAAAAAAGAGACTAATCAATAATACTTTAAGCTAGAGAGTAGACATTTGAAGTGTCAGTTGAACCACCAGGGTGGCTCAGATCGCACGTAGTCCTTGACATCGAGATATGTCGGATTCGGCGCATTTACATTTATTGTGGAGGTGTACGTGGCGGCAGCACGAGCTGATTGCCCTGCGAAGCTCCTCCTGGGATGCAGTCGCAGCTGCTTGCTGTTGCTGCGCCATCTTAGGCGCTTGTCGTTGGGTCGCTGTTGCCTGACAACTGGCACGGGATTGGGCTGTGCCTTGTCCTGCTGCCGCTGCCGTTCCGCAGCGTTGATGGCCTGCAGAGCGC
This sequence comes from Drosophila subobscura, assembly GCF_008121235.1. Lineage (NCBI taxonomy): Eukaryota > Metazoa > Arthropoda > Insecta > Diptera > Drosophilidae > Drosophila > Drosophila subobscura. The sequence continues at coordinate 2,784,519 of NC_048530.1, forward strand.
GATTCCAGCGCTGCAGCATGGCTGGATCATCGAAGTCAACGATCGAGGTGGGAGTCTTGCACTCCAAGCGCGACAGCAGAGACGCCAAAACGGCCACAGAAATGATCCATCGAAACTGCATGGTGAAACTGTTTCCCATTTCTAATGCTGCTCGATGCGATGCCCTCAGCTTTTATGCGGCGATCTTGCTCCCATAAGCAGATCTACTTCGTATCTCTAAAGATACATACATACACATATATACATAAGTGTATATGTGTTTTGTAATGGGTGGCGTGGGAGGCATTACGCTTATTCGGTTCAATGCTGGCTGAGTCTTGACACCGTTTGGCTTCTGTTTGAAGAGCCACCAGTCCCAGTACCAGCCACAGCCCCAGCCCCAGCCCCACCCAAACCACTGCTGGCAGTTCTCGGGCCACAGACCACGTTATGTAGCGCCAAGCGGGTCTGCCGACGTTAGGTAAATGTTTGGCCAGCACAACAGAAACAAAAAGTATAGAAATCGAGAGTGCCAGAGATCGGAGAACTGTGGTGAGCGCCAAGGTTAAGATAAGAGCAATCGGCGGTGGCAGCAGCGCAGCTCCTCAGAGCCTAAGTTTGTTCCAAATTTGATCAAAGTTTGTTCCAAATTAAATAGCTAATTAAGTACAGAAAATAATGGTAATAGAACGTCGCACAGTGGGGCCTCTGCCAAAAAGAGGCGGCAAAATGAAATGAATTAGTTTGAAACTTGGACCCTTTTTCAACTGCCTTCCGCATGGAAGATTGTAACTGGAATGGATCAAAGAAAACTTAAGAGTAATTATCGATCACAGGCACTGTGACTCAACCTCAACAAAAGGAAATACAATTTATAATCGTGGAATTATTTTTCCTTACGTTTTTTTGTTTTTTTATTTAGTATATAATTAAAAGTCGTTTCTTTATAAATGTATCTCAAAAAAAATATAATAGATAATGTAACTGCAATGCACGGCATATCCGTGGCGACGCGGCTATAGCATTTGGGGGGATCGCATTGCAGTTACATTCTCGGCTTAGTGGTCTACAAGTGGCTTAGATCTCCTCGTTCCTCTTCCTTTCGCTTTTCTTTCGCACTCTCTCTCTTTTCTCTTTCTCTCTCGTTTGGTGACTTCGCGAAGGATCTTAAATAGTATTCTTCGTATTCATAAGTATAGTAATTAGTGTAATGTGTACAAAGCTAATTGCGTTCGTGGAACGGACAAGGGCCGAGGACAGGGAACGGAAATGGGGAGAGGGGACAAGAAGCTTAAAGTGAAAATATCGCAAGCGATCCACAAGAGTTACGAGTACACCGCGTTTGAAACCACCCAAAAGTAGGACGAGTATTCTATTCAGGATTTAGGAGTCGGAATTCAGGATTGAAAAGTAGGCAGAGCCTGAGTACTCCCCGGGCAGAGAGTGTGCCTCTGGGCGCACTCAGTGTCGAGGGCCAGTCGTCATCCATCCTGTCCGGCCTTACAGTATTGTGCCGGGCTTGCGCAGTGGCAGGCGACGACGCTGGCCGAGCAGACCCAGACCGCGGGCCTGCTGCTTGGTGGTGGTCTCCGCGGCCTCTGTTGTATCCTGATCCTTGGCGGCACCGTCCGAGCCGGACTCTTCGGAGCCGGCATTTGACTCCTCCTTGCCCGTGTGCTCTGCGGAGTCACCGTCCGACGATGCGTGCTCCTCCTCAGTGGGAAGTTCTGTAAGAAAAAAGCAACAGGAGCGGGAATGAAAAGTGGAGCTCGAGATGGAGGGGGGGCACTGCAACCCACCTGTGGTCGAGGTAGCTGCTGCCGCAGCCGCACCGCCCAGGTGCAGACGACGCTTGGCTAGCAGCGGGTTGATTTTGCGTGGCGCCACCGCCGCCGGGGAGGGGGCTGCGCCTGCGGCTGCCTTCGGCTTGGCCGCATCAGTCTTGTGCAGAGCATTCAGGCGCGGCCGGTTCTTGAGGCGATTGAAGCCGGACACGGGCCCTGCGGCGGCGCCAGCGGCATCGCCGCCCTCAGTCCTCTCGGCGCCCTCGGTGGCCTCCACGGTGGCCCCCTTTACATCGTTGTGGTGGCTGGTGCTGTCCGCCGCCGAGTCCTCGGGTGCCTCAGCCTTGGGAGCCTCCGTGCTTACTCCGGCGCGGCCGAGTTTGCCGCGTGGCAGCAGGCGGTTGCCTCCGGCGCGATGCAGATTGAAGCGCGAAGGGCGCACACCCTCCGCTGGAGCTGCAGCCGGGGCTGCGGCGGCCTTGCCTTCCTCCGAGTTGGTGGCCTCATCGGCGGTGGATCCCTCGCCTGCGGGCGCCTTGGTGGTGGTGGTGCGGCTGCGTCCTCTCAGTCCAAGACCAGGACGTCCTCGCAGTGTGCTGCGTGCAGTGGTGGAGGACACAGCATCCGGAGAGGCAGATCCATCGGCTGCCTCCTCTGCGGACCTCTCGGTGGTGCTGCTTGTGGTCGAGCCGCGGAGGTTGAAGCGATTGCGGGCTGTAAAGAGAGCGGTAGGGAGAAATGAGAATATGTGGGGCACTCTCAGTGGATCGTGGACTCACGTCTGCCGCGTGCGAACCCTGAACTGACGGGCTTCACTTCCTTGACGGCCACGACCTCCTCCTCTGCGCCAGCGGCAGGTGCGGCTGCGGAACTCGACTCGGGGCTGGCAGTGGTGCGTGCACCGGGACGGGAACGACCACCGATTGAGGGACGCGAGAAGCGGTCTGTTAAGGGAGAGAATTATAAAACGATTCCTTAGGGATTCCACCCGCCGGTGGATACTCACTTCTGCCCGTTTTGGTGGCCTCAGTGGCAGGCGTTTCGGTGGTGCTGGTCGTGCTGGTGGCTCCGGCTGCGGCTCCACCTTCGCGCAACTTGAAGCGATTGCGTCCGGCCAGGCCATTCAGTCCGGAACGACGACCGCCGTACAGTGAGGGTGTCGCTGTCGTTGTCGTCGTCGTGGTGGTGGTGGGTGCCTCTGTGGTGGTGGTGGTGGTGCTGGTGGTCGTGCTGCTGGTCGACGAGAGCTCCTCCTGGAGCGTCGTCAGGCTGCCGTCATCCTCGTCTGTGCTGGCCGTGTCCGGGCTGAGTGTGGTGGCATCCTCCAGCGCTCCATCGGCTGAGGTCGTCTGCTCGTTGTTGAGGTTCTCGTTGGTGAGGATCGCATACAGATCGAGGGCCGCCTTCTCCATTGAGGGCGTCGTCTGTTCAGCCTCATCGGTAATGCCCGCCAGCTCGTCCTGCGCCTGCTGCTCCTCCTGCTTCTTCTGCTCCTCCTGCTTCTTGAGTTCCCGCTCCTTGGCGGCAGCGGCTGCCTGCTCCTGCTCGACGGCAATCACAGGCTTAAGCTCGTTGTCGCCATTGCGGGAGCCCTTCTGCTGCTTCTCGTCCGTGTTGAAGGTCTCGCTGTCGACCAGCTCCAGGCTAGGGCGCTTCACGCTGATCTTCTTGCGCTCGGCGGCTGTCTCCAGCGAGTCCAGAGCGGGCGTCGGCGGCACGTCGATGTTCTTGCCGCGACTGGGGAAGCGCGTGTTCACCGGCAGACGCTCCAGCTCGATGTCCTCGGCGGGCTCACTGACGACGGACGATGACGAGGACCGGCCCTTGGCCTTGCCGCTCTGCAGACTGTTCTCGCTGGGGCTGGCTGGGGTGCTGCGCTCGATGTTGGTGTAGCGAGTCTTTCCGCGGGTGTCCGGGTCGCCAGCGGCCTCCACGACGGTCGGCTTGGACGGGGCGGCGGCATCTTCGTCCTCATCATAGTAGTAGACATACTCGTACTCGTAGTCCTGGCCGTTGGGTCCTTTCTTGATCTCGATGCGCGACTTCTTGCTGTTCTCGCTGCCGGCTCCCTCCAGCGGGAAGTTCTGGTTCACGAAGTCGTCGTGCGGATCCACCACCACCTCGTCCTCCAGATTGTCAATTTTCTTGGTGGCCGAGGGCAGCGTTGTCAGCTGTGGCACTGGCGCCTCTGTGGCCCGCTGTGCGAGCTCGGCCAGCGCCGCCTCCTCGATCTCGCGCCTCACCTCGGCCAGCTCCTCCTCCTCGATGGCGCGCTTCGCCTCGATGCTCTTCATCACGTCCTCGTTGATCAAAGCGCTGAGCACGGGATTCAGCTCGGGCCGCTCCTTAGTGGGCAGCAGATTCATCGAGTAGTCGGCAGCGTCGGTGGCCCTCACGCTGATTCGGTGCGCCGTATGGAAGCCATCCTCGCTGTGGGCCTCCGGGTGCTTGTGCGACGTCTCAAAGGGCACGCTGGCCACCGTCTCCTCTGCCCGCTGACTCTCGCTAAGTGTCAGTGGCAGTGGCTCTGCAGCGGCAGCTGCGGCGGGATGGTATGTCACCAGCATGGCCAGTCCTAGGCCCAGTATGCAGCTGCACATTAGAAAGAGAGAGATTATATTTTTGCGTCGGATTTTTTGTGCATAGCAAAAAGTTCTCGGGCAGCGCAGTCGGCACTTCGTGTGAAGAGAGAACCGCCGCAGCGGCAGAGGAACATATCATATTCGGATCCCTCGCTCTCTGCCCGCAGCGGCAGAGAAGCAAGAAACGTTCTTGGGCTTCGTTGTTGTTGTAGAAGTTAAGAATGAAAGAAGAAGGAAACAAGTGAAAAAAGTTTCACTGCATCATAGCAAGAACCGTTACTGGACTTCGTAACTGTTGTCTGCGCACACAAAACATGCGACTACCTGCGTGGTTTGCCCCTGCATTAGATGACTTCCAATTATGACTCATTATCCTGCTGTTAATGTGACACCTGACCTTTAATTGAGACATTTAGATCAAGGCGAAACCATTTGCACGTTGAGTCAGCGAATGGTTAACCCAATTAAAGCCACTCCAGCTCCAGTTGCAGCTTAAATTTCAGCATCCAGCACTGGATGCAGCCCAAGCTCCAACTCGAGAGCTCCAACTCCAGCTGCAGTTCGCGTTAAGTGATCGTTGAGAGCGCGTGCTCTTAATCAGCGATCACGGCTAGCCGGTTCCAGCTCCAGTTGCAACTGCTGGCTCATTGTGCTGCCTCATCTGATGTGGCGTCTCTAATCTGGCATGAAAAACCTTTCACAATTTCATTAGCCACACACACCGGCTCAGACATACCTACAGGCGGATTGTGGGGCGACGGGGAGACCGGGTGGGGAGAGTGCGATTGCGCATGCGATTTGGTCATGTCTAGCCATGGGTTCGAGCAGCAGCAGCAGCAGCAGCAGCAGCAATGTTATTGCTGTTTTTCGATCGTGCAACGCCAACTATCCGCAGCAACAATAGTTCATTGGGCTCTGCGAATCCGCATTGCAGGCCCAGAAAGACAGGCAGAGAGAGAGAGAGAGAGACAGAGAGGGAGGGAGAGAGATTGGACGTTGCCTGATGCTCAAGGCAAACCGCAAAACGCTCGAAATTGATCACCGTTCCAGCGTGTCGATCGGGAAACTAGAGCCAGGAATCATATGGCAGGCAGCCCGGACAGGTTTCCGAAACAAAAGGTGTTAACCCATTTCAATATGCTGGCATGCCCAGCAATGCGCTTAAAACCCGATCTGATCCGAGACCGAGCCCAAGACCAGACCCCAGACAACAGACAACAGACGCCAGACATCCAGTACCCGGGTGTTCGATATTCACAGTCACAGTCGCTGCAGTGACTGCAGTCTCTCTACAGTCCCGGTCTCTGTGTAGAGTTCCCGATCTGATCGGGACAACCCAAGACTCTGTTGCTCTCTTGACGATAACTTTTAACATTTTGAATTATGTGCAAGTCGCAAAATGTTCAAATCGTACTCGGCCAGGCCGTTCGCTTTTTTCCCATCGCTTCTCTTCTTATATGCTGTTTGAGTCGAACAAGTTTTGGGACTGCCACAAGACTGGCAACACCTTGTTGTTGTTGTTGCTGCTGCTGACTGTTGCTGCTGTTGCTGTTGCTTTCTGTAAAGGTAGACAACTTCAACTTATTTTAATTGCAACAGCACCAAAACGGGCTGCCCAACAATGGCTATGGCTATGGTTGTGGCTGTGGCTATGGCTTCAAGAAAAGTTATAATTATGGCCACATCGTGCAAATTGCCAACGGAGCCCCCAGCAGCAGCAGCAGCAGCAGCAGTTACCGTTGATGTTGCCATTGCCGGTGTGGCTGGTGTCTTCTCGGACAAGGGTCTGCCACTTTGGGCATGTTATGCATGAGGTGACAATGCGCACATCGCCACACACCGCACACAGCCAAAGTTTCCCATTCACAATTGCTGCAACACTCGTGAAGACATGAGCAACCACACCGGTAGCAAGCAGCAGGCAACCACTGAAAGATGTCCCAAGGAAGTGGGCTGCAAACCCAAGTCTTATTCAATCAAAATAATCCCCAAACTGCAAAGTATCGTCTTAGCCACAGGGAAAGACTATTAAGTTGATCTTAAGTTGGTGGAAACGTGAAGCTAAGCCTCAGCCCCCTACTGAGGAGGGAACACAGGAATATGGGAGGAGGAGAAGAGCAGCATTTACTGACTCGATTTATGAGCTATTTCGATCTATAAAAAGCTAATAAATAAGCAGTCAAAAAAACAGAAGGACACACCATCATATCCACATATGACGTTGGTTAATTCTGCTCAAGAATAGTTATGCCTCATCCGATTCTTAATTTTGCTTAATTAAACTTCAGTTTGTTCCGCTTAAACTTGTTCAGTAGCCGTTGCCACTCTTTGACTCATTCGTCTGATCGCACGCCGCGTTTGTTAGCTTCAATTAAAGCATCTGAACTTGGTCAGAAATTCGCACTGGTATCTATCTATTCCAAGAAATGGGCTTCAATCAGGGCAGGCTTGCCTTGAAGTTAATTATCGGCAAGTCCGCTGAACTAAATGCCAAACTATTTTGTAATACTAAGAGAGAGAAAAAATAAAAAAGACAAATAATTGGATCCGCAAGGGTGTTCAACGTGAGGCACAACTGCGGCACAAATGAGGAGAACGAATAAGATTTGACCCTAAATGCATTCCCAGTCAGCTGCCACATTGAGCCTCGAAACTTTTCGCTTTCCATGCAAAGTTTTTCCTCAGTTGTCTCAAATTAATGTAAATTTGCATCAGTCTATAACCAAAAAGTGAATGACTGATTAAAGTCACTTGTGCATTTAATAACTATTAACATTTTGGGTTACCCTATAAGTACTCTACGAGTATAATTGCCAAGTGACTGACTGACTGAATGAATGAGTGAAGCAAAGTAAAGTGAGTGACATGACCGGGCCCGACCATCATTCGCATTCCCATCCACCGCTCTGATCTGGCCCATTGTCTTGGCCAGTTGGGGTTGGAAAGGCCATGACGGTGCTGCCTCTGCTGCCTCTGCTGCCTCTGCCACTGCCTCTGCACTGCTCAAAGGAGGAGTGCTGTGCTGTCTGGGTGTGGCATGCAATTTGTATTAAAATTTGGCAATTCATTTCTGCCCGGCCAAATGCATGTCTGCTGTGCAGAAGAAGAAAGATGAAAACGTTTTTTGTTGTTTTGTTTTTTGGCGCATGCGTGGAGTGCTTCGGCGGCAGAGTCGGCATCGACTTTAGCTTCAGCTTCGACTCAAACTTCAGCTTCAGGCCATTGACGTTGTCGAGAGGCAGTGAAGCGGCAATCTGAAGACGGTAACGGCAGTGGCAGTGGCAGCGGCAGCGGTAGCGGTAATAACAATAAAACAGCAGCCACATCGGCCAAGAAATAGCAACAATATTAGCAGCCATGAAATGTAAAGTAAAATAAATTTTGCATTGTTAAGTGGATGCGTCGTCAAAGGTTTGTTGACTTTACCTCCTTTTCCATTTGGGTTTTGCATAGTTGACCTTTCCGAAAAAAAAGAGAGATCGCCGTGCCGCAGCCTCTCTGGGCTGACCTTTGGCATAAAAAAGCGTATGCATACAAAAAGCAACTTCATTGCCACGCCTCGCCTAGGCCACATTTCATGCATATTAGCCGACCATAGCAAGTCGGCCACCAACTGATTGACTGACTGTCTCTCACTGGCCACACCAGACCAGACCAGACCTAAACCAGACCACATCACAGATCAAAGCATACTCGCAGCAACTGCCAGTGCGGCGCTAACGGGCACGGCCTGGCCAAGGTTAACACTCTGCTGCAGGCCAAATTCCAATGTATCTGTATCTGAAACGGTAGCTGATTGGGTCCAAGCCTGGTACTCGGGAAGTTTCATTCCACTAACTTTAGACACAATGTGCAAACTAAGTAACTTCTTAAGATACTTCTATCATTAAGGAGAAACACTGACTAGTGGCTGGATGGATCAAGTGAACTCAAATATGATGAATAAATAAAATAGGATTAGATAAAAATCAGTTCTGCAATAATGTGACATAAAAAAACAGCCATGGAAATAATCACAAATGTCTAAAGCATTTTTTTATTCGCAACTTTAAGGAAGGGAAAGTCCAATCTTTCGAGTGGAAAATGCATTCTTTGTTGTTTCTGTAGTCTTCAAAGAACAAATCCTAATTTTGCGTTTTCTTATTATATAATTGTAATCAATAAAGGAAAGAGTTGTGTGCTCGTCGGTCTCTTTTACCAAAATAAAATATGTTGATGATATTCATCCTCAATGATCATCTTACATAATCGGGCCGAAACCCATGTTGACCTTGAGCCGGCTAATGTGTGTAGTGAAATGAGTAAAATTTCACTTTTGAGTGCGAGTGAGTGAGTGTTTTGAATACTTACATTTTGAGCAGCATTTTGGTGGCTCCTTTTGGCGGTTCACTTTTGTTGCTGGTTGCTCTCCTTGTTGTTGTTGTTGCTGTTGCTGCTGCTGTTGTTTGCTGGCCGTTCGCTGCCGTTCAATGTTGCTGTTCAATGTTGTTGTTCAATCAACTTGTTTTTTAACATAAATTTTATTGACACTTTTGAAAGTCAACAGCTTTTTGGCTTCAGCTTCAAACGAAAATAAAAGAGTGTGGTGTAAAGCAAATGACAAACAAAAACCAACACAAAAACAAACACAAACACAAGAAACAGAAACAAAAACAAAAAGGACAGACAGACTGTAATTGAATGACAGAAATTGATTTTCGAAAAAGATTGTTAATTGTTATGCACTTTTGATTTGTTTAAATATTGGCCACACTTCGCATGTTTGTTGGTGCTTTTACTGTTGCTGTTTGCAGTTTGTTGTTGCTTTTTGTAGTTTGTTGTTGCTGTTGCTATTTGCTGGTTGTAAATGTGGTTCACTTTTGGTCATTTTTAGTTGCACTTTCACTTTTCACTTTTCGTATTGCTCGTTGGGGGCTATTTTTATGCTCTTTTGTATCTATTTCTTTTCTTTGACAGCGCCTATCAGATCTGTCTCTACATTTGTGTATCCCTCTGTGTGTAGGTGCTTACACCCATACGCGCGGGCAGCAGAGTGCGTGAGTGTGTGTGTGTTACTTAATTTAACACTCAAACTAAATAACTTACGAAAAAAAATGAATTAAAAAAAAATAAATTATTTCTTGGTGCACTTTTTGCCGGTTCCGACTGCTTCTGCGAATGCCAGGCCTGATCCACATGGACCTCTGTCTTTATATGAATACGAATCCCACACACACACAAAAACACACACACACACACACACACACATATACACACAGCTGCAGCTTGGTAGGATATATGGGTACCATGAACTGGAAGTGTCGCCTCTTGGTCGATCGTCTTCGAGGGGGCTCCGGTCTCGATCTCAGTCTCAGTCTTGGTCTCGGTCTCCGCTTCGGTCTGGGGATCTTGAGAGAGCAGTCACTTTCGATTTCGCTGCCAGCTGAACGTGAAATGGCAAAATAATGAACGCCTCAACCATTGAAAACCATTCGCTGCCGGCCCGATGGCAGCGTCGACGCCGGCGCTCTGACTTCGGGGACCACCACTTCGATCCGACTGAGCTTCGTCTCGTGGGTCTGCTGGCGGTTCGATCCGACTGGGCTTCGTGCCATCGACTGCGGTTCGTGGGTCGGCCGCAGCGGAGACAGAGAATGAACCGAGCCATAGATCGGTCGATCTGTCGGTCGATCGATCGATCGATCGTCGTTCGGGTAGGAGCAGGAGTTGGTATACTTTGCTTATGGCCGTGTTAACCACTAAATCATTCACACCTGCCGTGGCCCGTTTCAATGGCGTTGGCAACGAGGAAGTTCACCTTAAAACTCGGTTGAGAGAAAAAAGTGTTAAATACACAAAAACAAAAAAAAAATGCACTAGTTTCGGTTACGGGCCTGGCCGGGGCAAAACCCATCCACATCGACATCGACATTCACTTGCATTTGGGGGGATGCCATCTCGTTCGCACTCTCCCCGAGTGGCTCTGGCCGCTTCTCTGCTGATCTCCTCTTGGCTATTTCATAAGACCAAAAACTGGTTGTCAGCTGGTCTCAAGGCCGTTCGTCGACGTCGCCGTTGCCGTTGCCGTCGCCGTCTACATCTACGTCTCCGTCGTCGTCGCCTTTGTTGATTAACCGCATTACACATACGCAGCGTTCGCCGCTTCGACCGTTTTGGCCGCCTCAACTGCAATTAGCAGGGCACACAACATTCCCTTCCCTCTGCCGCCGCTTTTACTGGCGCTGATGCTGCTGCTGCTACGGATGTAGATACTACGAGTATTATCCAATCTGTGAGCTTATTGATTAACCGTTGCTCATTTGCTTATTTATGCAATTCACCCCCCAACCTCCCGCCACCCGCCTGTGATGTGTGTGCGAGTGTGTGGTGATACTACACTGCAGCTTTCGGATCGCTCGTTCAACAGGGGACTCCACCCTGTGTGACGGGGGTTTGGCCAGTGTCCAAGTGACACCTTTTCATACCCTCTACTATTGGGGTATCCAGGATGCACTCCACTTAATGGTGCTCGTATGTTGTCTATTTGCAACATAATCATTAGTTCGTTGGGTATGTTTTCATGCAGGGATCCATTAGCTATCTCTGAAACCATCATTGAAGTTTGGCGATACTCTCCCTAATCCTCTCACTAAAACTTTCAGTCCAAAGGATATCTCCTTGTCGAATAGTGGATAAAGAAATGCTTTTCTCTCGCTGTGGTTATATGATTTGGGGGTAATATTTTCCCCTCATTCTTGGTCTAAGCAGCTCCTGCTGCAACCTTCACTTCCATGGCTCTTTCTGATTCAATTTTGTATGTGCATTTCTGTGGATTGTTTCTTGTTTGGCTGTTTATTTTCTCGCTGAGCGACTGATCGATGGTTTTTCTAATTAAAATTGATCGATAAACTGGAAAGCAGTACTTTTTACATTTATTTGTTTCACTGCCTTGTGGAAATCTGTTGCATTGATCGAGAGTGCAGCGAACCAGGAAGTGCGGACAAGTAGTCCTTAATGGGAGGTCCATATAATTAGGGACACGACACCCTTTAGCCCAACCTCTCCGTCAGACAGCTGCTGTCTCTCCGTAATGGGGCTCTTCTCGCCAGGCCTTGGGGATTTCAGCAGCAGCAGCTGCAGGAACTGATTGAATTTCAAGTGGAGGAGCCTCTAGTTGGGGAATTTTCAAGAGAAGAATCGAGTGGAGAGGGAGTGAGACAGGGAGGGAGCAAGCGACATTGCAATTGCGACTGCGACTGCGAAAGGAAAGAAGAATGAGTCAAGCGATGCCGAGGTCACGTTGATCAAGTTACCAGCCATCACCAAGCACATTGCCATGGATGCCACGATCCGTCCATAAAAACCCCAGCCGAAATAAAGCAAGAAATGATGTCCCCAGGCTATCTGCAGGGCCCAACCGTAAAATACCCTTGCATAACTCTCGTTCCTATCGTAAATACATGAAATATTGTGCGAAAATAAATCGAAATGATCTGAATAATAACTTTACATCATTGCGATGGATTTTAATGGGCTCCTTAGGTTCTGAAATAACGCGCAGAAAAATCCTGCTACCCTTTGCTAGTGTATGACGAAGCCTACGAAGATCATCATCAAGGGGAGCGATCCAGGCCGCTCCGAGGTCAGACGCAACTCGAAAACAGGACTAATGGAGGGGGGCGTAACAATCGAAGGACAGGCGGAGGTCAGAATGCTTATTATGATGGTAATGATGATGTTTTACCCTTCACTGATGAGCAATTTGGAGATTGCATAAGAGAGGGGCCTATAGTCAGAGCAGCAGAACCAAGAAAAAAGACTCCAGCGGAATGGAGGGTCGTAAAGAGGCAGCAAGGGCTTACCAGGGTTGCCAGAGTTTTCAAGGACATGGTCAACACTGTCAGGAATGTCCTACAAGAATCTTTAGAGTTGTCCTCACAGATTGCACTTTTCAGCGGAGCCTTAGTTGGGCTCCACTCAAATTTTGGACCGATCTTGGGTTTGTCAGCATCTGTGAAGCACCTAAATGGCACCCCCCTTGCCACCCCCACACAGCCACAGCTGCGAAAGTTCGAATCAATTCCAGCGAATGACTTGACATTCAAATTGACATTTCATGAGCCGAAAATAAAGACGAAAACAGCGAAAAAAGAAAGAAACTTACGAGTACGAGGAGCAGGAAAGTACAAAGGAACTTAGCAGAGCGAGCGAGAGAGAGAGAGAGAGATGTGAACGGACAGACACACAGACACTGCAGGTAGAGGTACCAACCCTACCCTAACCCAGCCTACCTGCCTGCCAGGCAACTCTTTTACAACAAAAATCATAAAATTGTAATAAAAACACACAGCAAAGCAAAGCACAGCACAGCACACAGCACAGCAGAGAGCACAGCAAAGCAAAGCAAGCGAGAAAAGCGTACAAAACAACAACTGTTATTCAACATGTCGAGTGCTGAACGTATGCCGTATGCCGCCTGCCGCCTGCCGCCTGCCGTATGCCGCATGGCCGTATCTGCATACAGATGTGCGCAAACAGGAGTGGCCGCGATGCGGAATGTTAATGCGCTCCAATCGTATCGCTTGGGTTGGCGTTTCTGGCTACGAGATCTCCAAAACTCCAAGAGGCTCAGCACGTAGGCTGTGTCTCTCCGAATCTTTCTCTCCCTCTCTTCGATTGGAGACTGGAGGCCCTCCCCTGCACTCCCTGCGCACCTTCCTGCCAATTACGTGAGCTTTTGTTTAGGGCTCGCTCCCGGGTCTGGAGTGGTGTGGAGTGGGATGGAGTGTAATGCCCTGGTAAATATGGGAATTCCAGTGGGGTCCGAAAACTGGACAACAGCCAAAAGAATTAGGCACACCCTCATCTCTCTCTCTCTCTGTCTCTCTGTCTCTGTCTGTGAATATTTTCTGTCTTTATTGCACCCATTTTGGTTTCACTCCCTGGGCGCATGTTGGAGTCAAGTAAAATGTATAACTGTCAATTATTATGCAAGAGTTGTGTGTGTGTAGGTGTGTGTGTGCCTCGGAGAGGGAGTGAGACTGAGACTGCGGCTCCTCTCGCCAGGCAATCAGGAAATACCCGAATCCATGCGTACGACCAAAGCCAAAGCCAAAGCTATAAACACTTCTCGCTGCCACCTCCTCGCCGCCGCCGCTTCTGTACCACGAGCCTGAGGACCGATCCGAACCACTCGCATAATCGGAGCACGTCTCTCCCGCACCACCACCCCACCACTTCGCCACTCCACCCGCAACACTCCAGCAACAACCAGCGCTCTCCTCCCCAAAGCAGAGGAACTCTGGCAAGAAGTTTTTGTACCTTTTACCGCTTCGAGCTAACTTCTCGACGTTGTTTGGTTAATGAAAATATTTTTAATGCTTTTTTGTCACTCATTGTTTGATGGCTTTGTAGGCCTCCTACCGCTTTTTCTTCTCGAATCTTCTGGGGATCGGTTCTGAGGAGTGGCGCAGCCCCATCCGCCACCGACTTCAGGTTCAATGTACGTCAATTGTTGTGGCCTCAAGAACGCCTCCAATATTATGGCGATGACAAGAGGCTCATCATCACGATCAGCATTACTTCAATGGTGATCATGCTGTTGACGATGGAATGGCTTCCACGTAGGCTGCAATTAAACGAAATGATTCACATGGAGAGTTTTTTGTACGCTCTGCCACTTTTGAGAACTTTGAACAGCCCCAGACGGGGCGACCTTCCAGCAATTTCCGGCTTGAATAAACCGTTTTTTAGTGGTTCTCCACACCGAACGATCGATCGACCGATCGGTGCATGCATAATCAAGTCGACAAATCCCAAGCAGCAGTCACTTTGGAGTCTAGAAACAGACTTGAGCTTGGAGTGCAGCATTGTCGCGATCATTTGTCAGTTAGTTGGAGGCGGCAGTAGGTGGAGCTCCATTGGTTTTGGCTTTGCATGAAGCTATGAATACAAAGTCTACTATTTGAAGATACTTAAATGTTCCACAATGAGCAGAAGAACATTTAATTTCATGATATGATCGTTAAATGCGTTCCCAGAACTTTGAGAGTCTCTGACACCGATCTGAATGTGCAGTGAATTCTTTTAGCAGCCGCTGTTTGATCTTTTAATCGATAGAATTACCACCTTATGAGCTTCCATCTTCCATAGCATTTACTTAACATTTACTTATCCATCTACATCTCTCCATTAATGTATAATCTTCTGCAAAGCAACAATTTTGTATCTATCAGAGTATACGAGACTCTGGCACAGCAATCACTCCTCTCTCCATAAATTCCTCAAAATCGAGTCTGCATCTCAATTTCCCCCTGGCTGACCCTGCCCATGGCTGTCATTCCCTCCATCCATCCATCCATACATCCATCAATCAAAGCGCCATTGAAATTATGCAGCATTGTGGAGTGGCACAGCCCCACTCAAAGACCCCTGCACCCTGCACCCTGCACTCAGACCGAGATAAATACCAAAATCACATCTTGATGATTAAATTATGATCAAGTTTTGTAGTTGTAAAGTTTTAATATTATTTTCTGTATGTTTTCTTTATTTTTGTAATAATTTTGTGACCCACTTTGATTGGTTTTAATACTCTTGGAGCGGGTATTATCATTCACCACTAATGTTTGCAAACAGCGCACCAAGGGAGGTCATAAATAGTCTCTCAGCTATGTAGCCTTTGGGCAGATAAAACTCTTATAAAACAGCAAATATAAAATCCTAACACTATACAGCTCCATAGGAACGATCGAGTTGAAAGAGTATCTCAAGCCAGACTTTGTAGCGCAGAATTTCTGTCTTGTTTGGCTTGATTTGGGTTTGGTTTTGAGTTTTTGGGTGTTGTTACGGCGGCTTTTTTTTATTACGAAAATTTGTTTAATTTTAAACTGTTTAACTTGAAATTGAGTCACGCAGGGGTAAAGGCAGTAAGGCAGTGGCAGCGATATAGAGAGGCTGAGCGGCAGATGGAGGCCGGAGGCTGGAGGCTGGCGGCTGGGGGCGACAGAGATCGAAGCTGCGGCGGACAGCGGCGCAGTCGAAAAGTTACATAAATTGGCATTAAAACGCTGCCGAGAAGAGGCACCTGAGGGTGACAGGGAGAGGGAACTGAAGCTGGAGATGGAGATGGTGATGGCGAGGGTTTAAGCCAAAAACCTGAAGCAACCGAGACGAAACAACCATTTGGCATTTGCATACAAGTGTGTGTATCTGTATCTATGTATGTATGTATATTTGTCCCTGTATCTGTAGCTGTAGCCATGGCTGTGCATGTATGCATTTGTGTCTGTGTTTGTTGGTTGGCGATCAGGTGAACAGCAACCTGAACTGCAGTGACAGACAGAGTCAGACCCCAGGCAAAACTGTACTCGTAAAAGGTGAACAGCATTTTTTCAGCTCCCTCTCTCTCCCATCTGCCATCTCCCATTCACTACTCCTCTCACCACTCACCTCTCCCGTCTCTCTTTTACCCTCGTGCTGGCCTTTCTTTTGCCTCTTAACAC
Source organism: Drosophila subobscura (assembly GCF_008121235.1). Lineage (NCBI taxonomy): Eukaryota > Metazoa > Arthropoda > Insecta > Diptera > Drosophilidae > Drosophila > Drosophila subobscura. Next base: position 2,800,347 of record NC_048530.1, read on the forward strand.
TTTGACATTATGGCCCCAGCAGTGACGATCATCATTGATCATCTAACAGCATCCACAGGCGATGATACTTCCACCACCCATCGCTGCATAACTCTTGGAATTGAAATCGAAAGCAAATTTGGATTCAGATTCGGATGCGGATTCAGGCACTTTGTCGACAACTTCATTAAATATTTTGCTATTTTGCATTGGCAAACAAAAAAAAACCAACTCTCAGTGATCGTCGAGCTTGTCGCTCAGTGGTCTATTTTTTATGATCGCTCTTAATGGCCGGCAAATACTAAGACGCTCAAGGCCAAGACCCCGTTGCCCGAAGCCCGAAGATCGAAGCCCAAACGAATGGTCGTATGCTCTGGTCATATGCTAACTAACTAGTTGAACTAGATTCAGGCGATGATCCGGTCTTTTGGTGATATTTCTTCTCTTCTGGGAGGACAGTGATGCGGTGATTGGGTGATTTGGCGGCTCGGACGGGTCTTTCCAAGAAGTTCATAGAATAAATGCCTCTGATGCTGTTGCTCTGGTGAGTAAGCTGCTATCAGCGGTCTGTGATCGTGATCAGGTTCGTGATCTACTTGTCAACACCTACGCAACATGCCCCGATCGGCTTGAGTTGAATTGCTTTTTTTGAGCAGTTCCGGTTCGGTTTCGCTTGGGTTAAGTGGTCGAGCCACAGCGATCAACGATCCACGGCTGGACTATCCACTATCCAGCGGATCCAGTTATGCATTTGGCATGCGGAGCACACTGATAACTAATTATGCGAGATCCAAGTCAAAGTCGGATCCGAAGACGAAGACGAAGACGAAAACGAAGACGAAGCCATTGCCTACAGCGATTCATTCGATTGCTGACGTAAGTCCAAAATGAAGGGCACTAAATCAGTTTTGGCTGGGTCTGTCCATCTCTATTTTTGTGTGTGAGTTGCATGCCAGAAAGACCAATAGAGAGGCATAGAGAGAGACAGAGGGAGAGAGGGAGAGTGATCGAGAAAGAAAGTGCATGGCTATGGCCACATCTAATTGCGATGAAAGTGGAAAGATGAGCCCCCAGTGCGAGTGGCAGTGAGGCCAAAACACACACGCACACAGACTCGAATGTTTGGGACTGAATTGACATCAATTAGGGATAACCCAGACACATAACACAAGTGAAAGATAACTGTACTTCCACTATAGATAGGTCATAATCGGTCGGCAATTATCGATTAACGATCATTGATCATTGGGCAAGCAAGCCCCGTTTCTGGTTTCGTTTTTATTTGTGTTTTTGATGTCTTCATTTCCCCATAGAAATCTGGGAGTGGAATGTCAGCGAAGGCATAACTCGGAATCAATCACAGATCACTGATCACTGCTGGCCAAACGAGATTTGTTCAGACCAAAAAAGGGGAAGTGCCCCACTCATCCTCAGACAGAGAGCGAATGATGATTTTTCCTGACACAATTAGCCTTGATCGAGGCTCTGCTGATCTTGCCACTGACAACTTCCAACTGCCAACTGCCACTCTTGCTACTGTTGTGGATGATAATGTCAATGTTGCTATTGTTGATTGGAAAACTTGTTACTTGCCCCCGAACAACGACATACGACAGCAAACAGCCGAACAAGCAACAAACAACAAACAAACAATGCAACGACTTTCATTATTCGTCCAACTATTGAACAATCGCCAAAGTCTTTTTCTTTTGGTCTGTGTGTGTGTATTTTCTTTTGGAAATTGGCAACATTTAAACAAATGATCGGATCGCAATAACAATGGACAATGAATGCATACGAGTGCATATATTTCGATACTTGCATGCAAGTGTTGTGTGTGTACTGATAAAGACCAATCGTTTTTCCCTGGATACATACGAGTATGTTGTTGGATTTATGCTGAGGGGTTCCCATACTCTACCTAAAGAAAGAAGACTGCGAGTATTCATGCATCCAAATGTATTTGGAATTATGAATTATTTAGAATGGGAATGGCAGATATGAATATATTTTGAGGATTTTTTTCTTGCATTTCTAGCTTATGAGCATGAATATCATGGGAATAATTAAAAGAATCTCCTCTATTTCGTACCACACAAAAAGTTGTGACATTGCCATACAAAAATGATTATTCTCCTATAAACTACTGGAAACCTATGGAACTTTCAAAGTACATAAATATGTGATATTGAATATCTGAGGAAACAAAGCAACACAAAATCACTGGGTCAAATGCGGTCATCATTTATATTTGTGGACATCACTTGGGCACACTGATCCCTTTTGACTTCCCCAAACATACCGAAACAGTAAAAAAATAATAAAACCGATTGAAACGTTTAAAAAATAAATGAAGACACCAACACGTATTGAAAAGAGAACGAATAATTAATACATAGATACCTGAAATGAATGCGAAATAAACAAACCACTTTAAAAAAATATATCAATTGAAACTGAAATGCAAACACAAATTTCTTACACACATTTCTACAGATTAAATAAGACTATAATATTTGTAGTCTGACGATATATACAGCACCGAACTAAATGGAGAACCGTGTTGAAAGAATTGTTATAAAAAACAGAGCATTTATTTTAGTATTAAAAAAAACGAATTTAATAGTTTTGAACTTTAAAAAGAAAAAAGAAATTTGAATTTAGTTTTAATCATATACAAATCAAAGATCAAAATGTTCAAATAAAAACCGAAAGATAACTAATTTTTTCATTTCTCTTTCCGATATTTCAGAGATTTGCTCATCTATATTTGAAGTGTCCTTGGGTCTGGGACTTTTACCCAGTGAAGCACGGAACCACTCGTTGACACTCCCCCTCGATCACGCACCGCTTTTAAACGCGTCCAATTACCTCCACAGACTTTCCGTTAATGTTTCGAATTTCGAAAAAGTCGCAAAAGAAAAGCCAAACAAAATAAGTACAGAAAAACAAACAAAATAATCGTAAAATAGGGAAACAGAAAAGAAGGAGAAGAAGGTGGTGAAGGCAAGAAAAGGCATGCGGCAGGGGCAAAGCTTCGGCTGGAATGGGGAATCATGGAGGCGACGCCGTCTGTGTCTCTATTAGATTTGTGTGTGTGTCCCCGCCTAGATACACTTTCCAAAGGTTCGATAACTTTGACAGCAGGTTTGAAACGCAAACAAAATTAAGATATTTCAATTGCTTATGTCTACATATGCCAGATATTCCGAGGGTACTGTGTTATTCGACTTCTGAAAGCATTTTGTCGCTATCCCGTTTCTCTTCTTGTGTGTGTGTGTGTGTGTGTGTGTGTTGGTGCGTGGGTGCAGTGTGGCATGCAATGACACTCAGAGGAGGCAGGGGGGCACTTGGATAACTGTTGCACAGCTGTTGTCGTAGTACTTGGCGACCAGAATGACTGCCTGATGTTGAAACTTCTGCAGTTGTTACAGCGATACCAATACCAGCAGCTGCCTGTGGCTAAGCGACTGATGATAGAGCACTCAACGGAGACAGAATTTAGGAGCTCTCGTGAGGATTGGCACGTGAGTCATACATCGGCCGACAGATCGAAAGTGAATGGCCGTAGAGAAGGGAGTTACTAGTAGCCCAATAATTGTGAAGTCCAATCCATTCCCCAAGAGAAGATTCAGGTACCATATGTAGATCGAATTGGACATCTATATGTACATATGAATGTACTTAAATTCATTTCACACGATAACAGAAGCTTTTTACATTTCTCTGTTACGCCCTCACACTGTTAAGGCCCATTTGCTTTGCAAAGCGCGCGCAAGATGGCGCCAGTGTACAACTTTGGATGGTGACTGCATTAGCTAAAGGTTTTAATCTCGACTGCACTGTCGCCCGCCTTGGCTTAAAGTTCGAAATGAATTCATGTCAATGCAGCGCTTCTGTGTTGGCTAAGTCCGCAATTCAAGAGTTTGAATTTGGCGCTTGAGTAGGGGTCAGTGCTGGAAGACTTTGATGTTGTTGAGAGTGGAGGAATCCATCTTATAGAAGTGTATAAATTTGCACCTTCCTTTTCCCTGTCTTTCACTTCGTTCTACTTCTTCACTTCATATTCTAATCGAGTATAGTCAGAGGAAATTACGTATGAAGACCCGCCCTGCTTCATGAACAGCGCTCACTCCCTCACTTTGCATCGTATGAATCATAAATTTCCCCAGTCCTGGCCCGATTCGACGCTGTCTCTGTATCTTTTCATCTTTGTATCTGCACTCATTAATTTCTGCCACAATTATTATTTATATTTCGGTTTTTGTTTTTTGTAGCGCCCCGAGATTGCGATTGCAGTGGGGTGGGGCTCGGTTATGATTATGCCACACACGCATTTCACCGCTTTAATTGCAGTTGCAGTTGCAGTTTCGATTGCACTTTGATTCCTGTTCGATGGAATTCCCCCTTGCCTGTGCGTCGTCTCGGGGATGGAGATGGCTTTTGACTTCCCCTCAAAATGGATCCCACCAGAGCCATTCCATTGCCCACGCCCACGCCCACTCGCCGTCGGGCGACTGATTCATGGCACTCTTTTCTGCCAATTTGCTGTGGCCCCAACTTTGAGCCTAATATCTTATGCAGACTCATAAATCTTAGACTCTACTTCTGCAGCCTAGGGCAGGCTGAAAGATGCAAATTTATGGACATGAATACAGACATACGCGAGGCATTGGTCATGGGCCATGGGAAGCGCACACCCCAAAGCCCAAGTCCAAGAGGAAAACTTGTCCAAAGTGAAGAAAAACGTCAAGACAAAACCAAAACCAAAACAGAAAAGAAAACTATCTTTTTAATGACAGGCCAAATGTGGAATGGGAATGGGAATGGGAATGGGGTTGGCTGTGGCTGTTGGCAAAAAGACATTTGGCGAGGCCTGGAGCAGGAAGTCGCTTTGACTGTAACTCCAACTCCAACATCGACATCGGCGACAACTGCGAAGAGTGCGTAATTGCTTTTTAAGCCTGATTTGAGGCACGCCCTGGCCTCACTCACTCCCCGAAGTTCCCTCCCCGCAGTCACCAAACTGCTGCCTGCCATTACCACCCCACTCCCCCGGTTACTCCCGTTACCGTTCCCACCCGACAGTGGAAAATGCCCCACTATTAGCCCCGAAAGCGGAGCTGATCAGAGCTCAGAGCCAGCGGCGCCTTGGCGGAAGAGACCGATATCGTCATGTCGTCGGCCAAGTATCTCAAAGACACAAACATCGCAAGCACCAGACCGCCCACATGACCATATAAGCTGGAGGTTGAGATACGCAGAGGAGGATAGTTATTCAAGGGACGACAAAGCTTAAGGCACGGAGAAGCCTGAGCAGAATGAAGGGACAAAGGTCTCAACAGTCTCAAAAGTCTCACCAAAGATTGAAGTACTTTCAAGATAAATTCCTGGCCAAGGCAGGCTAAACTGTGAAGAAACAAAGACATAAACAGAAATAGAGTGTATCCGCCCGAAGGCACGCGAAGGCGGGGGCAGATTCCAGTCGGAAGAAACAGAAAGGAAGGAATCATCTGAAATAAGGTACTAAATATGTTCCGGATGTATCAAGAATTCCTAATATTTGGAGATTCGTTGCCGATATGCAGATGCTTACTTTGGCTGCTCTCAGTTGTCAAGCTAACCGAATTTGAATACACCTGATTGGCTTTTGAAGTGGCTCTCAGCTACGAAGAGTGCATGGCCCCCGGGTTAGTAAAGGTTACGAGTTACGAGTTACGAGTGGAGCTAAATGGTAGCTAGTCGATGGTGTAGAAGGAGTTTTAATGACGTCGCAACTAGTCCAAGTTCGATGCGCATCTAGAGTGTGTAATCGGTGAGAAAACTGCGAGCCGAACTTGAGGATAAATATAGCAACGAGCGGCTGCTGTGCTCGCTGCCGAGTTCAAATTTGTTGCTGGCTAACCGATTAATGGCTCTTCTGCCAGCACTTGTCGTGGGCCAATCAATTAGCTCCTCGCCGGCTCGTTATGGCCATCGATTCGGGCACAGAGCTTGTGCAAAAGCTGAGGAAACCTGACAGGCCTGTTAACTTGTCCCTTTTGGCGGTTTAGTCAGTGAGAGCAGAATTGAGTGAGCAAAATTAATCAGATGTGGGGGGAATGCCGAAGTCAGCCTGAGGGCTTCATTGGGTATTTGGCAATCGGGAGATAGTCTGAGGGTTCGCCCTCATTGGGTCTTGGGAAACCAATGAGCTAATGGAAAAGTGTAGAATATGAAGACAAATGAATCAAAACTAATCAGATAATGCTCCCGCCTGTTGAATACGCCAAACACACTCAAATAAAATGAGGTTCATATGAAACTCCTCTGCAAAAGAATAACATAATAGCACCATTAGGAACTATTTCAATAGAAAGCAGGCAAAAATACAGAAAGAGATGAAAAAATTGAAAAAAAGTTAAATGTGCGTCGGCCGGGAATCGAACCCGGATCAACTGCTTGGAAGGCAACTATGCTGACCATTACACCACCGACGCCCCTTAGGGCTGATGGTAAGATATTCCAAGTAGAGTTCCTGATTTCAGGATGAGATCCGCTTTGGAAAAGAAAGAAGAGTCCAGTAAGGAGAGAGCGAGTAGTTCCTAACAAACTTCTAATGGATTAGTTATGTTCTATAAATTTGAAACACTTTTATCTATTTATAATTTAAATCAAACATTCAATGCTGGACAGATGGTTTAGGGATGTGAATCATGGTAGCCTATTCTGCAGGTTTTTCCCTGCGGATATTCAAAGGTAATTTTTGCTTTCGCTTTTTCGTCTATTCCCTTTCCTTTTTCCCTTCTCTTCACTGAGTGTTTCTCCACAATCGCCGTTCTGCCCTGCATTCTCTTCCTGGTTTTAGTTCCCCTTCCCTCGCTCTTCACAGCTGGTCAAAAGTTATCCCCATAACGGTTCTGTTTTGGCGGATACGTCACGTGCTGACCGCAGCAGATCGGAGCAGAGCGCCCATAACGGTAGCTGCCGCGGCAGCAGTAGCCACACAAAACAGTTGTACAACATTTACCGGTTTGTGGGGCACGAGAAGAAACAGACGCGCCGCAACAGCAACAGCAACAGCAAGAGCAAAAGCAACAGCCGCAAACGTTGACGCAGAAGCTAAGGGGCTGCCACAGCTGATCGAGTGAGTGTCTCCGATGCCTGCCTCTTTTCCGTGCTTCATTCATGAATACAGCAGGCGGCAGTGGTTGGCTCTCGGCGACAGCTCGCTCTCGCTCTCTATCTCTCTCGCGCTCTCTCTGTGTCTAGCTCGGCCGCTGCGCTCTCCACTGCCACTGCCGCCTTAAAAGCTAACGTCGGCGCCTGCGCGCCGTTCAGACCGCGTTCGTAGCGAGCGCTAGACACGTCGCGTTTTTTTCAGCCGCCATCGTCCGTCGACCGCTCGACGCTCGTTCCTTATCGCCGGCCCCCCCGCCCAACATCCCACCCCCCTCTCGTAAGAGCTGCAAAACTTTGCGTGTGCCTGTGTGTGTATGTGTATGCGTGTGTTTTCGTTTGCGTGCCTGTGTGTGTGAGGAGCGCGGAAATGGGAAGCTGCAGCAGCAGAAGTCGGTCGCAAAGTCCTGCGCGCGTTTTAGAATGAAATTTTTGTGCAGTTACAGCGGTTCCCTAGCTTTTTGCTAGCGATTTCTTAGCGATTTTCGTAACGCGTTTTGGGCGCGATTTGAACGCGTTTAGAATCTGTTTGCCAGGCGCTGCATTTGCTCCGCTTTCCTCTGCCACATCTTCTCCTAGCTTATGTTTTTTGTTTATGTTTTTGTTTTTGTTGGAGTGTTTTGCCCCATTTGAAGTTGAATTCGTGATTACGCGCCATTTCCGCATTTCAGGAACTGCCCAAAAGAGGAAAAAGTGCTTGAAAAATTATGAGAAAACAAATACAAAATCCAAAAAGAAACCAAAAATGAGAAAAAACACAAAAACAAAAAAATAATTACTACAACGAGCACCACTCGAAATTATAACGAAATGCAAATTAATTACAGTACAATTGAACAAATAACCGAATGGAATATTGTTGTTGTTGCTGCTCGGACTCCGAGTCGGAGTCGAATTCGGACTTGGATTTGATTTTTGATTTGATTTTGTGTGTGTTCCGCGCTAATAGTTTCCTGCACAGCGGCACTAAACAATGGCCGAGGCGGCCATAACTAGAAAACTGGCCAAAATACAAAAATTGTTGCGAAAGTGCTGGCTGCCGCCTGGCGTTGCATGTAGCAGTGGCAGCACCAGCACCAGCACCAGCAACAGCAGGGAGCAGCTGCTGCAAGTCAAGTTGCTGCTTAACAAAATAAATTTTATTTTTATGACTTTTATGCGAAGTCGATAGGATGACAGCCATACGAGCAAAGTTTACCTGTAGCTGCAATAACAAAAAAGCAAAAACAAAAGGCAACAACAACGGCAATGGCAAAACTGCACAACATAATAGCCAAAGGATGGTGAACGTTAGAAACGTGTCTATGCGGCAACGAAGTGCGAATACCCTAGAAGAGAGTTTCACGCCAATCCCCATTCGGGAAGCGCTGCAAGGATACGTTTTCCCATAAGCGATTAAAGTCTTTTAAAGTCTCAAGAGAGCAATTTAAACTTTCCAAAGTTCTCCAGGCTGGGAAAGAAACTCTTTTCAGATTGCTCCCGGAATCTGGAACTCAAATGTAAATATTCCAATATTAATGTACATTTTAAAACTGATAACTCCCAAGAGCGGGAAAAATATGGAAAGAGTTTCCCAATCACAATCGGAACCATCAAATCTTCTGCTCCATTCGAGAATCTCTTAGTTACAGGTCCTAGTCTTCTGCAGGTCTTCTTCTATTTACGTATATTTCAAAGTTTCCATCTTAAAGTCTATTTTCGAATTAATTTACGCGGTTTTCTTGGTATTGGTAGGATTGAAAGGATTGGTTCATACTCCCAGCTAGTGAGGGTATCAACCGCTCGTTTTGCTGGAGTGCGTGACCTCACAAATACACATAAACATACACATACATGTACATACCAGTACTTGTGTGTGAGTCTGTGGCACGACTTGCTCTTGGACTCTGCATCGCCAAATCCACTTGAATCCACGAAAGTGAAATTTCACTTTGCAGTTGTCTTTTGTTGCAGTTTCTTTTGCCGCTGATGTTGCAGCTGCCCTGCTGTTGCAAACTGTTTTTGTGTTTTTTTTTGCTTGGCATTCATTTCGAACTCTCGCTCCTCGATCAGTGTGAAAAGTGAAATGCCATCGAGCTGACGACAGACGTAATCATAACGAGAATTCATTCAACAGCAGAACACAAACAAAAGCGATCGAGCAGAAGCAGCGACCATGATGGCCAACACGAGGAGCAGATGCCCGAGAAGCAGCCAGAGCCTCATAGCCCCAACAACAAGTGCAGCTTCCATTAGCAGAAAATCAGGAATAACATTGCCAAAATCACCATCGACAGCAGCTACAAGAGCGGCCACAAATCGATTGCTAATCGGTGGCTGCCTGCTGCTCACCCTGCTGTCCGTGGCCACCCTGGCCATGGGCATGCCCCAGCAGGAAGCGCCAGCTGCCACTCAAAATGGTAAGTCCAATCATTTTGCATCCACTTTTGTCTGTCTCAGCATCAGCCTCTGCATCTGAGACTTAATTAGAGCTGCCTGCGAAAGTGAAACTCTCTTTCTCCATCCCCCCAAAACTATCTCTAAGCAGCGTCTCTATCTCCATATACCTTTGGCGCGGTCTTTACGCTGATCTGGGCATTGTCTCCGTCTTCGTAACTGAGAATTATGGCGCATAAAGTCCGTCAACCGCCGACCGTCGACCGTCGACCATCAGCGGCCAATGGCCAATGGCCAGTGTCAAGTTGAGCGCCGCAGCGGCTGCTGACTTTGATTTGTGGCCCCGACGCTTTCACTTTGGCTGCAGGTTTCGTTGTTGCTGTTTCTGCTTCGATTTTCGGATCCGGAGTTGACTCGTTTCAGCCACAGACTAGTTCTATGAACTCGAAGAAATGGCCACAAAATTTCAGCGAATGTGAAAACTAATTTGAATTTATATCTAATATTCTCCGCTCGAATACCCATTCCGGGTTCATCATTATCGGTAATGGGTATTACAGCATTTGTGTTCGGGGTGTTAAGCTCAATTAACTGCTCACATGCCGCACTGCACACTTGCTGTGGAGGGGGAGAGCTGACAGAAGGAAGGAAGGAAGGGAATACTCGTAAGCCCAACTTGCTAATTTGTCAGTAACACTCCAACAAGCCATATAACAAAAGGGCGAAAGCCGACGGATGGCATCAAAAGAAAGGCAGCAAATTAATCAAAATAAAAAGATGCAGGCAGATATACGAGGGAACTGTGACATGGAGAGAGAGAGAGAGAAAGAGACAAAGGCGGGTATCAAATAACATTTTCCCAGACATCTCGCCGCGCTTACGACATCTTCAGCAATTACTGGAATAGAGGAGAGCTTCGAGATTGGGCTGAGCCTGAGACTGGGACTGGAACTGTGACTAGGGAGACCCACAGACCGCATTTTGCACTTGCTTCCGTATGTTTTCCTTTGTCATGGCCTGTGGCCTCTTCGCCGAACCACAGCCCCGACTCCGAGACAACTCCATCTGCATTCGCATCTGTTTTGCGGCTGCTCGCCGCTGTCTCTCTCTTTGTGTCATTATGTCATGAGGCGAGTGAGTGTGCCACAGGTTCGAGTGTATGTACAATGTACATCCATCCTCCTTGCTAAAAAGTTTTCCCAGACACATTTTCTATTTTTCTCTGCTCAAAAACAATGCCTAGTTACGTTTCAATGCTCGATACGGTTGTGTGTTGTAATCAAAGGAGATGCAGCCAGCGCTGAAGATGGAGTTGAAGATGATCAGCTCTGCAAGACATAGAATTGAGATGTACATGAGTATGTTTGTGGGTACACCATGGATATATCTTTATATACTTTTATTCAGCAACTCATTGAGCCAAAGTCAAACCCAAGTAGACCTCAGGTTGCATCACAGCTCTCAGCCCCCAACCGCAAGCCTTGTGACAGTTTTCCCAGCCATGAGTTGTCAAAGAGCCACCAAAACCATCAAGCCAACAAAGATGTTGGACCTGATGATAATGATAATGATGATGATGATGATGATGCTGCTATTGCTGATGGTAATGATGTTTGGGGGGTAGTGGGAGTGTGCAGCCCCCAATTTGGGTTAGCTCTCAGACATGTAATAATCACATCACCTACTCGTTCGTAGTGCATACCTCAACGCGCATTGCGAGCCATCCACGCAGATGCTCGCTTTGAAGTCCGTAAAACGAGGCGAACAATTGCCATTCATTTGCACAATGAATGAAATTTAATGAGCGCGCCTCGCATAATACAAATAATAAGTAATAATAAGTGAAAAGGCCCCAAAAAAAAACGTACACAAAAATCATGTATAACGTAATCGTCGAGAGACAGAGGTAGAGGTGGAGGTAGAGCCATAGCCAGTGCCAATCCCGAAACCAAAACCATATAATCGATGTTGCATGCAACATTATTTGTGTATTGTGTGTTACACACACACACACATGCTCGGCATACTCATTCTTATCCATATATCCATGTATGTACATACGAGTACTCGCACAATATTCAATTTATTATTTAACCAATTTATGAGCATCGACAACGACTGCCGTTTGACTGCCGATCGACTGCCTGGGGGCCCACATTGAGGGAGACAGATCTGGGCCTGTCAATGGTTTCATGTTTACGAGCGAGCACGACGATGCTCTACCAGAGAGTACATGCACTGACGAATGCATCCTTCGAAATCTATGGCAAATTACATGTCATACCATAGTAAATATTTGTAGGAATATCTTCTCCGAGTACCCACAGCAAAAGGGGTCAGCAGTTATGCACAACCTAAACATTCAACTGCATGGGAAATCGTTAACTGAATTAAGGAATACTCCTATTAGAGTATTAATTGATTTGAAACTATAAAATGCAGAAAACCTCCCTTTCAGATGCTAAAAATCTGACGACATTCTGCGTTAATTGTAACAAATTCTTCTTCATTTGAAGCGCATACAATCTTCGGCGTCTCCCAAACTAAATGTTATATCCCTTTCATGTGTTTTGTATCACTTCGCTTCTTGGGCTACCGTTGGAGTTTAATTTTCTGGCTACTGTTGCTGTTATTGTATCTCTGGCTGTTGTCTCTAGTTGCAGTTGCAGCCAGCTGTGGCAGCCCGTGGGTGTGCCTGTGGGCGTTGTTGCGGTGGCCAGAAGAGTGCTGGCACCAAAATTGAACTTGTATTGCGGAAAATCGATACACTGAGAGAGTGTGATATACTCGAAAGGAGTTTGGGACAGACACAGACCGAGACTTGTTGACGTGATCTTGAGAGACACTTGGCGGGTGGCTGGGAAAACTGTAAAATGAGTGAGAAAAGATGCCATGCAAATGTTATTGCTGCATTTTAATCGACAGACTTCAAGCAAAAGGCAGTTTTGCTTCTCGTTTTCCTCACACTCCCCGAGGATATATTCCCTGAGTTTTCTTTCCATCGCCAGTAAGTTCCACCGTAGTAGGGGATTCCCCCAGCTCAGCCCGAAATGGCTTTCACACATTTCAAAGTATTTTTTGCGGTTCTCTTGATCGACTTAATGTTGCCGCTTTTGTAGTTTAATTTTTGTTTACGGGCTTGGGTTTGGGGTTTCGCCGTGGTCTGTGGGCTGCTCTCCTGACCATTGCCGTGAAGGCGTTTTGCCTTTTGCCAGCAATTAACATTTTGAACTTTGGCCAGAGACAAGACAGACAGACTTCTCCGTACTATACAGACAAACAAACTAAGTAAGTGCATAAAATTGGAACAAAGCCCCATTTCGTTTATCGCTTGACGTGGCTGGGGCATTGTGTTTTTTGTTTTTTGTTTTTTTTATTTTGTTTTTTTTTTGGTGGGCTGTTAAATTTAAATGGTGAGGCTTAACCTTTAAATTCGGCAAACTGTTTGAATGGAGACCGCCTCGGTGGGCAGCGGTGGGCCTCAGTGTGCCCGACTGAGTGTAATTACACACATTTTTGGGTCTGTGTTTGCGTTTCGTTATTGTGCAATGCGAATTGGAGTCCAAATCAAAATCAAAAACCAAAATCAAAATGTACTCGTTAATAAACGTTGAATGAAAGAAATGCCGCCATCCATCAGCCAGGGCAAGACTCAATTGGGCAATGGGTCGAGCCAATGCGATACGATCCGCAATCGACAAGGAAAACAAATGACATCGCCGAACGGTAGCGACAACCCAAAATGCGATTAGGATTTGGGGAGTGAGGATTGGGGATTGGCGATTGGGGGCTGGAGGAGGGCACACTGAATCGATCGTAGATCATCGAGTTATGCAAATCCAACGATCGATAACACTCCAGTTTAACATCGATGAGTATTATTGGCTTATATAATCGGAGAGGCAGGTGCGGGTGCCGGGTGGCGGGTGTATAGCATAATTAGCTCAACTCATTAATATCGCTGGAGTCCCTCCAATCTGCTCCACATTGGGCGAAAGTGGCGGCCGCAAATTAATCAAAATCCACAGCGAACCACGCGGCGGAGCGGCACATTTGAAATTTATTTCTTTTCATTTTTTTTCCTTCCCATTGCATTTTATTTGCAACATTAAATAAATTAATGAAAATGTGCGACATGCTGGGCCACAGATTTATACATAAATTGACTACGAATGCCCTTCCAGAGGGTATCTTCGATGTCGATTTAGGTTGGTGTCGCGACTAGACTTTGGCACTAGTTATTTGAGGATATACATATGAGCTACGGGAATAGGTGTTGTCTGTATTCCCCTCTGTTGGATGCCACTTTGATGTCCAGTCAGTGTTGCTTCTGAAATGTTTCCATGACATTTCAATCCTTAGTTGTGGTTTCTGTATCATTAAATATTGATCCAATTGGTATTTGTTAGTAACAAAAGCATAAATCCGAGCTGATTACCCTCCTAAAGCATGCCTCGCAACAGTGTTGGTCAGTGCCCTTTCGGAAAGAGCAATCCTGCTTCGTTTTGATGACTTTCAAGCCGAAGGTCCGCTCACTGATTAATTGCGTTTTGTGTCTGTGTGTTTTCGCTTTCGTCCTAACATTTCGGACTGTGATCGCAGTTACAAGCGTTAAACTCTTGGCTTATGCTTTTTTTATTTGATTTATTCCTTAATGTGTGTCGGATATTTGGCGCAATTTGTTCAACAAAATGGGGGGATAAATGTAGCTGTCTGTGTGTCTGACTGACGATGTGGCAAGCGACTAATACGAACTTAATGATGTCTTCTTTCGCTTTCGCAGTGAAAACAACGTAATTGCTCGCTCTCCGATCGCACCGATCGCGCACCAGCGCAGGGCCCACTGGACATTTTGGCCATTTTCGACACGCACCGCTGGCCATTGCAATCAATCACAAAACAAACGTTCCATTTCCCAAAAAGCCAGCCAAGCTGTTAGACAAGACAGATAGAAACGAGAGATAGACAGACAGACAGATTTGAACGCTTAAATGCAAATTGCGTTATGCCCATAATGATCAGTTAGGGAATGTTGTAATCACCCCCAGAGCCCAGTGCCCAGAGCCCAGTGCCCAGTGACCACAGCCTAGTGCCCAGTCCCTGTCCCTCTCTCCAACGAAAATCAATCAGACATCAGTTTAGCAGCTGCCGCAGAGTCGGAGGATGAGCCAACCAACCAATGAGTAAACAATCATTTTGGGCCTCTGTTTGCATTGCCGCTCACAGATGTCAGCCATCATTTGGATTGGAGTTCAGGATTGGGTATTGGGATTGTTCGACTTCGACTTCGACTTCGACTCTGATTGCGATTGTACTTGCTTTATGGCATGTTGCCACTTGATATTGATGACTGCCCTCTGGCCCGAGTGTTGTTTTAATGTTCCTCTTTCTCTCTTGCCGTGGCATCAAGTGCGCTCCACTCTGATTACAATGTTTCCACAGAGAGCCCCCAAAAATACATCTTTATTAGCGACGAAGGGGAAGCTCAGTTGATTGGAGATTATTAAATGGACTCCAGCATTGTTTCAATCAGCAGTTAAAACCTTACTTTCCGAGTGCTTCCTTTTCGGGTTTGATTGAGCGTGATGTACAATTTGGGTGATCAAAAGGGGAACTTTCATGCCACATTATCTAGTTCAATCCTCAATCCTCACTGCCCGATCGCAGCCAGACACTTGTCTCTGTGCAATTTCGTGGCTCTGTTTTGTTTTGTGCGGTCATTAGATTAATTGCATAACAAATTACCACTAAACGCCACAAGAGCCAAGCGGAAAAAGTATCCATAGATACATTGTATATATATCCATTTATACTTACTATATAGAAGTTGCAAATGTATGTAATTGCTCAGCATTCGGAGCGCAAATTGTTTTGGCAGGCCAAAGAGCTGCAATTTGCATAAGACTTGGATTGGGTTTAGGTTTTTTTATGGGCTGGTATCGAGGGTATCCATTACAGGTTGGTCGCTATCGGTCACGGAGCATTGGCGACAAAAAACTTTGGCGACAGTTTTGGCATTTAGCGGTTTTGGTTTGCTGTTTTTTTGTGTTCGTATAAGCTGGCGGCTTTTGTCGCCTAACCTTCACCTTGTTGGCCAAAAAGACTCACAAACACACAGACAGAGAAAACCCAAAACGAATTACGAGTAAAACGTTTGCTGCACATTGAGTGCCTGTCTGGCTGTCCGATTGTCCACCGTCTGACTGTCCGACTGTCCCCACCGCTGAACGTGCCATGGCCCCCGAGCTTCCAGGCAGCGGATCGCAGATCGCGGATCGCCGCGCACCGTTGCCAGTTTTGGGCTTTTGGCCTGGAAACGTGTTTGTGGCCGCATTGTGCTGACTCAGTGCTCCCAATGATTTTTGGTGGCACAGCCACAGCCAGAGATATTCGGTATCATTGATATATCACGCATACGCCAAGTGTGCAATTGCAACCTAATTAGCCATTCAGACATGGAGAAAAAACACATTGATCTGGCAATGGTAATGGTAATGATAATGGATTTTTTCACCATTTCATTCCATTTGATTTGATTCCATTTCACTCGATACTCCCACTGCCCCCACTCCCCGCTCTTCCCACTCTCCACTCTCCACACGGTGACCTTCAAATGTTGCAAAAACAAAAAACAACAATACAAATCTTAGGGCGCGGGCGCGTGCGCCCTTGTCTGTAAATATTTTGAAAGGGTCGTGCCACAGCCACAGCCGTTGAAGCCAATCAAATCAGCAGAAATCAAATCAAATCGAATCAAATGAAATCAAAAGCCGCATCGTTAATCATAGCTGGATTTTGCACAGTTCATCCGATCTAAACTCGATGGCTGTCTGATTGTTTGGCGTTTATTGTGATGTATTTATACCCGGTACTCGAAGAGTAAATAGGGTATATTGTATTTGTGCGGATAACGGTTGTATGTAACGCACAGAAGGAAACGTTTCCGACCCCATAAAGTATATATATTCTTGATCAGCATCAATAGCCGAGTCGATTGAGCCATGTCTGTCTGTCCGTCTGTCCGTCTGTCCGTCTGTCCGTCTGTCCGTCCGTCCGTCTTGTTTGTCGGCTAGTTCTCAGAGACTATAAGAGCTAGAGCCACCAAATTTTGGCACCAGACTGCTGTATGCTCACACTGAAACCAGTGTATTTCAAAAATGAGCCCCGCCCCCTTCCGCCCCCGCAAAAGGGCGAAAACCTCCCAAATCTACAATTTTGAAGATAACAGAAAACTAAAAACGCCATTCCGTAGGGAATGACCATATCTATCAGATCACCAAATTGGGATCCGATTGGATCATTATTATAGCCACAATGAAGAAATTAGTTTGCAGTGGCCAAACCCACCCCGCCCCGCAGCATTTACACTCTGCTTCGCGCTGTTTATGGCCTGGCCCCTGACACGTCACTGCCTCTGCCTCTGCCGCTGCCTCTGCCGCTGACTCTGCCGCGACTCTGCAGTTAGTTTCTAGGGGAGGGTGGCGAGCTAAAGGAGCGTGTTGGTGTGAGTAGTGTTGTTGATGTAGATGACAGATGAAGAAAAAATGTAAAACTGGACAAATAACCGCTAAAGTGCAGATGTAGTACTGAGTGCCGGGTATAAAAGTTGTGACGCGTAAGAAGCGTCTCACACGTCCCTTCTCGTTTTGATTCGGTTTTGATGCCTTTTCCTTTCCATTTTTCTTGTAATTATAATTAGACATTTGCGATTGTTTTTGCACCAGGCTGAATTTCTTTGAAGAGCGATTCGAGCGGCACGTGCCGTCAGTGGGGGAAATACTTCTAAATAGATTATTTCGAGAACTTCCTGGGGAGCTTAGAGATCCTTTGCAATGCACTCTTATAATTTGACCTCTTTCTTAGAGAGTGTTGTGCGGGGCTTGAGCAATACCTTTGTTTGCTTGACAAACACTGAAGAGAAGTGAAAACTTGAACCGCATTCGGGTTATTTATTCCACATCTGTTTCAACACTTGATTGGCTGCCACATGCAATCATATGTGAGACGAACGCTGGCACCACACGCCACCTCAAAACACCCAGGTCTCCCCCTCCGCACCTTACTATCAACCTCAACCCCTGGCTGATCGTCAAGCCAAAACCCAAGCCCCACCGCCAGCCACCACCGCCCATCGCCCCCACAGAGAGACGAGTTTGCCTTTGTCTCAGCATCGGCGACCGACTGACGGCACCCACTCGAAGGCGCAGCTCAGTGCATTGCACAAGCGATCAGAAAAGTACATGGAATAGGTCTGAGCATAGAATGGATATACTACAAACATTATTCTCCATACATATATGTTCTCTACAGACCCAGAGACAAACAGACACACTTCATTCAGAGTGTAGAGTCGCACAAATGCGATGCCCAACGAAGCGCTCAGCCGCTGCACAATGATCAGTGAGGCATGCAACGAGTCAGTTAGTCAGTCAGTCAGTCAGTCATTCAGTCAGTCAGTCATTCAGTCATTCAGTCAGTTAGTCAATCAGTAGAACAAAAGTATGAAAATGGGAAAACCTCAGAAACAAAACGCAACTAACTAGCCCGTCCTTGGCCAGTCAGCATTATATATAATTATTTCTACAAATTCTTTATTCTTCGTTCTACAACACTCAGATACTGATGATGTGTCTGTTGTTGTGGTTGTTGTTGTTGATGATGTGAATGATGGCGATAGGGAAGAACGTTAGCGGGTGGACGCCAGAGTCAGAGTCAGAATCAGAGA
Source organism: Drosophila subobscura (assembly GCF_008121235.1). Classification (NCBI taxonomy): domain Eukaryota; kingdom Metazoa; phylum Arthropoda; class Insecta; order Diptera; family Drosophilidae; genus Drosophila; species Drosophila subobscura. The sequence goes on from NC_048530.1 coordinate 2,818,585, forward strand.
CAGAGACAAAGGCAACCAACTTTAATGAGACTTAACGATGGGAACAGTTCTTGCGAGAATGATTACGATACAGTAATTTATTACACATTTGTGGCCAGGCATTGGCAAAGACTCGTACTCGTACTCGTACGATTACGAGTACTCGTACGATTACGAGTACTCGTATTTGATGTGATCTAAACATAATTTACAAATAAGGTAATTGTCTGTCTGTCTGTCCGTTTGTCTGTGACTCCCTCGGCCATGTTCTTATGTGTGGAAGAGTGCTCGAGGGTCACATACAGCGATACGGAGCGACAACAGCCCGAGCCACACATTTATGTCATGCAACAGTTAGCAAAGTCATAAATAATATTTAAAAGAGCCATTTAAATGCTATTATTGCCAGCAACTAAGACGCAAACACAAACTCAAAAGCAAACTCAAACTCAAACGGAGACCCACAGACTGCGACAGAAACTAGTAAAAATACACACAGGAAAGCGCACAGTTTTGCCATTGCAACTGCTCTTGGCCAAGAGCATTGCAGCCAAGAGTGTTGCTGAGCCACGTTGGTGAGCGATCGCGCCAGCACTGGCACTCTAGCCACCGCGTGAGTGACTAACTGGCAGTTTCATTAGATTAATAATGGTAACCAATACACATAATGGCAGATCAAGTGGTTGGCAAGCGGATTGCCAACGTTTTTCTTTTCTTTTTGTTTTGTTATTTCTATTTTGGCACCATCAGCGGCAGCAGCAGGCCAGCAGGTATACCCTTTAATCAGACTGGACAAGAAATATGCCAAGCTCTAAAATGTTGTGCATTAAATACATGTATAAAACATTTGCATGCTGCATATTTCATTAGGCTCAACGGCATTCGGTCGCTTGTCGATTTATACGTATTATTTATGGGACATAAAATTAAATTTAGATGCACGAAGCTTCAGCTTCAGCCCAGGGTTTTCCCGCTGTGGTTTTATATGCTTTCCCATTACATCCTTGGATCGCAGGCACTTTCCTTTTATAATCTGAAATGCTTTACTAGTCCCATTTCCTAATCAAAGCAATGGTTGATCTGGTTGTGCTCCTGAGGTAGTCTAAGAAACCTACACTGAATGAATGATCTTTCCCAGCGAGTTTTGTTGAAATTTGTTTGGTTTCTTGGCAACGAAAAAGTGAGGTAAAAGTGTATTTTGTAACCCAACTGCTTCATGGGTTGGTGTTAAAGAAAGAGTTTGTTGGGATCAATTCGGGACACTCCATACGGGATTCAGTTCCTCCACATTTTCTCATTGAAGTATATCTATTTTTGATGCACATTTTAACAGCCAAAACATTGGGATCTTAAAAAGAAGGAGTAGTACTCTCAAGCGGAATAGATTCTAAATTTGTACTTAAGGGAAATCGCCTAAGGATAATTCCACTTATCATAAGAGTCTGCAGAGATTTGAGATGATCCATTGCAGCGCTCTGATTGTCATTGGAATATTTTTGTGAACCTTTAAGATCCTTTACACTGCCGCGGAGATTTCGATAATCTCCGCGATGCTGTCCCCCTGCCAAATGGTGACCCCGACACCAGGCTGACTTTAACTGAATTTTGAATAGAACAAATTTGATTTATCAGATCGGATGGAGCAGCTAATGTGCCTTGTTCTACGATGGCTGACTGGCTTGCTGGCATTTGATGTTCGTGAAAAGCCATAACAAATCATTTCCACGAGTACCGTACCTCAAATTGAATTGCCAGCGAACAGATGCTGGCCAAGAATTCGCTGGCAAAATGTTTGACATTTAGCTGCTTGGCATTGTTGTTCTTGGCTTGGTTTTGACATTGAAGCTCATCGCAGAGCCCAAGTACAGAGAGATCGTTCGACAGCAATGCTGCTGAGCTGCTGGTCTGCTCTGCTAATAATTTATGGCATTTTAACAGAGCCAAAAGACACAGAACACAAAACAAAAGCTGAGCTAGAGCTAAACGATTTCGAAAAAGAGTCTCTGGCTAAGGTCAGGCAAAGGCAAAGAATGAGCGGACATTAAGTAATTGTTGTTTATTGGAAAATGTCATGTTCAATTAGTCGATCGGGCGGCCAATGTCAGGCTGAGGTCTCAGTCTCCACTTCCAGTTGCCAGGCTGCCTGCCTGTCCCTGTCCCTGTCGCCGTCTCCATCTCCGGTTGACGTGTGGCAAATGGTGCGGCAGAAACGTGGCATGCAACGCTTCATTCTGTCAGCTGGGGAATTGTGTTAACAAATTGAGTTATGGCCAAACGCCTGAGCCGCTGCACGAGAGCATCAGGTGGCTCTATAGAACAGGTGCCTGCCCCAGATCTAATTCCATTTTCAGCTCCATTTTCAGTTCCAGCTTCATGGCCCCGCCTCGGGTCATAGTCATTACAACACTTAACGCATTGTAAGCCATTAACCAACACAATAGCCCTGATGTCAGCCGGAAATATGCCCCATGGGGGGGCTCAGACCCAAGCCAAAGCCCAAGCCCGAGCCCTAGTCCCAGCTCTAATTACAAGCAAAACTCAGTCTGGCGTAAAACTGCAGCTTAATGAATCATTTCAATGACGATGCCGGGGTCAGAGGCAGACCCAGAGTCAACTTAATGATAACACACACACAGAGTTTCGGCTCACAGCCCAAGCGAGAGGTTAATGAGAACTAAACTGGAGAATGGTGACTGGTAATTGGAGTCAAGTTTGACCCAAGTGCGAAAGATACTTCCTGAAGTCATAAGGCTGTGCATATCTCTCTGTGGCAGGTGGAAGGAAGTCACATATGGGTTCTAAAATTGAAATATCATCGTTACATCATTACAACTGCCATTTAAATCGAGGCATGGGGGATCTTGTAATAGCCAAATTTATAACCACAACTGGCGGAGGAATAATTGCTATTAAAAGAAGGTGAATCCGGTAGTTGGAATGTTTTTAATACCAAAGGGAACGAGAGCAGTAACTAGAACTAATGTTCGTGATAATGGACATATAATTATATGTGGATTTATAGCCAAAACAAATGCCGCACACTTGACACTGCGTTAACCTTGAGGAGCGTTGTGGTCCCCAACATCCTCTTAGGCAGTCTTTCCACGCGAACCCAATGAATGCATTTTATGACTTTATAATGTCACTTATTTTTCCCCTAGGGGGAAAGCCATTAAAGCAACACAGCCACAGCAACACAGTAGCGGAGGCAGTGAGCGAGCGAGCGAGAGAGCGGCGATACACTCTCGAACTGCTCGAAGATTGAGTGCACAAGGCAATGGCAACTCAATTAAGTGCAGGCGGCTCCGCACTGAAGTTGTCATAAATAAAGGCATTTGTTTGCGGCTACCCGAAGGAGGGGGTGGATCATGGATGGATACACGCCTGCTGCTCCGCAGACACATAAATCAATGAGCCAGCAAATCGTTGAGTGGAAGATTTATAGGAATTGTAGTTCGCTCTCTCGGGATAGTCGGAGTTGCTCAGTCGGGGCATGCACAGAGACCACATAAAATCGAATCACTTATGCATAGCTTATGGAGATCATGTTTTTGCCATGCCAGACACGAAGATCGGAGCACAAAGCTTGAGCTGAAACTGAAACAGAAATTGAAATGGAAACCAAAATTAGCTTTGGCTCATGGCTAAAAGATGGCTAATTGCCGCGTGTGTAGAAATTAGCTCCAATGCTAAAGTTAGATCATGTTATACAAATCGGAGCAGACTCATTTATCAAGTCAGTCAGTCAGTCAGTCTTAAGCTGCTTCTTCTCTGGCATAATTGGTGAGCAATCAGTAGAGACAGAAACTGAAACAGAAACTGAAACAGAAACTGAAAGACAAAGCCATATACATTCTAGCATTGAGCATTGAAATAAGTAATTCTACAAGTACGACTGAATGCGAATGCCAATTTGCTGACTGAATACGGAATCGAGTTGAATCGAAGATGGATCCAGCATATATACATATATATCAACCGAACGGCGATCTACGATCCACGATCGATGCAGCAAAAGCCACTCCCATGCCACAAATCATTGTTTGTGGTTTGTGGGTTCGTGTCTTGAGTCTTTTGTCTCTCTTTTTTTTCGGCTGCCTGACATTTCGCACAGAATTCTTCTGAGCTCTTCTGCTGGTCAAGTTAAATGTCATTCTCTTTGCTCGCTCTGAACTTTAAAGTTCAAGTGTACACCACACAAAAGCCTGACAATTATGGATACTTAGATGTGCGCTCCTCTGCGTACTCCGAACAGGGTTGGGCCGGGCCGCCCGCACATTTTGTTTGTTGCCTTTGACCCATGCGGAAGCAGGAATTGATTGGGAGAGCACTCCCCAAGAGACAGAATGATGGATAGAGGAGACCTTCGAGCTGGTCTCGAGATGAGTAAGTGCGACGCAGCAGTCTGGGGCGTGCCCCTTGCTGTAGTTGGACTTGCAACCTCGACCGACGCTTTTTCACAGCGATGAGAGAAAAATGCAAATTTAATTATGATCCAAACAGCAAACAAACATCGTAAATGGCAGTCAAGTTTACTTGTTCGCTTGTTCAGCTGCTCAGCTGCTCAGTTTTCATGAATTTGGTTGTTGTGGCTTGGCTTTTTGGTGTCACTCCGCCGCCGCTCCAACACACTGCCTGGCACTGTCCCAGACCATGGCATAGAAACCATTTATTCTAACATAATGAACACCAAGAGACCTGCGAGTTGGAGTTGAAGCCACACTCACAGCCTCACCCTCACCTCGTAATTTATAGCATCGAGCATCGGGCATCGAGCATCGTGCAACCCCGAGCCGCATCTCTCTCAGTGTCGGCAATTATTATTGACAATTAATGGGCAGCATGTGCTTGGCCAACTGCTTGACTGCCTGACTAGCTGACTGGCTGACTGCCTGGCAAGTGGTTTGTCTTGAAATGCGATTCTCGACGACTCGTCCGATTGCATTTTCTCAGCCAAACAAACATCCATGTGTATTTGTGTGCATATATTATATGTGAGGCCTCCCACCCTGAACCAAAACTGACATTGACCGCCTGCATAGCCGGCCGGCTAAGCATCAGCACCAGCACCAGCTTAAGCTGAGTCATCATCATAATTGTCGTCGTGATCATCATTATCATCATGACTGATGCTGTAACTGCGGCTGCGGCTGGTTCTGGCCAGATTCTTTTCGGCCAAACAGTCAAGTGCAAATCGAATTGCAAATGAAGACAAATGAAGTGCGACTGCAGCTTCGACTTCAAGGTTGTTGGCTCGCCTCAATGCGGAAAACATGACACGAAAAAACCAGAGAGAGAGACAGAGAGATAGATACTCCGGGGTATATGTATGTACGTGCACAGAAACGTAGACAAAAGTGTCATTAAATTGTAACATAAAAAGCAGCTAATTGCCAACATTTCGTTACGAATGCAAGAGACACTGCTGGAAAACGACCTTATAAATAACCTAGACACGACGATGACAGTTGTCATTGCCAGACCAGACCAGACCAGACCCGACCCCATCTACCATTTAATAGTCTTCCCCCGCTGCCCAACTTGAGTGGGTCTAACGACCACGACTAATAAATGCACTCCATCCAGAATTATGGGGCACAAAAGGTTATGCCATCGTGATCGCTGAAAAGTGAAAGTTCTCTGTCAAAGTATTGGCTGCCTGACATTGACTGACAAAAGGTCAAAGCTAAGCTCCCAGAAACGAATAATACCCGGTACTTTTCTCCCTCTCTCCCTCCCATAATTATGTTGTTTGAATACCCCCAACCTGTTGTGGATCGGTGCAGCAGTGAAAGTGACGATTGCAGCTCGTTTTGATTTTGAAATTTATGATACACACAGATACACACTGAGACAGCAACTGAGATAGTGAGACGCTGATGGAGACAGAGACAGGGACAGAGACAGCGACCAGGACAGAGATAGACTGGAAGACGGACAAGAAACAACCCACGACCTGATCGGTGTGTTTACACGCATGCGGTGCTGTAAGTGCCAACAAAGTGCCGGAAAATTTCATAGACCCGCTGATGACTTGCCACAGGGGATGCAGCGGCGGGTATACTTTAACTGGGGAGTGCCCCCAAGCCGCTAACTCAGCCACAGCCAAGACCACAGCCGCAGCCACAAGTTGGAGCTCCAGGCGATGCGATGGTGAAAATGGATAAGACTGAAACTGAAATGAATATGAGCTGAATGAGTGATGGAGAGGCTTGGGAAATGCAACGAAAGTGTTGGCGAATGTCTTTCGACGATGGCAGCAGGAGGCTGGGAATCTGAAGGGGAGACCAAGTACTGAGAGTGTTGCAATAAGTTGAATGTTTCCTTGCTACAGCTGGCAGAGTCCTCCCTGAAGTGTTACCCCTCCACAAAAGTTATCAAGTTAACAGAAATCGTTCAATAAAACTGTCTTTGCAATATTCTCCAGTTCTGTACAGTACCACTAGAACTGTCAGTGTTGGTTAACGTCAGCAGCTTTCTGGCAATGTGAGTTTGTGCTTGTAATCCTAGCTCTTCATGTGGGTTGTCAAACTACAGGCTAAGAATTATTCTAATCAATGTCCCAGAAGCAATCCCCCATAAAGCCGTTTTTCAGCACTGCTTAACCATCTTCGTTCACTTCTGCAACTCTAAAAGCATTGGGCATGCCAAGTAGCAGTTTGATTGCTGCGACTCTTCCTGGACTCTGCTCATTTGCATCTTTGTACAGACAGACGTCGGCGGTGCTTCAGCTGGGGATCGTTTATTATATGTCCGCTTGGTGCAAGGCGATAAGTGGGCCTGCCCAAGAGGCTGGCGATGATGATGATGATGACGACGATAATGGTGGACGCAATGAGGCGGCCATTTAACGCCCACTTAGACACGCTTCCCCCCATGCCCAATTGCCTCATTGCTCAGCCAAACACCAGCGAACATTGCAGCACACAGAGACAGATACGCAGTCACAGATACGAATGCAAATGCAGATGTGCGGCAAGGCACAGAGGCACAGAGACACATCCACACACAGACAATAACAATGTGTTAATTATACGGCTGACGCCCACGCCGAAAGCCACAGCTGACAGCAATCAGATACAATCAGCAAAAACTGAAATTGAAGAAGTCTCATCGAGAAGACAGACAGACGATGGGCTGGCTGTCGGGCTGCCGGGTGACTCTGACGATCGCAATGTGCAATTTTCGCTGGATTGTGGCCAGTAAATGACTAAACACATGTCCATGTCATGGTGTTTGCACACACTCACAGCACACTCGAACACACACACACCCATGGGTTGGTTGGATGTTTGGTTGTGGGCACGACGCGCTCAATTTAACGCATATACGCCCCACTGTACCCAGGCCAGAGTGGAGCGCGAGTCGTGCCAAGAGACTCGAACGCAACAACATCGTCATCAGGGTCATCATGTTACAAGTGCCCCACACTGCTGCTCCTCTTTTTCCCACTCGTATCTGTATCTGTATCTGTATAAACATATAATTATAATTAATATCCAACGCTCGTGCACCTTCTGCTTGCCTTCTCCTCGCATGCCTTTCTCTCGCTGCTTTACTCCACTTTTCCTTTTGGCTGATTTTATGGCGCTTTGTCTTTTTAGCACTTTCATAATTCCCATTTTAATTAGACAACTCGCGAGTTTCGGGTTGTTGGACGAATTGCCAAAGCTCAGCAATAGTTGTTGGATCTCTCATGAATTAAATGAATTACAATTAAGCATAAAGCTGAGACACATGTTGTTGCACTTCACCTACATCAATGCAATGAAAACAACTCGGAAGAAAGAGTCTTGTGTGGTACTCACATGAAGATCAGATGAAAATTCAGCTGCAGGGAAGACTGGAGAAAGCCCTATTTCGTGACGTCTTATTTGCTTTGATTTCATTTGTTTTTTGTGGGACTTTTGTCTGTTTTATTCACTTTTTATTGACGATTGGGCAGCCGCTTTGGCTCTTTCGCTTCAGTCGCAACTCTTTTCGCTTTGAATGATGATTGATGAGACACCCCAAAACAGAGACACAGAAACTACAAATTTATGCTCTTGGACACAACAATTTTGTCTGATTTGATTTTACAATGGAGTCGCCACCGAATGCCTGTCCCTGTTTATTGGCTCTGGATGCATTAAAAATGCACACAGATCGATGGCTTTCCAATTTGTTTTGGGTGTCTTTTGTATCTTTTGATCGATTATGTGTGGCAGTGGCCAGATTCAGATCCCACCAGGCAGCAGGCAGCAGGCACCAGCTAGCAGCCAGACAGCCACCAGGCACAAAACGAGGCAATTTTCTAAATTAGCCAAATCGAATGGTCGAAACGTGCAGCAGCCACCACACCAGGCACCAGGCACCAGCCCCTAGCCACCACCAAGGCAAATAAATAATAATAAAGTAATCTATACTTACCACACGACATATCGCTCGATGTGTTTGACCCATTTCTGGCAGCGCACCGAACACTATCAGGCATCGCTCGAAAAAACAGAAAGAAACAAACATAAAAAAACCACCAACAGCCAAAAATATACTCGGACTTTTTGCCGGGAGTCCGCAGAGCCAAAGCACTACCCAATTACACTTAACAAACTCATTATGTTCAGCGTTTGCCAGTCGCAGAGCTCTCAACATTAAAGGAACTGCGGCATGGAGAGGCCGAACCACCGAATACTCTTGCGGAGCCACTGGCTTTCATGGCCGATAAATCACAAATGTCATAGGAACTTTACCTCAAATCAATAGTTAATCTAAGAATTTGAAATCAACTGCAAGCAGTTCCAATGTAAGGCAGGGAGACTGCGAAATCAGTGACCACCAATCAAGCAGTGCACTTGTTCTCGCTGTGCCTTCGAATTCTTACTGCTTGAGATTATGTTAGCTTGGGAACTGCTTCAATGGAACTGCTTGCTAATGCCACGATACCCACTGAGAGAGCGTATAGAAATTACCAGCGGGTGTCAGGCCAAGAAATTGCCGCCAACATTGCATGCAGTGAAAACTCTGAAAAATTCCAAACAAAAAGAGAGGCTGAAAAAAAGAGACATAAACACCAACAAAACAAAATAAAAAACAACAACAACTAAAAGCAACAACAATTGTGTTGAAACCAAAAATTGAGTGGAGGCAGGCAGCATATGAAAGGCAGGCGCTCCGCTCCGGCACCGGCTCCAGCTCCTGGCTGAGGGTGGGGTCCGAGTCCGAGTCCGAGTGGGGCCGAAGAGGTTGAGGGGCCAAAACATTTATGCCTAGAACATGGGACGGGACGGCTTACAATTTATGCCAGCTGCCGCTGCCACGGCTCACATTATTATCGACTTTTATCGATACGACATTTGACTGCTTGAGCAGACCCCATGCACATACACAGCACAGATCCCAGTTCCCAGAGCCAAACCAGACTTGAACTCGGACTTCGACGCAGAGCCAGACCAGAGCTCGCTGGACGAATTTAATTGAGTTGGCATACGACTTCGCGGCGAGTTACCGGAGTCTGTCCAAGTCTGCTACAAGAATTTTCCATAGAGTCAACAACACACAGAGGGGCTCGGGTTCCTTACCTGAGATAAAATTAGCAAAGAATTTCCAGGCCAAAATGGACAACAAGTTGGGCAGTTCGTTCAACGACTCCAAGATGAATTTTACTCCTAATTTTAAATGTATTTGCAAAGTTTGTCTCCAATTACAAGAGAATCGTGATAGTTCAGCGGACTGTAGAAAAATCCATCGACTGGATTGAAGTTCATTTCCGTGTGACCTTTTTTAGGGATTCATCTGAGCGGAAATGATGTCGAAAAACTTTCGTTTCCTTCTCAGCGTCAGCGTTTGTCTCTGTCGTGGTGTCAGTCATCGTCGTCGTTATGGCTATGATGGACCCACAAGCACATGTTCGGCAACACATTTCACCACTTGATGTCAAACATCATCACAAAGACATTAAGAGTCTTCCTCTGCACCGCCACGCACCACTCGAGGCAGCCGCGGGCAGCAAGCACTTGTGGCGGCACTCGGTTTGAGTGGCTTCCACCGTCAAGTCCACATCCACATTCCCACCTACTGAAGCAGTAGTCTCTAGCTGATCGATTTCTCTTTTCTTTTGCAGCGGAGGAGTTCCCAGAGGAAGATGGTGACATGCTGATGGAGCCGAACGACTTTACCCCCATTACGGTGCTGCGCTCGCAGGAGCAGCACTTCCACATGCCGCCCAGCACCCAGCTGCAGCCGAGGCAGTTCCAGGCACCCATCCAGCAGGAGCCAGAGCAGGAGCAGTTCCGTCCCATTGCCAATCCAAACACGAAAGTGGCTCTGGTGGCCCGCTCCGATGTGGGCGCCGACTCGCACAGCCAGGCGGCCCAGAACTTTTATCCCCCGTTCTACCACGAGGCACCGCCACTGGGCCACTCGCGGCCCTACTTTGGACACGGACACGGCACCGTCTCGGAGAGCACACCCCTGTCGCTGCCACTGCCGCTATTGGCGCCGGGACAACACCCGCAACAGCAGCAGCAGCAGCAGGTGCCGGTGCAGCCTCTTCCTCATCCTCATCCTCATCCACAGCAGCAGTCGCAGGTGCATCCGCAGCAGCGTAACTTCGATGCCAGCATTCTGGGTAGCGGTGACTTTGGTGTGCTGAGGGGCGGCACCTTCTACCCGGAGGAGGAGATGCCCTACCATCCGGAGGACAACAGCGACTACATCTACGGGGACGCAAACAACGGACATGGACGGCCCAGCGAGGGCTTTGTCCAGAAGTACACCTACCCGGAGGAGCAATTTGCCAACTTCCGTGACTTTGCCGACATTAATACCCCAGCGGACTCGGCATTCTCCCAGTTCGTGGTGGTGTATGCGGCCAAGAATGCCACCGCACCCAGCACACATCCCCATCCGAAGAACATTTTTGAGCAGCTGGAGCTGCTCGACCGGGAGAAGGCCCTCGAGGAGGAGTCGGCCCGGCAGAAGCAGTCGCCCGGCAAATACGCTGGCAAAGCCAAGATCACCTCCAAGTCCAAGTCCAAGCTGGCCAAGACGAAGCTGCAGAAGAAGTATCGAAAGAAGGCGAGTCCCAAGGCGGATCCACTCGAACTGGAGCCGCTCCTGGCTCTCAGCTAAGCGGTGCGATCTGATCCGATCTGATCTGATCCGTTCCGATCCGATCTGTGTGCCGCTGTGTGACGGCAGTCGAATCATTTCCATTTCTCTCCACTGTTAGTTTTATTTATTTTATTTCCAGATTAATGCAAATCCCCCCCACAAATCGATTGCGTTTAACTTTTAAGTTTCCCCCTCGAGTTGCAACCCAAATGTTCTGCTTCATTCCATTCCCCTGCCACTTCCACTGCCACTGCCACTGCCCCATCGTCAATAGTTCTGCCAGCCAGCCAGGCGAAATCCCTTTCAATCCCATCCAAATGTGTGTTTATTTTATTTTTTGTACTGTCTGTCTGTCTGTCTGTTTGTCCTGCATCAAAGTTGTTAATTCTTAATCTTAGCCCGTAGTCCACTATGTTTATGTGTATCTTTATCTTTATCTTTATCTTTATATATGTATCTTTATGCGTATCTAATGTAATGTATTTTTTTGTCTAATTGAGCATAATTTGTTAGTTATGTTTGTGTGTGTACATAAAAGCGAGAAATCGACAAAAAAAACCAATCAGCTGTTAAATGTAATCTTAAACCTAAATAAAAACTAAATAAAAACCCAAACAAAAAAGCATTACATTCATTTTCTCATCCTTCAAGCTGTCTCGTATTTGGCATAGAGCGCATTCAGCAGTGTGGTAAAGGAGCCAGCTGTCCTGAAGATCTGTGGACATTATAATTATATAAATTATTCCCTTGCGGCTTCTTTCACCCAAACTCACCCAAACGAGCAGAGGCCTGCCCAGGTCAAAGAAGTAGGCGCCCAGCACCATTTCGCTTTGGGCACGCTGCAGGGGCAGCAGCAGCAGCCTTCGATGGCTCGGGGAAAGGCGCTGCCAGGGCATCTCCTGGTATAGATGCCGCGAGAAACGCTCCGCCTCAAGGCGCACCTGCTCGGCGCCAAAGAGATAGATGCACAGCTGTGTGGTCACCACCATCGAGAAGAAGCCGAGAAAGGCAAAGTTCTGGTCCGTGTGCGGCATGATGTACTGACAGATGACGGAGCAGTAGAGCACACAGATGACCAGTACCTCTACGAAGGCGATCTCCCGGAAGGCCACATTGAAGCGTGCCACCAGTGCCAGGAGACGCGAGTGCTGGGCAAACAGTTCGCCCAGGCCCAGGTCGGAGCGGGATGGATCAGACTGCAGCAGCTGAGGCTGCAGCTGGGCGGTGAGGCGGCGGTAGTGGGAGCTCAGGCCCAGGGCGAACCAGCCGTACAGTGTGTCCACCGCAGTCGTGGAGCAGCAGAAGAAGGTCAGCACAAAGACCATCAGGCAGCAGTCTAGGGCATAGATATGCGGCTGGGTCACATCGTAGGGGAGTCTGTGGGTGGGGATGGGGAGGGGACAATTATCTGTGCTGATCCGATGGTCTGATCCTCACTTACAGCACACGAAAAGAGCTGACCGGCTCGAACCGGTCCGTCTGGTAGAAGCGCAGCATGGTCAGGGCCAGTGGCACCAGGAGAAAGGAGACGCTCGTTCCGGCACACATCAGAAAGTAGATGGCAGCCAGCAGCTGGCCGCGACGCACCACTCGGCTGGGTACGGGCTCCTGCAGCTGGTGGATGAGCGAGATGAGATCGCGGGACTTAGCCAGGAAGATGGTCATCTTGAGCAGCGAGGAGATCATCTGCAGGCCGTGCATCAGCGCCTCTGAGCAGAGCACGATCTGGTGGCGATGGTGCACCATGAAGGCGCAGACGGTGCACAGCTCAAAGCTGGTGGCCAGCACCATAATCCCATATAGAATGGGCCTACGCAGAACGCCATCGCCAGTGCCCGCCAGAGGCTGCAGGTCGAGGCCCATGCGGGCAAAGGTGAACCGTTGCGTCCACAGATCCGCGAGAGAGACGGCCAGTAGCTTGAACATTTCGATCCAAAATGAGGACTCCACGAAAGGAAAGAAAATAAAAGGGTGTCAAAAGTATTTCCGGCTATCGCTGAGTTAATGGGTAGGGTTGGGGTTGGGGTCATTGGCTGCACGTTGAAAAGTTTTTGGAAAACTCCATCGACTAATTGGTCCCGTAAATACCATTTAATTTGCGTTGCCTGCCCCCCGCGTCCCACACACCGGATAAACTTGGTCTGCTCTGGCGCGGCCTGGAAAATGATTTAATTATATGCCAGAGGCGTCTGTCCGTCTAAACGTCTTGGCCACCAGAGCACCGAGAACCGGGCAGCCAGCCTTGTGGGCACAGTGGTTGACAAAAAATCGTGTGAATATTATGGTCAGTGTCCATCTGGAGGGTAACAGATGGCCCCAATGGTAATGCCTTAATTAACAGACGATGCGCCATTTACAAGAGACCTTCGACACAGGCAACGACATTCAATCCTTACATTAAACTTCAAGTAACTTGGCACACGTGTCACAGAGATCAGAAGCTGCCGCCATTAAACCAGGATATCTTTGGACCGCGAGGCCTGGCATAATGGCGATAAATTATATATTCAATCCATCTTCATCCATCTTCATCCCTCAATTTCCATAGTGATCCTTCCTCTGAGTAACGTTATGTTGGGTGCATTCCCACTAGATTCAAGCGGCGTCGGTGGTGTAATGGTCAGCATAGTTGCCTTCCAAGCAGTTGATCCGGGTTCGATTCCCGGCCGACGCACACCAATCTTTTTTCTTCTTGTCTTCTTTTTTTGTTGTTTTTTTTGTCTTTTTTTCTGTTTTAGTTTATTTTGCAGAGCAATGATCAGTCTGCAGGCTGCATTTCACTTTTTGCATTCCTCGGCCTTCACACCTTGTCCCACTGTGCGCTCGTCATGGCTAACGGTATCACTTTGCTGCTGGTCTTACGACTGGTCCCACTGCTTCGACTGCTTCCCTCACTGCTTGGTCCCCCCACATGCAGTCGCTCTCTCTCTCTCTCTCTCTCTGTCACAGTCACTCTCTCAGTTGCAGTCGTAGTCGCCGTCGCAGTCATGGTCATTGTCCGCTAGCGGTTCTTACTGCCGTGGGCCAGCCACTGGCACTGCTTTGCTGGTGCTTTGAGAAGTTGGCTACTGCCTTTGCTGGTCTCTGAATGCGTTTCTTTATCGCACAGTTCCCGACTTTGGAAAATGTTTTGACATTTGGAGGCTGGCACTTAATTTACGGCCTCACCTTAGTCGTAGTTCCACCAGCACAACAACAGCGGAGAGAAGTAAGGGGCAGCACTCGTACTTGTACTCGCACTCGTGTACACATTTATGTACTATGTACTATGTATGTATGTGCATATGAATGCCAAAGCCAAGACCCAACTTCCATCTGTTGCACGGCAAAGACTGGGTGCGTATGGGGAGACAGAGACAGAGAGAGAGAGACAGAGAGAGAGATCAGGTTCGAGGGGCACTCACTCTCATTGCAGCGATCTGTTTGGCTAAGTATTTCAATTAACTGAACAAAACTGAGTATGGAAAACTGGAGCTCCGACTCGGTCTCGCCTCTGGTCTGATGAAAAATGCAATTATAATTAATAAATAACCAACAATTGCCGCCCATTTCGAAGGTGGATCGTGGGAAAATGCATAACTAGTTGGAGACGGAACTAATGCCTAGAAAAAAGAATTTATTCTTGAGTCTAGAATCTCAGAATCCTCGCATAAAATGTATTACAAAATCCGTAAGAGTCCGCACCCCCCGCGATGAATCCACTGTTCCAATCAGCGCGGTATTTAAGCTAATTAATGGGTTTGGCCAGCCACTCAAAGCAATTGGATTCGACTTGCAAATGCTTTAATTAATTAATATGCACAATCCACAGCAATTAAAATGTGCAACAATAATGTATGAGCAAAAGGTGTGCAAATGATGAATTGACTGGAGGGTGACCTCTTTGACTGTTCCGAGTAGTTCCATTCTCCTACTTGCAGGGTAACCAAATGTCATACCGCATACTCTCCAGCTCGTACACGTAGAGGCACTCCTACCTGGCAGCTCTTTAAGGCCATTTGTCAACGCGCCCTGCCAAAATAATGGGAAAACAAGCGAAAATGAAATCGGAAAATTCTTTATTTCATAGGAGAACCATGTCCAGAGAGTTGAAAAGCAAAACAAAAAAACAAAAAAAAAACACTTGAACACCCACACGGCCTGTCGGCAGTCGGCTGTGGCCTGAGGTCTCTTGTTTCGACGGTTTCTCGTGTTGCTAATAAACCCCGGGCCACGAAACTCTGCACAAGATCTTTGACTCTCCAGCTGAGAAACTTCAACTCGGACAAATCTGGCGACAAGCTAACACACAACATCGAAGCGGCAAAAGGTTTCTTTCGCACACACAGCACACACACACACACAGCACACACACACTTCTTGGCACTGGAATCCGTCGTTCCGTTTCTGGCCTTATTTTTGGTTAAGTTTTTTCCTTTCTTGGGCCTTTTGCTATTTGCGTTTCGTGCCGCTGAAAACTTTATGAATATACAAATCGTGAGCTTAATTGAAATTTATTGTTAATGAAAACAAAATTATGGCAAAGCCCAAAACTATGGCCACTTGACACGAAAGAACACAGCGAGAGAGAGGGAGAGGTTCGTTCGGAAAAGAGAACCAACCGAAAATGATTTTGAGTCGGCCCACATGGAGTCACGAGCAGCCTGCTGGCTGCAGCACCAGCCCTGCTCGGGTTGGCAGGGGCAGAGACCCGCCCATCTCCATCAGCCAACGGGGCTGTCATTAATTTAGCATTTAAGCGCTCATTAAGGTGACAGACGGCGACAGCTGACTGACAGTATCGTATCGGTTGGTGGGTGGTTGTGGAGGTGGATGTGGATGTGGAAACCTCTAATGGCAACCCAACTAGCCCAAAAGTGTACACCAAGAATCAAGAATGCCATGGCCTTCACTCCAATTCATTACATTCTCGTCCAATCCTTCTCCCATTCGAGATCCCCATGGATATCTGTGGATCATGCACAATCCCTTTCCAGTTCGTCTGTCCGTTTACCACTTGAGGCATTTGTTGGCTCATAGATCTCTGCCCGGAGATAGTCTTCTTGCATTCCACGTCGTGTCCCATTAAAGTTCTTCTTCGGCCTTGGGCCTTGGGCCTTGGACCCACTGCTACCCGTTCGTGTTCTTTTTTAGAGCCCTTGGAACAAATCCCATTCCCATTTACGATCTTCTTTGGGCCCTAAGTAATGGTAAATATTTGGCTGAACAATTGAACTGTCGCGGAGTCATGACAAACCATGTTCATGCTGGGGCTCTTCATCATCTCCTCTTCCCATTCTATGACTTCTTTGTTGGTGGCGGCTTCTGTTTGCCAACGAACTTTGAAGTTCGTCTCTGTGCCTTTCACAGTCGATAGTCTAGTCGTAGTCGCTTGGGTTAGCATACGAATGCTTAACGTGGCCAACGTGGCTGCCTTTTGTTGCCAACTAATGCAAATAAATTGTGAGCCACAGTCACTTGTCAAGCTCCTCTTGCTCATCAACGCTGCATCGGTGCGCCTTGACTACACTTTGGAGTCATCGTGGCAGCCATCACCATCATCATCATCATCATCACCATCAACATCATCCCTTTGATGGTGATTGGAGTTTGGCAGGGGAAGCGATTGTCTGTCGCTTGATTGCCAATGGTGTTGATGGGAAGTAACTGGGTATTCGTGACGATTATAAATTCCGAATAAATTCGTTTCGTTCTAGTTACATTTACTAAGCAGTGCAAGCAGTGTAAGCACAGCAAGCAGTTCTCACTATGCGTGCAGTGTGCGACATTCGTGGCTCAAACTCATTTGACTTGTTATTTATTCATCTGATCTGTTGTTTGCCCATGTCGCGCGGCTACCGTTCATTGTTTAATGCTTAATGTTGATTTTGCTGTTCTCGTTTGCCCGTTGCCTGGTTGGTGCCTGGTGCCTGCTGCCTCTCCTGTAGACTGTCAATGTTAATGCTGGAAACTTGAAATATTTTTAGCAGCAAACTGCAACAAAAGCCAGAGTCAGAGTCACAGTCACAGACAAGAGCGAAGAGGCAAGCGAAACAATTGTCGGTATTTGTCGTCGTTTTGTAATGATTTTAATGCCAAGCATAAACAATTATTTTCAATTGCAACACATTCCTTTGTGGCTTGAACGAACCGAGGCTCGAACTGGCCGCCATTTGCCATCGTTTATCGTTTGTTGTCTTCGCAATTGGAATTGTAAATTTTGAGATGTCGCAGATGTTCGGATGACTCGCAAAGCGTTTGTCCGCTTAGTGCAGAAGTTTGACATGTGACGGGGGCCGCGCTTTGACATGTCAATGAGTCAGTACGTCAGTCATTCAGTCAGCCAGTCAGTCATTCAGCCAGTCAACTGCTTAGTCAGCCAGCACGTGTCGGGCCGAGCGACTGAAGTCGAATCGAAGTCTGTCCACTCTCGATGGAAAAGTGCGTTCCACTCGAACAAAGGAACCAAAACGGCAGCGGATCAAAGCTTCGAGTCTTTCCCCTGCATCCATCCACTTGAGCACTTCCTTGTGCGTTCCTCTTCCTCACTTGAGGTGGACGGCATTACGCAAATCATTTCCAGTTCTTCAGAGTGCAACAAAAGCGCCAAAGTGTTAATGGTCATTGTTCAAACAAGCGATAATAATGATTACTCATGTCAATTATTGTTGTTATTATATAAGACAGATGTCGGCATGCAGGCGAAAGCCTCAAAGAGAGGCAACATCACCAGCAGCAGCAGCAACCACCGAGTTGCAATTGATTTTGTTGTATAATTTCTACAGCTTTATCTTGTCGGCAGCTGCATGAAATTTATTGAAGATGCTCCATGCTTTATGGCTCTGTTCGTGGCGAACGGGGCAGCAGGGAGCAGGTCGATCGCTTCGTTCGATCGTTGTTGCGTTTGTTTAACGAGCCAATGCCCCCAGTGCCTCATGGAGGGAATTTCGCAAAACGAAAGACTCAAGACACAAACTTCGCTTTCTGGCCGTGTCCGTGTCTGTGTCTGTGCCTGATTTCGCTTGCTACCTTCTTGCGGCAAGACTTATCGCCCCATATCTAAATGAAGTACAAGTCCCTCCCACAGCTCCCTCATTCGCTGATTTCGCACACCCAAAAAGTGGTTTTCTTATAGAAGGAGAGTGAAATGCAAGCCAACGATGGATGCCACCATGCGCCTCATTTATTGATTATAAATGTCTCAGACAGAGGACAAGTTCCATCTTTCTTTCGGTATATAAGAAAAGGAAAAGGGAACATTTATTTCTATTGAACAATCGATGCTTTCATTGACAGTTGTTCAATGTTCAATTGCCTGTACAAGGATTGTTTGATAACCAAATTGGATCGACTTCATAAGGGTTGGAGTGCGAGTACATGTGGATACAGCTGGACATACTCTTACTCTTACTCGTATCTGCGCTCATGTCAGTTGCCAGTTGCCTGTTCATTGTGAGAGTGAGAGTAAGAGCACTGGAGAAAGAGACATGTGAAGAGTGCAAGAAAACTGCCAATTTGGCCGCAAAGATGTCTGTCGGCTGGGGTTGCTGGTTGCTGGTTGCTGAGTGCTGGATGAGAGTCATTGGTTCGGTGAGAGCGAAAGTGAAACTGTCTTTGTTGTTGTTTGCTGGTTTCAGGCATGCAAATTGAAAAATGCTCGCCAAATGTTGACAATTTCCAGCCAAGCATCCCCCATCACCCCCTCATGACAGACCGAACAACCGTTTGGCTCCCCGCACGATTTGCTGCGGAGCAGGAAACATTTTACAACCTCAACACAGCCACAGAAACAGCTTCAGCCCCGGCACCAACCGGCCATGAAAGAGGAAATCAATGTTGCTGCTGCTGCTGCACTCGAGACAAAAAAAAAGAAAGAAAAGTCGCACGTTTTTACGTGGAAAGTGAAACCAATTTCACTTGCCGGCCAGTCCAATGAATTTGGCAGGCTTAGTTATGAGTGCAAAAGCAACAAACAGCAACAAAAACAGAGACAACATAATCATGGCAATTGACAAGATGTGTCAACCAGGACAATACACTGGGAGAAACAAATGAAGCGAAGATGGGAGCACTCGCAGGGGGACATGTTGGACACTGTTGCTCGTAGGAGCAGGAGTAGTCGCGCATTTTTCTGCATTTATTAGATACAATTCCGCATTTTTGTAACAGTTTTCCACATTTCTACTTAAATGAAAGCTAAAACTGCTTTCGCTCAGTGCACGCGAGAAAAGATGCAACGCAAAGAGATGAGAAGAGAAGAGAAGAGAAGAGTGGCAAAGGGAAGCGGAGTGGAGAGAAGAGACGCAAAGCACGAAAAGGAAAGCACGAAGATTGCAGCTCGAATCGGGCGGCACTCGATTCGGCATTCGTTTCAATTCGTTTCGTTGCGATGCGATGCGATTGCATTGCATTGCGTCAAGGGGTCTGGTCTTGCCGTGCTGGAATGGTGTAAGGGAAGTGCAGTAACAAACGAGTTTCCTGTTGGCCAAAAGCGCGTAAACTACCCGCAAGTTACCATCCCAGTTGCAGTCGTATTGGCAGTTTGCAGTCTCCTCCGATCTCCGATCGCCGAGCACCGATCCCTGGTGTGGCTAGTTGGCAATTTTTCACAATTTGCAATCGGCGAACGAGAGAAACGTGGCTCTGGCACTGGCTGTTACTGTTCGCCGTTGTCGCTGGCTTCCTGTCATTTGATTTCATTTCGCTAATGTGCAATTAATTTGCATTTACATTATGCGGCATCGGCATCGGCATCGGCACTGCCACCGGCACCGCTGTTGTTGCCTGATGTTGCTAATTAGCTTTCAGCTACTGTTACTGATGTTGTTTGTTGCTACACAAAAATTACCTCAGGTCTCAGGTCTCTCAGTTGGGATTGCCCAACATTGGAATGGCCACTGTCATCGCTGCCATCTCCAGCAATCCGAAATATTTCATGCCACACAAAGAACTAAAACGAACAGTTAGCCAGATACCCTTGGGTACCCATGATCAGCCAGATCTCATAGCCATATGGCGTGTATAGTGCTGAGATCTTAGCTGTGGTTCCCTCTCTGGGCAAGCCTCTGTTCGTAGTCGCTGTACCCTTTGAATGCTTAAATAAAGAAGCGAATATATATAATCATTTCAGCGGCTGACGCAAGATGATGTTGCAAGCAGCCAAGCGGCAAAGCAGCCGAGCAACCAGGCGGCCAGCCAGGCAGCCAGGCAGTCAGGCAGCCAGACGGCCAGCAGCAGCCATCGGCGAGTGTCATTGACTAATGTTGCATGAAGCGCATAAAGCAGGCAAAAGTTAACCACAATAACCAAAAATCCAATCTATGAACGAAACCAAAACCGAAACAATAGAACCGAAGTTGCAGGCTGCCGCTTGCCACTGCAACAGCAGCAGCTTTGCCGCCAGTCCCCATGCTGCGGCACAGCCCCAATCCACGGTGGAGTCCGCTCCTTGGTTTTGATGCCGAGCGGCCATAATATAATGCCGCGCCGTGGCAAGCCATCTTCGAAATGTGAATAGGTTGGAAGCGGGGTCAAGGGGGGGATCTCCGGGAGGCGTCTCCGATTAATTTGTTTGTGGGCTGGGGGCGGCGCGGGTAGCCGCATCCGCAGCCTGACATTTGTCGGCAAACGTGAAAGGGCACAAAACTCTTCCAAATGGAAACATTCGTCGTTGTCTGTCAACGTGCCGTGCCCCGTACAGCTGCTCCCCCATCCCCATCCCCATCCCCACCCCACGGCTGGCTAGAGACCTACATCGATGGAACAACGCAGTCTGCATCAAGTTGAGCCAAAGACACAGACTGTGCCACAGAGTCGGCCTCAGCTCGGGTATCCACTTCGATGGCACTCGGCGTGCCAAAATGTTAAATGGGACAAGACAAAGGAGCGAATGGTACAGGCCACGGGGAGCTGGGGATCGTCAGAGGGATCAGATCGGCAGAACCGGCCACTTGCCTCTTTCCACTTGCCACTTGCCACACCGGCAACGTTCGCCTGAGAGCCAGGCAGAGCCAAATGTCAAGTCAAAATATTGCCAAAGAAACCTCAGTCAAAAAGCTGCATGCCGCTCGGTGGCAAGCCATTTATTTTTCGAAACAAAATGGGTTATGAGGCACACGACCTACCCCGGCAACCGACAGCCGACAGCCGACACCATAGAGTGGCAGGGTACAGAGGGTATTCGGTGAAAGAGCAGAGGCCAAAGGACAGCAGAAGCTCAAAGAAAGTGAATTTTGGGATTCAGAATCGATACCTTACCGTCGGAATTGGTATATATTATATGGAAATCATCATTCAAGCACGAACATCAGAACAGATAGATCCAACGACTGACCATACTTTTCTGGTTGAGAACTTCCATAAATATCAAATGGCAAATATCCCTGTTATGGCCACCAAATCGATCTTGTGATGAATACAAACCTTCCTCTTTTTGGCTTTTTCATCAAATGTGATCCGTCGCTTACTTAGCGATGGTATTATCGATTACGCGGGGACTCTCTCCCATCTCTAGTGGAAGCCCTCTATCTGAGGCGAATCGTGTGGCCTGGCAAATTGTTTGCCACTTTGTTGCAAATGTTTTTCGCCTTGCCCAATTCGTGTAGCACGGAAATTTGCACCTTTTTTTGTTTTTTTGGGCTCAAGAGGGGTTTCTTCTTTTTGGATCTTTTGTGGACTTTTGTGCAGTAATACCTCGATGTCTTTTGTGCGGCTCAAGGTTCGCAGCTGCATGAAGCTGTAGCTGGGAACAATTTCATTTAAAGCGATCAATGCCAGATGCTCAAGATGATCAAGACGGACAGCTGAACTTTGCAAGTCATAAGGTTTTTGCAACTGTTCCAGTAATCGGCGATCATAATTCAAAGAATACCCAACCAATGATGATCTGTCAGACGATGCAAAGATCAATCTGCTGGCCATTCCGAGTCCAGCGATTGACATGTGCCCAGCCGCCCCACACAGTCTGACGATTGGAGAACACAGATTGGGGATTTGATAGCTGAGATGTGAGATGTGAGATCTATGATCGCAGTGATCGCATATCGCATAATAAATGTCCTAACATTGTCACAGCTTGCTGTCAAATGCCAACGAAATGTCAGTGGCAACAGCCCGGCCAAATGGCATCGCCAGCGTAGAATTCTACGTTTTCCATTCTCGATCGTTGATTGTCGAACGCTGATCGCTGATCGCAGATCGCCGATAGCGTATTGATCATTGATCGATGCCCAATGTAAGCCAAATTGACAATTTCGTTGGGCTTACACGATTGCGCTGCGCCGCACACTAACCTTGACTTTCAAACCAAATGTCAGCGAACCACACGGGACGGACACACATTTTGTACATAAATACGAGTATATAAAAGGTGGACAGACAGTTGAATGACTTGGGCATGCCGTACTCCATACCCCATGCCCCATACCCCATGCCCATACCCGTAATAAAAACAGAAACAAAAGTCAATAAATAAATAGACAAGACAAAAGAAGCCAGAAAAACATTTGCAGTCAATCAATTGGACATGCCGTACAAATTGTAGATACATTTTAAACGGATCACAGCCGATCCCCATCCATTGGCATGGGGAGGGAGGGGCTGGGAGGGGCACTAGCTCGGGCTCTGACTCCGACTCTGAGTCTGTTCAATTAGAGCCCCGCCATCGATGATCTCAAGGTAAGCATTATCGCGCCATCGATACGGAGAGCCAAAAATGCGAGTGGAGTAGAGAGCAGAGCAGAGCAGAGCCAAATCAAATCAAATCAAATCACAGCCGAATCGAAAACAAACACAACGATTCGGCCCAAACAAATTACCAACAATTGCCATTAAACTAAGTTTCCATTACCGTTTAATTGCGTTCTGGTACTCGTACCTCCCCCCTGGCGCTTGGTTCGGCTTTTCACCCACAAGCCCCACAATGTCCCCGCCATTGATTGCCGCGTCGAGTGTGATTGATTGATGGACGATGGGACAGCGGACAGCAGACAGCAGACAGCGGACAGCAGACAGCGGACACCAAAACTGAGGCCCACTCAAAGAGCGCGATAATCAATCCCGCCAAGCATCCATTGTACATTCTGAGAGCTGGCCAGGAGAGGGTGGGTGGGTTGCTTTTTGGCGGTTTGGCGCACCCACAATCGAGTGGAGTTCTTGGAGCCGCTTTCGAGATCGATTTCGGGCGATAAGATTAGAGGGCGGCCAAAGTGAACGAACGATCGAACGAACGAACAGTTAGCTCTGAGCCAATTGAACCGAATTGAACCAAAACTGAACGCCCACAGCACTTGGATCGTATCTTAGCCGAGAAGTCAGAGTAGAGCTCCCAGCATGACTTGGAAGAGGGAGATACCAATAGCAGAGCCAGAAGTGGATGTGGATGTGGAAGTGCAGGTCACACATTCCTCAACTCAGAACAACTTTGCGGCACAGTGGTCAGTGGTGGGTCGATAATGCTGCGAAAGAGGGGAAACTAACACTTGATTCTGTGTCTCAATTTCCGATTTCCTTAAGGTTATGTTTCGTTGATAACTAAGAGTATTCTTCGTGTCATAATTCCATTTTCTTCTCTCCATTACGTACTCCTCAAAGCGTTTCCATTCTTTGATATTCCGCTGCCAAGACAACCCCGTCACTGTCTTCGTTTAACTTTCCATATTTATCACACCATATGTAGAGTTTTCTGTACTTCCTGAACAGACTGTAGACCGTTTCCTCTGCATTGGATGGCTGCGTGCGCACACTTGCCCGAGCCACTGTCCTGAGGCATGTGTTGGTGGCTGGCTGGTTGGCTGGCTGATTGGTTTCAATTTTTCCCCCATTTAAGCACAGATACAGAGGCAGCTCGAGTACTCGCATTGTACACACAAATAAGGAAGCAATTTGCTACTCGCTGGCCTGGCCTGGCCTGGGCCGACTTCAAGTGAGGAAACGAAATCGGAGCCAACAAACTATTCGCAGACAAATTATGCGCAACGCCAACGCAGCAAACAGAATGGGACCAACCGAGCAGGGAAAGAGGAAAAGGCCCAAATTCTGTGGCAAAAAAATTGGAAAACTTTTGGAGTGCGTTGAGCAATCGATGTGGACTTGTGGCAGCCAAGAATTTCTGGTCAAATCATTTATTATGCATACCCAAGACACCTTCGCTGACTGGCCAACTGATGGACTGACAGATTGACTGGACAATGTTGCAGCCAAATGTGGCAGCACCGTATGTGCTTCCGTGCTTCAGATGTGCATAGCTGTAAATGGAGCCTGGGGAACATCGGTGGCCGTCTCCTCGCACTGTCACATATCAAGGACAAGTCCAGCGACTACAGAATGCCTGAATAAATTTGCATAAAAACAACATACAAATGCCTGGGCAAACGCGAGACAATTGCAAATCATTGCAGATCGAGATTGAGTCAGTCTGCATTCGGCATTCGGCCGTTAGGAGAGTGTGAGCCAAAGAGGTGCGGCTCGGAGACTCGGACCAGACCTAAAGGCAGCCATGGCGATGGCGATGGCGAGTCGAACTGAAGCTCAGACTCTCGGGTCACCCGGCCAGAGCATCTCGTACACTGGCAAAAAACAAGAAGAGGGAAAAACATGCACCCTGAACTGAGGGCAGGTATGTGGAATTTATTTATTTATTTTCTTTCAGTTTTGTTTGCATTTGTGTTGGCATTTTCTTCGAGCGCAGCAGCAACAGCAACAACATGGGGCATTTTGCATGCCACAGAGGTGCTCTTCATATTTCAACTCTAAAACTCTGCAACACTGCGGCCTGTCGCCATCATCGTCGTCCGCGTCGTCGTCGTCGTCGTGTTTGGGCCGCCGCTTATCGCGATTTGTAACAAAATGCTGCTGAATAATTTTCGTATTTTTTGTGTAATATTTTTACTGATTTTGTGAGTTTTACTTTGTTATTTGTTGTTACTTTTTTGTTGTAAATGTGTTTTTGCTTGTTTGCGTTTGCATTTGCGTTTGCGGCAATGTTAGCTTTTGTCTGCATTTCAATGTCTTTTCGGTGATGTCGCTTTGCGTAAATATTTGCCATTTTATTATTTTCTATTGACGTGGGACCAGCCCCAGCCCCAGCCCCACAAAACGTTTAATTAGCTAATTGCGACAGTGGCTGGGACAAAAGTCGCGTCTCCATTTGAGCCCAACGTGGCTGAGATCATCTCCGGGCCGGTGTGGGCCAGCCCATGTCTCGTTTGAAAAAACAAAGCCTAATGAGCTTCCGTTTTGCCGAGGCTGTTTGTCTTGTCAGTCGAGCATTAATTCAATGTGAAAGAAGCGAGCTCCGAGTGAATAAATACCCACGAAGAAAATATTGGGTCGATGGAGAAGCTCCTGCGGCAGCTGCGACACCACAAACTGAACCAGTTCTCCAGGCTTGCAACTGTGTGACAGAATTCAATGCTGATTGCCTCTAGTTACTCAATAATCAAGTTATTCGTGCGCATGTCAGCGATATCTCTCTATCTAAATCAAGTGGCAAACATTTGACATTGTCTGACTCGACATCAGATGCGATGCACATTCGGATTCCATGTTGATGCGGAGCAGAGCAAATCAGAACAGAACAGACCGGAGAAACAACACACAGAATTTGCATTTAGTGTCTGCGTTTGGGTGATGGCTCTATGGCCATTTTCTGATTGCAATTAACCAGTGTTTCAGCAGCAGCAGCAGCAGCAGCAGCAGCAGTGGCAGTCGCTGCAGTTGAAGCCCCAGAAGCATCCTACGCACAGTGGGCTTTGAATGAGAAGAGGCGCCTTGCTGTTGGGCTGTCTGCAGCTGTGGCTATGTGGCTGTGTGGCTGTGGCAAACAAGTTCTTCTCAATTACAATCTAACGGCCTAACAAAAACAGTCAGCAGTACGGCTGGCAGCTCGAGTGAGACTCGAGTAGCGTCTCTCGTGTGGGCCATCGGAGGTCTTCTGTGATCTGTCTTCTGTCTTCTGCCTGCTGCCTGCTGTTTGTCCCATGGTGCAGTGATTGTTGTTTTAATTAACGAGCTCAGCGCTGCTTGACTTGCCTCAAGAAATCAATTGCTCCAAAACCCCGTGCACCGGACGAGCAGACGGGGCTGATATACTTGAGCGTTGAGCGTTGAGCGTTCAGCGTTTCGGTGCGGATTTCATTTGGGGCTGTCTGTCGGTGCTCTGCTTGGAAGACATTCGAGACATTGAACATTGCTGCTCCAAATGCTATTTGTTTATTAGCTCCGACTGCGATGGCTTGCTTTTGGATAATTATTTATTAAGGTTTTACATGGCAGTCCCTGTCCCTGTCCCACAAAAGTGCACATTCAACACACAGAGACAGGCAGAGAGACAGACAGACAGACAGCTGCAAGGTTGCTCTTGCAAGCGAAAGAAACCAACAGCAAAGCCGAAACAGAAACAGACACAGATAAAGATACAGATACAGATATCGGTACATTAGATAGATGCAGAAGCTGATGCAGATACACAGGCACACACAACTCCAATGGCAGCTGGCAGCTAATGGATTGAGATGTTCAATGATGGAGATGGAATGCTCACTCGTCCCTGAACTCCACTGCTTCTGAACTCCTTTCAGCTTCATTCCCGAGCTCCCAGAGGGCCTTGCCAACTACCAACAACCAAACAAAGGAAGAATTCGCAAATAAATTTGATTTATTCTTTTGATTTTAGTGTATCGTTTGGCTGCGGGAGGAATTCGATCAGCAGGAGCGCTCTACATTCTTCGCCATCATAAAGTATTTTAAACGAGATTCACACAATTATCCACTTGGCTCGTTTCTCTAGTCTACAGTCTCCGCAGTCTCTGTAGAAGAGTTCACAAAGCGCTTTCACGCTCCAATGCCTGTGCAGTCAGCGGGTTAAACGTGGCCATTGTCCGGCTAATTTGTTTGCGCTTTTGTTCTCTTGCCCAATCCCAAAATCTCCCTCCCATCGACGGCAGCAGCATGCGGATGTCTTTGCAGTGCTTTAGCGACCAAGTGGATATGGATACATGAGACTCATAGACTATACATAAATGTACATATGTATGTACTTTAGCTACAATTAAATGTTACTTTGCGATTTAAATTATTGAGCATTAAATTGAATGAAGAACAAAGAAAGTTTTAAGTTATTAAGCGTTTCTTTTAGCTGCTCAAAATGTTTGGTGGCTCGATGCGACAAAAGGTGCAGAATTTATTTGCAAGCGAAAGCAGTTAGTTTACCGACGGGCAATGCAGAACTTTGCAGAAGCGAGCGCGAGAGAGAAATAGAAAGAGAGCGTTGGAGCTATGCACGAAATTGAGCTAGAGAGCGCGAGAACGAAGGAGGTGGGATAGATAGACGAAAGAACGGACGCTGCCGTTCGTGCACAGTGTACAGTGAGTATTGAAAAATAGCGAACCATGGTGATGCATTTTACTTGATGATTTCGAAAAAGAGAGCACAACCATCAATGAATAAATCACTCGTTATGGATTTGCTGTTCAATTTGGGCAATTTTTATTATTTTTCTATCAGTGTTTTACTTGCCAGAGCAAGCAGTTGTTGAGTGTGTAGTAATCTATCTAACTATTATCTATTATATCTATTCATTGTTATGTTTTGCTTGGGGTTTTGTTTCAATGTTCTTTGGGCTGCTTCCGGCAGGTTCTGGGCATCGGGCTTCGGGTCCAGAGTTTATTCAGTTTCAGTCAAGGAGAGAGGGGAGTTGTGCCTAGGCAAATCGCATGCACTTGGCCTTCTGGGTATAGGTGACGGCGCCATACTCCTCCACGATCTGGTCGATGGCTATCTTGTTGAGGTTCTCCAGGTAGAGGCGCGTCTTGCGCGAGTGTATGATGTAGCTGATGACGTCGTGCATGTTGTCGAAGAAGAGGAAGCCGGCGGTGCCGCAGCTCAGGTCCAAGTAGCGGAAGCGGTTCACGTCGCAGGTGCATCCGTCGTACAGGAAGTAGATGAAGTCGCTGCTGTTATGGTATCGGAACACCACATAGTTGCCCCAGGGTGCCATCACGAAGACACGCTCCGCACACCGGAAGCCGGCTCGCAGCAGCTTGCAGATGCTGTCGTAGCACCCGTTCTCGGACCCCACCACGGCCATCGTCTCGGGGATGCGCAGGAGCGCCGGGTAATGGTTCGGCTGAGCGCGCACTACGTCATGGGGGCCGTTGGACTCCGGGCATGGATCCAGCGGTGACATGACCTTCGGTATCTCTGGACATGGCGGACATGGCGGCGCTGCGACTGGTGCCACCACCGCGGTCTTCCTCTTGCCCTTCTTTCCCTTCTTTCCCTTACCCTTCTTTCCCATGGCGAAAAGCTAACAAACTCTTCTTTCGCTGCGATTAGGTATTCGCTTCAGGTAAGTCGCTGCTCAAGTCGTTCCCTTCGGTCAGATCTAGGGACATAATAGGATATACGAAAGATATGTCAAAAACATGAACTCTGACAAGTTAGCTTTGCAATATTGCTCAAAGAAATTTAATTTTAATTTCGATTATGAGTTGTGAACTGGGAATATTCTCAGCTAACCGTGGGCTCGCGTTGCTCATCAATGCACCGAAAATAAACACCTGCAGCACTTACCTGCAAGGGAAACGCTGAAACAATTTTGAGCGGTTGAAAGCCAGCAGCACTTCAAGGGAAAGTACCAGACTTTGATGGCACCTCTTGACACCTCCACACAACCGCAATCCACCGCAATGCGATGGCTCAAACTCGAATCGAAATACGCGAATGCGAACCGGTGCAGCCGAAAGTTTAGGTTTTTTTTTGCTTGGAAAATATTTTACAAATAATTTTGAACAGATCTAAAATTTTGTTACCGAAAATTTTATTTTTTCCGAGATATTTTTTGTGTTGTGTGTGCCGTCCGGACACGATTTGGGTTATGGAGAACTGAGCTGTAGCTTGTCGAACGGACACTGACACCACCACAAACGTCACGTCACGGCCAACTTGATCCAGAAATTTGTGAGATTTATGGGAAATTGTGCTCCTCCTTGTGACATTTTTGTTGCCATACACACAGGCAGTGTTGAAAAGTGCTGCGCTGGGATTGTCTAACCCTGAATGGCATCCAGCTGTCAGCTGTAAAGCATTTAATTAGAATTTAATTAGATGGCCTGCCCATGTAGTGACTAACATGAAAATATAGAGAGTGAGAGAGAGGCAATTAGGCAATGCGAGGGGGGAGGGGCTACTCAGATTAATTCAGTTGTGTGTGTGTGTGTGTGTGTGTGTGTGTGTGTGTGCCAAGGAGTCGCCTCTCCACCGCTCCTCCCGCACCATGAACCAACAATCAGACGATCAAACAAGCCAACTGTATGGCCCCTCAGGCCCACACATTCTTGGTCAATCGATGGAGACGTGCGATTGCAAAAGGATCCTCAGCTTCGGCTGGGGTTTCGGCTAACAAAAGTGAATGGCTGTCAAAGCAATTAAAAGTCTGCGCACTCGAGTTCCAAAGGGTGCCAAGAGGCAACGGCCGGGGCAGGGGAAAAGCCAAATAAATCACAAAAATATGGAAATAATTAAGAGTCAGAGGCGGAGAGGCCCAGGCCAGAACCTGTTGCCCGAATACCTCGCGGAACCAACGACCACGGACCACGAACAACGGGCCGCAGACAATAACTAGCGACTTGTTTGCATATTCAGTGTGTAGATTGCAATTACCAAAACCCCAAGAGCCGCACAGTGGGGCAACCTGGGCAAAGATGAAGCTCCATGCCACACCACTCACCTGCCATTCCCACAGTTGGCCACCTTCTGACTCCGCTCTCCCGTGTCCACTGTGCAGAGTCGCATGCAAATCTATTAGCTCCCAAATCCACCCCCCAACCCCGGCCAATTCATGCTGACTAAGCCGCAAATGACGCTCGACAGTTTGGGCCAGGTTTGTGGTTTGGTCTGGGTCTGGGTCTGCGCCTCGTCTAGACTGCACTGGCTATTGCCATGGCTGTAACTGTTTCTGCTGCTGTTCGCAGTATTTGTTGTTGCTGGTGATTGGCTCTGGTTCGGCTCTGGTGTTTGGCCAATTCTTTTTACTTTATGACCAATTTGCGTCATTAATTTGTTTGGCGCTCTTATCAAACGGCGCCGGCGATGCATGCTGCGATATGCACATTCGAGGGATGTGCAGATACAAAAATACTTTAGATACAAATATGAATATGAATATGGTAAATGGTTAGGCATAAATATAAAGATAAATGCACAGATATGGATGGCCAAAAAACATGTCGAAACTCGGCGAAGATCCATGTTCTTTAGTGAATAGATTGCAGGTTTTGGATTGCACATTATGGAATGGATTAGACGCAAAGCCTCTCTAATGATCGAATGGAATATGTTCAGGCATGATCAGAATCAATCCTTAACCAAGTAGCTTTATCGGACAAAGTCATTTCTGGCTCCTCCAAATTTTCGTTTCGTTTTGGGAGGCTGTTGGATCGTCGTGGCTGGGATGGCGCGCTACCTTTATGCAGACCTTATACTCGAGGCCTTCAATGCCTTCCACCGCCCGATGGAGTTCGAGGAGGTGGTTGCCTATGTGGCCGAGCTAGAGATCAAGTCGGCGGAGGAGGTTCGCCTGGATGTGGACAAAACTCTGACGGCGGCCTGGATGCATGGCTTTGTCAAGCAGACTGAAAACTGGTACACTCTGAACTGTGGCTACTGGAACGAGGACTCCACACAGGGCAGAGCTGCTGCTGCCAGACATGCCGATGATTTGCTTTGCCTGCGCACTCAGGATGACATGACATCTGATGAATAAACAACTCTTCCAAACGGCAATATGTTTTGGTTTCTCTATTATCTATTAGCTATCCCTTTAGAATGCAGCTCAAATGTGAGCACTTCCTAGTGCCCTTTTCTGGTGTCGCATTGCCTCTGCTCCTCCTCCATGCTATGTGGAACTTTAAACATGGAGCGACAGTAAGTCTGCTTACACATATTTACATATTTAAATATGTATTTAAGAGCATATCCATGTACTTATGTACATATGTATTTACCTGCGAAAATAAAAACAAAATGCACAGAGATAATCGTGTATGAAAATCTGTGTTCAATGTTTGACATTTGGATGCTCTACTCGTGCAGTCTCTAAAGTCGTTTCCTCTTTACTATCCTCGAGATGTACACCATTTGTGGCATGCCACGCAATCGCTGCCACTTCAGTTGCAGCATCAACTCCAGATGGGTTCAGTGGGTCGCTGTCTCTCTCTCTCTCTGGTGGGGCACGGCACACTTCTATTGCTTCATCCTCCAGTAGCGCGGGTTGCAAGTGCTTGGCTAATGGGGCGCCCCAACCTGTCGTGGCAGCATAGTGAGTCGGCAGTTTCGATTAGGACACCCATATTATACTCGTCTGTGTGCTGTATACTCTTCTGGACGTACGCCTGCCTATCCGCGTGTTATATAATCAAGACTTGCATGCAACGAGCTGCTGTTTCCCATCTGCCGTTGCATCTTCTGCCAACTGCGGGCAATTAGCTTCCAGTGGATGCGCATGAAAACGATCCCCTGGCGAGGCATGAGCTTTCGCAACTCAAACAAACACAATTTCAAGTTCCGTTAGCTTTTGCCAACAGAAAGCTGCGAGAGACGCAGGTACCAGCACAAGCTAAAAGCTTTTCGCAGCCGGGCAGCTTCAAGCTCGAAGCTTTTTCGAATAAGCTCAGCTTATGCTGCGCTAAAGCTTTGGCTGAATAAGTTTATGTCTTCGTGCTTCTTGGAGGGGAAATGTATGCGCAAAAGCTAAAAAAGAGATTGCCCAGCCTCGTGCTCCTCCCCCGGGCTCTTTGTGCACCTGAGAGGTGCTGGTGGGATGGTGTCCGCTGACAGTAGGGGGGCTTCCTGCTTGGATTTGGCGCGCATTCTTCGAATCAAAACACTCACTGTGGGGCTGTGTCAAACTTGGCCGTGGTGCTCCGTATTCCCCCCAAAACTGCAGAGCGATACTAGGCCATGGGCCAGTGCAACGAACTCCCCGACTTGCGACGCCAGCGAGTCTGGGCCAAGCCGAAAAATAAGACCAAGTCATTGGGTCAGGCCAAGCCCATGAAGGCCAAACAGCGATAAAGCCGCAGAATGGATGAGACAGAGAGAGAGAAAGAGAGAGAGTTACTGGGGGAATGGGATTCGGAATGGGAATGAGAGTGGGAAAAAAACGCAGCAGGGAAAACACTCTGGCGCCAACATTTTTATTGCAACTCTTGAGTGGTTTGAGTGTTTCGGATGGTCTCTCGGTGTGGCTCGCTGGGGTGGCTGAGTCGGCTTCCGCTGGCGCAGACTGCAGGTAACCCACAGCAAAATCAACAAAATGCAAAACGCGTTTCGCACGCAAATCAAACAGTGTCCGTCCAACCATCGAGGTTCGGGGTTGGGTTCGGGTTCGGGTTCGGGTACGGGGGGAACAGCTTTAGGGCATGGGAACGCGTATGGGTGGGGGTGGAGGGTCTGCGAGCGGGCAGTCAAAAGGTTGAAGGTCCTCTCGCCACAGCCACTCTACTGAGAGATAGAGCGAGAGAGAGAGCGAGAGCGAGAGGAGGTGAACCTTCAAGTGGTGTTTCATGAATGGTTTGGCAGCAGGCTTAATCCCCAAATTGTATCTTTAAGTTCGGCTGGATGATGTCGGTTTTTACGAGTTTCCTGCTCAATGAAGTTGCACGTGCACCCCCTACACCCCTGCGCAACCTCCTTCATAAATCCTTGAGGTTGTGTAGTTTGGCTTTTCGTTTTCCTTTGTCTGAGAGCCGCTCTCAGCTCTCAGTCCCGCCCCAGCCACAGTCCTTTTATTTGACCTTAACACAGCCAAACCGAAACACAAGCCCTACGCAACCAAATCTAACCCTTTGCGACCCAAACCCAATCCAAACCCAGGCTCACCCGTGCCGACCCGACGCCCTGACCTGGCCTGACCCGACCTTATCTGACCCCCCAGCAATCTAAGCTGCTGCTAATGGCAAATGTACATGGATCGGAATGGAATGGAAATACATCTATCTATCCATATTGAAATGCAAGGGATGAGGACTGGGTCACGTCTCTCTGCGTCTCCGTCTCCGTCTTTGTCTGCTTTCACTTTAAAGCCGTGGAGCAAATGGAAATGAAAGTGAAATTGGAAGCGGAATTGGGTGGCAGCAACCTTTGAGCAGCACTCTGAACCCCCATTTTTCTCAATTAACAAATAAATGGAGCGCAATCAGACATTAAACCACTTGTGCGAACCCTGAACCCTGCGCTCAACTTTTATTTGTCGCTCAGTCTGAGCTTTATACTTTTGTTTCACTTATTCGGCGAATAGTTTTAAGCCTTTTTTGGACATGGTAAATTCAATTTGTTAAGAGTCCATTTAAGAGTACTTAAACCTCCAGAAAAAGTCACAGAAAATCGAAAATTTGCATTGAAATTTGGAATATATTCGATGAATTTTGGATCATTACAGGCCCAACAAAGTCTCTCTCAAATTATATTCAATTTCTAGTCGGTCAAAGATATTCCACAAGTAAATTCCTATAAATTCTCGTAAGCCATTTGCAATATTTAATTGCTCCATTTATCAGCTGTATTATTTGTTGTGTTTCTTTATATTCCGAGCA
Organism: Drosophila subobscura; assembly: GCF_008121235.1. NCBI lineage: Eukaryota > Metazoa > Arthropoda > Insecta > Diptera > Drosophilidae > Drosophila > Drosophila subobscura. Next base: position 2,852,227 of record NC_048530.1, read on the forward strand.
TAATTCATTTCGGTTCGAATAATGTTCAAAACGATTTAAGCTGATTGCAGCCATGACTGACTGACGATTTGTATTCCCCACTCATACAAAATGTTTTCCCCCGGGAGCATTGTCTTTGGCTCCTGACTCTTGGCTAATTGCGTAATTTATTTGGCTCTTTGGCTCCTGCTTCCAGTCGGCTTCCATTCTCGCTCCACCCAGTTGAAGCCAAATTGTCAATACCAAAATGCCTTTTTAAATTCCAATTGTGTTTGCCAGTCGGGCAGGCATCAGGCATCAGCTTGGATTTGTTTGCTTCAAGTGGGAGGAGTTGGGCGCCTCTACTCGAGGGAGTAGAGTGAGGGAGTGAGCAAGTTGCTAAATAAATATGACACTCGAAAATTGAAACCGAAGCGCGGGTTCCCAGTTCCCAGTTCCCAGTATCCCGTGCCAGCCATGGCTTCGGCTCCCTTTTGGCGCTCCTGGCTCTACATGTAAATGATAAAAGATGCCAAATTGCCAGGACATTGTGCGGTTGGTTGGCTGCTGAATGGGGAGCATGATGATTGGAAATTCACTTCTTTTTCGCTCTCTCGTTCGCTCTGCCTGTCGCTCTCTCTATCTCTCCTTCAGTGTACTTTCTTCCATCTCTGCTTCTCGCATCGTCTCTGTTTGTTTGGCTCCGTGCAATTTGCGTTTTTGGCGTTATTTTAGGCGCGTGGAAATGCGCATAAGAAATATGCAAACACAACCCACCAGGAACTGTATACACACACAGCCAGGACACACACATACTCGTATGTGCTACCCTATCCGAGGCTGAGTAAACATATCAATGCGAAAAAGAAGAAGGGAAAAGGGAACCCAAACAAGCGTTGGTTCTATCAGTGCTAAACGGAATGAACGGACTGCCATGAGTGCTATGGAAATCCCACATCACTTGGCTATCATCATGACTGTGGGCTTTACTGTGGAAAGAGCCCGCCATGCCAATCCACATCCCAACCTACCCTCCAGCACCAGGCCAACCACTTCTTACAGGTGTTGATGATAAAGCGATTAAGGCTGGGCAGGCGCCTAACTGCGTGGCTCAGCGAAACGGGGAACACGACTTAACTGGACCAAAGGAGGCGACCCCGCCGGACACGTGTGCAAGGTCAAGCAGTGCCTCCCCCACCCACCCACTAAAGCGCTTCATCAGCCCCCAAAAATGGGGCATCATTCCAGTCAGCAGTTAAGCTGCCGTCACCTGTGCTGGTGTGGGGTTATGGGAAAGAACAAGGCATCTGAGTGTTAACATTCATCTATGGGCTTGAAGATGCTTATTTATCCATGCTGCGAAACGGCTAGGAAACACTCTCCGATGGGGCGACAGACAGGGAATGAAGCAGGGAATGAAGCAGGAACCAAGAGCTGAGCAGACTTTAGTTTTTTGGGGTAGAAGATGCCCCAAGGCAGAAAATGGCAAGACACGGCATGGCCCAAGCCCAGGCCCAGGCCCAGCAAAACAATGGCGTTTACCACGCCCACCGAGTAGCACACACACACACAAGCACACACGTATAAGTGCTGCCTCGAAGGTGTGTCTGTGTGCGTACAAACAAGCCATTTCCGGCTGCTGCCTCACGAGCAGCAATTGAGAATTGCACTGCAAGAAATAGAGGAAAGCTGGAGAAATATTTGACTCCCGATTTGGGATTCTTTTCCCTCAGTGGCAGTGCGAGAGTGGCGGCTCCTTTTTCGTATCCTCAGCGGTGTGGTAGAAACTGAAACTGAAACAGAAACAGAAACCAAAATGCAAAATCGAGACACAAGTGCGGGAAAGTCCGCTCTGTGGCAGAGGGGACGCTGTGCAGGGGGGGACATGTCAGATAAGCATCGCCGCGAGCAATGTACAAGTGTCCTGGTGCTCGTCCTCGTGCTGGTCCTGTTCTTAACTGCCATGTGGGGGTACAGTGGTGTGAAGTGAACCATAAACCATAACCTTGTGCCGATGTCATTCTGTTCATTCTATTCATTCTACACTGCTCGATGCTTACCCGATAGTTACTCGATATACTTCACATATCTATCCACACTTAAAGGTATTCTGCATCCATTTATAGCAACATTTTGCCATCGTTTGCCTGCTTTAATCGGAGCATTTTCATTTGCCCTTCCACCAGTGTGGTTCAGCTTCCAGGGGATCAAGGACACCCCTTGTAGTCTCAATGTTGCACGACATCAGGCATGGCATCGTCGGTGGGTGGAGAGGGGAAGGGGCAGGGGCAGGCATCAATGGAGCATCAATGGATGACATTGACGGCCGAGTCCCAATGTCGTTGAGAGCGCGCGCTCAGGGACTAAATGCTAATGTGTAATTAGGCTGCCGGCTCCCAATCGTCCGTATGCCTAATGATATCCTGTGCCGGCATCCCCCTGTCATGCCACCTCTGTGGCTGTGTGCTCCGATTTCTGCTACTCGTGCTTCACTGCTGCTCAGGGCTCTCAGCCCCTTCCTGTTGATGCTGGCCATGTGACTAATGGCGAATCAATGGGGTTGGATCAGGTGGATCAGATCACGCAGATTAGAGCTGGGTCAGAGGCACACACAAATCGCTTTGTTGTTGTCGCCAGCATCGGTGGCACACTTGAGAATTTATGGCACGTTATTAGCATCCCTCGAGGCAGGTTAGCATCCCTCGAGGCAGGAGTCGGAGTCGGAGTCGAAGCCCCGCTTGACTCGCGATAAATGCCACTGATTAATGTGCGCCATTTGGGAAGCCCCAAAGCCAGATCTAGTCAATGTCAAACCCCTCCCCCGCTCTGACTCCAGCTCTTCAGCTTACTCCTCCTGCTGCTTTCAGTTTGCTTGCGTGCATCGCAATGCAATCTAATTGCCAAAAGGAGCACTTCTTGCCTGCCATTCCTTTCCTTTCGTTTCCTTTCTGCTCCCTTGCTGGTCGCATTAATCATACGCCGCGTGTGTCGCAGTCACTTGATAAATGGTAAGCAGCTTGTGCCAGCTTCGAGTGCATCTACAAGAAAAGCCACGAGAGAGCGACGCGGCAAAAGAGACAGCTCGCGGAGAGAGCCACAGCAGCGGAAATTCTTGCACAAAACAATTTGGCAAAGTATGCCCCAGGCAACACGCTGCCGCAACAACTTTGGTGGCAACAAATGTCGAGAAGTTTCCGCAGTGCAGAGAGCGTAGATAACTGCACAACCCAAGGGCCAGCTGCTCGTGGCATCAACTTCCATTGGAGCAGCAGCCGTCTCCCAAGCAATTCAATGAGTGCTCCCTACTATATGAAGAGGCTCGGCTCCAGTGACAATGGGTATCGCCATTCGATTCACATTTCCAGTGGCACGGGCAGTCCATGGCCTTGGCCAGGGCTACCTTTTTGGCATAGAAGCCACTGGCACTGGCAGCCTTTCATTCATCAAATTAGCCAGCTAATTACAAGCGAGTCAGCTGAACAGCCACAGCATCCACGTACGCCTACACCGGCTACACCTTAACATCCGCAACAGGATGTGCCACACACACATGGCAGCTATGCAACAGCCTTTCAAACAGTGGACAAAAGGGCCGTAAGCGTAGCCACAACATGCGGGCGGATGTGGACCCCCCCACCCGTCACCACTGAAATGTGTCGAATGCAAATGGCAGCTAATCCCACCCGCGCGCTCTGCTCCACTCTCTTAGGAGTAGGAGCAGCAGCACCCTGCCACCTGCCACCTGCCACTTGCCACATGCCTGACTGCCACACGTGTCCGACTTTACATCGGGTTATTAGCGTTAATGGGGCCTAAGTGAGGGATTAGATCGATGTTCTGGCTCCTACGCCGCGGCGCGTGCTGCAACCACATTGTTGCAAGAGACTAGCTCTGACTGTTGCTCTAGCTGCCTCATCTACTGCTGCTGCTGCTGCTGCTGCGGCTCTTCTGGTTGTTGTGGAAACGCCATCAACACCCATCGATGTGGATGCCCAAAGCACCCAGCAGAAGGAGTGTCAGTGCCAGAGTGCCTGTGGCAGAGTACAATCTTGCCACCTCAGCGATGATGGATGAGATGCCACAGCAAACAATTTTGTTGCTGTATGCCCCATTCCCTCTCCTCCGCTTCGACGATAGCTGCTTCCGATGGAACATTGTGACATTGAAAACTCCCAGCCATGAGGTAAGGCTGCTCCCCCCCCTCAACCTTTAGACTGCAGACAGCACTAATCCATGTTTTAATGAAATTATGGCCCCATGCATCAGGGTATAACTTTTGATATTTTACATTTAATTTGGTAATAATTAATTGAATTGTTCGGCGGCTTGCCTCCCCCTTCCAGACAATGCTCTGAAAAGTTTCCGTTCCCCCCATCCCGCATAACCACCGCCAGCGCACAAAGTGCACATTAAACCAGGCTGCTGTCGCTTCAACGTGTCGCCATTTTCCCCCCGTCTCTGTGTGTGTGTGTGGGCGTAGGTGTTTTCCATGTGCATGTACCTGAGATTGTTCGTCTTCCTGTGTGGGTGCGTGTGTTTGTGTGTGCGTGTGGGCTGCGTGCCGCCATTAAATGCCGCGGCTGTGATTCGAAAGCTCCAAGAGCTTTGCCCATCTGCGTCTACCGCGAGCTGTTGCTTGCCCTTCCCCCCTTTCGCCTTTGTACTCGCTTTTGGTCAGCGGATTTGGGCTTAGCTCTGGATCCGGCTATCGCCATGGATATACGCTCACCTGGCAGCTGCCCTCGCACTGCACTCCGCAGCCTGCCCCTAAATGTGGCACTGTCGCCGGCTCTGTCGCTGGCTTTGCCTCGCATTCCGTTCGCCCAACTTTTTGCCAACTTTTCTTTATGGTAATTTGCTTTGCTTTTGTTCGGTTTTTATGGCCAGAACGAAGCCCACTCAGGACTTAGGGCGATCCGTTTATATAGGGATATAGAGAGGTGTACATTCAGGGTTAGGGATATGCACGCTCGCCCCACGATACACGAGCTAGCCCCTAAGCTCGAAGACATACCAGGCCAGGCCATGGCATGAAGTGTTCCCCCAAATCCATCGCAAGTTGCGCTCCCCGCGGCACTTGTGGCATCCAACCAGAGATTGCTGGGATTGCCACTGCCTCTGGCAAACTCTCGGGGCAAGTATTCCTATAGGTATACGAGTGTCTGACGTCCATAAGTATCAACATTCCGCACAGATATCCAAAGACTTGGCCGTCTTGGTATTTTAAGTGAATATCTAATGGCTTTTAGCACCTTCTGTCATGAATATTATACAAGAATAATAATAGAAATAGTTTTAACAACAAATAATTGATAAATGGCGGTTCATCGAGGGCTCCTCCTAGCAGATCTAACTTCGAGGGCATAGAAACTTCCTTGTGTCGTTGCTCTCCACCTTAGTGCTGGATCATTCAGAGCATAATCCTTGGGTAACCTTCAGCCAAGCTAATCCCAAATGTCTGGCTGCGCGACGGCAGACGGAAGGGAACTCCAATGACCCCAAAGTATCGCCAAAGAACGATATTCCCCATTGAGCTGCATCAACTTTCACTTACTCAGCGAATGCGGCAGTTTGCTCCAGTTTTGCGGCAGATGGGGTCAGGCCAGTGGCTGGCAAGTGGCAAGAAAACATTTGGATACATTGATTGGTGGTGGCCTTCCCGACCAACCAACCGCCTTTCTGGCTGCAAAAATTAGAGCAAATTCTGCGGCGCCATCGAGTTGGCTCTGAGAGTTGGTCTGAGGACTGGTCCTGGGACTTGGCCAGGGACTGTGTCATTGATGCAGATGAAGTTCATTGCCTGCAAACGATGATTGCACAATATTTCAATAAGCAGAGGAAGGCTGAATGGGTGGCTCTGGGTGGCTCTGGGTGAGATTTTCTTTGCAATGACGTCGGCTGGTTATTAGCAATTGGCTTTTGTTGCCAGCAGAAACATTGATAAGCAGGGCTCTTGATTGAAAACCAACAAAGCGCATGGCTCAGTAAATTTCTGTATGCAACCCCAGGGGGGTTCGACTGTGGCAGGAGGCCACAGCAAATGCGAAAACAATGACGCTGCCAGCCGTCTGAATGTTGCACAAAACCACAGAGCACACACAGCACACACAGAACACACACACAGTAGAAAGTAGGAGAAAGGGAGGGAGGTCGAGCTGCACCTAATCCGAGCCCCCATTTGGCTCCTTCCTAATTGGCAAAACAAGCCCCATCGATGCACATTCGCAGACAAATCTCGGGAGGCATTCGTCAGAGCTCATGCCTCAAATCAAAGGGGGATCCAGGGAACAGAGCCAGGGTAACTAATCCCTGGCTCTGTTCCCTGGATCCCCCTTTGATTTGATTCCCATTTGAATCTGTGCTACGGTTTCAATCCTTTCGCGAGTCAATTGGAATTCTGCAACCATTAATGCAGCAAAGCAAAAGTCACGAAGCCAAAAGCCAGTCCCACGATCCGCCGCTCGAATGATGTTTGAGCATCGATTTGCCAAGGAAATTACTCATTTTTGATGCAACTTTAAGGGTGGATGGCGAATGCCTTAAACACACTTCCAGGTGTTGGCATTCCCACGCAATGGCATTCCCAGCTCCTAGCTCCCAGCTCCCAGCTCCCAGCTCCATGGTTGCCAGCGGTCAGTCGTGGCCCCAGACCAAATTCAAATGAATGATGATGCTACGTGGCCCTGGTGGGAGGGTAGTGGTCTGAGATATCTTTGAGTCTTTGGTCTCTGCCCCTCGCACTCTCTGTGTTGAAATCCCTGGCGAGTGCAAAAGATTAAGATTATGCAAATCGAAGTACAACATGCAAAATGCAACACAAGGCAAACCGAACATGGGATGAGCACTCACAGAGGAAGTGTGTGTAGGGGGGCGAGGGGACTGTAACTGTAATTGTGTGTGTGTCTGCGTGAGTGGTTCCTGTGCCAACAGCTAACTGACACAACTGACAATATGTACGAGTGTAAGCTCTCTCCTGCCAGTACCGTTACCATTCCTTTTCTGAGGCTGAGGCTGCGGCTGAGCTTCTGTCTCTGTCTTCTTCTACGCTTCTGCTTCCGCCACAGTCTCAGCCTCCGCCTCCGCCTCTGCTTCTGCTTCTGCTGCTGCTTCCGACCGATGCGGCGGCGGCGGCGGCGGCAGTAACAACATTAATGATGTCAGGGACTCTGAGCAGAGAGCCCGGCAGTGCCGAGAGGCGGCAGTGCAGATGGATGCTGGATAATCAAAATGCACAATAATGATATATTCTTCATCAAAGGGGGGCGGGGGAACACAGCTCAGCCCCACCCTCACCCTCACCCTCACCCTCGCTGGCCACATGTCAACGCAAATTGATGCATCGGAAGTGGATTTCGGGTTCCGTTGCGGTTCGAAGTGCCAGCCAACTGATTAAATTCGATACATTTTGGGTTTGGTCATGGCTAGGAATCTCATTAATCATAATACTCGCAGGCCCCCCACACACACACACTCACACACACATATGTACTTGAAGGCATCGATGTGCCCCAACCTCTGGTGTCTTAGGGCGTGAGTTTGGTTTTTGGCTTAGCTCTTGAACAGTCACGGGGATAGGCCTCATTAATGTAGGCCCAAAATGTCAAATAAGTGAAGGATATTGCTTTATTTTATGCGATTTTATTTGCACGCACACACACACACTCGCGCACACACACACATATGTAGACGTCAATCGCAGTCGACTTTGGCAGCGGCAGAGCCAAAAAAAAAGGAAGAGAGAAACGAAAAAGAAGCAACAGTAGAAAGCAGAAATGATGCAAGAAGTTCTCCAAGTCGCCGATTTAATACTCTTTCGGGCAGCAGTTTCATGGCAGCAGAAATTAGTTTGCTCTTCTTTGGTCAAACATTTCAATGGGGGAAGCGTCCCTTTGGCAGGGTATAAACCGGGTTTGAAGACGCGTAAATTGGGGGAAAAAAAAGTGTGAGCGAATCGCAGAGGGTGCAGAGAGTGGAGCAAATCCCAGAGAGGGAAAGACTGGGGAAGAGTGTGAAGCCCAGGGAGGGCTTGACAAAGGTGGGGAGAAAGTGTGGGAGGATTGGGAGGGTGAAGAAGGAAGCGAGAACGCTGGAAGTGGAAGCAAAATACAAATAATAATAAAAGAAGTTAATGAGATTGGAATACAATAAAACTTAAGCGTATTTTTAAGGTTGAGTTTTACTCGACTTAAGCCCAGGAAAATCGATTGTTGCCTCCTTGTAGCTGCTTCAACTGGTGGCGGGCAATGGGCCAGGGGCATGTGGCATGCGGCAAGCCACAGACAGGATGGGATGCCCAGCCAAAGCTCTGGACGCAGGACAACGATAAATTGTTTGGGGCCCAGCGAATAATTCAATGCAGCGACAGCAAAGTTTATGCCTTCGTAGATAATCGAGACAAAGTCGGAAGTTTTTGGAAGGGAAATTCGGAGTTCCAAATGGGTTTTGATTGGAATACGCGGGAGATACAAGTAAGAGTACTCCAAGTAAATCAATCTCTGCGTTGAGTCCCTGTCAGGGAAGTTACGTGATGAATGCAATGCGTTCGCGTTATGTTACCCAGGCATAAACATATCTGGGCACACTCGAGGAAGAACACCAGCCCCAGGGGCACAGCCCAATGCCACTCCCTGTCTCTCTTCAAGCTGTTTGTGTTTGGAGTTGGTTCTTGGAGGATGAGCTGGAGGCGAGAGGACTGGAGTGCGAGTACTTACACCGCAGAAGGCAGAGGCAGAGGCAGAGGCAGAAGTTACAGCAGCAGCATGATGAATCATTGCGTGGCCAGTTATTGGCAGCTCTGGGCAGCAGTTCCATTGCCAGTCCCAGTCCCAGTCCCAATCCCAAAACCCCCAGCACCGACAGTTGGCGCTCATTAAACTTGGCATTCAAATCACATCGCTGCCAGGGGTCTAGGCAAACTTTTGCGCCACTTCGCACTCGCCTTCCACTCGAGTGGACTTTGGGGTGCTGACGAGGAGCGGGAGCTTGCGAGTGGGAGTGGGTCAGCTGTCAATCTGAAACAATTTGCTTATTCACCAAAGTGTGTGGCCAGAGCAGAACAATAAGCGAGTGAAACCCATCCGAAAATGGGTGGCGATGGAGCTGTGGGCTGTAGCTGTGCGGGTCTGCGTGGATTCACGACTTGGCCAGCCCTTCGCATAGCAAAACGAAATGCCCGAGTATTGTAAAGAAGTTCGCAGGCTTCCTTCCTGATTTGCTTCCGTCAGGACATCCTCGCTCCGTTTCCGTTTCGATGACAGTCTTCGAAGCTTTTGCTTTTTTTGTTTCCTTCACTTTTCTTTCGCTGGCATGCCTGTGCAGCAGGGGCGGCATGTCTCCTCAAATGGGAATGCGAAAATGGGAAATTGTCTCTGCTGGCATGCGTTGATTGGCCCATGGCATTTAATCACAGCTCCATCTGACCCACACCGACCCAATCGACTCACCTGACCCACTTGGAAGACACAATCACAATCCTCAATCCATCAGTGCGGATTACCTTGGACCGCACCCATCCCATGAACAGCACAAAATGAAATCATTCGAAAATTGCATTTGCATTCCTATTCGGAAATTCCTTTCAAAACAATAGCAGCAGCAACAGCAGCGGCAGAGGATGAGGAGGCAGCCACAGAAGCTTGGAAAAAGAATGTCAGCTGTCTGTCGATTGGCCTGCCCTAATTAACCTGAGGAAGGAATGCCAAAGCAGAGCAGAGACTGCATGCAAAGCTATTCCATGCCATGATGCCACGAGCCTTGTCGGGACTAGGGCAGCACTTGCGAATGCCAATCCTTCTCTGTGGATTCCTCATCGAAGGTGGAGTCTTCTATGGATGCTAAATAAGTCCAATTATGGTGCTTCTGGCCAAAGTCTGCTTACGGGATAAAGCAGAGTAATTATTGTGCAATTATGTTTGCTAAAACTACGACTGGCAGAAGATAATTCAATAAATGAAATCCTTTGAGCAAAGTAGAAGCCAAGCAAAGAGTTAAGCGGATGTTGCCACTGCCATGTGCAACTTTAAATTACTTTAGATTGAAAGCTTTTTCGAGTGGTTACCAGGTGCACGCGCACTTTGCCTCGCCCCGACTCGGCCCCCCAAGAGGGGGAGGCGAATGAATTGCATAGGTAAATGGAGTATCGATTTTGGGTGCAACCACTAAAACAACAGGCGCTAACATCATCAGCACGAGACGCAGCAACAGCAACAGCAACAGCAACAAAACTAACAACATCCATGAGCAACAATATCTGACAGTTTGCGACATTTCAGAGACGTAGTAAAGCAATGTATGCAGTGGCCGTGTGGCAGAGAGGGCAACACCAAAACCGCTAGTCAAACAAAAGGCACAACAAGTTGCACCCAGTGCAGGCGCTTGCATTCATATGTACACATTTATGCACATCTACTGTCAGCAGGAGAGTGCCAATAATTCACAAAATAAATTTTTAAAATATATAATTTATGGAAGAACTTCTTGCAGGTAAGTCAACGATATTTTCCCACTCTCTGAGTACTCGAGTTCCTGGAAGGTAAAGTGTTTGCCACCAATTTGACAACTGCGATCCGTAGACGAAACAAAAACGAGCAGGGGCGAACTCGCTTCAGGGCGACAACAACGACAGGAGAGCGAAAAGCAGAACCGACGGAGAGGGAATTCAGACGAGAGCGAAGAGCAGATCGGCGAGCGAGAAGTGGCGAGAGTTTCAATCCAGCCTCGAAATAAATTGTAACTGCACTTTTAACAATAAACTTATACAGATGTCATAGAACAAGTAGATACTATTGCTGTGACCCCCATTGTACGTGCATCTGTAGCTCTATACACATACACATATGTACATACCCAAATGATGTGTCGGCATTACTTGGTTCGTGTGTCAGGGGCAGTGGCAGTGGCAGGGCAGGGGCATGAATATTTGTTTGTATTGGCCTACCACTAAAATTGCAATCAATATGCGGCGTGTGCCGCATCTACCCACAGAGCCACATGCCAAAAGGAACAAGGATATATGTAGAGTGTATGTAAATAGTATGTGTAGTCTAACACATGTGTCTAGAGCCATATCCCCGAGGGCATCGAGTGCACAGGGCATCAGCGGAGAGGAGCAGAGCCAACAATGTGATTATATTCAATTAGGAAATGCAAATTCTATCAAAACATATATTCTGCATACCAGGAGCAGACAGGAAATGCCACCCTACACAGGCCCCAACATATACACAAAGACCAACTGATGACCGGATATGAAAACACTTTTCAAAGGACAGGAAGGAGCGTCCTGCGGGTCTTCCCTGCTTCAGCTTCAAGGCGGTTTTGGCTGTGCGATGTTTTCTGGATTGCTTATAGCCACAATTAATGTTGTAAAAAATACATTAAAATATTAGTTAATATTTTGCTTAACTTTCAGCGTTTGTCTCGCTAAAAATGTGTTGAAAAATGAGAGAGAGAGAGAGAGCGAGTGGCGTCTCCGCAGTGTGCCACTCGTTGACAGCAGCTGACAAGCGAGAGAGCGAAACAAAACTTGTTGCTGGTACTGCGGGCACAGGCACGGACACGGACAGGGGCACAGACCAAGTGACAAGACCCATAGGAATGCCCCACCAGCAGTTCCCTTAGAGCTGCCACTGTCGCCCCTTCAAAGGTCAAGCTAATGTTTTTTCTTGCTGCCCCTCCTGTTGGTGCAAGTTGATACGAGATGAATGAGCAACAATAAAATAAATTGCTTCACGCTGCTGCCACAACAGTTTTAACTCGGACCACCAAGAGGTAAGGCCAAGGTCATGCGTGCCCACCCATTGGGTGTCTTCTCTCTTTTATTTGGCAGCCCCAAAAGTTGAAAAGAGTTATTAAGGATGTGCTCATAAATGCATGCATGAGAAAGCCTGAAAAGAGCGAGGCAAGCCAGACACAGACGAGGGGAGACGGAGGAGCATGGAAGTGTTGAAGCCTCCTCCCCCGGGAGAGCTGTTAAGAATGCCCTTCGATATGCTGGGGTGCCTTGGTTGGCTGCCTTGCGCCTTGTGATTGCTCGAGGAAAAACCATTTGGCGCTTCATTTGAATTTCCAGCGGTTGCCAAGTCAGTTTCACACTAATTAACTGGCTTCAGGACGGACAGTGGAGAGCAGTCGAGGAACGGGGAGCAGCTGGGGCACACACCAAAAGAACACATCAATCAATCATCGTCATTGTCATTATCATTAGGCTGGCAGGGAACAGGCAGGGCGACCAAGTCCCGATGTCTACTGGCCATCATCAAATTTTCATTACCATCAATAATAAGCCCCAGTCAGGGCCAAGAAACAGAGCCAGAGCCAGAGCCAGTACCAAAGCCAGTTAGGAGTTGAAAGATGAGAGGAGAAAGAGAGGAGAAAGCAGTTGTAAAATAAAACATGGAAGGGGAACATTTGGGAGCCAAGAAGGGAAGGGAAGATGGATGCGAGATGGTAAGAGAATAAACAAGAGAAATGCAGAGTACAGATTCAATTAGATATTGCAGATACATACGTATGTAGATAAATATTTAGATAATAAGTAGATGGGAGAGCTAAGAACCGATTCGAGATGGCAATGGGAACAGCAAATGGAAGTAAGAGCAAGGGAACAGAGAATAGATAAAATGTAAGAGAACAGAGTTGAGATGAATGGGAAGAGAACAGAGCAGAGATGGGGAGAAGGAGAAGGAGCACAAGGAGTGGAGTGGAACTGCTTCGAATCGAATTGCTTTCAAATTAGATTTACTCGAATGGCCCGTGGCACGTAGGACTTCTTCGCCTTATTGTTATTGATGTGATGAGGCTGTGACCCCTCAGCCATCCACCCGCACACCCACACACGCACTGTCAGGCCGCCCAGGGTGCCACTCGGCAGGGCAGCCCTTGGCCGGCACAGTAAACCCATTCAGACCTTTGCAAAATGTTGACAACTCTTTCAGTTCTCCGTGCTGTGTGCTGGATCAAATCTGAGCAAAATATCGAATCTCGACTGCTATCCGAAGGAGATAACCCTTTCGAGCTTGGGACAAACTTCCCTAGCAGCAATTCGAGATAACTTCATGGGCACACTGCAATAGACACATGACTGCAAGCACACTCAGATACAGCTACAAATACAGACAGAGATACAGTTACAGTTACAGCCACTCGTTCAGATGGATGGAAAACATAGTTATCCCGAGTTAGATACACATGCAATTGCATCAACAGCATTAAATGTTGCAACGTAAATTGAATTTGTAGCAAATTAAAATGTAATTATACCCGGGAAACTCGCTCACTCACCGTGTGGCAAAAGGGAGAGTCGCAACACTGGGGCACGTCCTCGACATTGGCACAAACATCCGTGTTGCGCGTACATAAACATATACATATACATATGTATGTATTGTGTATGCATCTGTGCCGCAATTTGTTGGCCCTTCTGGATTCTGGATTCTGGGAAATTGATAAATGCAATGTGTACGCACAGTTTGCCGCGGCCGCTGCCAGGATCAGCTTTCAGCTTTCAGCTTTTCCAGTTACCCAGTTACCCGTACTTGCACCTTGCAGACCCCACACACACACTGTGGCAGGGGCACGCCGGTGTGCGGTGCATTGAGTCGAACGGCAAGCGACAGAGGGACCAGCGAGATAGGCAGACCGCAAACAGATGCGGGCGTCACGCCACGCCCCATCCAATGCTGTTGCACATTGCCTCCCATGAATTTTGTGTGCCCCGGCAGGGCCGCTGCGGCTATCTGTATTTGTAGTATCTGTAGTTGGTGTTGTTGTTGTTTTTTTTGTTCCACCCAACCAGCTTTTGTCAACGCATTTATCTCCGGCAGCCACTGTGCTCGTAAGCTGCCCATGAAAGCAGAAAGCAGAAACGGCAGAAGCAGCGGTGTGTCAGGACCGAATGGCTGCTGGCACCCTGCTGACGGCAGCTGGTGGCACATTTCAACGAAGCATGGATAAACGTACAACCGACATACATACATATGTACAATACGTATACATATTCGTAGAGAAATGTATTCCCCGCGGCTAGCCCAGAACTGGCTCCTCCGATCCATCTGCCGCTTTTGGCTTTGTGTAATTCGTTTCGGTTTGCAGCTTGAAAGGCGAGAATTGCAAATAATTATTCCGAACCAGGAGTGAAATTCTCACAACATTGTCGGAGTACAGTGCGGCACAGTGCTGTAGTTACTGCTGACGCTACCCGAGACGAAGCCCACTAATTGGAGCAACTTTCCCACTCCTCTGCCTGGACTGGCTGCCTGGCTGGCCAAAAGCCCCTCCGGAACGCTCCACTCCGGTCTGTCCTGGCTGATGAAAAATGGAAAACTTTAAGCTTTTTAATTATTGCTCTGAAATTTCAACTAATTATCTTGCATCTCTGTCCGCTCGTCCGTCCGTTCCTTTGTCCGTTCCTTTGTCCGTTCCTCTGTCCTCTTCTCTGTCTGACTGTTTGCCCAAGGGGTTCGGGGGGTTGGTGTCTGCTCTGAGTGGCAGCTGCGGCAGTGGCAGATATCAGGTCGAAGTTCAACTCACTTTTCCGCCCGATTTGCTGGCAACAATATTCGCATTCGGCCATTCGGCCGCCACTTTTTGCGGCTGCCAGTGGCATCTGACTGTCCTGAACCAAAACCAATTTCAAAATTCAATCTTAAAGCTCAACCCGCAGCAGGATACCCTTTCTAGGGAAGGTCCATAGCACAGAGACATCTTCCGAGATCCTATCACAAATCAGCGTGGATAAATCCCAATGATGTATAAGTACATATGTATGTACATATGTATGTACATATTTACATATTAACATACATATTTAAAAACTCAAGGACTCCTTGTAATACATTGAATATTCAGGACAGACTGAAAGTCTTTCCCTGGACTCCTTTCTTTCCCATTTCCACTGATGTTCGTTGAGCATTTTTAGGGTATTTTTGCTTTGGTTTCGGGCTTGCCCTGTGCTGGGGTCAATTCTTTTGATTCGGTAGGTACCCCCGCTCCCACCCACTTCACGATGTCTGTTTGCCAGCTAATAATTGAAATTTTAATTGAACGTTTGTGCCGCGGCAATGGCATAAATAAACACCTGAAAGCAAACTACCTGTATACGCGCCATCAGATACTCGTTCAGATATAAACGGAGAGAGAGAAAAAGAGATATTCAGATATACAAATAAAATGGGAGTGGGGGAGGGCCTTTCGGCAGCGCCCAGACCAGACCCGACCCCATTGGGGGATTGAGGCAGAAATTGCGCTGAGGCCGCAAAATTCATTAAAAACGAAATTGAAATCAATTGGGCGTAAAGTTTTATACACATTTTTATTTATATCTTTATTTTTGTTTCCTCTGCACCCCCGACCCTCCCACAGCCCCCCTTTCCAGCCCCTGTTCCTGACCAAATGGAAGTGTTCCACCTTGTTGCGTATACGCCATGGCTAACGAGCTCAAATGGGGTATTTTTTTTACGCGCTCCATAAAATTATTGTGAGGCAAACACACAAAAAAATAAAAAACATGCCAGAGTCCCCACATTACCAGAGTTCAGAACGCAATGAGAGCGTTCCTCTGAGAACAAAAGCTGAGGCCGCAATCCGACGACGACGAAGACGACGACGACTCCGACAACGTCATTAATAATTCAGCGCTCAAGCGAGACCATTTAAATCACAGCCAAATCAATCATCAGTCAATCTGGCAGTGGGGCAGTAAGTCCCTCTGATCCAATTTGTTTCAATTTATTACTGAATTGTAACATTTAATAGTTGCCAATTGCCAGCGAATGGCAGACACCATGAATACTAGTTTAGCCTCAAATACTCGACGTGAGAGTTAGTGCAGAAACATTCAGAAAACGATGAGACCATCCCTTTGGGAGTCCATCAACAAATCAATGCCCAATGCCGATCCAATGATTAAAGCAGCTTGGAGTTTCCCAGGTAATACCCGACTTATAACTCTCATTCATTCAACTTCCATTTTCGAGGCAATAAGAACTCTGCTACCCGAATTCAATCGACGCGCTTTCAGGCCGGGAATAAATTTAATTTTATTGCCATCAAAATTAAATACTGAGACTCCACAAGGAGCCTCCAAAACAATCCTCGGAACATTTTCACACTTGCCTATGCAACAATTTGTGGCGCTTTAAGCGGTTCTTGCCCCAGAGATTACCGTAGACAGCAGCAGAAAGAGAGACGAGAGAGAGAAAGGCACGGCAGGCCACATTTGTCTTTTTTTGTATCATTAAAAATTGACTTGGAGTTTATTATGATTGAACTGTTTCCATCTGGCATCGGGCATGTGGCATGTGGCACCCGCACGGAATTAATACGCATCAGACGGAGAGTCAGTGTCGGTGTTGGGGGGCTCAGGGTCGGGGCCGAGGCCGGTGAAGGCCGGTGTCTGACTCTACATGTAGGAGCTGTCTCTGAGTATGGATGGATGGATGGATAGACAGGCACAGACTTCATTTACATGCTGCACGCACTGGGCAGCATTGTGGGTGCCCCAGAAGGAGGCTGGCAGCAGGACAGGCCACCGTTTGCCCAGAACCTACAGACAGACAGACAAAGAGCCATTGAGACAGGCGACAAGTGCAAAGGAGAGCGTGTGACCAAACAAAGAACTCCGCAAGTGATTTCGATGGAAGCGGAAACATAAAATCCAATCCATTACCCTCCATTAATCGCTCACTTTCGAGACTTCTTTCATTCGTACTCATCATCTTTCACTCATCATTAAAAAACCATAAACATTGTCGCTGTTTGTCATGTACATATTTCCCCAAACATAAACTCTAAACACTCTACCATCTTTCACGATTCCATCTGCTATCAAGTTGTTTCTATCGAATCGCAAACTCTGACCAATAGCAATCCCGATAGCCTCCCGATTCCACACCGCATTCATCACATTCCATGCCATGGCATGGCATGGCACCCTGCCCTGGCAATCATAATCGACATTTTTGTGTGCCCTTCAATGTGCTTAGGACCAGCGGGGTTCTGCGCACGGTGGGGTTTGGCTTGATTAAGGGAAATGTGTGGCATTGCAGGGGGGATGGGCATGGGCATGGGCATGGGGATGGGCATGAGTTTGGGCCCTTTGGGGCTCGAGTTGATTTTCCCAGTGAGCGGCGAAGCGGAAATGTTGCATGCCGTGCACATACAAGCCGCTTACCCGCCGAGTCCCAACATGATATCAATGGGGGGGTGCGGGAGCCGAACGCTGGTGTGGCAAGAGAGTGGGTGCCACACAACAGGGGAGCAGACAGACAGTCAGACAGACAGTCGGGGCAGACAGATGCTGCAGCTAACATTGATTTGCATGTTAACAGATGTGACTGTTGTGTGTGTGTGTGTGTGTGTGTGTGTGTGTTGGCGAGAACGAGGACGCGGAGCAGCAGATGATGAAGGCCTAGATGAGGGTCAGAAGAGGCTGGGAAACGGCTCTGCTCAGCTCAGGTGCTGGTGCTGGTGGCGTGTGGCGTGCGGGGAATGTGTCATTCGACAGGAAATCTTCGCTGTCTGAGCTCCATTTGCTACACGTTGGGTATGAGATTACTGGCGCGGCGCGTTGCTGAAAAAGTCTTAGAACTTAGTTGAAGAAACCTGCTGGCAATTTTCTCTCGGTATATCTTCAGGTAAAATAAATTAAAAAGACTTTACGCATCGCTTCATTGGGCTTATGTTAATGGTGTTTGATGGCCATTCATTCACATTACAAATATCAGGCAGCAGTTCGAAGCACTCGACAAATATTTAAAGTTCCTTGCAAATTGGCTTAACTTTTCGCTCTTTTACAGACAGACACGAGTACTCGAAAGAAATCCATGACAGGGTGGTGAGATTTATGTTCGCCTAATGGGAAAAACTGGCAGTGCAGTGTGTAGCCATGCAGGCCCTTCCACTCCACGTCGAAGCTGTACCTCGCGATGGTCTTTGCCACAGGCAACACCAAGAGCCACAACTGCAACCAAATGTATCCTTTTATTCTCACAAAAACAAACAAAAACCGACGCTAACATTCCTTAAATAATTCAACGATCGAAAGGGTCGGAATCTGACGACACTTCCAGACCAAAATCCTCTTAAGTTATGACCGGCTCTGACTGGCTTCAGCCAGCAACTGAGATATCCACATCCATACCCGACCCGAACTAGTGATGAGCCACTCGTCGCAGATCTTGGCTGAAATTAAATGATTATATTCACAGTATCCGTGCTTTACACAACGATTTTTCCTACCGTTTCCCTTTCCTTACAGATGGACCAAGGAACAATTTGTTTAGCTGTTGCGTGGGATTGATTCAAATGCCGCAAAAATCTAACTTCAGAGCTCCTTCAATATCACACTCTCAACAAGCTTCTATACCTTAATCAATAGTTTCGATTTGTGGAAGTTGTTCTTTTGGCCACTCGTATTTACAGGCACGTGTTGAGATGGTACTTTTGTCTGTAGTTGGGATTCTTTAAGCTATCCTGCAACTATCTAATGGTGGCATTGGCAGTGACTACATTTCAAGAGCATCTTTCAAGTACAGGACACCTGCGGAGCAGAGGGAATTGACTTTGTTGTCGTTGTGTCGCTCTGCGGCTTCATTCAATTGTCGCTTTCAGGGTCTGTCGCACAATTACGGATGGAAATTAAAAAGTTTTCGTGGAGTGAACCGAGGGAGCGACAGAAAGACACAGAGGGAGATAGAGCACAAGATGATGTGGGATATATATGTAGGTACAAATTTGTATAAAGTGGAAACATTCCCCAGGCGGGACGTGGGGGCGGCGGGGCACTGCTGGCTGGTTGGCTGACTGGCTGCAACTTTGCTCGACTGCTGTCCAGCCTGAGGCGTGCTCCTGGCACCGTTTAACCATCGTTTTCCCATTCAATTTGAGTGTTTTCCCGACCCTGCCAGAGAGCGGCAGCTTTGGGCAGCTTTGTATTCCATATAATTTGCATGCTGCTTGCAAATAAATACGACGGGGGCGATATGATGAGCTCAGCGGGGGCAATTATCCGGCCAGAGACTGCGCATGCAGCGCTGTCATTCCGCTTGCAGTGGCTTCACAGCAGGGAGCCGTGAGCCGGGAGCCGAGAAGCCGGCAGCCAGGGGCCAGGATCAGACATGGCACCGGGGCAACAGTGAGCGCGTCATAAGCTTCTTAAAATAAAAAAGATGCGAGGCCCTGGCGCGTGGCAGGCTTATCCCGCCAACAGAAGTCGATGCCGGCCTGCAACTATCAACCATCAAGTGGCAGGCATGCGGCATCCGGCATACGGCAGGTACCCGAGGCGGCAGCTTTGTTGCTGCTGGTAACCTAGTATGGCGGATGCAGCTTCATCGCGCCTCGACAACTTGTTTAACAGCTAATTTAAGCAGATTTACGACTATGCAATTACAAACTCCAGCTTCAGCTTCAGCTCCAGCTTTAGCTGCAAGAATGTCGCATGCCCCTGATGCATCTCACAATCAGGGTTAAGGCTAAGGCCAGCAGCAAATCCTTGCTGCAGCAGCAGCTTAGAGCTGTGGCGGTGGCTCTTGTTACTCAGAAACAAAGCACGGCTCAAGGTGCAAGATGAGCCTCAAAGCTGGCCACGTGGGCAGCAGCATGAATTTTGCGTGAATTTTGCTTATACCATTACTTGACGCCTCTCTTTTGTTTTATATTTTTGTAAACTATTTCTATAGATTTGAGTTCCCATTTATCGTATCAAATCCATCAATTAAACCTGAATCTGAATGAAATATTCTTATTTGTGCCATATGCACTTCCTTCTATGAATCAAATGAAATAAAAACGTTTGCAATTTATCCATTTCTATTCAAGATATTCAATGTATTGTGTGTATATGTTGCTCATTATATTTTGCCCGTGTAAGCCACCAATCGAATGCGAGTAGCGCTCCCATCAATCCTATCTGCCATCTGAATCTGGTTCTGCCTCTGATGCTGTTTCTGTAGCAGAAGGGAATTTCGAGGCTGTTGCATCTCCACGCACAAGCACCCACACACAGAACACTTTTGCGACAAAGAGGAAAGCTCTGACTGCGAAAGCTTCGTGGCTGGCTTCCATTCATTCAGCCAAAGCTTCGCTCGTATACGCGTACGGAGCGCTTCCCCAGCTGCTGCTGCTGCTGCTGTCTCATCTGCGGGCTGACAGCCAGCTGCCAGGCCTCTACTTTTGCCACCCCACCCCACTCCGCTCTCCGCACGAGACTAGGCACTAGGCACTGGCAGTTCCTTCGTCTACGTTTTCGGCATGGCATGCACTTGTGGCTCTTTCCCTGGCACCCCACCACCGTTCGTTGCGGCTCTCACCTTGGCACACTTCGGGCGGGCAGGCAGACACTCGGTCGGGCCCGGGTTCGGTTCGGTTTTAGTTCAGTTTCGGTTAAGGTTCGGTATCGGCTCCCGTCCCGATTTCGGTTGAGTTTCGGGCACGGCACGGGCCGCCTGGCACCGAGCACCAAGCACCAAGCACCGAGCGCATGCATCAAGTGTAACATTTGTTCAGTTTCAGTTTTTCCCGGGAACTCGACGCAGCGTGTTGTCTTGGCACCGCTGAGCCAGCGCCAGAGTCACAGTCAAAGTCAGAGAGCAACAGCCAGAGTCAGAGTCAAATTCATAGTTAAAACCAAGAGCCATCGAGCAGACAAGGAGCCACCATCCAGGCGTCAGAGCCGAGCTCAGCCTCAAATATTCTGCAATTCTGCATTTTCTGGTTCTTGCAAAAACATTCAATAATTATCTGGTTTTTTTTTGGGTTTTTGTTTGGAGATCAACTGAAACATTGTTTATGTGCTTTTGTGCGTGAAATTAATTAAGAGTTTTGGCTATTTTTTTATTGTAAATTAACTGAAAATCAAAGCAAGCATACGAAAGGAAAGGAAAACGAATCAGAACTCCGCAGAATTGATTGAAAAATCAGTTGTCAAAATTGGAAACAGCAAATGCTCACCACACACCCCCCAAAAGCAGGTACGAAAATATTTTTCAATTATCCATTAATTGGTCTAGAAATTGTAATCGAAATTTGAATGGTTTTCTCAACAATTTGTGGATTAATTCAATCTGAAGTGTTAAACGTGTAAATGGAATGCCACATTGAAACGAATCCAAAGAATAAGTGTTACAAATAAATCTGCTTAAATATTGTGTGATTGTGTGTGGAAAATTGAAGGAAAAATTAGGAATTTGTAGGTGTGTGGGTGTGTAGTTCCCCGAGTAGATATCGCTCAGCTACCGCAACATCCATCGATCCGGGTACGATAATTCATTTGTAATCTACATTGATCATAAATAAACTCATCGCTTGTCATAATTAATTCAATGAAATTCTCTCTCACTCTCTGTGTCTCTCGTTCTCTGATATTATATCGTAAATTATGCGGGAATGGTGTGCTATACGGCAGCGGCAAATTGGAAATTTGTGAGGTGTGTGTCCATCCATCCATTTGTGGCATTGCGCCTACAATGCATTGGACATTTTATGTGCAAACTTTTTCCAAGTTTCCATAATCATAGAAGGTATATGGATTATTGATCATCCATGTCCATGTCGCACTTCGTTTAAAATTTATAACATAAGTATATATATAGTTGGAAACACTTTAGGGGGTTTCATGTTCCAGTTTGTATTCTAATTCGATGCAGCTGCAGGGTATTCAAGTGCTCGACATTTGCAGCTACATTCCACACGGATGTCTGTGTGCGATGATTTATTATTGTGCCATTATTGTCCGCCTCCTTATCGCACTTGTCCCAGTTGCTTGCGGGGGAGCAGGAATCCCTCCAAATGCTTCGCTTCTCTCTCTCTCTCTCTCTTATTTGTTGTCTGTTTGCCAGATACTCGTAGATTTGTGTCATCTTTGGGTATTGCTCATCGGGTTTGGGTCTATGTGTGACTATATCTCGATATAGTCACCCCTGTGCGAGTGTGCGAGTGTGCGAGTGTGTGTGTGTTTAATTCATTAACTGAGTAATCGCAATCGATAATGCGATAAAATATTTATACTCCCGCCAGATAACCCGCTCGGCATCGCTCTCAGTATCTGCGGCTGTCTGTGTTCGACTTTCTCCTTTCCCCATTGTCAGGGCCGACAACTCCGCCAATGGAGCGTATTACTCATCAATGTCATGGCTATATGTAGATATCGCTACTGTCCCTGATCACTTTTCGGGGATCCCGAATGCACAGCCACTGGTGCAGCTTCCCCTTGGGCTACCCACTGAAGTGGAAGCCATCACTGAAAGCTGAAGTGTTGATACAATTTTTGCCCTCATGGCTGGCTGGGGCAGATCGGTTAATGGCTTCCTTTATGGCGCTTCCCAGGAGGTGTGGCTGCTCCGACTCTTCCGCTGCTCCAGCTGCCTTTTGCCTATTTTAATGGCCCTTTGTCTTAGACAACACAAACAGACATAAATTCCTTTTGGGCTGCCATTAAACCAGCTCAATCAGAAAGGGCAGAGCCACTCAGCGGGGTACAGGGAAACATACATGCACATGCTCTTAGGTGGAGTGGAGTGGCGTAAAGTGAAGTGAACTGAAAAGACGAAGACGTAGAAGGGGCTGGCCTCTTAGCCACAGCCACAGCCACAGCCTGGCTTATCTGGCTCGTGTCTGTCGTGCAGATTGACTGTCAGTCACGAGAGAATGAGTCCAGCAAATGATCATAGATATATACATGAAAAGTAATGTGGGTTTGTATCTGTAAATTTCATTGCATGCACTGGCGGCACTCAATTATTTTGTCGGTTAAGTTTAGTTATTCCCATTCGTTGGGCTTTGCGCAGATTCAAAATTATTGAATTAGCTACTTATTTCACTAGAATTTACTTAATGGCTTTTCTAACTGAATAAATTGAATGGAAAGTATTTCTGTGGCATCTGCAGAGTTCTCAATAAAAACATTTCTAAATGTTAATGTGAAATGCGAAAATATTTCACAATTGTGGCAGTTCTGATGGCATAGAATTCTGTGAATTTTCTTGGAATTTTATGGTATTTTTCGCATGCTCTTTCCCAGAATTGGAAGCACAATTATCTCTTCAATTATTATCGTAAAAATAGAGAATAAATTAGCAACATATGAAGCTTATTTCATAATTATTGAAAGCCGCTGCTGAAGGAGCCCGCCAATATCCTGATTATCAGCTGATGTCTGCTGTGTCTTTAAGCTTTTTCTTGGCTCCACTGCCACTCGAATGCTTATAGCCGCTGTGGAACACTAATTGAAATGGCAAGCATGTGACACCAGAGCAAAGTCCGGGATGCCTGGGTGCCTGAGAAACAGGACCAGGTCCAGCACTTCGACTCCGCCTCCGCCTCCGAAGGAGGCAGCAGCAACAAGTCAACAGCGGCAGTCGCGCTGCGGGGGGACAGTTCATTAGGGGATACAATTTAAGTCAACACACGCACACGAAACTAGTGGAAAGTGTCTCATTAGTACGAGCAAGCACACAGAAGCCTCTCCTGGCCAGAACCATAGCCAGAACCAGACCCAGATCCAGAGACCCCTGCCAGACCAGGTCATAATTTCCCTTACCAAGACTTGGCTGTCTATAAAAATCCTCACAAATTGTCGCTGTCGTTGTCGTTGTCGCTGTCGTTGTCATTGTTTGCCGTCGCTCCTCTTAGTGGCTGTTGTCTTCTGACTGCAGTGTTCTGTGCTGTCTGTGCCTGTCTGCTCCGCACTGCTGTATTGGGGGGCCGTAATCGGCGGAATCTGTTGCAGGCATCAAGTTGAAGTTGAAGCTGAACAGGGGGAAAAAGTTGCGAGAAAAGAAACGGAAACTAGAGCGAAAAACTTGGCGAAAAGCAAGTTTCTCGCACGGTGGGCTGGAAATCAATATAAAACAAATAAAGCAAGACAAGTGAATAAGTGAATATTAAATGGGAAATATAAGGGCTAAAAAGGGGGAGAACACAAGATGCAAATCGTAAGGCAGTAGCATAATTATGCTGTATAAATACAAGAAAATTTGCCAAAGGCTTTCTAGATCTCCTAGTGGGTGATCAAGGAAGTCCTGAAAATCAAAGGAAATGAAAACCCATTTAACAAAGAGCTCAAACTCTTAACTTTGACGAGTACTCGTACTCGTAAGGTACTTGTACCACAACCTTCTTCGAGGCTGGCTCTGCTCTTCGCTCTCGTCTGCTGTCGTGCTTGGAACTCGCCTTGAAGCGAACTCGCCTTTGCTCGTGTTTGTTGTGAAGAGGGATCGCATTTGACAAAACCCAGGCCACAGTCTTCCGTTGACTCTATAATTGTCTAAGTCTAATGGCTAAGTTTCGAATAAAATAAGTTCTGCTAAATTACGCATCACGATCAGTGGCATGCGTAGAGAAAATTAAGCTAACTGGAATGTACCTACAAATGTACAAACAAATGTACAAACATATATTTGCACCATGCACACATTTCTTTATTGAAGTCAATGTTCGTTTGCGTTGCCAGCTGACTTTGTTTCATTTTGCTTTATTTTTATTTAAGCCCAAAAGTTGAAAATTCAATGTGGCGCTTTAAATCCTGCCACCACCACTGCTGCCCCACTGTGGCAACGAGCAACAAGCGCCACACATGGCTCCTGCCTGATAACAAAGTGTGTGTCTGCAGCTGTGTTTGGTGTTTGTGGGTGTTTTGTGTGTGTGTGTGTGTGTGTGTGTGTGTGCGCTGCCTCTTGCGTGTGGATGCCGGCATGTCATTTGGCTGTTCGGGTCATTGGCTCCTCTGCGACGCTCCGCTGGTCGCCATCTCCGGCGGCATCGTCCATGTGGGGCACCAGGCCAAGCCAGGCCAGAGCTCTGATCCGTACTCACGACTGTAGCTGGAGTCGCAGCTCCGCCGTCAGCCAGCTCGATGCTTGTTGCCACTGATAAGCCTTAACAGTGGTGGTTGCTATTGTTGCTGTTGCCCGTTTGTCTGTTTGGCTGTTTGGCTGTTTGCCTGTTGACAGTGCGGGTGCCTGCCTCGTTTTGG
This sequence comes from Drosophila subobscura, assembly GCF_008121235.1. Classification (NCBI taxonomy): domain Eukaryota; kingdom Metazoa; phylum Arthropoda; class Insecta; order Diptera; family Drosophilidae; genus Drosophila; species Drosophila subobscura. The sequence goes on from NC_048530.1 coordinate 2,877,155, forward strand.
CCGTGGCTGCTTGGCCCTGGCCATGAGTGTGTGTACTTGTGTGTGTGTGAAATTTGTGTAATGCCTGCGGCGGCAACAGCAACATCAGAAAGGAGCTGCGATGCGGAGACCCATAGTACCGTTCCCCCCTTTTTACGCCCTTTTACCAGTGGCCCTGCTCTGTGGGTCGGGGCGGGGCGGGGTGCTTGCTGAAAAGGTTCCACACACATAGATGTGTGGCTGTGTGAATGTTTTTAAATTGCCTTTTTCGTGTCATTCCTGACACAGACACAAATTTGTGCCTACATAAATGATAAATATGCATGGCCCACCAGTTCCCTGTCGCACTCCCTCGCCGGCCGCTCGCTCCGTGCCACTTGGTGCGTGTTTTGTTTTTGTTTTTGTCTTTGCATTCGATTTGACAAGGGGAGGGGTTTGGGGGGAAGAGTTCCGACTGCTCTTATCTACTCCTCATTCTAAAACAAAACCGACACAAAATGGCATTTATAATTACTTGAGCCCTCGTTCTGCTGCGGCTTTGCGATTAAGCCGATCCGCCCAAACCCCACCAAAACCCCTAGACCTAAGACCCAAGACCCTGCCTAGCCCCCCTAGCCCACACCCCAAACGGCATTTGTGTGACTGTGACATATCAAAGTGTGTCGCCTGCCGCTCATAAATATTCAAATCAATTTAGTTGCAACAAAAAGCTGCCACAACAAAGGGCATGGGCATGGGTGTCATTGGCCTGGGCGCTCTTTAAACTGAATCTATATTTAACCCCCCACTCATAAATTCAGTTTGATTATGGTCTTTGGTGGCGATGGGAGAAGAGTTTCTGACATCGGCAATCGGATAAGTCCTTGGCGCAAGGTGACAGCAAATTTAATGCCACATAAATGAATGGGAAAAATGTTTATGGTTGTGGTTTCGGTTTTTAGGTTACACGATGGGATTAAAATAGCGGCAGGTTGGATTAAATAAAAAGTCATGGAATTAAGATAATTATTTTGAGGATTCCAATGGGATATGCCCCGAAAAGTGTGCTATCAAATTGGTTTGCATTTCGTTCATAAATAAAATCTTTGCACAAGTTAAATTTTCAAACGATTTCTTCAGTTTGTTGTCAGTCAATTATCAATCAATCAATTGGCTACCCCTTCCCCAATGACAAATCACAGTTTTTTTTCATATTTGGGATTACCCTCAAGCCCCAGCAGATTTTCTTTTCGAAAATCCAGAGTGGGGACTTATCCATGTTGGGAGAGTTTTGCTCTACCAGCGCTCTATGGGATCTCCATTCTATTTTTAAGCACTTTTGAGTCAATAAACTGAACGGCAACAGCAGCAGCAACAGCAGCAACGAAATTCGAGCAGCCATATCTATTTGGAGGCCTTTCATTCAAGGATTCGCCATCCAAACGGCTGCCTCTGCGAGAGAGAGAGAGAGAGAGAGAGAGTGTGGCTTTGTTTTGTCATTTATTTGTCTACTGTATTTCCCCATCATTCCCAGCCTCATTTCAGGCACCCAACCCGCCTCGCCCCACCTCCATCCTGATGCTGGCGCTTTTGTGACATTTTCATTTCCGCTCGCCTCACCTCACCTCATCTCGCTTTGCTTTGCTTTTCACTGCTTTTCTTTGCTATTCTGGTGCTTTCTTTTCTTGTGCTTTCCTGGGCCCTCTGATTGTTTATTTGTTTTTCATCAGATTTCCACACTGCCACGGCCACGGCCACTGCCACAGCCAGTGTCACTTCCCCCCATCTGTGCCTTGGCCACTGATTCATTAGCATTCTACCGCGAGTGAATACAAGGGGGAAAAGGGGAAATTTCAGTTGCTGCCCCAAAGGAATTTTGATGTTTATCTTTTGTTTGTTCTTCTTCGCCTTGCTCCTTGCTTCTTGCCCCTTGCCGCTTGCTGCTTGGTGCTCGCTGTCTGCCTGTTGCTCTATCAATTGCTGCCTCCTTTTGTTCCTCGGACGCGCATTCGTCCAACTGCCACTCCCCTGGCCCCATTACAATCAGCCCGTCCTCTTGTAATTGCGTGGATTCCGCTTTGGATTCTCGAAATTTTCGAAGTTGGGGTTCAAATCGAAACAGCTGCATTCGGCCATGAATAGGGAACTAATTTATGTAATTCCCAATTCAGAGAGTCCTTCAAAAAGCTACTCAACTCTAAGGTCTGAGGTCTATGGAGAGGTTCTTCCCGTGGTTTACTATCAGCGGCAATCTCAATCTCTCAAATGCATTGTTGTTCAATTTTTAAATCACATTAATGGCAAAATCTTTTTTTGATTTCTCACTAATTACTGCAACAAAACCTCCACAAAGAGCTCTCAATTCTCGCAGGGATTTCTTACTAAAATTCTAACTAATCCATTAAAGAAGCTCCTCTTTCATTTATCTTTCCGGAAAATGCATTGGTGGATTTTGATTTCCTAAATCATTGTTGCACAATTCTTGTTCTGAAAATCCCATAAAAGCGTGTCCCATTGTGCAAAGAGCTTCCTTTTTTTTGGTCATTGGGGGGGCGGTTAGCTGTTTGGACAATTTTAGTAGCAGTGAGTCCATCAAAGGCACTCGATTTCCGTTTGCTTTGCAGGGGTTGGGTGCAGCGATTTTCCAACTTAATTCTTGTTGTGCATTGTTGGGTTACTTTTTTCATAGTGTTCGTTCCAGGAAATCAATTTGGTAGCTCCATTTTGTTGGACGCGGCGGGGGAGTGCTCTCTGCAATGTAATTGTAAAATATTCTACTCTGAAATCCAGACAACACACTCACCGCCCACCCAATTATAAGGCACGCGATCTCTGGCAAACGACAAAAGCAAAAAGGAAGAGGCGGACAAGAAGGTGGCGCCCACCGGTGGGCGGTGGTGCAGGGAAATGCATGCAACATTTGTGGCTCTTTTGAAGAGCATCTCAAGCCTTAGTGCACACCGGCAAACCCACCCACCTATCCACCTGTTCATAGAAAACCCATGAATATAAGGGGTGGTGAGGGGGAGCTTTATGTTTGTACATAAGTATTTATACCTTTCAATTTTAGTGCTGCACCTGGTTGAAAGCTGGTTACTGGATGGTGGATGCTGAATGTTGGATGTGGATGCCTGCCTCTACCCTCCAGCTCCTCCACCCAACTGCCAGAGAGTACCAGAGTGCCAGATGAGCCAATGTATTCAGGGCCGGGCACGAACCTCAGCCACAACCCCAGTCCAAGTCCCACACACTCGCAAACAAATTCCGAGTCGCCTTGGGTTGTGGCTGGCTGGGGCGCCGGATTTAATGGGGTCTGTTCGTGGACTAATCTGCCATCTGGCGCATACAACACACAAATTGCATTTGGCCTTAGAGCGGCTAAAGGAAAATAAAAACAAAACTAAACTCGAAGCTTACAGCCCTTAATCGGATTCAGAGTAGGTTCCTGGCTGTCCCTACTCCAGGCTCTCACCGCTGAGTCAGGCATAAAAAACTAACAAAAATAGAGCGATCAGTTGTATGACAAAAATATGTCCAAGAACAAGCCATCGTCAGCTGCACCTTCATTCACAATTTTCGTCTATGAGGCATTCAAATAAATCAAAGTGAAGGAATATTTTCTGCACCATAGATTGTTGGGCATACCCAGCTGATACCCTTTTTGCAGCAGGAATTACCGAAATAAAACCATAATTTGTTCCATTGGGGTTTCGTTTCATTTAATTTGGATTCGCCTCGTTTAATGTTTGCTACGTTTCCATGATTATTTATTTCGAAATTCGTTTTACGAGCTTCCCCTGTTCTTGTCCCTGAGCCGCGCACATTCCTGCCATAATTTATTATTATTATCATCGTTCTGCTTTTTCATAAATTGCATCGAATGAAAAGTGGAAAATGTGCCAGATAATAAAAGAAATGAAACGGATGGCGAGATAAAAGAGACAACAGTAGTAAAAATCACTCGTTTCGATTGAATAATACCCTCCAAGTGGGACCCAGAGCTGCCAGAAGTGAATATTTCCACCTTCTGCTGTCGGAAACTTTATTTTTTAATTGTTATATTATTGATTAATAATTGTATGGTGTCTCGTTAAAGATATATATTTCCTATATGCAACTGCAGAAACATGCCATCCGTTCTGGCAGTGGCATTGCAGGAGCCAGGACAGGCCCTGGCGCTTTTTCCCCCCTCGGCCACCCCCTCATTCGCTACATCGCATTGGCAATTTCGTTGACTTTCGCAAAAGTTTATGCAAATCAAATTGTTCAAGAGCCATTGAAAAGTAACCATTTTTTCCCATCGTTCCAACATGACTCTTGCTCTTTCCCTTCCTAGAGGGTCTGACTCTGACTCGGGCTCTGGCTCTAGCTCTGGCCTGGGGAGCATTGTTTGTTGAGCACTTTTCAGGGATGCGCCAGAATAGAGGTAACACGAGAGCAAGAGCAAAAAAAAAAACGAGAAGGGACGTGTGAGACGCTTATTACGCGTCACAGCTTTTATACCCGGTACTCAGTACTACTTCAGAACCTTAGCGGTTTTTTGTCAAATTTTACATTTTTTCTTCATCTGTCATCTACATCTACAACACTTCTCACACCAACACGCTCCTTTAGCTCGCTCCCCTTCCCTAGACCCACACACTGCAGACTCGCGGCAGAGGCAGTGGCCGCACGCTGCAGAAGCTGAATGTGAATGAGAGAATGTGAAAAAAACAACAAAAGCTGCTGGAGGTGGGTTTAGCCCCTGCAAATAAATTTCTTCGTTCTGGCTATAATAATGATCCTATCTGATCCCAATTCGGTGATCTGATAGATATGGTCATTCCCTACGGAATTTATCTTCAAAATTGTAGCTTTGGGAGGTTTTCGCCCTTTTGCGGGGGCGGGGCTCATTTTTGAAATACACTTGTAGCAGTGAGAGCATACAGCCATCTGGATGAAAAATTTGGTGGCTCTAGCTTTTATAGTCTCTTAGAACCAGGCGCTCAGCAAGACGGACAAACAGACATGGCTCTATCGACTCGGCTATTGATGCTGATCAAGAATATATATACTTTATGGGGTCGGAAATGCTTCCTTCTGTGCGTTACATACAACCGTTATTCGCACAAATACAATATACCCCATTTACTCTTCGAGTACCGGGTATAAAAAAAAAATAAGCCACAAAATGAAGAGCGACCCCCCCACAAAAGGCTGATAAATTAATTTAGAGCAGAGAGAAAACTAAAGCTCTGAGCCGGAGGCAGCGTAGAGGAAACCAGAGGACGCAGCAGCAGTTCTCGTAGAGCTAAGCTGAGGACCCTAGACAATGCACAAGAAGAGCCGCAGGCAATTCTCTTTTCTACCTTACCTTCTTCGTGCTAGCAGGACTCACTCTCTCCCTACGCTTCCTGCTAGGGTGGTCTAGCGTGGGCTAATCCATTTATTCGGCTGACTGCAGTCAATATGCCGCAACTCGTTTAACTTGAGCAAATTTTGGGAGGGCCCTCCTAAGCCGCTGCCAAAGTTTCGCTGGCAGTTCGGATCAACTCGTCCTAAGACTCCGTGCACACAGACCAGCAAACACACACACAGTACACCCATACAGCTGCAAAAGTTTGGCTTGCCTAAGCGCTTTTCCGGCTTCCACGATGTGAGAGAAAAACTGAAAGGGAAAGTTCCACAAACTCGAATCTCAAATGCTCTGCCAATACCCAAAAATAAACTGAATGATCAATCTACCATCGTACACAAATTTTAACAATTTATTTGGAAACAGTAATAGATTAGATGGGGATCACTATAGGACACATATCCAATGCGCTCTTTACTTTATGCTCCATTCTATCAAACCCATTCGCTGTTCCTGTCCCTGTGATGGAGTTTATCCACTTGTCGACTACAAAGTATGCATAAAGCATGCCCTATAATTGAATAGCTCTGAAGTGAGCTGTGCGTTGATTCCAGACTGGTTTTTCGGTACCGCATCAGCCAGTCTCTGAATGAGATTTCAAGAAGGTTTCAAATGATTTCCTTCCTTTGCTGCTCCATCTTCTCACTGGCTGATTTTGCTTTTGCCGTTGCTGATGCTTGTTGCACATTGTGCTAAATACAGTTCAATGTGCCACAGCACAAAAGACGACAGCCAGAGGCGGAATGGAAGCAGGGCGGAGCGGAGCGGAGCAGAGCGGAGCAGAGCTGACTAAAACATTGTTCACAGATACAATTATGCGTCTTTTTCGAGGCATTTATTGTTTTGTTGCTGAAAAGGCGTTTCGTGTTTCTAAGTTGGTGGGCGTTGAGTCCCAGGACTCTGTCTGTATGTCTGTGTCTGCATCTGAATCGTGTGTGGCAGATTATATTTCTCTTGAAGTAAATCGCTGGAAATGCATTTGCAATCCCTTTTGGTTCTTGTCTTGCAACGATCCAACAATCTCCCACAATGGTGCTGGGTTTGCTTAATTACTGATTGAATATGAGTCCATCAGGAGACTAAATCATGCAGAAAAGAATGGTAAAATTATTGAAAGCGGATTCGCCTAATATGTTAAAGAAATAATTCGATTGAAATGCCAACACAAGGACACGTTCAATTGCAAACAAAGAAGTAATCGTGCAGCTCTGTAAAGAAAATGCGTTCACTTCATGAGATGGAAGTGGGTCAGGGAAACCCGCAAAATTCATTCCGCTTAATTATCTCCAGCACTGGCAACTTTACAGAAGTACAGCACCCATACAATCCAGGGAAGTTGGTCCATGTACAGGGAATATTAAATATGTAGATTAAACGAGCAGAAGCAGAAGCAGTAGATTTAAATACTCCAATTGAAAAACTAATCCAATTGCATGCACTGCATTGCCAGCACTGCCTGCAGCTAGAACTGCTTTCACCAACACAGTTGTAATGAAAGCAGTTCCAAAGAGAAGGAGTGGCTTCTGTTTATTTCTTCCATCATTTTTCCCCTTGCTTGTTCGTTTTTTAAAGGGTATCGAGCGCTTCGTCAGAAGGTAAACTCTTATTTACATCGCACATGGCTTTTGTTTTCACTCTTATTAAGTAAATGGTTTTCGTTTTAATTTTAATTATCAAATGCTGCCATGGTGGATAAGCAGGGTGTGTGTGTGGGGTGGGGTCTTTAGTGGAGCATTTGTAATTTATGGCTTTGTCTCATCCAAACATTTTCAATTTGCAGGTAAACACGAAAATTGGCGAGGAAAATAATCATCGAGTCACGTAATTAAAACGAAACGCAAGAAGAGCGCAAAGGAGAAGGCGAACAGCAACAGGCAAATATTTGCATACCAATTGTAAAGCCCGAGAGAGAGAGAGAGAGACAGAGAGAGACAGAGGGAGCGAAGGAAAGCGCTAACGGGGCTAATAATAAACTAAGGCCCAACTACCGCGTTAACGTGGCCATAACCATTGCCCGTTACGGCTACAAATACACTTGCACTCACTGCTGATAATAAAACGTAGCGTCGCAAGGCAGAACGAACCAAGCAGTGGAAAGCAGGCCGCGAAGCATAGTGTGAACAGAAGCAAGCAGTGTAAAGCATAGTAAGACGAGAGAGCACAGCAGCGGCAGAGACAGCGACAGCGGCAGCGACAACAAAGTTGCTGCTGTTTATGCAAACGCCGACAGCCAGCATAAAGGGACGCCGAACAGAAAGAGTGTGAGAGAGAGACGTCGTCGTTGAGACGTTGATTTACGGCCAGCCTAAGGAACCAGCAGCAGAGGAACAGAGGTACAGTCGACAGTCAGAGCGACAGCCACAGCCACCGCCACAGCAACAGCGACAGAGACAGCAGCAGGATGCGTGGCCGTCACTTGCGTCGACGCTTCAGCCTGCAGCCGTCCTTCATGAAGGATGACAACAACGAGGATAAGCCGAAGCGTGACAAGTAAGTTATGGCTAAATAAATCTGCAGGCATCTGCAACAATACATACTCGCACACGCATACACACACACATGTACATGTACCCACACGTGAGGGAGCGCGCAAAATCCATTCACGTAGTTTGCCTCATACAGAACGAAAAAAAAAAAAAAAAAGCTTGAACAGGAAACTTGAAAATTTCGAAATGGCATAAGTGTCAGCATTGTATCAGTAGATATTCATTTTCATGCGCTCAGTGAGTGGGAAAACCATGCCAAAACTTATATTTTCCATTGGACTTCCCACACAGAAGAGGTAGGGGAAGCCTCAATCGAAATCATAATTCCATGTGAAAAGTTCTCTGATGATTTGATGGCCTGGCCTTCGAAAGGGTATCCCAAATAAACCAAAAGCAAAAGCCACTCATTAGAAAGTTTTCGTTTTCATTAAGAAAGAGAACAGTCGCAGAAGAACTCGAGCGATTTCCGTTGAAAGTTCAACAAATTTCATTAAAATATTGTGCAATAAATTAAGTAGTTTCTCAGCCAAAGAAGAAATACTTATAAGGGTTTCGTTCCAGTTCCAGTGACGATTGGAAAGGAGGAAAAGTTTACATCAAGTTTACATTTGGCGAACTCCCCCGCGAAGCGCAGCTGCAACCGATTATAGTCCGGGCGTGGGACTTAGGACCAGGACCAGGACCAGGACCAGCTGCCCTGCCGTACAGCAAGTCTGACAGCGAGTCAGTCCAAGTCTCACAATGTCTTTGGTGGGGCGCTGGTGGGAATGACGACGAACTTCAATCGCTGTCCGCAATAATTGCAAAAGAATTTCCAAAGGGGGACCGAAAACTCCAACTTTATCGGAAAAATATGTCAATTGGGCGGCGGCGGAAAAAGTTCTGTCCTGTGAGTGGGACAATGGGTCGAGGAGTTTTCGGTCCAGGTGGAGTACAAGAAAAGATGAGCCGACTGTCAGCCCAGACCCAATTCAATACCCTCCGCGGGGTACAGGAGGAGCTGCCAGCCCCGGCAAACATGTAAAGAATCTTAGCGTTTCTCTTAGGGGCAAACATTTTCATTTCTTCAGCGCAAGTTCAAAGAACGACATGGAAGACACCCAAAAGTACAACATGGAAAATGGGAAATGCGAAAAAGGGACACGAGACTCGGGATGCGGGATGCGGGTAAAGCGTAAAAGGGAAACAGCCGCGGCGGACAAGGCAGTCAGTCAGTCTCCCCCGCCTGATTTCCTGGCCGGACATCGTGTGCCTCCTTTCCCCTGCCCTTCCCTCATGTTTCCTTTTAGTTTGCATACTTTTCCCTTTGTTTTGCCTGTCAGGACAAGAATTTCATGTTTTTCCTGCTTTTGTTTCTTCGTTTCCTCCTTCGTTACACTCGGGCCTTTGATTACAATATTGCGCCCCAACCAGTTTCGGCGGTGAGAAAGGAAAGGACTCATATTTATAGAACCTTTCACCCTCTCTCTCTCGCTGGCAGGGAGAGTCCCAAGGCGCCTGGTCAACAGAATAGCGCTTATTAAAATCCAATATGATCCCGCTTCTGGCTGGTGTGTCTCGCAATTAAGGGCCATTTCCAGCCGATGCGATATCAGATTGGACAATCCATTTCCAGAGTCAACTAATAGTTTTAGCCTTGCATGTTGCATGTTGGTTGATCAGAAAGGGAGAGAACTTTAAAGCAGAAAAGTGTTTAAGCGGCGGAGTAATGTAATTCCCTCGATTCCCAATTAATTTGCACGCGAAACACGAAGCGGCAGTTGATGCAGAGCGATACATAAAGGCGCCACCTTTAAATATGTACACACTGTATATAATGGGTAGGATCCTACAACATACTGTGTCCTTTGTTTGCTTTCTGCCTTCGCTGTGGCTGTGGCTGTGTAGTTGTCCCTGTCGCTGTCGCTTTCCGATGTTGCCGTAATGATTAATTTTAAATGTAGCGCACAGATTTAATGAGCCGCCCAGGGGATAAAGTCCGTCCCTCGGGTGTAAAGAAATAAACAGAAAGTAAGCGAGGGGCAACGGCAAGGCAAAGGAAATGATAACAGAGGAATGGGGGGGATTGATATTAAATCATGAATCAATTTGGACAGCAAACGCAAACGTGTACGTTGACTAGCAAAAGAATTAATTGAATTGAATTGAATTTAACTCACTCAAGTCACGTTTTTTTTAATTCTGCCTCCACCACACACACCACACTTTATCCATTAACCATTTCAATAATCATAACCATGACGATAACGATTCCATTCGTATGTCCATGCAGAGTGGGCAGAACCAATGCGGTGGACGATGCCATCGGACCGGCCAATGCCCGCCACAAGATCGTCGTCATGGGCAGCGCCAAGGTGGGCAAAACGTCGATAATCACACAGTTTCTATACAACACATTCAGCCCAAAGTACAAGCGGACCATCGAGGAGATGCATCAGGGGAACTTCTCCATTGCCGGCGTAAGCCTCACCCTGGACATTCTCGACACGGCTGGCTCCTACGAGGTAAGTGCCACACCGCACACACACACAAACACTCTAACAACAACAAGAACAGTTCATTAAGTGAATCAAAAATTGGGAGCAAGTTTCCTGGCACCCTGACTCCCTTCGCTCCTTGCAGGTTTATCCTGCCGTTGCTGCTGCTCCTGGCTGGTTGTCCGAGCTTGTCCGGTGCTTTTAATTTTAAATAACCTCCTCTAATGGGTTGCAACAGGGCAGCCAGCAGCATTTAGTTTATATTCAATATTTCAAAGAGTTTCCCAGGTGGTCCTGCTGCTGCTGCTGCTGCTGCTGCTGCTGCTGCTGCTGCCAGTGTTCGTCCCGTTCCTGGTGCAGGAACTGCCTTTGAAGCTTTGCCGTCGCAATCTCAAACCATCATCAACATCATCCAGCTGCGTGCCCTTTGTGCAGCGGAAATTACAGCCTGCGATTCAATTTCGCTGCCACTTCCGTCAGGCGCGAATCGAAATGGTTGTTCATGGAAGAAAAATACAAAAAAAAAAGGGAAGAAGCTTACAAATAAAAAAAAACACGCGAGTGAATGAAAGAATGAAGAACGAACGGCAACAGATGTTGAGCAATATGAATGGAGGGGCCCCCTGTAGCCGTGTAGCCGTGTATCCGTTTATATAGTATATGGCTGTACGAGTACGGCTACATGGTGGCTACATGGATGGGTGCAAATGGAGTCAGTCAGGCAGCGAGTGCAGTCAAGTTGGGACCCAAAGCCAAGTGAACTGTGACTCTGGACCCAGTCCCAGTCCCAGTGTCATTCCCCCACATACAGGCGTGTCCTTGGCGCGGCTCTACGTCCGATTTATGTGCTGTACAATGGAATCATCAGGACGGGCATGGGCATGGGCATGGGCACATCGAACACATGCGATAGCGAGCTCCTCGAGTATGAGGAATGGCATGGCAGGGAATGGGCACAAAGAACGAATGGCTGCAAGATGCACTGCCAAATGGGAGCTGAAATTGGAAATGCTGCTACTAATGAAATGGATTTTGCAGGGATTGCTGGATGGGAATCCTTACAGGGCAAATCCCACACCCAATCAGCCCTCAAATGAGCTGCCACATGGCCACACCGAAACAGGCACTTGACAATGCCCCGGGTCCGGGCCCTGCCCCAAGTCACTCTTCAACCCCAACTAGCAGCAACAAACAGGTTATAAATTTGAACACTTTCACGGATTGCTCATAAATTTTACGATCCCTCGGAGAGCGGCAGCAGCCACAAGAGAGAGAGAGAGTATCGAGGGGCTGGGAGCTGGAGTGGCTAGCCCAGCTGGCGGTTGCGAGCATAAATCGACCAGTGGCAGGTCGTCGCAGCATATCTGCACACACTGTACACTGTACACTGTACATATGTAGTTAATAATGGTCCTAAGTGGCGAGTGCTGCAGCAGCAGGCACTGGGTCAACTCTGCCGTCACATAATCCTGATATATATACAACTACGAGTTCTCCGATGCCTTGATTGTGGCTCCAAAAACGTGTAGATTTCCCATTCCCAGTTGGGATTGCAGTTTTTACTATCTTATCCAAGCAGCTCCTTCTGCAGTTCGCTTTTCGCTTCTCGCTGTTCGCTCTGCCATCCATTGTTATCCTCGCATTAGTCCCAGTGGCGCACGGTGCGTATGCGCAATCATTTGCAGCCAAGTGGCAGCCATAAACGGCACTGCGGCAAAGGCAAAGGCAAACAAACACTCAAAAACATAAGCATCACTAATGTACAGTGCGTTTCGTAGCCATAGGCGACAGTACTTCTTTTTGGTCACCGAGTTTCCGTTGCACGGTTTATGCCTAATGAAATCAAGGGATGACTTGTACTCTTGAAACGCACTGTACCACTCATAGTTCGGTCAAGGCTGTGGGAGCATGGGGAGGTCCATAAACTGCCGCAAACACACACACAGACACATTCTGCAGGCCCAGAGGCTGGAGCGGCACCGCAGCCTGGCCAAATAGTTGACACTCCGACGGACGGCTAAGCACTCTCTCTCCCACTTTGTCGTTCTCTTTCTCCTGTGTACGTATGAGTGATATGCCTGCGTGTGCCCAAAGATAACAGACCGCAGGCCACACACACACACTCCAACACTAACACACATGCCACATGCCCCGGGAGTCTCTATCAATATTTGTTACGCAGAAATTACGACCGGAGCAGGGCATAAAATTCGTTGTTTACCCACCGCAAATGGTATTTGCTTAAAAATTCCAATTTGCAAATATTTTATATGAATATATTCTGCACTTTGCCACACCACGACACGACACCTGGCTCTGTCGACTCGCGTGCACTGCACTGCAGACTGACAGAGTCGACTCGTGCATGCCCTTTTCCTCAGCCAAAATTATTAATAATATTTCCCGCATAATGCAACACATTGATGAACCCATTCGAGCCGAGCCGAGCCGAGCCTTGTGTCCACTCAAATGCCGCAACGCTTTTCCCTGGCACATAATTGGATTGTACACCTTTTCGCTTTCGCTTTTAGCTTTTTGCGTTTGTTTTTTTGCAAATCAATAACGTAAATTCTGTGGCCACGCAACGCACTCTGTGGGCTGCCGGTAGGGTTCCTGCAAAGGATGCCAAACTATACACATAATGGCATGCATGGCGCGTATCTAATGGTTGGCAGAGCAAAACACAGTTGACCATTGTACACATAATGGAAAAATGGAAAACTGAAAACATGGAAAGGGTTTTCCCCCCCAACAGATGCTCCACCAAACTCCACCCAGACTAAAACATTATCGAAAGGTGCATAAATGATGGCGAAAGGATGAACAGTGCATGGCAGAGAGAAGGGTTTAAGCTTTAAGAACTATCTATAAGATGCTCGTATCTATGATTGTAAATGTTCCATTTCGGAAACAATAAAGCTCTCAAGTTCAGGGTTCGCTCTGGTAAGCTGATGTTTTGCTGGTTCGAGGGGGGCTGCTGCTCTTCAGCAGTCAGTGGCTTGCCTCAAAACAAAAATTTCACAAAATTCTGGTCAGGCAAACAGAGACAGAGAGGACAAAGGGAGGCACACACGAGGAGGAGCAACAATTGTCTGCGTGTGAATGTAGTTAGGGAAAGTTCAAGCCAAGTTAAAGTTTTGTCCAAATGTAGTTTGAGTTTGAGTTTTAGTTTTATGCCAAATCAACCAAGTGCTCCCTCGCCTTCGCTGCTCTCTGTCTGGTACCCCGAATGCTGATCTAATTGGCAAGGTGTGGCATCCGTTTCCATATGCAAAACAAGTCCGAAATTCAATCAAAAGAAATAGTCTGGCAGCAGGAACGGACACGACAAACAACAGGAATGCAGAAACTTCCAAGTAGTTAGATTTTATTATCTTCAGGATAATGTATTTCAACGGAAAAGGGAATGAATATCCACAACAAAAGTTGAGCAAACTTCATTCCATAACTTGGCATGATATTGAGGTGTATGGCATAATGGACACCTGTCAGATGTGATGATGAAGTATCTGCATACAGTGGATTACTTCATTATGAGAACTGTACGACTGAGGCACTAAGACGACACTCGACACCCACTTTATCAACCCTTCGCCCCCGGCAATCCCTTTTGGTTCGTGCATCCCAATGAATGCCAACTTCTCTTGGTATTGAAATTTGCTTTGCATTGCAACTTACCAAAATGTCCTCGCCTGCATTCCAGGGCAGCCAGAAGCCGGAGCCCAGCAGTCCGTGCCGTCCCTGCTCAATGGGCGTCCCTACGCTCGTTGGAAAGCGCCATCGAAGAATGCGAAACAAAAGTCACACAATCAGCCCGGCAAGTGGCAACCATTTGTGGAGTCCATTGAGAAATCAAGAGCCAGCATATGCACGGCATAAGCCTTTGACAGGAATTGCGATTGGGATGGGGAGTACGACGAGGGTGCAGGGTGCAGGATGCATGGACGAGTTGGATGCCTGGACACGCCATTGAATGGAATGCAGAGAGAGAGAGAGAGAGAGAGAGAGAGAGCAGAGCAGAGCTGTGCTGAGCTGACAACGACAGGAACAGCATGGCATCATTGCGGTGTTGTGCTTCGGTTGTCGCATGTGAAACAAGCGGAAACCACACACAGACAGAGGCGATGGCAAAAAGAATGTCCCAAAAAAAAAGGAAGAAAAAACACCTACACCATTGATAAGCCCGAGCAATCCCATCTTGAGCGTGTTATATACAATAATACGAGCAACATCATAACAATGGTAACTCATCATCGGTCTACTCTACTGAGTTATGTTTTGCTCTGCTCATCTGCCTCTCTCTGTCTTTGGCTGTTCTGCCGGCAGTCAAACAGCCATCGAGCCCATGCAAAAGCATTCTCCAACTCGTTCTGATGAAATGAAAACATTGGTTTTGTCTGCAAAGAAGCCTCTTCCTTGCCAAGTTCAGGAAATGGAAGTGAAAGTAAAAGTCAGGGAAAGGCAAGGAAAGGAAAGGCAAGTCCCTCATGGTAATGATTTCGAGGATGTTGCTTTAGCTGCGGCTGGCCAAAAATTGTCAGAGCCACAAATGCTTTACTTTACTTTTCAGCTGGTGTGTTCGGCCCTTAGGAATGCCTTTCTTTATCGAAATTAATGGAACATTAAAGCCTCCAAGTAGTATACAATAAAATGAAGTACAACCCATTTGTGTGGGCAGAGTTTTTCTTATGCCTCGAAAGGGGTTCGACATAAACCAAAAGGTTTCGATTGTTCGCGTATTCCAAAAGGTATTCAAACCAAAAAAATCGCCACAAAAGTCTGCAGTATCTTTGGTTATTTATTTTTTATTGGACTGAAAGCAGGCAAAGGGGCAACCAGCGCAAAATCGATTATCGTTTCAGTGCGTTCCAAATCATATCGAAGTAGAAAGTGTTCTCTCAGCTCTCCTTTCAGCTCAATATTGAAACATTTCAATTCATTGTTTTATGGCGACACTCAATCGGTAGCCAACACGATTTCCAAGTGCCTCTTCAAGTTCGATTTGGGGTTCGAGTACAGGTAAAAGGATGGACACTCTCGATCTCACTCTCCCTGTTATCTGAGCTGCAGGATACTTGCTGGGGCATTGTGGTCACGAGTAGAGCCCTTTCCTTTAGCGGTGGTTACATTTGTTTTTCTCTCCGCTTTGTGTCCTCCTCCATTCGTTATTTTTTGCGCTTTTGTGGGGGTTTTTCATTGGGATTTTCAATTTTCAGCTGGTCAGTGGGCTGCCTTTTATTAACACGCTCTCCATAGAGGCACAAACTCTCTGCCTCTTTTGCCCGTCGAGTTGGCTGTGCCTCTGAGGGGTGTTGTGAGGGTGCGTATTCAATTTGGAACCGGCGGAACTGGCGGGCGCATGATTTTGAAAGCCATTATGTTAGGTACACAGCTCGGAAGGAGTGGAGCGGAGTGGAGTGGAGTGCGGTATGTGTGCTTTGGCCAAAATGCTGCGGTTGCGGTTCCTCTCGGCTGGCAGACAAACGAGACAATGGAATGGGATATGTGGAGCCCGTAGAATGGAGCTCCCAAATCAGAGATGAAGGCGATGAATGCCAGTGAACCTCTGACTGTACCTCTCTGCTCGTTTGTGGCGCTAATTCGTTTCAATTTTGGTATGATTAATTTTGTTTGCCATTTTTGAATGGAAGCTGAATCATTCGCTCTACTCTGCGCTGCTCTGCTCCGCTGGTCTGTTGTTCTTGTTGAAAGATTTAAGCACACAATTCACAAATTGCATACATCCGTGTCCGTGTCCGTGTCTGTGTCCGTCTGTGTCTGTCCGTTTGTCTTTGCTTGTCCGTGTGGTTGTGTTCCCTCGTTTTTGGTCTCTGGGTTGGGCTGCCACAAATGTGAACATCTAATGACATGGGAGACGTCGAGTGTGGCAGAGTTGCCGGCAGTTGAAGGTCAGATATGGGGCCTGGTTCGGCCATCAAGGACTTTTAATTAAACAAAAGGGCACGCGGACAGCCATGAGTGTATTCCTTGACAAACCCGCAACCGTTTGCATTCATAGGCCACTTTTCTGCAAATATTAATTACGGGGAATTTGGGGGCCGCAAAATGAAAGCAGTTCCCGAAGGCAGAAGAGCTTATGCACGGCACGTCTGTGGCATTGGGTGTGCATATGCATGGCACGTAATTGCCAATGGGAACAACACGAATCACGAATTAGGCACGCGTGTCGCCAGAACGAACCCAAATGCAATCGAAGCAGGAGGCAGCAATTGAGAGACAAAAATATCCTGCTCCTTCCCATTGCCAACGAATCAATCGCACTGCTTGCGGGTTGGCCTGTGAAGCAGTCACACTGCTGGCAGGAATGGGCAGGAGAACTGCTTGTAAATAGACGAAAAGCCAAAGAAAAACTGCTTTATTCGATGCTGATGCTGCTAACATTACGGTCTACTTTGGTCTCTGCTGTTACTCTCCTTACCGCCTCTCTACTGTTGATATGCTGTTAATGTAATTCTGCTGCTGTTTGCTGTTCTGCCGCTGATGTCGTGCTACCATTCCCTACTGACCACTGGTTCCCACTGCTTCTTACGCTTGCAAATATGTATGTATAATCTGCCTTAGCATGAAAGAAGATCCTCCCACTATATCACACAAAAAACAGATAATTCATGGTTTGAATTCAGTTTTACATTTTTCTTACGAATGAACCTCGTCTTTGGAAGTATTTAAGAGTGGAATATTAGAAAATTATGCTAACACCCGCTCGCACAAAAGAAAAATTCAATTTTCGTTTGCCACCTCCAGCCTTCAGCCACACACTCCACTCCACTCCATTCCATTTTATTTTATTTGCCATGCCATATTTCAGTACGTAGCACATTTACCAGGCGGAAAATTGCTCACTGAAAAGTGTGAAAATGTTTAACGGGCATAGAAAACGAAATTTACATGATTATCTGTGATTATTCAAATATATATGTATGTACATATGGGAATGTACATATGTACATATGTATGTGTATGCATAAGTATGTTTGTGTGCACATATGTATGTATGTGTTTGAAGCATATTTGAGAGGACTTGTGTGACAATATAAATTTATGCAAATTATCATTGAGGAAACAATTGTTGTTGATGGCTTTGCCCCGCTTCGGATGATGTGTCCCCCCCCCCCAGCCGTAGCTGTACTCACAATTTGCATACTTGCTCAGCACTCACCTAACTTTGTCTCTCTCTCTTTGTGTCTCTTGGTTTTTTTTTTGCAGTTCCCGGCGATGCGCGCTCTCTCGATATCCTCGGCGGACGCCTTCATCCTGGTGTACGACGTCACCGACAGCAGCACTTTCGAGGAGGTGCGCGCCATACGCGACCAGATCCATGAGACGAAGGCCACCACAGCGGTGCCCATTGTGGTTGTGGGCAACAAGATTGATCTGCTTGCCGACCCCGAGACAGAGCGTGAAGTGAGTATTGTAATGGGGACTATGATGGGGATTGGGATTGTCTGATGTCTGATGTGGTCGCGGTTTTGTGGCAAGGTCAATGCGGTGGCCCTTCCCTAATTTGCATCAATTTTAATTGCCGTCCACAAAAGTGACTGCGCCCCTTAAAGGAGTAGAAGAAGGAGACAGCCTGACCGCTGTGATTGTTGTCTTTGGCAGTGCTTATGTGTATGTGCAATAACCGTTTCGTGCCACATGCCACATGGGCACTCCCCAAGTGCCGCACGCCATCGAAGTGCCACAGCGGATGGGGTGTTTTCAGCAATTATGTAAAGTTTGTCAAGCGTAACCACCGGAGATGGTGTGGGTGGGCCATTGTGGGGGCCATGGAGTGACAAGAGCAGAACCAAAACAGTTTAATCAAAAGTTTTCAGTCCAAAACTCGAACCCGAACCCCAGCCCCAGCCCCAACCCCAAGCGAAGCGAATGGAAGGGGAACGTATGGGGTTTGGGGGCGTTGCGAAAGTCAGTTAAACAATTTGTCAGAATTTTAGCCAAGCGCCAAAATAATTTGTATATTCAATAGACAGTAAAAGCTCCATGCGGAGGACTTTTAGAAGACCCAAAGAATGATGCTCAATGGAGGAATTTTCCAGAGAGAATTCGGGATTAATTTATTTGACTCAACAGTTGACCCCAAAGATGGTTCAAATTGGGGATTTTACACTCCCACTGTACTGCGATCCCAATCATTTTTGCCGCCGAAGGTCGATCCCCCAGCCAAGGGAAGTTTCACTGTACATTTTTGGGCTAATTTGTGGCTTAAATAAAATCTAGGAAAGTGCAAAGAAAACTTGTCAAGCGTTGAGAGAACAAGCAATGAGAGGGACGGGAAGGCGAGTGGGGCTGGATCCAAAAATGCAACACTTGAAATTCCAAAGTGAGTGTGGCAGAGGGTTATAAGTTGGTCCAGAGAGGGTGACAAAGTGGCAAAGTGGCAGCGTGCCGAAGCGACAGACCTTCGAATAATGTGCAAACTATGCGCGAAAGTCACACGAAATGGAATGTCATCAAATGTGGCAGCGCAGCCCCCAGTCCCTACCCCCACCAAACCCAACCCCTTCACCAACGTTCTTTGTGGGTGGAGGGGCTTTTGCATAATTAGTGAAACGCCAGAGCTGAAAAGTATGCAATATCCCACGCGACAAAGTGGAACTACGGACGGATGGAAGATGAACCCAGAGATGGAATGGGCACAGTTCGTGTCCGTGCCTCAAGCACGGCGACTGTAAGCAATCAATCAATCAATTAATCCTGTTTATTTTGTATCTCCTTCGCTTAAAAACTAAAACTATTCAAACAGAAGAAATCCCCAGGGGAGCGCTTAGTTTTATGCAGCTAAATTGAGTCTCAAAATTCAGTGGATTCGTGTGACAGGCCCCATTTGCCATGTGCCATCTCCCAGCAGAGCGGCAGGCCAGTGGGCCTGTGGATGGCAGCATCGCTGCAGCTGTGGTTCCAGTGCTCCCCTCACTTCCCCGCTTGCCGCCATCCCATTCAGAGCATTTGCTGTCAGGCGGCTGCATCGTAAATTTTCGCACAGCCAGCGGGGAGGCAGGGCAGGAATTTGATAGACGAAAAAATAGCAGAAGGAAGAAACTCGAAACAGGCGAATGAAAGACGAAAGACAAGGAATGCGAAACAGTCAGGAATGCAATAGTCGCCACTCAGCTGCCACTTAAGGGAATGAGCGAGGACTTGGACTTGGGCGTAGAGCACACGGCACTTGCGTTGGAGTGTCGAAATTTGTCCAAAATTAGCTCTCTTTAAAGCTGTTATTATTACTAACAGATGAGCCACACATCGAAGCGGTTCAAGAAGTTCAATAATTGAACGTGGATAAGGAAACTCTTAGATATGAGTTCCAGCAGAGCCACTGCCTACTGTGCCATATATAGGTCAGCATCGCAAGAAGCGTTCCATGTCCATAAGAATATGTACGTATGTACATATATACTACACGCAGAGTTAAATGCAATCAGCAATGAAATAATCTCGAGTCAAATACCCCAAAATGTTATAATAATAATAACTGAAACTGCGCACACGACTCGGGAGGGAGTACTTTGCATATCTTAAACGATCATCGTTTGGCATGGACTGGGACTGGGTCTGGGTCTGTGTCTGAGGCCACAGCTGGCCATTTGGGTTCTGCATAAGTTCTGGCCACAAATATGGGGGCGACTCAGCGACCTAGCCCCGGGGCCCACGACCAAAGTGATTCTAATAAATTCAGGCACGAAAACTAAGAGAAAAAACACGCATAGGGGATGGGGATACATACGGTGAGGGGGAGAACTGTCCCGGAAAATTCCACTTTGATTGTCAAACTTGAAAGTGAAACGGGAAGCGAAAAAATGGAGAGTGGAAAGTGGAAAACTGCGCAACGGATGTACTGTAGCTGAAGCAAATTCGGGTCTCAATCGAGTGTCAAGCGAAATGTAGAAATGTTCGGTGCCTAATTTATGCAAGATGTTAGCTACAACCAGCCGCCAGATATCAAAGGCAATCATTTCAGTTTCGGTAAAGGATTAAATGGAACAACACACTTCCATATGCCCAAGGAATACAGCGATCAATCGGTGCTTAAATTCTGTGACTTTCCTTCTCCGGCATCCTTTTTATTGTCATTTGAATCCGTTTTCACTTTCTACTTATTTTGTTGACTTTCGTTTGGTCAGCTTCATTTGGGGCTTTATACATTTTAATATTCTTTTATTTATCTTTTGCGTGCCTGGCCTTCGTCTTTCCCAGCTCCCTTTCGTTTCGTTTTATACTTTTCCTTTTCTCTTCCCTTTTATGCAGTTGCTGGTGTTTTATTTGTCACTTATTTGGTGCTTCTGTTTGTCTGCTTTCTCCTCCTTCTATTCCATTGCACTGCTTGTTGCGGACGATTTACCGACGCCTGCATAAACGACTTGTTTTCTCTCTTTGAACCTTCCTAACACTGCTTGCTTCCCCCTTAAAGGCACTGAACTGCTTGCTTCGCCCTTAAAAGGGGACACTGCACTGCTTGCTTCGCACTTAAAAGGGGACACTAAACTGCTTGCTGTGCTCGACTCTTCGCTGCTTTATACAGTTAGCTCTGCTTGCAATTTCTGTGTGTCTCAATCTGATCGCTGCACGTAGCGGAGTATCTGCTGTAATTGCGGCTCTAACGGCTGCTTTCAGTTGTACACTGCTCGCCACTAAGCCCTGTGTAAGTATATCCACTGCCTGCTTGCACGGCACTGTAATGGTTTTGTCCTCTATCCGCCCGTCCGCCCCTTGGCGGTGCGGTGTATTGACTTTAAGCGACTTCTGATATAATAAAAATGCAAATTTCAGCAAACGCCAGACTGTCGCGCCCCAGCCCATGACCCTCCTGTGCACCCCACACCCACCCACCGCCTCATCATCTTCTCTTACTTTTTCTTTTTCTTATCCTACTTCTTATTCTTTTTCCCAACGAAGTGAAATCAACTTTTTGTTGGTGGCTTTTGGGGTTCTTTTTTCGTGTTTTTTTTTATTATTTAATTCTTTGTCTTTGTGTGTGTGTGTGTGTACAGGAACCTTCTTCGGGGCCGTGGGCAACTTATTCCTTCGATTCTGCACTCGTTTTCCGAGGCTGTTCATTCGGAAGAATTGGGCCCCCGCACACGGTTCTCTTGAAGTCCTTTCGAAATCCTCGCCTCGGCTTCGGTCCGGCTTGCCCCAACAAAGTTGGCGAAATTTCTTGTTTTTTGTGTGTGTGTTTTCTCTCTCCCTCCTTCGCTACTGCTTGCGTTTTATTCCTACTTTTTATCGCCCCAATTTAGACGTCTTTAAGGATTTCGATGCCGATAAGAAATAATAAAGTTCCGGGTTCATTGTCTGCGATTTTCGGTTGGGGGGCAGTTTCGTAAAGTTAACGCGTCCACGTGTCCAATGAGGGGGGAGAAGTGAGTGGTGCAGAAGAGTTGTTCGAATTGCCAGTGAAGAAAAAGGACCCGAAAACAGCCCTGAGTCTAAGTCTTCTCATCTTTTTCCAGGTGGAGTACGCCACCACAGAGTCGGTGGTGACAGTCGATTGGGAGAACGGATTCGTCGAGGCCTCGGCCGCCAGCAACGACAACGTCACGCAGGTGAGTCCACACTCCATCCGAGAATACATCCATCCAAATAAAGCCAATCCTATCCGATGAAATTCCCTTCGAATCCACAGGTGTTCAAGGAGCTGCTGACCCAGGCCAAAATCACCTACAACCTGAGTCCGGCTCTGCGCCGCCGCCGCCAGTCGCTGCCCCAGCAGATCGGCAACAATGGGCCGGGCACACCGCTGCACCATCATGGCCATGGCCATCATGGCCACCACCAGGGCGGTGCCGCTGGGGGGTCAGCCTCCGGATCGGCCTCCACCTCTGCGGCAGCGGCCGCAGCTGCCGCTGGTGGCCACGGCTCGCATGCCCCAACGCCGGCACAGCTGCAGCACCTGCAGCGCATCCAGGAGCGCAGCATGGGCGCCAAGCGCAACTCTTGCACCATCTCTTAAGCGGTGCACCAACGAGCAGCATTGAACGAAGGCAAAGTCCAACAAAGAATACAATTATATATGTACCAACTGAAGCTAAACTAAACGGTCTCCTACAAACGGTTTTCAATATTTCTCCAAAACAATACACTCAGACTCAGACTCAGACTCATACTCAGACACAGAGTTGGGTTCGATTACGATCAACCACAAGCTCTGATGATTGAACCTTTACACATACAATACAATACAACGTAGCCTCGACTCAAACGTACCTTGCCATCTATTGCTCTCTTGCTATTATCGCTCCAATTACGTAGTACCTACTGCTAGTACCAGTCACGGATTTTGGTGGCAACTTTTGCCTCTGGTTTCCCCACTCTCAGCGCGTAATGCATGCATACAAATATATTTACTCGTAAACTCGTAGTCAATGAATGTTGTAGAGCAAAAAACAAGCCCTAAACTCCCAAGGTTAATCCCAAATATTAGACCATGAAATTAACTTATTCAAAAGCAGCAAGCAACAAATAGCCGATTGTTAGCCGATCAAATATGATGGCTCGAGGATGCAGATCGAAAGCAGAACAACAACAAAACTCAAAAGCAACAAAGGCAAAACTAATCGTCTCTTTTATATGTGTGCGTGTGTCTGTCTCTGTGTACCTTTTAGCCGTGTGCGTGTGTGTGTCTAGTTGCAGCTTCTTCATTTTTCCACATGATGCAGGAGCTGCTATATGCTCCACCTACATATACATACATATATATAAACATCATGCTTGAAATACAACAATACAAATGCGTAGTATCTGTGTGTATAGATTACCCATGCAGCAAGCAGTGCTCGTGGTCGTGCTCTCGCTCTATCTCTCTCCTTCTCTCTATTTGGGGCCAATCGAGCCCCATTCCATGTACCTAACACAGCGAAAGCGTATTTTTGTAGACAATAGGTCGATCGATCTCTGGGTGGGTTTCTCTTGGCCAGTGTTGGCAAATGAGAGAGGCTGCTCTACAGAAACAAAAACAGAAACAGAAACAGTACCAGGAACAGTAACAGTAACAGTAAGAGTACCAGAAAACGGAACCGAAAGCAAATGCATAGTTAAGATGTCTTTTGTTTGTTTTGAAAAGTGTGGGGTAATGAATGCCACTGATCGATTCGATCGATAGCATTGTGTGAGTGTGAGTAGTAATTTTTGTTGTTGTTTACCGTTAGAGCTAGTAGCTAGTAGTGTTGGCTAATTGTGTGCGAGCCTGGCGAGCGCATGGATAGTGCCACAAGTAGGAGTCGAATTGAAGGACGGATGAAGGATGATGGGAGTAGCATGGAGTATTAAGAAAACAAAGGTTAAGATTGAAAACGCAATGAAAACACCAAAGACACCAAAAGCAAATACAACTGAATAATGAATAATGATTAATGAATAGAGAGAGATCTATCTATAGATATATATAGATACATATGTATATGGAGATGTTAAAGGATGTCAGATAATATATTAGTCGAAGCAAGTTAAGAATGGTTCAGAATGTGCGAACGAGCGGACGGGCCAAAGTGAAACGAAGCTATAAATTACATACATTTATACATACATACATACATCAAAGTACCAACACCATCACACACACACACATACATACATTTATCATATTTCAAACGAGAGTCAAGCGACCCAAAGTATTGGGAAAAATACCACAAATACAGAAAGAGTTATATTTATATTATGAGAGAATAGAACAAATACCTAAATGTTAGTACATACATACTAAACCCATACAAAGAAACAAACAAAACAAAAACGAAACCTTACTGACATACCTAAAAGAGTAAAACTTAAACTAAAACTTAAACTTAAACTTATATTGATATCGATATCGATGTGTGTTGCTTAGCGAAATGCAAACCTTAAAGAATTTATGTAATTTTTTGTAACTCTAACAAATCGTACAATATCAATGTAGAAAGAGCATCCCATATGTACTTACATATGTATATCATTCGGGTGCATTCGGGTTGTAGGTAAGCGGATGTTTCCAAAGTCCATGGCATGCCGAAGCTGGTTATACACTTGCAAAGCCCATCAGAAATATTCCGCCTGCACAGATCGCACAAGATGCAGATGATAACCTTTCAATTGAACCAAAAATCTTGCTCCATTGTCATATCTCCCATCCAATAGCTACAACATTTCAGATTCAAAAGTTCTTTGCAAGTGTATAAGCAATTAATATTTGAATGCCAGCAAACCGAATCCGACGAACCCCTTTATTTGTGAATTATGTACTTGAGTAGCAGGCAAAATGTATGATCTATTAATATTATGGTATCGGTTAATACGATCGATTTAGTTGGGGGGGCAGTGCGCACCGCGGACAGAAGCTGGAAGGAGATATCGGACGCGGATGCAGTGCGTGCGTTAAAACTAAGTGAAAGCAAAGCCACGTAGAATTGACTAAAATGTTAGCAGAGCCCCCAAATGGAAGCGGTGGAACAGGAGCGACAGTGACCAGAGACCAAACGGAACGTGCGGAATTTATCCCAAAGAACTTCTTGCCTTGCCGTCAAAGAGCTTAAGGTTGTGTCTGGGCAGTTGATGTTCCCATTATTCACACTTTCTCCCAGCCCTAAGGCTCGGTCCTGGTCCCTAATTTTCGTCCTAGCACATTTCGGGGACAAACTCTATACACATAAAATATGAATTCATACATTCTTGAATACTCGTATGGATGATGATGGCTCAGAACTTTCGCCTTGACTTTCTATCGGCATCACGAAACGAGTTTGTGCGTGGTGAGCTGTTGGATTTGTTTGGTTCCTAGACGCGTTCCCATTTTGACCAGAACCTGCAGCTGGATATCTATAATCTAAATATATTATATACATATATACATATGCCAACGGCAATACATATGCATTAACCATATACATACATACAGCATATACAATATGAATAAAAATTAAATATAAATGTAATTAATAAACGGAGAGACGAGCCGCAAATAAACGCAACGGGAGATGACATTTTTTTGTGCTTAAATTATCGCTTTCCTTTGCCTTTTCCTTTTCCGGCTTTCGATGCTTGCAGGAAAGCTCTTTTTCCAGATTTTCCATTTACCTCTAGCTTTTCTCCTGTGCTTTCAGCTTTTAGCTGTAAGCTTTAAGCTTTAAGCTTAGCCAGAACCGTTAGACAAGATGATTTGAGTGCAGCATCTAGGAGCATCAGGGGACGAGCCTTCGAGAATTCGAGGCTGTAGGTGTGGCAAATCGCTATGAATAATCGATAGTGTCTGCCAAACATAACGGTAAACCAGGCAATAGTGCTAGAGTGTGTGTGCCAGTATGTGTGTCTGTGTGTGTGACAGCGGCAATAACAAACCAGAGTCCAAGGCCAAACAAATGTGCGGAAAACGTGCAGGAGGCGAAGGAGGACGCACGAGCCGAAGGTTACGCCAACGACCATCCAGCAAGAAGGACCCTGGAAATACTCTGCATTACAAATCGATCAAAGTGGTCAAAGAAAAGATTGGAGAGATTATTTAACAGAAGAATAAAAATTAATAAACAGGAATGTGGTGGCAAAAGCCTTTAGGAGGGTACTTTCAATTGATGGGAAAATTGCAAAATCATCAACGTGTGGGAAGTACGAATGAATGGAGTGGAGTTACCTTTTGTAGGTTTGTGTAAGGAAAGCAATCACGAATCATGCTGATGATAAATTAGTGAAAAGTCAAGAAATCACCAGATAAATTCTAGAGCCGAAAGCACTGCCTGCACATGTCTGATCTTCCAGTGCATGTACTCTTGATTTTTGTTGCCACGTAGCTCAACTGTTTGCAGCACGAGAAAAATGAAGCGAGGCCAAAGAGGACAATGTCTTTTCATATCAAAACAGACGCAGGCGCAGATGGGGTCACGTTGCGTATGGGCACTAGCATGCTGGTGTGTCCGTTTGTCGGTGTGTACGTACACGTGCCTCCGGCCATCCGTGCCTGCCTGCCCCGTGCAACTGTAGCTGTGTGTGCGAATCGTAGTACTACTGACTCGTACACGTCAAATACTACGGCATCGACTGCTGTGACCTGCCATGTGCCCCATGGCTTTGGCTGTGGCGGAGTCCTGCTCAATGTTGGTGGGTTGGTGGGCTGGTGGGCCGATTGGTGGCTCCGTCGTTGGGTCGCCGGCAGTTGACAGCAGAGCTGCCTGTCTGCCTGCCTGCCAGTGCCACATTGTCACAGTGCCACACGGGCATTTCAACGTGCAACGCTGGCGCGCCACAAACAGTAACCGTAACAGCCGTCAAAAACACGGGCCGACGCCACAACTCAAATAAAAATGCAGGCGCACAATCCATGGGAAGTTTCGCGTTCTCTGCCGCTCTACGGAAATGAAAGTGGAAATGGGAATTAAAATGGAAATTAAATTGGATACATCCAATTGGAAATCCAACAACAAAAGACAAACCCAAGCGAAGCTCTAAGAAATTTCTGCGCGGTTACGCAGCCACAACGGAAATCGGCTAGGACAGGATGTTCACATTGTAAATGCATACGGACATACATACCTATGTACACATGTATGTGAGTTTATGTAGTGTACATATAGAATACGTATGTATGTGTACCAATTCATCCATAAAAGCCGTACGTGCACAACACGTGAGTGACCTTGAGCCCTTCCAACACAGGCGACCCAGTGGGGGGTGGCTCAGACCTTGAACATTGGCGTGTGCTCAGCGGCGAACAGCTCCATTCTGGATCCCCCGGAGTGTGTGTGTGTACCAAAAGAAGGCCTGACTGTGACTAGGGATTGTCTGGAGTGGAGCGTAGCCATGATCAGGCAGGGCCCGGTTGACCCACTTCGACTGCCCTGCGACTGTTTTGCGAGCAAAGTTCAGCAAATATTCAAGATCATTGCCAGCCACAAGACGAGCGCACATCTGGTGATGGGATTACGCCGAACCGAGAGCGGCCACATGGCAAGCAAAAGATTTCGAGTAGGGCCCAAGCCGTGGACGATAAGCGGCAGCGGCGGCGGCGGCGGGAGCAGCACCATCTCTCAGTTCCGGTGATAAGCGGCGGCCGAAGACCACGATAAGTAACAGAATGGCAGAACAGACGACTTGCGGAGCCGAGAGACCCAAGTCCAGAGACCCGTACTAGTCTGGTCATTCCCTGACCAATGTGGGGGAGTTCCGTGCGATAAGAAAATCACAAGCTGTGTTCCGTCGCTGCTCTTTTGTATCGAGTAGTTTTCTTATTGTTTTCATTTTCTTTCTCGTTCTCATTACTTCTTCTTATTTTATTTTATTATATTTTATTTTTTTGCATGCGGGCAATCAGTGAAGTCCGTTCGGAGAATAGCGTTTATCGGACATGCATATCCTAATGTGTGCTGAGGCATGCGGCATGGGTGTGGGTGTGGGTTTGTGTGCATGACGCGCCTCTGAACCGCGCAGGGCCTTAAAAGGCGGCTGCCAAACGGACAACAGTCAGTCGCACTTAGTCGTCGCCTTCGCTCGGTCGCCTTCAAATCAAAAATTACTCAAGTCAATTAATCTAAAGTTGAACTCGTGTTGTTTTTTTTATGTTTTTCCTGTTGTTGTTGTTTTTGGTGATAAAGTTCTGTGAATCCCCCGATACAAGAGTGAACCAAATTGTATGTGAGTCTCTCATATGGCTGGTCTAGCTGACTTCTTTCCAATATTGCTAGCTGCCTTGTGAAGGGCTTACGTGTGTTTGCAGCTCAACTGAAATCAATAGCAAAATGGTTCATATGATATCCAAAACGTAATTAAATACATTTCGCAAACAATTTCAAATTTGAATTGTGCGCGCAACAGGGATGGATGCGGCCAACAATCGATGAGGATAACATCTATCGCAGACGTGTCTTGCGATTGTCGAACGCATTTGTTTAGCTAAAAAATGGTTGAATCTTTCATTTATTATTTATTAATTTCTTTAAATTGTGTTTTAACAACTGAATTTGTAATTCCGTTCACTAAACGGCACGCCGAAGGTGTAGTTGTCCCAGATATATCGAAAGATGAGGTCGTTTGGTGACCACCACCAGCGCTATCGATGTTTGTACCTCTGATCACGCTGAGCTATCACGCTGGTTTTTAGATGTTTCGAAAAAGTTGTAATCCATCTATAATCGAAACATTTTTTTTGGAATTTGTTTGCTTCCAAATAAACAACGCTCTCGGCTGTACACATTCTCTCCAAATAAAAAGCCGATAGGTTGCCACCTATCGCACAAAAATACCCGTTTGCTGTAATGCAACTACCCTGGTTGAAAAAAAAAAGATTATGAAATCTTGCCGAATGAAACTACACCAAAATGGTGTTGATACGTTTAAAGTACATAAAAGTGCTTCTGTGGAGGATATATCCAACGAAAAAGAACTGCACTAATGTGTTCGCCAGGTCAAGAAACTATCGCCTAGGAATATTTATCAATAAAAAATGTATATCGATAAGTTATTTAAATGTAGCGGGGATAATTACTCAAGTTCGTACCGTATATTTGCGGTATATTTTGCAAGCCAGACGGTATAAGTCGGTATATCTATGAGGGATGGGCGGTATATGTTATCGTTAAGTCCGCGGTCACACTGTGCTGCAAGCTGAGGCCCAACAACAACAAAACGCAAGCTGGGGCGCAACAACAATAAAACGCAAGTGGCATTGTGGCAAGCGTGGCAGTGCGCAAATGTAAAATGCAGCGAATATTCGCATGTGCAGTGTGATAATAAATAAACGCAGGGTCCAAAAAACGCGAGCGACGACGCAGGGGCAAAGCAAACACAACAACGTCGCAGCGGCAGTAGCAGCGTTTTGGCGGCGGCGGCGCGTGTGTATTTCTATGTATAGATGTGTGCGTGATTGTACGAGAGTGTAACTGTTCCTACAGGAGAATACCGTTGAGCAGCAGCAGTGCCAAGGCCGGGAAGGAGGAGGCAACATCCTCATCAGTTAGACACACGCAGGTGCGTATATCCTGAACATACCCTCCGTTCCATTCCACTCCACTCCTGCCGATTCCACCTATATGCCTGTACAATAGTATGTGTGTGTGAGCGCGACGCAGACGTGAAGAATTTTCGATTTTCCACTATATTCGGTTTTCGCGCAAGGCAGACCGTACGTGTGTGTTGGTGTTGTGTGTTCTGTTCTTTTCTGTTCAGCGCGCAGCTCAGCGGAAAAGTGTCGGTGCAGACAGTCGCAGTAAGCAATAAGTTTTTCACGCAAAATCCAATTTTTCCATCTCTGAGGATTGAACAACAACAACGACGACGTCGTCGATAAGAAGAAGAGGGACGGGGTGAACGGTAAACAGTTCTAAAACACACACAAACAAAAAACAGGGCAGAAAACTGTTATTTTTTCACACTCTCTTTCATTCTCTCTATCTCTCTGGTTGGCTATTTAAAACCCAATATGTAATGCATTTGCATGTTCGTATTCATGTGCCCTGTGCTGTATCCCCTCGTTAGGTGCATGCGAGCGTGTGTGTGTGTGTGTGTGTGTGTGTATTAGATAATCCAGAAAGAGACCCTTATTTTGTGTGTGTACTGTTACAGCGGCGCCTTGAACCGAACGTCGACTGCGAGTGTCCGTAATTAAAACATGCGCCGAACAGCAGCAGCAAAACTGTTCTCATTTTTCGTGTCAGTGGTGGTCGGTCGGAGCGGAGTGATGTTGGCAGCGGGGGTAGGAAATGTGTACTCTTTGAGGGGGCAGTGGGGGCGGCACACATAGCGTATGCGTAACGTTTTTCCAAAACCCCACTTATCGTTCCAATCTGCCTGAAACAGAGCTCCAATTTGCATTGAGAAGGAAAATCTGTGGATGTGCCTTTGTGTGTGTATCTTTTGTGTACAGGGGTTGCATTTCCTACATACCCACCCCCTCCTATAGGGCACATAAGGATGGATACACATACACTTTGCCATAGCAGCAGCAGCAGCCGTCAGAGATTTTCGCACAGAAGGCTGATTGAGATGGACGCTACTGTGCCGTCAGCATCGCAGTGGCAGCGCAGCAGCAGCAGCACCAGCCGCTGCTTTCAGGGGGTGGGTTGTACGAAAATTTCATAGTCGAAAAATACGAAACGAAACAAGTACAGTTCCAATTGGAAAACAAGCGACTGGCACATGGCAACCTCGTCGCAAGGTTGTATCTCTGTGTATGTGCCTGTGTTTGGGCATGTGTGCGTGTGGGGTTGTATCTGTGAGTCATTTAACCGTTACATTTTCCTCCTTACTGCTTTTCCCCGTACACATGAATACTCCTTACAGAATACATATAAATATATGTAACCATGTACATAAGAGTATATATTCATATCATTCACATGGGGGGCATATGCGTTTGCCCATTGCCCATTGCCCCGTGTGCGCCGTCGCCGCGGCCCGCCAGCACCGCTGCCGCCGCCGCATGCGTAACGTACTTTTTCACTGTTCTTTCTACTTATACCCCTCCCTTTCTCCCTCCCATCGCACCACCTTCCACACTTTGTTTTTATCTTGCATTGTTTTTGTAGACATTTGCGTCAAGATACACACATGCACATATGTACATTGTACATGTGTAGACACAGAACATTCACATGCAGCAGTGTGCCAGAAAGAGTGGGTGAGTGAAGAGAGAGGGAGAGCGAGAGCAAGAGAGCACTCGGCGCACTAGTAAGAGATAGAACACGGAATAGCTATCGATTAGTTATTTGCGTACAGAGCGGAGAGCGCACTGTCGATTGTGTGCATGTAAATACAGTGTAACCTCTCGGAAGGGAATCCATGTGTTGTGGTATTCCTGTCAGGCTGGGACTCGGAAAAGGATCGATTCCGAAGGAATTGGTTGCAAGAGAGACTACCGCGACCCCTTATAATTTTCATTCTGTTGGGACAATAGCCGCCAAAGCTGCATTCCCTGCACACAAATTGCATTGGCAAATAATTAGTTTTCGCCTACTCTTACCCACCCCTCTGATCAGACTCTAGGGAGTCGAGAGAACCCAAAGGTCTTTATATTCGCTCGAAACTCGACAGTCGTTGAGTATTAAAAATAAACAAGTAAACTACTCGCAAATTGGATTCTCTGTGAAACATGCCAGAGATTTCGAAGAGTGATAGCTGTGTTGACAGCAATCCCTAAACAATTGCTCCCACTGTGCCACCGTGCCACCTCCAGCATGCGCCAAAGCTGTTGCTACTTCTTCTGTATGGGTGGTTGTGCCTGTGCTTGTGGGCGAGTGAGCGCGCTGACGCAGTGGGAGTTTGCTGTGCCCCATATGCACATCCCCATACATGCATATCTTGGAGGGAGCACTCATTTTTCTAGGCGGTGGGCGCATGCACCCACTATCGTCAGGCACGCAGATACATAGATACGGAAAATGTAATTCCACCCGAAAGCAAAAAAAAAAAACACAACTTTTCTAAGTATTTCAAATGTTCTCTCTTCCTGTGCGTGTGTGCGTGTGCTCGTTATAAATAGATCAGAGCAGAAAAGACACAGGTCGCACAGCATTGCCAAGTGCACCGAATAAAGCTCTCTTTGCTGACAGTGTTGCCATATGCGCAAGCGCCGAGTTTGAGTGTGACGTGACCCCTAGCCACGAGCCATTCCTTTTCTCCGGTAGATTAGTAGATACATACAGACGTTATAGTTGCCTTCACGCAGTGTGTTTGAGTGTGTGAGTGTGTGTGTGTGTGTGTGTGTGTGGGGCACAAGCTTGTAGCATGCTTCTGAGCGCACTCGCACTTGGAAAAACTTTGCGCAGCTCTGCGCGAAGAAAGAAAAAGAGAAAAGAGCGAGGGATGCGCACGCAACAACCAGCAAACAGACGGAACACTGTCGGGCTTTTCAATAGTATGTACATCTGCCATCAATCATAACCAATTGCCAATCACACTATCCTTCGCATTCACATGATCCCCACCCATTCCACTCCCTTTCCATTGATTTTCGTACGCTGAAATCTTCGAATAGTGCGCGTAGAATCCACCGATCGAATATCGAAACCTCCCATAGTTTTCAATGTATTTACATTAGAGAAATTCCAGTTGTCTACCTCTAATTTGAAATATATTCTTGGTCGATCTGCCGATCTCTGGGTAGCAGGAGGTTTCCAAACCTCATTACCGTTTTCAGTCCTACGCGGTAACGTAGATTCTATGAAATACCAAAATGTCTAAACAATAAACAAGTACAAAATAAAAAGTGTCTACGAATCAACACAATTCGGAAACACCTTTGAAGTGGATATGGACATGGCCTTTTTTGACACTTGTGGTCTCTTTTTGTGCCCGCCACTGTACGAAGAGTAGAGTGTGACTCTGGCATGCCCCTGTGGCACGCGCAAGTGATACGCGCTTACCGCAGCCCAAAAATCCCTACCAAAAAGCCACCCCCTCTTGGCAAACAGAGCGAGAGATAGAGAGCAGGGTGGTGCACAATGCAGTTGTGGTGGTGGTGCTTTTTCGTTGGTGGTGGGTGGTGGTGGTGCCCAGCAGCACGGGCAGTGCATGCGTGGCCATATGTCTGCCGGGGTTAGGGACGGGACGCGGACACCGTCATTTTTAAGCGCCAGGAGTTTGCGTGCCGTCTTTTACTTGTTTTCTTGTTTTTCTTGTTTTTGTGGACGGCATTGGTGTCTCGTCGATAGTGGTGGAGAAAGTAAAGTACGACCACTTGGTGGTGTTGCTGCTGGTGTTCCAAGGGTTGATGTTTCGATTCGAATTTCCTTTTCATGGAGCGAGGACTTCCACGGTGTCGGAGGGGATGGGGGATGAGCACTTTTTTGGGGGTAAGCTGCGCGCAGCCCTGCAAAATCGCAAATGTACACACAAATATTGGTTTCCCTCTTTAATGCTGCGCAGGATGGCTGCCCGGGGAGGTGGGAGGGGTGTTAGGCTGGGCACGCATATGCAGGCGAAAGCTTTCCCCACGGAAGCTCTCTGATTTGACAGCGCTGAGCTTCCAGCACTGTTCTTACTCTCTCTTTGGGTCTCTCTCTTTGTTGTTTCATGGGCGGAGCGGGGGGTGTTGCAAAGGTAAACAGTTACATTCAGAGGTAGAACAACGTGGGCTGAAGAAGGACAGCATTACATGTACGATACTTGTGCGAAGGGCTTTTCTTTCGTTGTCTCTCTCTCTACATCTCTCTCTCTCTGACTCTCAGAAACCGTCGCCCAGCGACGTCGACGCATGGGCGCAGTATTGATTTTTAAGTGCGTCGACGTCGCTGCTCCGGTCCGGTCCGTGGGGTGGTTTGGCAGTGCGCTCTTCTCCGCTCCGGTCCGCTCTGCTTGCGGCTGTGTTGCTCTGTTGATGTTGCTGTTCTTGTTACTCCTCCCTTGGACGCCTATAGAGCAAGCACTGCCGCTGCCGCTGTGTGTTCTCTGAGCAAACGCAAATAGAACTCAGCGTTTGAGCGCAGCACCCAGACACCCGGGCAGCACAGCCGCAGCCACAGCGCAGCGCAGCACTGAGCCGCACTCAGAAGAGCCACACGGAGTCACACAGCCGCCAGAGCCGCCAGAGAGAGAGCTGCAATCGGTCCGGGTCCGGGTTGGAGAGCTACAATCATACAATATTTACAATTCCAGTTCCAGCTCCGATTTTTCTGTGCTTCCACTGCGTCTGCGTTAAAGAGTTCTCAAAGAAACACACACGGCGGAAAGTGCTCAAGTGAAATATAAACAATCTGTTTTTTTTCTTGTTTCGTGTCTTGAAAAGTTCGTGAAATAAAATTAAAGGCATAAATAACGCAATTAATGTTGATGTCAGTAGTCCCAAAGCCAAAATACAAATCCCAATTGGATTTTTGACTATTTTCAACCCCGGCAGGAGGCCGCCGTACCGAAATTGAAACCGAAAAAAGGGAAAATTGTCAAGGCAAGCAATAAAAACAATTTGATAATATAAACAAAATTAAATATTTGTGGGTACGGTTTTGCGGCTTGTTGTTGCTGTCAAAAACCAATTTGTCGAGTTTGCCAAAATTTGTGCATCGAATTCGAGTTCAAACTTGCAATCGAATGCAATGCGCACGTGCAGAGGCCCCCAAGAAGCTACATTCGAAAGTAAGTGCGAGAGAGTAAGAGGGGCAGAGTGAGGGAGAGCGATTGCCAGAAGAAAGAACGAAGCTTGTAGAGTCTGCGCAGTGAGGAGACGACGGCACATGCTCAGATATTTAGAAGAGATAGAGAGAGCAGAAAAATGAAAGGGAAAGCAATAGTAAAAGTGAAAGAGATATATGTACAGTGAAAAAGAGTAAATAGTAAACATTTTGTTCTTATTAAATTTTAATTTGTTAAAGAAGTGCTCAAGCCTAAACATTTTATTTAAAACCCAATTCAATAATAAGATTTAAGAGTACCGTGCCCGAAAAACGAATAGATTCACAGATTTCCCAATTGAAAACTAAACGAAAAAACCCTCCAAAAGTTTTTATTATTTTAATTGTCCATTTTTTAAACAGTTGATTAAAAAGTTAGACTGGGATGACTACAGGGATCTATGCATGTAGATAGATATACGACACATGACGACACCGGCACAAAAGCTCG
The DNA here is from genome assembly GCF_008121235.1 of Drosophila subobscura. Classification (NCBI taxonomy): domain Eukaryota; kingdom Metazoa; phylum Arthropoda; class Insecta; order Diptera; family Drosophilidae; genus Drosophila; species Drosophila subobscura. Next base: position 2,912,002 of record NC_048530.1, read on the forward strand.
CTCAAATGATAGCGAGGCAAAGTGAAGATAGCAACAAAAAAACATGGGATTTAAAAAGAATGGAGCTTTACGAAAAAAGTCCATATGCAGTTCTCATTGATTTACTTTATCCATTTTATCGGAATAGCAGTCTGCAAATAACTAGGGGCTCATAAGTTCACTCCATGCAGTCATTCCGTCTAAAAGAAGAGTATGGCAGTGCTATTCCACAACCGAACATTCAGTTAACCTTGTGGACCCTACACCCTGCACACACCCTCATATGTAAATTTAGAGACAAGCTCACGTTCTCCGTGTCTACCATCATTGGACCCTAGACGTCGATGTGGTTCATTGGAGCTGCTTCAAGCTGTAGCACGGCGAGCTCCAATGCTGCTCGAATGCTTCAAAGTCGATAAGGTGCAGCTGTGCAAGAAGCAAGTAAACGTGAATAAATGATAAATAGTTTGAAACTATTCGAATTGAGTTATAAGAGAGGACAGAACTTAGTGAACATTCATAGCTATAGACTGTAGAATCTGTGGCATCTTTTAGCCTGTCTTTTGACACTAAGGCACCTCCCAAGTGGCTCCATGTGGTGACAACTACGATTGTCATGTTCGCAGCTGCTTATGTAAACGCAAACACAGGAATTTGTACACGTATAATACATATTTCTGACAATTAATTATACAAGTATGTGTGTGTGCGTGTGGTTTTTTGTTGTTCTGTTTTGTTATTGCTGTGGGGCGTTGCGCATGCGCGCTTTTGACCTGATTCACATTTCGCTTATCAGCGAGAGAACTGTAGAGCTTTTTTCACTGTAGAATTTAACAGTCTGGCAAGAAAGAGAGGGATATAAACATGCATACAAACATATATTTAGAGATACATACATAATTACGTGCATATGTTAATTCTGTTTTCTGTTTTTTGTCTCCACAGCTCTTATCATCACACAGTGCGCATGCGAATAAGGGGTCAACAGTCGAAGGATCGAAGGTGAAGGAGCACCGGACCAGACCAGCAAGCGACAGAGACAGAAAGGGAGAGGGAGAGACAAACGAGTGAGAGAAAGATCAAGAAAGGAAGCCACACACACAGCCAAACTGGCAACCACAAGCTATCGTCTGGTCGTGGCCCCGGCCAACAGCCAGCGAGGCTCCGGCGGCAGCAATGTGGTCGTAACAACCACCGGCGGCAACGGCGGCCCCAATTCCAGCGGCGGCAATGGGAGCAATGGCAGCTCTGGGAGCGGGGGCCTCAACGTGACTACCATCACGACGACGAGCAGCGGCGGCCACAGCCACAGCCAAGTGCAGTCCGGCGGCAGCCAGAGCAACGGCACCACCTACAAGATAGAGATGCTCGACGAGGACATCCAGAGCCTGGGCAGCGACGACGACGAAGAGGATCTAATCAGCAGCGATGGGAGCCTGTATGACGGCGATCTCGGCTCGATACCCGTCAACGACGATGTCGCCCATCAGCTGGCCGCCGCCGGACCAGTCGGTGTGGCAGCGGCAGCTGCCATTGCCAGCTCAAAGAAGCGCAAGCGGCCGCACTGCTTCGAGACGAACCCGTCGGTGCGCAAGCGGCAGCAAAACCGGCTGCTGCGCAAGCTGCGTGGAATCATCTACGAGTTCACGGGTCGCGTCGGCAAGCAGGCGGTAGTGCTGGTAGCAACTCCGGGCAAGCCCAACACCAGCTATAAGGTGTTCGGCGCGAAGCCGCTGGAGGATGTGCTCCGGAACCTGAAGAACATCGTCATGGACGAGCTGGACAATGCGCTGGCCCAGCAAGCGCCGCCGCCGCCCCAAGACGATCCGTCGCTGTTCGAGCTGCCCGGCCTGGTGATCGATGGGATACCGACGCCCGTCGAAAAGATGACCCAGGCCCAGCTGCGGGCCTTCATTCCACTAATGCTCAAGTACTCGACGGGACGGGGCAAGCCCGGCTGGGGACGGGAGTCGACACGACCACCGTGGTGGCCGAAGGAGCTGCCGTGGGCCAATGTGCGGATGGATGCCCGCTCCGAGGACGACAAGCAGAAGGTGGGTGGGGTGGGTGTTAAACAGCCGCCCCCGTTTAATCGCTGAATTGTACTAATCACAAGCTTCCCTTCCCTTCTCTATGTATTTGTGATGGCTACAGATCAGCTGGACGCATGCGCTACGCAAGATCGTGATCAACTGCTACAAATATCATGGGCGGGAGGACCTGCTGCCGACCTTTGCCGATGACGATGACAAGGTCAACGCTTTGATCTCGCAATCGGGCGACGAGGATGAGGACATGGAACTGTCCAGCACGCCCACCATCCACACAGTGACAACAATGACGCCACCGTCAGGGAACAGCAACGTGAGTATGACCCAAAAGGCAGGCCCCCCAACCGATTCCCATTTCTGATCAGAGTTTAGCGGCAACGCAACGTCTGGGTTAAACGGTGTCACGAGGTGCACGAAAAACTAATCTCTGTCCGGTCCATCCTGCATCCCCCATTACCCATTCCCCAATTCCCATCCACTCATGGTCCAATTCATTCACTTCCATTCGATTCCAATAACCCCACATTTGATTCATTCGACTAACTAACCGTCAAACTCAAACCTTCAACCTTCAACTCTAACGAACAGCAACCGCAGCAGGTCAATGTGGTAAAGATCAACAGCGCCGGTACGGTGATCACCACCCACACTGCCCAGACCAACTCCCCGGCCCCGACGATCATACAGAGCACCAACAACCAGCATGTGACCACTACGGCCACCCTACCGGCCTCCACCAAGATTGAGATATGCCAGGCGCCGGCACAACAGCACCACCAGCAGCAGCAGCAGCACCAGCAACAACAACAGCAGCAGCAACAGCAACAGCAGCAGCAGCAGCATCACCAACAGCAACAGCAGCAGCACCACCAGCAACAGCACCACCAGCAGCACCACCACCTACCCGCCGGCAGCACCGTTCACATCCAGCCCATCAGCGGCGGACAGCCGCAGACCATTCAGCTGACGACAGCCAGCGGGACGACCACGGCTACAGCTGTGCAAACGACGGCAGCCGCCGTAAGTGCCGCCCAGGCAGCGGCCGCAGCCCAGAATTCGGCCGCCCAGACCGTCACTGCCCAGCAGATAGCGAATGCCCAAGTTTGCATCGAGCCCATAACGCTGAGCGACGTTGATGTTCGTACTAATCTGAAACTGAAACCGAATACGAATCCGAATATGATTGCCATTCTTTCTGTTCTGATTCTGTTCTTGTATCCCACTAATCAACGAGCCGGGAACACGACGCGCACCTATGGGACATGCCAAAGGACTTGGAATATTATTTGTCTGGGAATTTTTGCTGTTGTTAAATAGTTATGCAGGGGATGATACTGGAAGTAGATTAGATACATTTTAATGGAGGATACATAACTTGTATAAGGGAAACTCAAGTCAAGCATTAATTCGAATCCAAGCAAAGAATATTCACACAAGAAAGAACGAGTTCAATTCACGTTTCGAAGGCCTTCAGGAGTGCTTTACTCTATGATTTTTATAGGAGTTAGGCAAAAACTGAAAGAGAGAAAAAAAGTTGAAGGAATTGCATTTGTTTTCGAAATATTTGTTTGATCCAAAGACTGTAAAAGTAAAAAAAATATGGATAGGTCCTGCGCATAGTCGTCCGTGGGTGCGCGTCCATTTCCCAAAAACACTTTTCTGTTTGCAGATTATTATTTGGCTCAACGTTATGTTGTTCTGCTGCTGATGTTTGACGTTTGCTGTGTCTTTTTCTTTACTTGTTTTTACTTGCCATGCTGCCAATCGTTCTATTATCATTTTATTAACATTAGTCGCTATTTGATGTACTTCTGCACTGCTGCTCGTCTTCGCAAAGAGATGAACCCCGATTATTTGATTGATATTTGATTTAATGACATTATATATTTTTCTTTTGTTTGTTTGTCTCCTAATTTTTTTTTTAAATATATATTTGTTGTTTTTTTTTTTATTTTCCTTTCAGCTGGGTTTTCATTGCAAGTTCTCATTATTTCCATATGCCACAAGTCGAACACAAAACGCACATTCGAAACAATATCCCAAACGCACACACGACTCTCTTCAACTCCAACAAAAAACCCAAAATAAAACACGATATTTTCACAGTGGTGTCTGCTAATTGAATGTTGCCTCGATCCATAGAATGTTGTTTGTATATAATTTATGTTTAATATCGTTCACTTATTGTTTTTTTTCTTTGCACTTTTTAATATATGATTTGCTTTGTTCGCTTGATTACTTTTTACCCTACCCTTTGTATGATGTCTTTTATCAGTCGCATATTGACAACTCTCGATCGCCTCTCTTTCCCGTACAGTACACCACGCAGACGGTTCTCTCGCAGAACGCTGATGGCACGGTATCCCTCATCCAGGTGGATCCCAATAATCCCATTATCACGCTGTCGGACGGCACAACCGCCCAGGTGCAGGGTGTGGCAACGGTGAGTAATGAGTGCTCCATGTACATACTATTGGACTCTATTAATCTCTATTTCTCTTTGCAGTTGCATCAGGGAGAGGGCGGAGCCACCATTCAGACCGTACAAAGTCTCACCGATGTCAACGGGCATGAGAACATGACCGTGGATCTGACCGAGACGCAAGATGGCCAAATTTATATCACCACCGAGGACGGCCAGGGTGAGTTGTGCACTTCGGATGATTGTCTTATCGAATTAGGCTCATGCGTCGTATCCCTTGCAGGCTATCCCGTCTCTGTAAGCAATGTGATCTCGGTGCCCGTCTCCATGTACCAATCCGTGATGGCCAACATGCAGCAGCTCCAGACGAACAGCGACGGCACCGTGTGCCTGGCCCCCATGCAGGTAGATACCAGCGCCACGCGCACCTCCAGCTCGGCCTCAGGGTCTCAGCCGCCGGCCACCGGCTCCCTGCAGTGCTACTCGCTGATCAGCGCTGGCCATGCCGTTCTCGGCAGACGCAGTGGCGGTAGCGGTGGCAGTAGCAGTGGAGCGACCCTGGGGCACCACCAACAGTCGCTCACATTGCAGGCAGCTCCTGTAGGGGCGCGCTACTATCTGGCGGCAGCGCCTGCGGCGGCCACCACTGCCAACAATCACAGTAGCAGTAGCAGCCAAAGTAGCAGTAGTGCGGGCTTTAATGTCCACCAGAACCATAGTCACCATCCCCACCACAACAACAACAACAATAGTACCCTTGCCAATAACAACAACAGCAGCAGCAATAGCATTAAGAGGCCCCTTCCCATTTTGCTGGCATCCCCCATACCCAATACCAATCCGACTGCCCCCACCACCACAACGGCAGCAACGTCAACACGCTCCACGCGACGTGTGGCGGCGACCAGCAAGGCCCAAGACCAGCAAACCTTGGCACAGAAGCGTCGCAAGACTGGGAGGAGCAGCCGCAAGGTACCCGCAAAGGCGGCAGGCGAGAATTTCGCCTCAAGCGACTCCCCTGTGGGCATGGGCTCGAGCTCCTCCTCTGCCGCTGCTACAGCTGCCGCCATACGTTGCGTGGACAGTGCCAGTCTTACAAACATGCAGCTGCAGCTGCCGGCCAGAACGATTAAGCTGGAGAATTTTGAGTAAAAGTCCATAGTCGTAAACCAGTTGACCCGTCGTACGGGTCGCGAAAACCCCACCCAGATATGCATAGATACAGATACAGGCGCACCTCTCGAATCTAGTCAAGAAGCGGCTTTGCACAACAAAACACACACAATACATACGCAACATTTAGCTAACGATATAGAAACACCTCATACAAGACACAGATACACACACTTGCCATCTATACTTAGAAGAAAATAACACATTGTGAATGCCCGATGAAACGAGGAACGAGGAAACAATGCAGGAAGAGTAGGAAAAAACGTAGGAACAGTTCCTGGATAGAACTGGATTAGAATTTATTTTGAGTTCGGATCGGAACAGAAAACTTCGATGAATCGAAAGCAGAAAACCAAATAGGAATACAATTTGTTGATAATTGAAACAAGAACCAAAAATCAGAATATGCACGCACGGAGATAGCTGTAAAATCGAAAGGAAAAGGAAACTAAAACTAAAACGAAAATTAAATTAATCAGTCATGTTCCTAGTTAATCAAGCTGCAAACCAATCATGGATATCCGTTTTTGTTGTCGTTTGTTTTAGTCTTAAGTGATTTATATAGTCGTGCACATAATCTTGCTAGGGCATAGAGTGGAACTCAAACCAAATATTTTAGAAAGTAAATGTAGTGAGGAATTGCAATTGGAATGCTAGGAAAATCTTGAGTTAGTTTAGTTCGGTAAGTAGTCAAGCGAACAGGAACCTAGTTTAAATCATAACCCATCGTAACCCGTAACCCAAACCAAATTTTAGTCAATCCCGCAATGAAAATGTAGACAAAATGAAATCAGTTAAGCGCCAGATATAGCCAGAGCAGAGCATGCCATCGATTTTTATTTTATTTTGTGCCTTGGATTAGCCCTAAAACACATATAGCGAGTAGAATATATAGTTATACATATATGGGATATATGTACATACGCGTATCCCATCACTTGCCTGGCATACCCAGCCTTTTGGGTCGCTCGCTGCAAGCATTGAAAGTGCATATAAAGTTATTTTTATGTTGATCTATGACTATTTTTATTATGATTATTATTATGTTTTATTCAATTATTATTATTGTCATTATTTGAATGTTTAGTTTAATGTGTAATTGAAAATATTATATGTATTTTAGTTGTTTTAGACCAAATGTTTCTCCGCAGCTCTACCCCTGCGCAGGGGTAGCCGCTCGGAGCCAAAGTGAAGTGAAAGTGAACGTAAACGTAAACGAAAACGAAAACAAAAACCAACAAATTTTATTGAATAAATCTTTTGTTGTTGTGATTTTAATTATAATTTGTAATCGTTTTATTTCATATTATTGCATATTTTAACCTTTGTATTTTTTGCTAGCCCTGATTTTGTGTAAGTATTCATCGATCTTTCGATCGTTCCTTTGTTTGTTTGTTTCTTTCTTTTTGATAGTTTCCTTAGAGACAGACACGGACGAATGCGCGAGGCGACCATACCTCATCATCATTTAGGGATACATAAAACACAGCTTACAATATCCAATCGATCGATCGTTAAAGATGTAATTTCTAACCTGTCTTTTCGTTTGCTTTGCGCTTCCCACCAGGTGGAGAATGGCGATCAGCTGGAGACGATCACAATGTCACCCGGCATGCACCAGATGATGATCCAGGGCGGTCCGGGACAGGAGCCGCAGCTGGTGCAGGTCGTCAGCCTGAAGGATGCCACCCTCCTGAGCAAGGCCATGGAGGCCATCAACTCCGGCAATGTCAAGCCCGAGGATACGATCATAATGGAACAATAGCTAATGCCCATTGAGGTCATGATATCTCCGGAACAGAGCCAGGACCCGGAGTGATCATACCTCAACATCCCCTTCTCTCCACCATCCCCCCCGTAGCGTATGCCGTGAGCAGCCTCGAGCAGCGTGCCGAGCCAGAAAAAAAGTATTTAATAAGTACCTGAAAGGTGTTGCTAATGAACGAATCTCATCTGGACTCTGCCTCACCTCGTCGGCGGAAGCTTTCGGCTACCAACCTTTCCCCCACCCAATCACCCAAACCATCTCTAGTCACGAATCCATCTAGTCAGGAGAGCAGATTCTATGTAAAAATAAAGCAGTCTAGTCTTCGCATAGGAAATAATCTTAACTTAACTTTAAATCCTTGCATTAACTCACATTTTTTTTCGAGTGCCGTTTTTTTTTAGACATTTTTTTTATGTGCTCTATAAATAGTTCAATTCAATGCGGGGGAGCTTCCCGCAGGGGCTGGATACTCATAGCTATATCGTAATATACATATGCCTATATATAAGCATCGTAAACGGTTAACCGAGTGTACAACTCCATATAAGAGAGAGGAAGCAGCGTGTATATGGAAGATCTCCAGGTTACCATGGGGTAGATCGTCACCGAGATCATTCAGATCAGACAGATCGTCTAGGTTATATATACATATATAGAGGGGTCAAATAGGTCATCAAGATAGCGGACATACATATGGTACGGTATGGTATACCCTCATGCCGGTGTTTGAGGCGTTTTTGCAATAATTAACCAAATGGATATTTAACGAATGAGATTACAAATTAATTATACAACTTAGGAAAACTGAAACCAAATGCAATGTAAACAGACAACATCACTTTAAACATAATTAAATTACCGAATTAATTATTAACGAATACAAACCTATGAATAATTATCGAATAAACCAAACCAAACTGTACGAGAAACCTCCAGAAAGACCAGCCACACCAGCAGTTGGATGGGGACTGCACTTGGCGTAGAGATGCTCCACAATCGATTGAGTCAGTCGATTATCCACGAGTCGCTGTTTCATAAGCCCTGGGCAGGATGTGGCTCTGCTCCATGTGCTGCTCCCGAGCCCAGCGAAGCAGGAAACTGAGTTACGAAATAATCCGGAAGCCAGACATAAACAGAGGCCGACCAGGGGACGACCGTCGCTTTTTCGAGCGATCACAATATTTGATCGAATGTCGTCGTCTCTCTTGCTCTCGCTCACTCTCTATGTCTTTCAGTTTCAATGCGAAAATTATAGGCCCGGCTTCCAAATATTAGTGAGAAAGAGGCGGCAGCTCCATGGCAAGCCCCATAAATATCATAAAGTTCATGGAGGCACAAAACTAGTTTTCCACCTCTTCTGCTCACGACTCCCCAGCTCTAGCCCCCGAAGACGATGCATCCGATTCCGAAGCGTGCAGTTGACCCGCTGCTCCAGTACACCACTAAAAAATGTCTTGTTTGCGGAGCTTTTTCGGAGACGTCTCGCCAGCTTGCCTGCCCTGCCATGGGTCGAGGCTGTGGTGCTTCCTCGTTGCCAGTTTTCTCTTATGCGACTTTGGCAGTTGCTGGGCGCACTGCCTGCAAAGCCATTTGAAATTTGAGATGCTACCCGCAAGAGGGACTAAGAGGGGGATTTCTTGATTTATTAGATATAAAACTAAGAGAATCATTTATGTTGAATCTTTTGGCACTGCATGGAGAGCTCTTTCTGTAGAGCATAATCCCACAAGTTGGGTTCGTGGTGCTGGCCACGGTGGATGTGTTTTTTTCTTCTTGTATTGTTGTTTGACAGCCAGCTGCTGTGGCTGTGTCTCTGGCCTCGTGCCTCCCTGATCTAATCCGATCCAAGCTCTTTAGCCTGCTGATGCAAACGCTCACAGCGTGTACGCTGTCCACTTGGCTCTTTTGCGATCTCCTCGAGACTCATACTCATACCCATGCCCCCTGAGCAGAAGGCCCATCCACATTTCGCAGCTCGTTTCGCATCTTGGCGCGAGTGCGTCGTGTTGCGTCTTCAGTAACAGCAATTGGTAATGCAACTGCAACTGCAGCTACAGCTGCCACTGCGTCTTCGTCTGGGTCGTCGTTGCAATTGACGACAGTTTATTTACTTTGTCTGTGCTGCCGCCTCTTCCTCCTGCACCATCCCTCTGTCGGGCACCCCTTCCGCGGGCATCTCCGCCAGATTGTGTAAGAGATGCTGATGAGGAGATTTATGAGTGTGAGTGCTTGCCACTGCCGCCGCCGCCGCCGCCACCGCCGCTCACATTGCACTTTCGTTGGAAATTATCGCATCTGTAATTAGTGGAGTGCTGCCACGCCTCCAAAGCCGCCCTTTGCCTAGACCTCTTAATGAGAGGAAATCGTGTGTGGCTTGCGGTTCGGACTGCCTTCACATGTGTGATGCAGGGAGTCTCTTTGTTAACTGAATGTTAAATGTTGTGGGTTCGTCGATTTTCAGTGATCAATATTTCGAAAGAAAATGATTTTTACATAGAAAATAAAACAAATATTATGACAATCTTTCGACACACAATTGTAGATCCTCTGAGCTGCAGACAAATCGATTTGCATTTAGCTTTTTGGCACAAAGATTCCCTTCATGCATCCAGGAGTAAAGTTCATATTAAGGTATGCCTGCAATATATTTCAACTCCTAGGCATGGGTCTTGATTAGCAAGTTTTGCCCCCGGCTCTGAGGGCAGTTCTCCAGTTTCGAGCGACTTTGACGGGTCACGCCTGTGGCTGGCCAATTTGTCTGCAAATTTAAAGCAAGATCTTTTGGAGCACACTACAGCTGTGGGACCATTTGGGGTTTTCGGTGGCTGTGCTGGCCTGTGTTGGTGTGGCTAATGTGGAGACTTCACGCCCAAATGGTTAATGGCTGAATGCTGGCTGTGGGCTCTGGGATCGGGCCAATCGTTCGACTGGCTTTGTCATCGTTTTGGGGCAAATTGCAAATGATCGGGCCATTACGGGCAGACCCACAGATGCAAATCAAATAATGTCAGCGGCAGTGGCAACAACAGCACCAGCACCAGCAGCTAGCTGCAAGTTTCAAGTTGGGCCGATGCTGTTGCTGTTGCTGTTGCTGTGGCTGCCGCATGGATTATGTAATGGGAAAGGTGCAGCCAACTGCTTAGTCTGGCTGTTTGGGGGGATGCTATGCTTATGCTGATGCTACACAAACGAACCGTTCGACCGGCCGCCACCGACGCCATACACACGGCAGCAGCAATCTGTTGCAGATGGGAAAAACGAATGGAGTCACCGTTATGAGTTGTCTGTGGACAGAGAGTCGCCTCACTTTCGCCTGGCGTCGTCTGCTGCTTGTCTTATCCTAATTCAGCATCCCGGACCCCTATCCCTTGCGCCTAATGGCAATGATGATGATGCGGCAGCATTTGGCCCACATTGTAGCAAATGTTCGCTGGAAGAGGCTCCTCCATCCACCACAGCAACTGCCACATGCCACTTGCCATCTGCAACTACCGAACTCCGACGCGAACAGTGAGCGTGGAAAATCGTTGCTTTTTGCAGCATTTTCAGCAGTGCTTTTCCGGTTAATGCTCGAAAGCCAAAGCCACATCCACAGTCACAGCTGGGGCTGGGTATATAAGCCTGGGCCGCCGGTGGTGGTCATGTCAGTTGTGGATCCGCGGCGTTTCCACAGAGCCTATTCAAGACAGCGCAGTACTTACTCGAAGCGTTACCAGCAATGAAAGTACGTGGACTCGGCAGGATTGTGGAATATCCGAATCTCATAGCCCAAAAATATCTCCCAGATATCACGCATTCATAACGCAACGGAACCTCGTGTTGCCTCCTTATCCCTTCTCCCTTATCCCTTTTGTTATTTTTTGTTTGGTGCTTTTTGTGAGTGAATAATCCTTGCTGATTGCTGGCTGTCTGTGTCTCTGTCTTGCAGGCCTTTGTGTGTCTCCTGCTCATCGGAGCGGCCAGCGTGACGGCCAAGCCGAAGCCTGGCGGCAGCAGCGGTGGAGGAGGCTGGTCCTCGAGCGGCGGAGGTGGAGGAGGCGGTGGCTGGTCTTCGGGCGGCGGCGGCGGCGGTGGACATGGTGGTGGAGGAGGAGGCGGAGGCCATGGAGGTGGCGGCGGTGGTGATATCCAGATAATTAAAGTAATCACTGAGAGCGGTGGAGGAGGTGGCGGTGGAGGATGGCAATCTAGCGGTGGCGGCGGAGGCGGTGGAGGCTGGTCATCTGGTGGAGGAGGAGGCGGCGGCGGTGGTGGCTGGTCATCTGGTGGAGGAGGCGGTGGCGGCGGCGGTGGCGACGTCAAGCTCATCAAGATCATTAGCCTGGGTGGAGGCGGCGGCGGAGGCGGTGGACACGGAGGTGGTGGAGGCGGAGGCTGGCAGTCAAGTGGTGGCGGCGGCGGCGGCGGTGGAGGCTGGTCATCTGGCGGAGGAGGCGGTGGCGGCGGTGGCGGTGCCACCAAGGTTATCAAGATCATCAAGCTGAGCAGCGGTGGAGGCGGCGGAGGTGGCCATGGTGGTGGTGGCGGCGGCGGTGGAGGCTGGTCCTCTGGCGGTGGAGGCGGCGGCGGTGGTGGCTGGCAACCAGCCGGAGGCTGGGCCTAGGACTGAATCCGCAACGGAATCCGCCGAGCAGCAGACGAAGTCGGAGCGGTGGCAGCGGTCTGTAAATACTGTAAATATCCAATAATCGTTTTGTTTTTTTTCCTCGTTTTAATTCTGCAACTTTACTAAATTATGAATCAATTATATAGCAAATTGCATTTGCTTGGCAAACGTTTTGCATTATATTCTTGAGGCATGGCCAATGGCCGAAATAAATCTCGCACCAACTTTTACTTATCTTTGTTTTCTATAAGCGCTTTCTCTCTCCAATCTGAACATCGGATTACAGTTATTCCGCAGAGCTCTTCTTGTTCTTCTTTCCCCAACGCACAGCAACGCAACGACAGTGCTGCCTCTGCTGCCATATCAGCTATTTTATGGCTACTTCTGGCTTTTTTCAAAGCTTGGTTGAAGCACTAACCAAATAGTGTAATAGATATCCAGCTTTGAAGAAGTAAAACGTCACCGCTAAATCTGCGTCTTGGAGGCCCAGGCCTCTGCCCGGAGTCCCGACTACAAGTATTAGTGCGTGTAGAACACGCAGCAGAAGCCCACGCTACATGGGTATTAGTACGTGTAGAGCGCGCAGCTAGAAGCTACATTTGTATAAGTGCGTGTAGCCAATGATTTTGTAGCGCTCCAAACCGGTTTTGTCTTCATTCACACGGACACTGCAAGCAATGTATGTGTTGGTGCGTTGACTTGCTGAACTGTGATGGAACGAAAATTCATGTTGATGATTTAATTTTGTTTTCGGGGCTTGGCGTATGAACCTGACCTCCCGCAACATGTGCAGAATGGGGTTGGGGTGGGGGTTGGTGGCCAGACCCTTGGGGGTTGGAAAAAATAAATATACCAATAAAAGTTGTTATTGTATTTGAATGCTGTAATTGTTTTAAATTCAGATTTTATACTTCTTTATTTAAAATTGTATGCATATTATGGAAACGCCGTCGCTTCTCGACTTCGTTGCTGCCGTATTATCAACATTGTTACCAAATCCATCTTTTACAGACAAATCATTTCAGATAAATATAAACACATACATATATATGTATATATGCATATACATGTGTTTATATGTATATGTATGTATGTACATACAACTTTTCAACTGCTGTTCTCGTCGTCGTTTCTGTTCTCGACTTCATGTGCGCTTTAATTGTTAGCGCTTGAAACCTTTTCATTTTTTTTACCCGGTACTAGAAGAGTAAATAGGGTATATTGTATTTGTGCGAATAACGGTTGTATGTAACGCACAGAAGGAAACGTTTCCGACCCCATAAAGTATATATATATTCTTGATCAGCATCAATAGCCGAGTCGATTAAGCCATGTCTGTCTCTCCGTCCGTCCGTCTGTCCGTCTATTTTGTCGGCTAGTTCTCAGAGACTATAAGAGCTAGAGCCACCAAATTTTGGCACCAGACTGCTGTATGCTCACACTGAAACCAGTGCACTATGGGGCATTTGACCACTTTTTGTGGCATTAATTAATAACTTCCAAACGAAACATTATTTTTTGATTTAGTTTTTTGATATGAGTTTATAATAGTGAAAGGAAGGTATGTTGAAAAAATGGGCGTGGCATTTTTTATTTTTAATTTTTATTTTATTTTTAAATTGAATTAAACAAATAATGATGGGAATATGTAAAGCAATGCCATATTAAACTAAAAAAGTTGTGCCCGGATTTTAAAAAATTTTAAAGTAGAAGATAATCGGATTTTTACATTGACTTCCTTGTATACGGCAAGCAGCTTCTTTTCTTTAATTTGTTGAATGTTGGACACAATAGCACTGCACGTCAGTGCAGATATACTGGAAATGTCTCAACGTTATTATAATTGCACGATTGAGCACGAATTGATCCAATCTGCACAGTTTTTTACGATTTGTTTCAATTTTTCCGTGGAATTGTTCAATTTAATCGACAAACCGTGAAAAAAAGTTCTTCAAAGGGTCTACAAATATCCCTTATCGGTCTCAAAGCTAGTGACAGGTATTACCACTTAAATGCAATGCAAATCGACATCTTCTTCCACAACTTTCTTCTTCACTGAGTTTAACATTGCAAACAACTCCGAATTTCCAAACTTTAGGTTATGTAACGAAAACTTAAATATCTCCGAAGACGCAGAAAAGCGCAAGAAAAAGTAACATAAATTGGATTAAGAATTGAAAACTCTACAATATCTATGCAGTTTATTGTTTCCGGCGGGAACCGAACACTTTGTAAGTCTATTCAAAGACAAATTTTCGTCATAAATATGGACTTGTTAAAAAACTAGCCATTAAACATATTATGAGGTTAATTTTTTAATTTCAAACTCACAAACAACTTTTTAATACCTGTCTGAATCAAGAATGTTGTAAAAAATTTACTTAAATTGGTAAATTTAGCAATTTTTGCACTTTAAACTTCATAAAAAAAATCAGTTTTCCGATAACTTTATATTGTGTTTGACATGTGCATTATGTTGCTACATCCAGCCAGATCCACCAAATTGAAAACGCTTTGCATGACTGAATCATCCGGTTGAGCACTAATGGATCGCGACTCGATGATCTAAGTAGAGGAAATATGTAAATGGAGAATGCAACAGACAATCTAAGGATTAACTTACAATGCGAAGTATGGCGTGCGAGCGCTTGGAGCGATTTTTTTCCCCAAGGAGAGCCACTGCATCAGCTCCTCCTTGCTGCTCACGAAATACTCTTCGGAGTTTACCTTCACTTTCCATTCCCAGTATCTGTTATCTGGACTTCAGTCTGCCTCTTTCTAATCAGATCGGTTATGATTTTATTATTTACTTCAATGAACTGAAGACGCAGCAGAAAGCTGCGTTCCTTATCATTGCCAATCGTTTCAAATATTTCCTTTGTTGCCAGCTCTATTACCCCCGGGTTTTGGTCATCGCCCAGCATTGTATGGGTTTTGCCTAAGTGAAGTTCCGAAACTTTAATTCCTGCGAGGCTACTGATTGATGGGCATTTTGCATACCTGTCGATGTCCCACCGTATGTAATTATTGTGCCATTCAGTCCAGATATCAATTTGTGCACAATAGGCTTTGCCATGCAATTGAAAAGCTCCAAGTTCGATGCCTCATGGTCGAACACAAAGTCTTCAAATAGGACAAACGAATTAGGAATATGTTGAATTTTGTTCTATGATTTTCACGCTCACCAAAGACAGATGATCCATTGCGGCTTTCTAAGGCACAGCCATTTGTCACCTGCCACGACGAACCATCAAAGGACCCGAAAGGACGTACACCAACACAAATATTTGAACACATTTTATTATTATTTTTTTTAAATCGGACTATTTATGGAGCTGAAGTTTCAATGACACGCTCAAGCGAACTGTTCACGAATGAATGGAATTGAGTTGAATGAAACAGAAGCAAGTGAAATTAAAATTTCATGGCAGTTTTCCAGTGTTGACAAGTGCATGCAGTGTTTCTCAAACTTATTGTTTTTCCAACTACCCAATCGATATTTTAATACAAATTAAGGAATGGCTTATACATAAATACATATGTATGTACATATGTCAATAATTTATTTATTTATTGTATACTCTATGAATCTGAATATATATATATCTCGATGAATATATATATATATCTATTTATATACAAAACGAGAAGGGACGTGTGAGACGCTTTTTACGCGTCACAACTTCTATACCCGGCACTCAGTACTACATCTGCAACTCAGCGGTTATTTGTCAAATTTTACATTTTTTCTTCATCTGTCATCTACATCAACAGCACTACTCACGCCAACACGCTCCTTTAGCTCGCCACCCTCCCCTAGAGACACACTTTGCAGAGTCAGGGCAGAATCGCGGCAGAGGCAGCGGCAGAGACGTGTCAGGGCAGAGGCCATAAACTGCGCGAAGCAGAGTGTGCTGCTATAAGCTGCGGGACGGGGTGGGTTTGGCCACTGAAAATTATTTTCTTCATTGTGGCTATAATAATGATCCAGTCGGATCCCATTTTGTGATCTGATAGATATGGTCATTCCCTACGGAATGGCGTTTTTAGTTTTCTGTTATCTTCAAAATTGTAGATTTGGGAGGTTTTCGCCCTTTTGCGGGGGCGGAAGGGGGCGGGGCTCATTTTTGAAATACACTGGTTTCAGTGTGAGCATACAGCAGTCTGGTGCCAAAATTTGGTGGCTCTAGCTCTTATAGTCTCTGAGAACTAGCCGACAAAATAGACGGACAGACGGACGGACGGAGAGACAGACATGGCTTAATCGACTCGGCTATTGATGCTGATCAAGAATATATATATACTTTATGGGGTCGGAAACGTTTCCTTCTGTGCGTTACATACAACCGTTATTCGCACAAATACAATATACCCTATTTACTCTTCTAGTACCGGGTAAAAAAAATGAAAAGGTTTCAAGCGCTAACAATTAAAGCGCACATGAAGTCGAGAACAGAAACGACGACGAGAACAGCAGTTGAAAAGTTGTATGTACATACATACATATACATATAAACACATGTATATGCATATATACATATATATGTATGTGTTTATATTTATCTGAAATGATTTGTCTGTAAAAGATGGATTTGGTAACAATGTTGATAATACGGCAGCAACGAAGTCGAGAAGCGACGGCGTTTCCATAATATGCATACAATTTTAAATAAAGAAGTATAAAATCTGAATTTAAAACAATTACAGCATTCAAATACAATAACAACTTTTATTGGTATATTTATTTTTTCCAACCCCCAAGGGTCTGGCCACCAACCCCCACCCCAACCCCATTCTGCACATGTTGCGGGAGGTCAGGTTCATACGCCAAGCCCCGAAAACAAAATTAAATCATCAACATGAATTTTCGTTCCATCACAGTTCAGCAAGTCAACGCACCAACACATACATTGCTTGCAGTGTCCGTGTGAATGAAGACAAAACCGGTTTGGAGCGCTACAAAATCATTGGCTACACGCACTTATCCAAATGTAGCTTCTAGCTGCGCGCTCTACACGTACTAATACCCATGTAGCGTGGGCTTCTGCTGCGTGTTCTACACGCACTAATACTTGTAGTCGGGACTCCGGGCAGAGGCCTGGGCCTCCAAGACGCAGATTTAGCGGTGACGTTTTACTTCTTCAAAGCTGGATATCTATTACACTATTTGGTTAGTGCTTCAACCAAGCTTTGAAAAAAGCCAGAAGTAGCCATAAAATAGCTGATATGGCAGCAGAGGCAGCACTGTCGTTGCGTTGCTGTGCGTTGGGGAAAGAAGAACAAGAAGAGCTCTGCGGAATAACTGTAAAGCTCCAAGTTCGATGCCTCATGGTCGAACACAAAGTCTTCAAATAGGACAAACGAATTAGGAATATGTTGAATTTTGTTCTATGATTTTCACGCTCACCAAAGACAGATGATCCATTGCGGCTTTCTAAGGCACAGCCATTTGTCACCTGCCACGACGAACCATCAAAGGACCCGAAAGGACGTACACCAACACAAATATTTGAACACATTTTATTATTA
The DNA here is from genome assembly GCF_008121235.1 of Drosophila subobscura. Lineage (NCBI taxonomy): Eukaryota > Metazoa > Arthropoda > Insecta > Diptera > Drosophilidae > Drosophila > Drosophila subobscura. Next base: position 2,929,530 of record NC_048530.1, read on the forward strand.
TTTTTTTTAAATCGGACTATTTATGGAGCTGAAGTTTCAATGACACGCTCAAGCGAACTGTTCACGAATGAATGGAATTGAGTTGAATGAAACAGAAGCAAGTGAAATTAAAATTTCATGGCAGTTTTCCAGTGTTGACAAGTGCATGCAGTGTTTCTCAAACTTATTGTTTTTCCAACTACCCAATCGATATTTTAATACAAATTAAGGAATGGCTTATACATAAATACATATGTATGTACATATGTCAATAATTTATTTATTTATTGTATACTCTATGAATCTGAATATATATATATCTCGATGAATATATATATATATCTATTTATATACAAAACGAGAAGGGACGTGTGAGACGCTTTTTACGCGTCACAACTTCTATACCCGGCACTCAGTACTACATCTGCAACTCAGCGGTTATTTGTCAAATTTTACATTTTTTCTTCATCTGTCATCTACATCAACAGCACTACTCACGCCAACACGCTCCTTTAGCTCGCCACCCTCCCCTAGAGACACACTTTGCAGAGTCAGGGCAGAATCGCGGCAGAGGCAGCGGCAGAGACGTGTCAGGGGCAGAGGCCATAAACTGCGCGAAGCAGAGTGTGCTGCTATAAGCTGCGGGACGGGGTGGGTTTGGCCACTGAAAATTATTTTCTTCATTGTGGCTATAATAATGATCCAGTCGGATCCCATTTTGTGATCTGATAGATATGGTCATTCCCTACGGAATGGCGTTTTTAGTTTTCTGTTATCTTCAAAATTGTAGATTTGGGAGGTTTTCGCCCTTTTGCGGGGGCGGAAGGGGGCGGGGCTCATTTTTGAAATACACTGGTTTCAGTGTGAGCATACAGCAGTCTGGTGCCAAAATTTGGTGGCTCTAGCTCTTATAGTCTCTGAGAACTAGCCGACAAAATAGACGGACGGACGGACGGACGGACAGACAGACAAGGCTTAATCGACTCGGCTATTGATGCTGATCAAGAATATATATATACTTTATGGGGTCGGAAACGTTTCCTTCTGTGCGTTACATACAACCGTTATTCGCACAAATACAATATACCCCATTTACTCTTCGAGTACCGGGTATAAAAAATGAAAAGGTTTCAAGCGCTAACAATTAAAGCGCACATGAAGTCGAGAACAGAAACGACGACGAGAACAGCAGTTGAAAAGTTGTATGTACATACATACATATACATATAAACACATGTATATGCATATATACATATATATGTATGTGTTTATATTTATCTGAAATGATTTGTCTGTAAAAGATGGATTTGGTAACAATGTTGATAATACGGCAGCAACGAAGTCGAGAAGCGACGGCGTTTCCATAATATGCATACAATTTTAAATAAAGAAGTATAAAATCTGCATTTAAAACAATTACAGCATTCAAATACAATAACAACTTTTATTGGTATATTTATTTTTTCCAACCCCCAAGGGTCTGGCCACCAACCCCCACCCCAACCCCATTCTGCACATGTTGCGGCAGGTCAGGTTCATACGCCAAGCCCCGAAAACAAAATCAAATCATCAAAACGATTTTTCGTTCCAACACAGTTCAGCAAGTCAACGCACCAGCACATATGTACATTGCTTGCAGTGTCCGTGTGAATGAAGACAAAACCGGTTTGGAGCGCTACAAAATCATTGGCTAGTTAGTGGTTGAAGCTATTTTAGCTACTTTGCATGCTTAACCACAAAAAAAGCTACTCGGCTTCCCAGAAGTTGACAGCACTGCTTGCACTTCAGGTAGAAAACAAGGAATGACTTCGGAAACAACCTCCTTTTCACCTACAATTCGTGCGTCTTCGTCTATGTATATACAATAAATTAATTCTTGCATGAATGCTAGGACCATGTGGGTTTTCTACCGTTCAGCTATTCGCACTAATCCAAACCCCAAATACCACGTTCTAGAGGGTATCAAGAGCTTTGTAAATATGTATATGATAAATGACAGAGGTACGGACAGCTACTGCAAGTGGCAGGCCGAGGGCGTTTGCGGCACATAATTAATGAAGAGGCAGTGGCTCAACAGTTTACAAGTGGCCAGTGTCGCCCATCTGCTGCACTAGGCAGTGGCTGTGGAAAATGCAGCTGCCTTCTCAAGATCCATGGCCGAGGGCTTTGGAAGCTTATGCTGAACCTGGTTCCGGGTGCAGCAGCATGACTCGGTTGGATTGCGGGCCTTAGTGAATGCTATATAAGCTCTGTTCTGGGCCAGAATGGAGCATCAGTTTCAGTGGAGTCAAGCTTCCAGCAGCAATACGACACAGAGTTCCTTTAATCAGTTCATCATGCGCTACGCCCTACTCGTTGTCTTCCTGTGCGGACTCCTCTTCGCCTTTGTCTCCGCCGGAGGCGGGGGTGGTGGTCAAGGAGGTTGGCAGAAGAGCGGTGGCGGCGGCGGTGGCCAAGGAGGCTGGCAGCAAGGAGGCGGCGGTGGTGGCCAAGGAGGCTGGCAGCAAGGAGGCGGCGGCAGGGCCCAAGGGGGCTGGCAGCAAGGAGGCGGCGGTGGTGGCCAGGGAGGCTGGCAAAAGAGCGGTGGAGGTGGTGGCAAACACGGCGGTGGTAGTGGCCAGGGAGGCGGCAAGCATGGCGGCGGCGGCTGGTAATAGATATCCAACCCAATGCTACACATCCAAACGAGTCCACGATCACCCTCCAGCGATTAACCCGGCCAAGATATGGACACCCAACAAACCCTTCTCACAACTTTACTTCTGATTTCTCCTGTTTCTAACTGTATTAATAAAGAAAGCTCTGCTTATCATTGTAAAAGCTAAAGTTGACGTTATATTTTGTCTATCGATCTCATGGAAAGATTATCGGCAAATTGGAGCAGCGATCAACGCAAATATGAGCAGCGCCAACTTATCGCTGGCCGCCCACTTAACCGAAATTCAAATGCATGGAAACGCACGCGGTTAATACTCGTTTGCTTGTCATTATTTTATTATTCGTATTAATATTATTATTTCGTCTGACTTGATGGCTTTCTTGCGCTAGCGCTTGCGCTTGCGCTTGCGTTTTGGGTTACTTATAAATGGTTTTTCTGGTTTTGTCAGAGGCTGTCAAACCGTGGCTGTTCTCTGTTCTGCAATCTGCTTAAGCAATTTCTATCTTCGCTTTCTCTCTTGTATGTACTTATTACTTGTTCTTCTTTTAGGTAATTTTGTTTCATATTTAGTTTAGTTTTGCTACGCCACACATATACACACATACAACGTACTAAATTTTTGCATTTGTATTTATTAGTGTTTTTTGTTTTGTTTTTGTTTTTGTTTTTCTCGTTTGATTTACTTTGTTTTTCTCATGTTTCGTATTTATTTTATTTGTTTTATTTCATTAAGTTTCATTTGGAATGCGTATAAATAAAAACTTAAACAGATTTACTGCACACACATTGTTTATACGTTTGTTGACTACAAAAAAAAAATATATCTCCAATTTAATTATATGTATATTTATGTATAATATATCTATATATGTATATGTATATATAGATTTCTGTTTCGCTCGTAGAATTTTTCAAGTGTTTAACATTGTGTTACATACATACAGACATACATATACACGTAGCTCTTGCCCCCGTTCTACCTTCGTTCAATATAAAATTCATGTTGCCGCCTCCAGATGTTGCACTCTGCACATACTCGTACTAGCAGTGTCATTGTGTATATGTGTATATATTTCTTTATAGTATATTTCATCAAAATATGTATTCATGCCTAAAACCTGCAACTATTCCGGTCTCATTAGTGCTTTGGCTGTGGGAAACCAACTCTTACTCTTTCGTTTCTTTGTTCTCTAGACGTTTTTGTTTTTCTGTAGTTTACGATAATTAATTACAACAACATTTACTTTTGTATTTTCGTTTGTTGCTTAGCCTAATGCATTTTCCATCCTAATGCTGCTTTACCCTTACCCCCCGTACTCCCCAGTCCGTCATCGTAATCGATTACATCCCCAATCGCTTTTCATTCGTTTACATGTTTTGGTTTTTATTTTTACAGTGCTTCAAGTTCGCTACGGTTTTTGTTATGCTTTTTTTTTGCTTTTGCATTTGTTCTAAACAATTTCGCTCGTGGAGTGTTTTTTTCTCTAAGTGATTCTTCGCCCAACTCGATCTATCATCGTCCATCATCCATCAATCCATTATCCGCTACTCTCCTCTCCGCTCCTTTTTCTCTCACTCCCCCCTTTTTTTTTGGCAATGACGTACTGATTTTGTTGTCTCTCTTTCTCTCGTTTCAAAGCTTTTACTTTGCTACTTTCGTTAAGAGTTAAATGGTTTAAGTACGCTTCGATCTTCGTCTATAAGTTATTTATAGTATGTATGTATATCGGTATCTTTATCGTTATCGTTATCTTTATCTGTAACTGTATAAAGTAAATAGATTACGTAATTGCAATTATGCATCTGATTCTCTACACACGCATCCACACTCATCCACCCTCCACACTCCACACTCCAACCCTCCCTTCATCACGTTTTGTTTTTTGCTTATTTTGCCACCCGCCGGACAGCTACTGCCTTACGGATTTTACGGATTGTTCTGGCTCTGTTAACATTTTGGATTTGGATTCGATTGGTTTTGTTTTGTTTGTTGTCGCTTATGGTATTTAGTATTATTACACAATTTATTGGATCCTGTTCTAGGCAGGGCTTCACTCCCTTCCGGGCTTAGTAAGTCTGTCGTAATTTGCTAATTTACAATTTCGATTTGCCCTTCAGAACTTAAGGAAGTGCTCGACGCTTAGCTTAAGCAACAACAACAAAAAATGGTCATAAATACATGCATACGGTATATGTATGTATAAAATGTATTATATATTATGTATTGTATATAAGTTAGTGTTAAAAAAAAATATATATGCATATGGATCAATAATGGTTAATCGAACAACAATTTCGGTAACATAAGTACACGGTAGGTGGACTGGAAGTACAATCAAATGGGAATTGAAGTGCTTTCAAACGAGTTCAAAGAGTAAAACTATAAATAAAAAAAAAACCAAGACATTGGGGATATGGGGACATTCGCAAACAATTAATATAAATATTCATGGGTAGGTCGGGCGGATATACAATGCAGAGATATAGGGACCCTGGGCTCTGGCTCTGGCTCTGGCTATGGGATGGCCTCGATGGAAATTTTTTTGTATTTACAAAGACTGAGGGAGGAGCAGGAGCCGGAGTTGCAGTTGCAGTTTGGGGGATGGTGGGGGAGGGAGATTGGCTGCTGTTGGAGGTCTGTGGTACTCTGGTCGCCGATTACAGTGGATCCTTATGACTCGTCCCGATTGTTGTGCACCCACTGGGCGGGCACCCACTGCGGTTCGCGCTCCAGCGAATTGATCTCGGCCAGCAGCTGGTGGTAGGCACGCTCCGTGTCATTGTTGATGATGATCATGTCGAAGAGATGGCCCCAACGTGCCTCCATGTCCCTGGCCGTGGCAATGATGTCTTTGAGCTCTTCCTCCTGCAAAATGAGGGAATGATTGTGGGGATGAGCACACAATTCAGATGGAATGCCGATGGGAGGACTCACCTTGAATGGTTCCCCATTGCGCAGCTTCTTTTGCCGCAGCTTGTCGAGGCTGGGGGGCGCCACCAGCACCACATAGGGCTTGAGGTCGGAGGCTCGCAGCAGCTTCAGGCTCTGCGGATGCAGATTCAGCACGCAGATCTTGCCGCTGGCCACCACCGTTCGTATGGCCTCCAGGGATGTGCCTGTGGGTTTGAATGGATTACTTTCCGTTGCGTGTTAAGCCCTCGAGGCAATGTTCGACTCACCGTAGTAGGCCTTCTCGTACTCTCCGTGCTCGACGAAGCGTCGGGCCAGGATGTCCGCCTCGAAGGCCTGGCGCGTGATGAAGTGATAGTCGACGCCGGGCACCTCGCCCTCCCTCCGGGCACGTGATGTATCTGCAGGATGACAAAAACGGGAGACAGTTGAGCCGTTAGCAAAGGGACTGAATGTGGTGTAGGGATTATGGAGGAACACCAGAAGCCTGGGCATAGCTAGCGATTGCTCTGGGATTCAGTGGCAGCGGCTGTGCTTTACCCTTGGCCTTGGTCTTTTTCTTGGCCTCCTTGAGGCGCTCCTCGAGCAGATAGAACACTGAACACAAGCGAGAAAGATAGTTAAAAACAGAGAGACAGAGAGAGAGAGAGAGAGAAAGAGAGAGAGAGAGAGAGAGCGGCGGGAGAGGACTCCACTTACGTGGCACTGCAGCGGAGAAGCGCTCCGAGTCCGCCATCAGGCGCTGGCGCAGCTCGTGGCGTCCGATGTTGGGCGGTCCGATGAGAACGATGGGCCGCTTGTGGGTGGCCCGCGGATAGTAGAGGGCCACCTCCTCGTAGGTGAGTATCTCTTCGGGATCGGTCTCATCCGGCGCCGTCGTGGCGTACAAGGGATAGCTGCAAGAGGGATCAGAGATCAGTTAGCGATTCTCCAGCCTGTGGCTAGTGCCTTGTGACGATGCTTACCCTGCCTCGGAGCTGGCCTTCTTCTTCTTTTTGCGACCCTTGCGCGCACAGAGCAGCGTGGCACCCTTGCTGCTGGCCCCATCCTTGCCACGGGAGCGGGCCAGGCCCGCCTCCTCGGCAATGGCCAGCTTCATCGTCTCGCGCTGGTGCTGGAACGACTGACTAGGAATGAGGCCGGCCAGCGTCTGGTCCTCCTCGCCCTCGCGGTACGCCTGCCACCAATTGGGATCCTCGCGGCTGATCACGTGCAGCACATCGCCCTTCTGGAAGCTGATGCCCAGCTCCCGGCACGGAATGTACAGATCGTCCTCCGGATCGTAATCGAAGTGCGCCCGCACATGCAGCACGGCCGTGTCCCGGTGCGCTCCCAGCCCCGAGCCGAGTCCTCCGCTGCCGGCCATACTGCCGGGCAGGCCAAGGCCTCCCAGGCCCCCCGACGGTGGACTGCCCGCCGGCACGATGAGGAACGTCAGGGTGCCCTGCATCGCACCGAGCAAGGCGCACACCTCGTTCACCGTCTTGCCGCGCAGCTCCTGGCCGTTCACCTCCAGGATCTCGTCGCCCTCGTGCAGCAGGCCGGACTTCTCGGCGGCTCCGCCGCGCACGATCCGCCCAATGACCACCGCTTCGCCCTCGTTGCGCACGGTGGCGCCCAGCGGCTCTGTCGACTTCTCGATCTGGATTATTCGGATGTTGTCGTTCTGGTCGTTGAGTGTCCCAAAGCAGGCGCTCATCGGCATGGCCATGGGCATCGGCATGGGCAGCGGGGGAGGCGGCGGCGACTCGCCACGCGGCAGCGGCATTGCTCCGCGCTGCGCCAACGTTGGCGGCACCACTGGTGGCGGCACCACCACGCCGCCCATCGCTCTCTTTGGCCCCGTCACCGGACTGCTGGCACCGCTCAGCGATCCCAGGCCACCGCCAGGCGTGGGCGTCGGGGTGGGCGAGGGCGTGCCGTCCGTGTGATTGGCGATGCGATCGTGGGCCAGCAGGAGGCCCTCCATCTCGTGGCTGGTGAGCAGGTTGCCCAGCTCAATGGCCGCCGCGGTGTTCGACTGCGTGAGCAGCTCCACGATGTCCTTCTGCAGGCCGAGGGCGTTGTGGTGCAGTGGGCCGCCGACGCGGGGTCGTCGACGCTGCAGGACGGCGGTGCGGGCGGCCAGCACGTGGGCCACACTGGCGCTGGCCAGGACGTTGTGGGCGGCCGACACCCGCCCGGCCAGCGTGCTGAGGCCGCTCTTGCTCAGCTGGCTCTGGAGGCGGGTTAGTGCCGCGATCAGCTCGCCGTAGCCTGGGAACAAGAGAGTCAGAGTCAGTCTCTGGCCAGTGGAGAGCATTGAGATTGAGTACCCACCATCGATATGCTCTGGCTGGGGCTGTGGCTGTGGCTGTGGCTGCGCCTGATCATCATCCGGCAGATAGGCCTCATTCTCCACACCGGCGGGCATGGCGGCGAGTCCCGCCGGAGCTGGCTGCTGCTGGGCCATGGCCATGGCCTTGCCAGGTGTGGCCGAGTCCTGGAGCGCCTTCAGCTTGCGTGAGCCACGCAGACTGTTCCGCAGGAACTCGTTCTGCTGCGCAATGCGCTCCTCCTCCTCGCGTCTCCGGCGCAGTTGCTCCTGTTGAAGAGGGGGGGGAGGATGAACATTAGAATGGAATAGAAGGGCAGGGGGGAGAACGTGGCTCTGTGCTCTGGTTGTGGCTCTACCACTGGGCGTTGACTCTTAAGTGGCGCACTTAATCCGCACTCGCGACAATCGCGCTAATTTAATTAGCAGCTGGAACAGCGATGGCACCTGAGCGGACATGCCACACAGAATCCAATGCCACAAAGAAGGTCAACACCGACCGGTGGTCGCCCATCCGCATACCCTGTAGTACCCTATAGCCCATCCTCTGCTTTGATTTGTCTGCAAAATGGAGCAGGAAATGCCCATGTGCCTGTCTGTCTTGGGGCTTCTTTTAACCGATAAATTATGCAGATACTCCTCCATTCCGCCACTCTTGCCCCCTGCCAGCCCTGCCCTGCGGCAACTGCAATTGCTGGGTATCAGTGGCCCCGAAAGGGTCTTTGGCTGATGGGTGGGCGAGTGGGTGGCTTGTGTTTCTTGCGGCCGGTGGGTGTGGCCCGTTGCATACCGCAGAAAATCCCATCGAGGACAGTCCCCTGCAGGGCAGGCCCCGACGATGCGTTAATGAGCGCAAAGCGGTTAACAAAAGGGTGGATGGGTGGTTGGGTGGTTGGGTGGTTGGATGAGTTGCATATAGTGCAGCCTGTGGGTGTGGCAGGGGTGGCGAATGTAATTATTGCGGAAGCACCTCAAGTGCCCCCTTCCCGTCTCTGTTTTCACCTGTTCCGACAGCGCACTGTGGCAGGCTGTCGGTGGGTATTGATGCCACAGCTTTTGCATGCGAGTGCGAGTGCGAGTGCTAGTACGTACAATAAAGTAAATCCAAAGAATTGCCCCAAATATGTTACGCACTGGTTAAGCTTGTGGGCCTTCCCTTAATCAGTAAACCAATTGTGAAATGGGGAAACATGCGAAGTTCCGCATCCACACAAATGCCATCTAAAAAGGCGAAAACAAAATACATTTCGCGCTGCAGCATGGCCACAAAATCGCAATACCCTCTGGAAGAGTAAAAAATCAACATAGAACAGCAACAACAAATAGACAAGACACAAAAAGAAAGAAAAAATACAACGGAATTGAATAACAACAGAAAAGACGCTCGGAATTCCAAAAGGCGGAAGAGCCAACAGAAAGAGAAAGAGGAACAACGACAAAGATGAAAACAACAACAACAACAACAACAACAATAAAAAAACGGCAACTAAGAAATAATAAAAATTCTGCTAGACTTGCATAATAATTCGAAGGGGAGCGGATCGGAACGGAACGGAACGGAACCCGTAGAGCAACAAAAGCGAAGAGCAAAAATTCCAAACAACCCAACACACACAGCTAGAGAATCAGCAGAAAATTTCAAGCACCTCTGAGAAATGCTGTACCGAGACCCCCACACCCCCCTCGACCAAAGCAACCGCTCCTCCCTTGACCCCATAGCAGGGAGGTGAGGGTCATCCTCATATAAACCGCCCCCATGCAGCAGCACCATCACCACAACCATCTTCACCTGCACAGCTACCCGTAGCCGTGGCCGTAGCCGTAGCCAACACTTCCAGCACTAACCATGTGAACCGAAACGCAGATTGGAGAGCAGTGGCATTGGAGGTTGAATGAAAACAGATGACAGAGACACGAGAGACAGAGAGAGACAGAGACGAAGTCGCACAGAAAGAGCAAAAGATATCAGAAGATACATAAATATGTTCGCAGGTAGCACTGGAGGACACACAACACAAAAGGCTCAAAGAAACAAATTAAATGTTTTCTATGCCACTCAGTGGATCAGCTGTGTTAATTCGAAGAGCTGCGCCGCTGTCGCATATTTGTATTAATTTCATGACTGTGTTTTCACACTTCATGGAAAAGGGGAATTAGTTTCAAGCTAAAATTGTCAGTGGGAGAGCGAGAGGACGCCCATTAAGTGGAGTACCTCTAAAACTGCAAAATGAAATCAAAGTTTGGAATGAAATCGCTACCCTTCACCCCCTTAAGCAATAAACGGGAGTACTTGTCGTATCATCGAACAAAGTGCTTTTGAAATTTTGAATGCCAGTTAAGTTGGGGACATCAGTGAAAGTAGTTTTGGGTAAGACTTTTATCATCCTATGACATCCTTTCACAGCCCGGACTGGAAGAGCCACTTAAAATGTTACATTTGACTGTGGGTTTGCGCCAATAAAAGCACAGGGAATAGATGAAGGAATAACTTTTAAGACTTGAGAGCCAGATCTGCTCGTACTCGTAAGAATGAGAATCTTTCGTGGAGCTGAAGGCATCGAGTGAAACCTGAGCTAAAACTCCCACACAAATCGAAAACGTGGAAACACTTGGCACCGGCCCGTCCCGTCCCGTACCTTTTGCTATTCATAGATCAAATGAAGCCTACAAAAGCTTCTTACCTTAGCTCGGGCCGGCCATCAATCATCTGACAGCAACAGCAACAGCCACAGCAACAGCAACCCGTAACACCAGAAACTTTAGTAATTGTTAAGGAAAAACACACCACTAACAAATGGAGGAATGCCTTAAAAAGCAACAAAAACCGTTGACGGCAAAGCCATGACATCATCGTCATCATCATCATCATCATCGAAGGTAAAAACAACAACGACGGCCGGCATAAATAAATATTGAAATTGCGCGTACAATAAAATTAAAAATATATTAACGCTGATACCCTCTACCCACAACATGACAGAAGGGTCTACTCAGCCAAGAAGTGCACTTGCCGTCCGACTCTCTGTCGATCCCCCCAAATGGATAAAGTGTCTGTCAGTGCACCTTCCAGCCCATAAAGACACATATTTATCAGTATAACAAATCACTCGTATAGGGGTGAGCGGTGCTTAAACAATTCATTATACCAATCTTGATTTCTTGATTAAGTCTTTTTATTTGTCTCGGAGCCTAAGGCTCCTCCTCCTTTTGTATTGGAAATGTTTGCAGCATTTCAAAATTCAAACAATTTGTTTTGCACATTCTCACGAATTTCCTTTCGCTTGTAGTAAAAATATTTGTTCCTTAAGAACATAAGAGAACTGTGTACCCTGTGGAGGAAACAAAGTTAATGAAAACAATGTGTGGATGCCTTTCTCGCATTCTCTTTCTCTGCCTGTCTGATTAAATTCTCTCTTCCTAGCACTAGCTCCATCCTAGGGAGATCCTGTCATCACACTGTGGATCCAAATGGAAATGTAGAAACTGAGTGCTCGTTATCTAAGTGTCGAGGCACGTGAGGCTTCGTTCTGACTGGTTTCTGGTTTGTGTTATTTTCGTAAGGTATTTTTCGTTTTAATTTTTTATTGCTTTAACGCCTAGGCGAGAATTCACTCAACGGCAGCCAGTTAGCCTACTTGTCAACTGGTTTTCGTGCTGCCAATGGTTGTTGGTGCTTTGCAGTTTTATTTTTGCTTTAGTTAGCATACACTCGAGCTACACGTGTATGCATGTATGTAGATAAAGGCAGCTGTCGACAAACCCCGAGCCACTTGCCTGTTGTTGCCGCAAACGTGTCGAGGATCGTTGGATTTGATTGCCGCGACGCAGGGCGGAGGCGCTACGCTGGGGCGTGGCCATCGATGTGGAGGCGATCGATGGTGAAGGTGATCCTTGGATGGCATCCAGTTCCACACCCACACCCACACCCACTCCCATTTCAATTTCCATTCCATTGCCATTCATATCGAAGTATTGGCTGCTGTTGTTGTTGAGTTTAGCATTTTCCTTCTCCTGCTGTTGTTGAGATTGTTGAGATTTGTTCGTGTTGTTGGTGTAATTATTGCAATTATTGTTGTTGGAGTTATTGTTAACATGCTGATTGTTGCTGCCGCACAGAACCGAAAACTTCTGGGGCGTATTCTCTACCACAGGCACTCCAGCCGCATGTGGCACATCCACCACGTTGTTGCCGTTGTTCTCCAACGTAATGCTCAGTGTTGAGACAACCATTTTGCTGCGGCTGTTGTTGCTAGTTACGTCTTTGATTAGTGCGTCATTTGGTTACACTGCCACTGGCATTTCACTTTCATCGATCGATCGTTGGATCGTTGGATCGGTCCGTCGGAGGCAGCTCTCTTTTCTGGCAAACAAAAATGTCTGTTGGTCACACACCACAGCTGGAACAACTGTGGAGACAGCAGCAGCAGCAGCGGCAGCAGTGGCAGCAGCGGCAGCAGCGGCAGTGGTGCAGTATGCAAATGGCCCCTCAATGCCCACCCACCTGGCCAAATGCATAAATTTGAATATGAAACTGTCATTTCAGCTCTTTTCAGTTGCAGACCCAAATGAAATGCAACTTAATGCGCATTTCAAGTTGAATCGTTGCTGCTGCTGCTGCTGCTGCTGCTCTGGCGAAAGTTCTACATTCTCTCCATCTGCTGTATGCACTCGCATTTTTTGTATCTTAGCCACGCCGAAAACAAACAAAATTATTCATGCTTTCCATTCAACAGCAGGCGGCACTGGAAATGCCCGTGCATTTTTACAACTATTTCATTTAACAAATTTGTTTATTTGTATATTTATTGCTTCGTTTTTTTTGTTTTCAGCCAGCCATCCAGCCTTCCCCTTGCATTGTTATTGCTGTTGTTGTTATTTTAGCTGCTGCTGGCGACGTGCCTGGCTTGGGAAATGAGCAGCCGCCGTTGACGCTGCATTTTCATTCGGAATAACAATAACAGAAAAGCACATAAAGGGAAGGCGGCAGGGGGAAGGGGGGTAGGCGAACAGAATCCACAAAAAGGTAAAAATACAGACAAAAATAAAGAGTTCACCTCAACTGTTTATCATTCACGCGGATATTATAATTGGTGGCTGCCTTTGTTCTGCACTCTCGATTATAAAAATCGTGCGTCGGAGCAAAGTCCAAGAATATTATTTTTCGATAAAATGCGATCTAAAGTAAAATCATTGAAATAATAGAGAAAAACAATGCATGTTGCTGGCAGCTAGTGTCTGGCTTTGGTCATATTTCAATCAAATGATGGCTTCTATTTAGGTTATATTTCATTTTCAGATCCCTCCTATGTTTTATTTGTTTTATTTAATTTATCAGCTTAGCATCACATTTTTCTCTTCCACTTTAATGGAAATTTGATCACACTTTGGTGTCCTGTGTATCTGGCCACACTGTTGATTCACCGTTATCATTCTTGATTGCACTTTCGTTTTATGTTTGTTTGTTGCTTTTTGAAAATTGTTTTCTCAACTTTTGTCGAGTGATTTTTTACGAGGTTTGCATGTGCCTCCTGCATTCCTGCCTACTGCCTCCTGCCTCCTGTCTGCTGCCTACCGCCTCCTGCCTTTTGCATTTACATTCCCGTTGGCTTTGGTTACGCGAGCATTCCGTTATGGCTGCAACTGCAAGTACTCGCACCACGCCTTGGTTTGCCCCTTTTTGGCGCATAAACCGTTGTTGAATTGCTGTCGTTTTTGTTTGGTTTTTTTTGGTTTTTTTTTTTGTTTTTTTGGAGTGCCTTTGGTGGTACGTGCTTTGGCAAAAGTGAGAATTTTTGGCTTTTATGGTTTATCAAGCCACGCCTTATTTGCACCGTTCGGATTGCAAAAACACACACGGATTGCGCCACAACACATAACAAAATACACAAAAATGTAACAAGCTGCCAGGCACAGTGGCTTTCAAACTGCACCCATCGAGGCAAATGGAATCCTTGATCGGTTTAGTAGTTCCCAATTTATAGAGGCAAACTGCCCTCCAAAGATATTTCTGAATCTTTATCTTATCGCGACTTAATTTGCTTCGAATTTTATTATTTGGTAACGCACTTGGCCCGAAATGATGTTGGAGCTGGGAGGGGGACGACAAAAAAAACAACAAGAATATATTTTCTGCGGCCGATCGCCGAACAACTAAAAACGCGACTGCGAAATCATAACAAACGAGCGCCACACACGGCAGCAAAGCGACAGGCCGGTAGACAGCAGCAGAGCACCGTCGCGACGGAAGCGACAAAGCGACGGGCAGAGCTTCAATTTTAAGCACTGTCCAAACGAGGCAACATTCACATTGCTCAGCGGGTAAGCACCAAGCAGCCAGAGCACTAGTCCGTTTACCCCATGATCCAAAAGATTTAGAGACTAATTTTTGTGTATCTTGACTTTGGGTATATTTAAGCGATTCAATGATCTTTTACGCACTCAAAGTGCGTCGCTTACAGAGGCCCGTGCATATTCAGATGCTATTCATTTTCGGTGCAAAGCAGCGTATGCTTCGTTTGGACAGTACTTGGGAGCGAGTGTGCTGAGAGAGAGAGAGAGAGCAGCGGCAGCAGTGGAGAGAGCACAGCAGAGCAGGTGTGTGAAAGAGCAAGTGGCGGGGGGAAGAGCGAAAAGAGTTGAGCTGCCATCCGTCGGCATGTGAGAGCGTAAGCGAGGAGGGAGTTGGGGGAACTGCGAGAGGTGTAAGCCGGCTTAAGACGCACTCTGCTTTCGGCTGCATCTGTATCTGTGTGTCTCTGTGCATTCGTGTATGGGCAGGTATCTGACTCAGTATCTTGCTCACAGTTCGCTCTCCACAAAATTCGCAACAAATGAAATGCTTAACTAATTTTCGTACTTTCGACACGCAACAGCGAGAGTGGGCATAGGAAAAGTCGTGGCGTGGCTTCGCGCAGCGGTGCGGGGAGAGGAAGAACAGTAGCAAAAAACAATCTGCCTCTCAACAAAATCAAACAAAATAAAACCAAAATCAAACAGGTGAAAAAATTACAAACAAAATCGCTGCAATGGTGCGCTATCTACATGCACTTGTACACAGTCGTGTGTGTGCCAGAGGCGATCGCGATAACAGCGAGCGATAAGAATGCTGGCCATGATAAATTTCACAAATATGCATTGATAATTACCATGGCCGAAGGAGACCAAAAACAAGGCGCTTATCATATTGTTCATCGATTTCGAGCAACATTCATTTGGCAGCAAATAAAACGCGAATCATCGATAAAGAACGACAATTATTTCAGATTAATTTATGTGTGTGCTCCATTTTCGGAGATTTATTCAGAATGAGTTTCCCTGCAAAGGGATATCTTTACCCGCAATTGTATGTTGCAGCTACCTTCAAATGGAAACCCATCTCTTTTCCCGAAGGTCTTCAAAGAACGAACTTTGTGTCTAAGAACATTTAATATACAATTATTTGCATTCTTCATAACTTAATATTCTCTTCAGACTCTCACTTCGTGTTGATGCTCATGCAATCAAAGTCAATCCGTGTCATCCAACAATCCAATGTTCCCTAACTCCTTCGACTCACTCTCACGTATTCTCCTACATATACACATATGCATATGTACATATGTATGTATATGAATGTGGTTTGTTTTCCATAGTTTCTGGAACTCTGCTTTCCTCCCGATGCTCACTGATTTCTCCTTCAGTTTTCAATTAATTTTATGCATTTATCTTCCGCACTGCCACGCCTACACATACGCAGAATAGGAGCCAACAAATAGGAGGGGTGCAATTTTTCAGAGAGATGTCCGCAGGCGGAATGAAACAATTCGATTAAAAAGTTGCATAATTAATCATTGAATTAAACAACTTTTTGCCACCCTACTCCCACGCCTCGGGGTGTGTGGGCGTGTGGGCGTGGGGCGTGGGGGCGTGCCACCCACCATCACACGCCTTGCAGGCAGCCAAATGAATGCAAAATGTTTTACTTTTTAACAGCATTATAATTTCCCTTTCTTCCGCTTTGGACAACAGCAGAACCTACCCCTACCCCCCACCCATAGCAATCCCCTCGAAGAGCACACACATTCTCCCCTTCCAGCACGCGCTCCACCCACCGCTTGACGCAGTGGATAAAGTTGTTGAGGAACTTTTTTTTCACGACCCCCACGATACCCTCGCCCTTAAGCCGTAGTTCCGTATAAACAGTTACGCCCTTCTATCGACACCCTTTCCCCTGTCCACTGTGGCATTACAATCCAGCATACCTTGCCCCAGTGCACCAGCACCCGCCTCAGCACCCGCACCTTGCGACGTCCCGCCCCTTGGTGGTATTGTCTTGTGGCGCGGTAAAAGTTTTTTAATAGTTTTACTAGTTAAATGTAATGGTGGTCCAGGTCCAGAGGTCGCGGCAAATCAAAATTCTCGCTGCCCCCCCACACCCTTGTCTCTGTTTAAGTACAGCTTAAAGTTCGAGAGCCACTGCAGTTGCGGTCAATGTCCACAAAACTGGAGAACAAAGAACAAACAAAAGAAGAGGAGAGGATAAAACCA